>NW_026526721.1:132921052-133604386 GCF_024362965.1 Panthera pardus
ATGAATAGACACTTCTCCAAAGAAGACATCCAGATGGCCAAGCGACACATGAAAAAATGCTCATCACTCATCATCCAGGAAATACAAATCAAAACCACAATGAGATACCACCTCACACCTGTCAGAATGGGTAACATCAACAACTCAGGCAACAACAGTTGTTGGTGGGGATGCAGAGAGAGAGGATCTCTTTGGCACTGCTGGTGGCAATGCAAGCTGGTGCAGCCACTCTGGAAAACAGTATTGAGGTTCCTGAAAAAAATAAAACTAGAACTACCCTATGACCCAGCAATTGCACTACTACTACTTATCCAAGGGATACAGGTATGCTATTTCAAAGGGGCACATGCACCCCAATGTTTATAGCAGCACTATCAACAATAGGCAAAGTATGGAAAGAGCCCAAATGCCCATCGACTGATGAATAGATAAAGAAGATATGGTGTATATATGCACAATGGAGTATTACTCGGCAATCAAAAAGAATGAAATCTTGCCATTCGCAACTACGTGGGAAGAACTAGAGGGTATTATGCTAAGCGAAATTAGTCAGAGAAAGACAAATATCATATGACTTCACTCATATGAAGACTTAAGATATAAAACAGATGAACATAAGGGAAAGGAAACAAAATAATATAAAAACAGGGAGGGAGACAAAACATAAGAAATTCATAAATATGGAGAACAAACAGAGGGTTACTGGAGGGGTAATGGGAGGGGGGATGGGCTAAATGGGTAAGAGGCATCAAGGAATCACTGTTGCACTAACTAAATTGAATGTAAATTTTAAAAAAATAAGCAAAAAAAACAAGGAAAAAATAAAAATCCTAAGGAAATGTTCAATTATTGTCATGAATAGAGGTGAATGCCTACAAAATGCCAGTTGTTTGCAAAATGGGGGTGGAAATACCTACCTCATAGAGTGTCGAGGAGTAAATGAGTTGCATACAAACTACCTAGCAAGTAGTAAACCATCAAGATGTGTCATTTGTTTCTAATCTAATGAGCTGAACAAGCATATGTGGGAATGAAGAACTCCATACATAATTTTATGGCATCCGCTATCTTTCCACTTACTCATTTACTGGGTGCCATAAAATGAGGGAAGTTCTACGGTTATTCTAGATCACTCCAGGCAGAATTGATAAAGTTCTTGTTTGCTCAATGAGGCAGAAGTCAGGGAGGGCCTAGCCCCAGAGATAATCACACACTCAGGTTTCTGGCTCACCCCTCACATGTTCCTGCCTCTTTTATTTACTCTTTGGCAGTGAGACCATTGTCAGTGGTGCATTGGAAGGAAAGACACATAATAATATTAAAGAAAATTTTCCAGAAAAGAACAGCATGGCTATTTATATGTGATGTGACTGATGTTTTTCATCAGCACGAGAAAATCAGTGTCATTGCACTCAAATTCACCATGTCGACTACTGCCAGAACCTATGTCAGGTTGGGCCATGACATCTAGGTAAATTCCACAGCCTCTTCCCAGGGTGCCTTTCACCTAGTTCTCCCTTTGGGTATCACAGTCAGATAAAGCTATTTAATAGATCACCTTCAACTTATAAAGAATCCCCAAGGAACCACTCTTACCTGAACAGGAAACCTAAAGTCCACTGAGTGGTTTCCCTCCAAATATTTCATTCTCAATGTTCATTCAATCATGTTTTCTCATTTTCCAAGTGAACCCTTAGCTGTAGAAGTACACTATCTACTGGATTTAAAGATCTAATACTCAGTTCCCTTCTGGGCTTGGCCACTCTCCTTACCCAGGATGACCTCACTATTGCTCTCTGCTTTGCTAAATTTTATCATTCTTCAAGACATAGCCAAGACTTACTTCCTCCATGAAACCCTTTCTGGAGATTGCAGCCTGTAGGCATGTCCTCTTTTCCTGGACTTCACTTATTTTCAGTGACAAAAAGTTTACATTCTTTGCCCCTTGTTTCTTACGTGTGTTTTTCCAACGAGACTGATGTTAGCATGAACTGATGTTCATGTCTTGCCCTTTAAAACACATATGCTGGAGAGGATGTTGAGAAATGGGAATCCTCTTGCATTGTTGGTGGGAATGAAAACTGGTGCAGCCACTCTGGAAAACAGTGTAGAGGTTCCTCAAAAAATTAAAAATAGATCTACCCTATGACCCAGCAATAGCACTGCTAGGAATTTACCCAAGGGATACAGGAGTGCTGATGCATAGGCAGACTTGTAACCCAATGTTTATAGCAGCACTTTCAACAATAGCCAAATTATGGAAAGAGCCTAAATGTCCATCAACTGATGAATGGATAAAGAAATTGTGGTTTATATACACAATGGAATACTACTTGGCAGTGAGAAAGAATGAAATATGGCCTTTTGTAGCAGCGTGGATGGAACTGGAGAGTGTTATGCTAAGTGAAATAAGTCATACAGAGAAAGACAGATACCATATGTTTTCACTCTTATGTGGATCCTGAGAAACTTAACAGAAGACCACAGGGGAGGGGAAGGAAAAAAAAAGTTAGAGAGGGAGGGAGGCAAACCATAAGAGACTCTTAAAAACTGAGAACAATCTGAGGGTTGATGGGGGGTGGGAGGGAGGGGGGGGTGGGTGATGGGTATTGAGGAGGGCACCTGTTGGGATGAGCATTGGGTGTTGTATGGAAACCAATTTGACAATAAATTTCATATTTAAAAAATAAAATTTGATTATCTGTCTTTTACTGTGAAAAAACATAAATAAATAAATAAATAAATAAATAAATAAATAAATAAATAAATAAATAAAACACATCAAGGTTGAAGGTAACATTTGAAAATCCTAACTCTGGTTCTAAGTTTTCACAGTGACATCTTGGAGGGGCAGCTGGGTGGCTCAGTTGGTAAGCGTCCGACTCTTGATTTTGGCTCAGGTCATGATCTCATGGTTCGTGGGTTCAAGCCCTGCATCAGGCTCGGTGCTGACAGTGCAGAGGCTGCTTGGGTTTCTCTCTCTCTCTCTCTCTCTCTCTGCCTCTCCTGAGTATGTGCTCGCTCTCTCTCTCTCTCTCTCTCTCTCAAAATAAATAAACTTAAAAAAAAAACGTATCAAATTGACATCTTAGAGACTTGACCAAGGGACAGAGGCTCTGTCTTCTTCCTCTTCCCCACCTATCCCCATTCTTGGCTTCTACAGAGAAGTTCTGATTTTACACACTTGACGTATTGAGTACCTGAGTAAACTTGTGTTTGAAGAAAAGATTCCTTAGCTAAAGCTTGAGAACTACAGATTCCAGCGATTAGAAACATGGGAGTGAACTCACTACTTATAGTGGTGAGGAGTATTCTAGATTGACACATTCTCATTCATGATTATCTGAAAGTTGAACTACTCAGGACAAGTCAAGTAGAGGATAAGGCTCAGCCCTTGGGAGATCCATCCCCCCGATAGAAAAAGAAATTTGTTCCTTTCAGGAAACTTTCCAGGAACACAGAAAAGTATAAAGAAAATTGAAGTCACCTCTAATACCACCACCCAGTAAGAAATATTGTTAATCTTAGTGTACTTTTCCAATTTTCCAACCATACACACTCACATGAATATAATTTGTCATAGTTAAGATCATCCCATATGTTGAGTTGAGTAACCTCCTCTTTTCACATGCAATAATACTGTGATCGCTACAAATCCTCTTAAATGTATTTGTGATGGTTCATTATGGCAGGTTGGTTTCCCAGGAAGCAAACTCTGAGACGCAGATTGGCATGCAAGATATTCATTAGGGCATGCCCTTGGAATCAACAGCTGCAAAAAAGAAAAGAAGGAGGCAGGGCTAGATGCAGAGAGGGGATGAGCTCTGGTATAGGTCCAATGAAAGTCTTACCCAACTCCATGGGAAACTCTGCAGGAGGGATGGTTCCGGAGCTGTCCTAGGTTGGTGTGAAGGGGATGCACCTTTAAATCCCTAGGGGGACCATTGACTGGTTTCAGTCTGCCCCTAGAATGCATGATTTTAGGCTAGGCATGATCTCGGGTTTTTCAGCCCAGGCATTCTTCAAGAAGGGCTCACAGCTGAAGCCCTCTTTGTGGTAGCATTCCCAGAAGCTATGAGAATAACTCCTTCATTCTGAAAGGGGAATCTGGACAGCACATCACAGCCCCCACTACACCCATAATACCATGCTATATGGTCAATTAATAATGGCTGAAATTGAGTACATACCTATGACAACATTGTGTTAGGTGATCTTACTTAGACCACAACTGCTCAAGAGGTGATAATTAATGCTATTCTCTAACTGGGTGCCACAGGTGATAAGTCGGGGAGCCAGAATTTGAACCCTAAGTCTTTGTTTTGGTAAGTACTTAAAAGAGTGTTTTTAGGTAAGAATTTAAGTTTCCAGGGGAAAATCTTACTGAGATTGAAAAGATAAGAGGTATGCAGTACTTTCCTTTCATCTTTGAAATGAATTAGAGGATGATTTTCGGAAATGGTAAAAATGATAGTTGGTAGCCCGCAGACTAGGAACACTTAAATTACCGCATGAGGGCACAGTTTTAGAAGTTGTGAATAAAGGACAATAGGTTATTTACAACACATTCCATTCAAATCTTTTATTCAAAACACAAAGCAGTAGCTACAAGTAAATGTGGAACCTCCAACTCAACCTGTTCTCTTCCTGTGGCTATGCATGCAAATCATTATTTCTACTACAAGTGAGAAGGGAGGGTAATGCTAGAGTTGTAAGTGGCCATTCCAGATCCTTTTATGCAAAGGACATTTAATGTTATTCTTATTTTTGAAAAGTGTTTCAATTAAGAAACAATAAAAATTAATATTTTATTCTTTATATCAATATAGATGTTAGGATTGGAGGGGTTAGATTCAGCTTCCATTCTTACCATTTTACTTATTTTTTTCCATAAACCTACCTAGATTTTTCATATTTTTTATACAAAATCTTCCTAAAATAGACAAACCCTTTATCAAATTTTTATATCACTCTATTTGCCATTCTATACTCTTCTACACATGTTGCTTATTAATCAAAATGAATATTATTTCAGAGAGATTGCCTTTTTAAATTTATTTATCCCACTTAAGCTTCAGCACAAAAATTAAAATTCAGGGTCAGTTATTATTGCTGGGGAGTGTTCACAGCAATGTAATGTGGTTGCCAAGCAACCTGTGGGCGGGCATTAGAGAGAGGAAGAGAAAGCTCCATTAGCCAGCACTTCAATAGCAGTATTGGCTTTCATTTGAAACGTGCTAAATAATAGGGCCATGCAATTTGCCTCCCTTAGCCCAAGTTGCTTACTTTTCTTCCTGAATGGAAAATTAATCTGGTTTAGTGCCCGGTAACATTTGCAACCATACTTCTTCTGCCAGGCATTGGGGGGGAAAAGTGTTTCCTACTTTAGGAAATAAGGAAGTTGAGTTTTTTTCTTAATGTCTTCCTTCCTTCCTTCCCTTCCCCTTCCCCTTCCCCTTCCTTCCTTCCTTCCTTCCTTCCTTCCTTCCTTCCTTCCCTTCCGCTTCCTTCCTTCCTTCCTTCCTTCCTTCCTTCCTTCCTTCCTTCCTTCCTTCCTTCCTTCCTTCCCTTCCCTTCCCTTCCCTTCCCCTTCCTTCCTTCCTTCCCTCCATCCCTCCTTCTTCTTTTTCTCTTATTTCTTTTTTTGTTAAAAAAAATGCTTTATTTACAGTCTGTTAACCCAGGATGAAGGTAAGAGATTGTAGAACTCAAAAAGAAAAGAGCATCCAGGACAGCATTTTATGAATTATAAATACCACTCATCTTCTAGAAAGCTATGTTTAATAGTCTTAATTTGTTACCTGCTATCCTTGGGCTTCTGAATACTCACACACACACACACACACACACACACAGAGACAGAGAGAGAGAGAGAGAGAGACAGAGAGAGAGAGAGACAGAGAGAGAGAGAGACAGAGAGAGAGAGATTCATGCATCAGACTGCCAATATTGAATGCCTCAAGTAAAAGAGAGTTGTTCTAGAGTGTAGGGTTGGGGTGATGGTAGAAAGAGTCCCCTAGGGCCTGAGAAGATTTTTGAACTGACCTAGGCACCAGGCAAGGCTAGGGGAATTTGTCAAGAGGTCCAAGGGGGCTACATTTCTACTGCAGCTCAGAGTCAGCCTATCTCCTACTTGCCATCTGTTCACACATAAGGCTGAACATAGGCTTAACAGTGCTCCTAGCACAAAGTAGGTGCTCAGCAAACATATTGGCACTGCACAAATCTTCATGTGTGGAGCCTGGATACAGGAAATTCTCTCAGAACAGCTGCACTCACTCTTGGAGCTGTAGGGATGCGTATTTTGGGCCTCACGTAATTTCCTGTCTTAGGGATGGAGAAAATGGACTAGCAGCCAAGGCTGGCAAGCTGCTCCTCACTGAATGTGAACCAGGCTTCAGCTCTGCATCATCAAAACTCTCCTATGCTTTTTTGCCTGTGAGTAATTTAGTTTTCATCTGCCTGTTTTAAGTTAGTAAACTATTGAAAGTGGGTTCAGTGTTACCTTCAGAATGACTTTAACAGAATTCCCATACTTTTGCAGATTTATAAAACTTGGTCCAGCCTAAGGATGCCAAGATACTAACTTGAGGTTCTCCTTTGAAAACACCTTTCCTTTTCTTTCTTCCTTTCTGCTGCTATTGGTAATTTAGATCTCCCACTGTCCAGGGCCATGCACCAATCCAGCCTGCTAACTGGGCTTTCTGCTGGCAGACTTCTACTCACCCAGTCTTCCTACTGTGTCCTCACATCCTCCTTCCTTCCATGAGCTGTCTGTTGGCATAATCTTCACCAGTTGTTTGTCTTTTCTCTTGAATACCACATTTGTCTGCTATTCCTTCATAGGGTCAGATCAGCTCTTTTCACAATCACAGACAACAGAACTCCCAGGTCAATGTGACTTAAAATGGGATCCAGGCCACCTTGGTGGTTTTTGTAGGTTTTCTCCAAGGCCTAGAAGCCCTGTGAGTTTGAGAAACAGTGCCCTGTAATTTTTCACTTGAATTCTTGAATTTGCCACTGCATAGTTCTTATATAGTTGCATTTTTGAACCCTAGATAGTGTTTTACATTGATTTTGTAATGGACAGTTACAGGGCAGAGACACAACCAGGGGAGAGAGAAAAGAAAAGAGGGCAAAGAGGAAGTTAGACATCCAAGTGGAAGTGAACAAAGGAGAAGAAGCAGCCATCAGTGGAAGGAGGCAGAAAGAGAGTCTATGATTGAGGAAGCCAGTCAGGGCCTTCATGAATGATCTTAGAGTAGGAAACATGCCCTCACATGATTAAGAGGTAATGGCAGTGGAATAAGAGAACCCAGGATGCTGGGAAGACATGTAAGCCCAGCATAGAGGATTTGAGTGAGTCTTCTGGGCCCATTAGAACCAGCAGGCCCTGATGGGCAAGACAGGTTGTAGGAATTAGGATCCCTCTTCCCCTCACTCTTCCTCACACTTTGGACTTTTTCTATCCTTTCCCCATTTCTTGGATATTTTGGGGTATCTTACATTTCTTTTTCTCTTTCCTGAATCAATCAATCTCCTTCCCTTCTCCCTCTTTCCCTCTCTTACCTTAAAAATGTTTTGCAAACTGTAAGTGTTAACTTATCAATAGGTCAGGAAACCAGTGTTGAAGGATGTAACAAATATAAATAAAATTATATATATATAGTACATTAGTGTCAGCTATTGTCATCATATTGTGCATTATATCCCTAGTAGCTACTTATCAGATATAAATATACAAACTGGAAGTTAGTACCTTTTGACTATCTTCCTACAAATTCCCCTCTCCAGCCCTCCACCTATGATAACCACAAGTCTGATTTCTTTTTCTATAAGTTTAGTTTTTTGTTTGTTTGTTTTTTGGATTCCACATATAAGTGAGATCACACAGCATTTGTCTTTCTCTTTCTGACTTATTTCACTTAGCATAATATTTTCAAGGCCCATTCATGTTGCACAATTGGGGTAGGATTTCCGAATTTTGTTATGGCTGAATAATATTCCATTGTATGTATATACCACAACTTCTTTATCCATTCATTCATTGATGGACCCTTAGGTTGTGTCTATGTCTGGGCTATTATAAATAATGCTGCTATGAACATGGGGGTGCAGTTATCTTTTCAAGTTAGTATTCTAATTTCCTTTGTGTGTATGCTCAGAAGTGGAATTGCTAGATCATATGGTATTTCTACTTTTAATTTTTTGAGGATCCTGCATACTGTTTTTTATAGTGGCTATACCAGTTTACAGTCCAAGTGCACAGGGTTTCCTTTTGTCTACATCCATACCAGCATTCATTATCTCTTATTTTTTTCATTATGGCCATTGTAACAGGTATGAGGTGATATCTCATTGTGGTTCTAATTTGCATTTCCCTAATGACTCTTGATGTTGAGAATCTTTTGATGTATCCATTGGCCTCTCATATATCTTCTTTGGAGAACTCTTTATCCAGATCCTATCTATTTTTTAATTGGGTTATTTGCTTTTTTGCTATTGAGTTGTATGAGTTCTTTATATATGTTGGATATTAACCCCTTATCAGATATATGGTTTGCAAATATTTTTTTCCATACTGTACCATCTATTTTATCTTTACTGTTCTATACACTCTAATAGTAATATATATCTGTTGAACAAAGTCAGACAATACAGGTGTATAAAGGAAAAACTCAAAGTCCTTTTCCTATTGCATCACCACCCTTTATGTCTCACTTAAGAAGACATTAGTAACTTTTTGACCTGTATCCTTCTAGATACAGGGCAGTGTTACTCAGACTTTATTATGTACATGAGTCACCTGCGATCTCTTGTTAAATGCAGGCTCTGATTCAGCAAGTCTGCGGTGTGACCTATGGCTCCACATTTCTAACAAGCTGTCAAGTAATGCTGATGCTGCTGGCCCAGAGACCATACTTGGAGTAACAAGGGCCATATTGCTTCACTGTCCAATATAATAGCCACTCACCACATATGGATATTTACATTTAAATTTATTGACATTAAATAGAATGAAAACTTCAGTTCCTCACTCATACTAGCCACATTTCAAATGCTTGGTAGCCATGTGTGGCTGTTGGTTACTGGATTGGACAGCTGAGATAAAGAACATTTCCATTATCACAGAAAGTTCAGTTAGAGAACATGAGGAGATCTCTCAAAAGGTCAATATAACACATATGTACATTTTGCTATGGTGTTGAAGAAGGGATGACTAAATTCACACAGATGTAAAATGAGGGTTTTTTGTTTTTTTGGGGAGGGGGGAGAGAGAGAGACAGTGCCCATGAGTGGGGGAGGGATTGTGGGAGAGAGAGAGAGACACTTAATCTTGATCTCATGATGGTGAGGTCATGACCTGAGCCAAAATCAAGAGTAAGATGCGTAACCACTGAGCCACCCAGGCACCCCAGGTTTTGAATAAAGAAAGCCAGATAAATATGGAAGTGCAGAAAGTGCCTCCCTGTGGACATCTGGCAAACTCAGTCCTGGGAAGGAAAGAGGTGGGGTGTGTGAGAGCAACCAGCTTTATGTGGGTGCCTCAGGAAGACACCAGACCAATGGTGCTTTTAAGTTACCACTGGTTTCTGACCAATCTAATCAATCTGTTAATTAGACCTGTGACTCTAGAAGAAGCAGAAGCTGCTTCTTGGACTAACTACCTCATGCTTAACATCCTAAGGAAATAATCTCTTAGGATAGACTGATATACAACAGGTTCTCACTGTGTAATTAAAATAGTGATGAAATGGAAACAATTCACAGTAATAGGTACTTGGTAAACAGGTCATGCCACTATGTAACCATTAAAAATCAGGTTTCTAAGAATATTTACTTAGTGGGAACATACATAGATGAGAAATGAAAAACTATATATCTCCAAAATTGTGTCTTTTATCTGTGTGATGGGATTGTGGGTGATTTTTATATTCTTCATACTTTCCTATATTTTCCACATTGTTTATAATTAACGTTATTGGCCTTTTTTTCTCTTTACCTCTAAGTATTCAGCATGTATTTTCTAAGACCAAGGATATCCCTTTATATGACCACAGTAAAATTACTGAAATCAAAAACTTAGCATTGATTCAGAACTATTATCTAATTCATGATACATAATCACATTTTTATTTATTCATTTATTTTGAGAGAGAGAGAGAGAGCGAGGGAGCAAGCGAACAGGGGAGGGAAAGAGAGAGCTGGTGACAGAGAATCCCCAACAGGCTCCGCACTCTCAGTGCAGAGCCCAACGTGGGGCTGGAACCTATGAATCGTGAGATCATGACCTGAGCTGAAATCAAGAGTCTGACAGTTAACTGAGCCACCCAGGTGCCCTACATAATCATATTTTTATAGCTCTCATGCCCCCTGCCCATCCAGGATCAAAGCCAGAATAGCATGTACTATATTATTTCTTAATTATTAAAAAATAATAAACTACTTCTAAAATTTTAAATAAAAAGGTATATGAGTGTAAACAACTGTCAGGGCAAAGGAAATATTCTCTCACAGGCTTCCTGTGATTTTTCCTGCTTAAATCATATATATTATTTTTTGATCACTCTCAAGTGTTTTTGTTGTTGTTTTGTTTTTATTATATGTTTATATGTGGCAAGGCATATTGAGACCAGATATAATTTTTTGGTGCACATCTGATAAAATTTTTATTTTATAGTGAGTGAAGGATATTCACTCATTTATTTGTTCAGTCACTCATTCATATCTTCACTCATTCATCCCACAGCAGTTGCTGAGTCCCACTGTGATCTAGACAAAACACAGGCCTTGAAATAAAATTATTAAAAAATTTTTTTTTAATCTTTATTTATTTTTGAGAGAGAGAGACAGTGTGTGAGCAGGGGAGGAGCAGAGAGAGAGGGAAACATAGAATCCAAAGCAAGCTCCACGCTCCGAGCTGTCAGCACAGAACCCGACACGGGGCTCGAACTCACGAACCGTGAGATCATGACCTGAGCTGAAGTCGGAGGCTCAACTGACTGAGCCACCCAGGTTCCCCTAAATAAAATTATTTTCAAGTTGTAAATTGAAAGCTCAAAACTTGTAATCTATCATCCTATTGGTAGAACTGTCCATAAACCATCCTTAACCAATAATTAGCTCTTTGTTGCTTATGGAAACACACACACACACACACACACACACACACACACACACACACACACAGAATAAATCCAACAGTCTTGATAAGATCCCACAGGGGGGATGGGTTTGATTTAAACCCATGCAGTCTTAACTAGGTGGAATTCTATATCCTGATATGTGCCCAGGGAAAAGGACTCACTCACTTAAATCAGTTGCTTCCATGAAAGGAATATTCTCATCTTTGAGTTATACAAGGTTTATTTTTAGAAAGCATGTGAGTATTTAGAAAATGGTTATTAATCAACTATTGGGGTGTAATTTTCCTACAATAACATGCATAAGTATGGTATAAATAACGTGTATCATTTGATGAGTTTAGACAGTGTGCCACCACTCAACCATGATGCTGAATGTCTCCATCACCCAGTGTAGTTCCATCCTGCCAGTCTAAAGCCAAGCACACCTAACACTTCATCCCCTCATCCCTGCCCTAGATGACTAACGCTGTTCTGATTTCTATCACTGTAGATACTCTTTCCAGGTTTTGGAATTTTTTACAAATGGAATTAAGCAGTTTTACTCTTCTGTGTCATTCACATAACAGTTTTGAGAGGCATTATGTTGTGGTGTCAGTATTTTGCTCCTTTTTATTACTGAGTAGTATTCCATTGTATGAAGATATCAGTTTCTTTATTCACTCATGTGTAAGGACATTTGGGTTGCTTCCAGTTGACGGCTAATTATGGGTAAAGCTGTTATACACATTCAGATACATTTCTTTTTGTGGATATATATTTGAATTTCTCTTGGCTAAATACCTCGAAGTGAAATTGCTGAGTTTAGAATATACATTTAACTTTACAAGATACTGCCAAATTATTTCCTAAAGTGGTTGTACCATATTCTATACCCACTGACAATGAATGAGAGCTCCAGTTTCTCTACATCCTCATCAACATTTGGTATTGTTAGTCTTTTCACTTTTATGAATTCTAGTGAGTGTAGAGTGGTATCTCATTGTGGTTTTTAATTTGTATTCTTTGATGACCAATCGTGTCGATTATTTTTTATTTCTGATTTCCGTATTAGGTTTATTTGTATAACTTCTTTTTTGAAATGACTATTCTACCCTTTTGCTTATCCCCACCCCCCGCCATTCTAATTGAGTGGCTTGCTTCTTCTAATTGAGTGGTAAGAGTTCTTTACATATTTTGGGTACAAGATATTTGTCAGATATATTTATTGCTAATGTTTTCTCTCAGTCTGTTTTATCTTTGCATTTTCTTAATGGTGTCTTTTGAGGGGCTGACATTCTTAATGTTGATAAAATGTGGTTTCTTACTTTGTTCTCTTATGGTTAAAACTTCCTATTTCGGGGCCCCTGGGTGGCTCAATCAGTTAGGCGTCTGACTTTGGCTCAGGTCATGATTTAGTGGTTCGCGAGTTTGAGCCCCACATCGGGTTCTGTGCTGACAGCTCAGAGCCTGGAGCCTGCTTTGGGTTCTGTGTCTTTCTCTCTCTGCCCCTCCCCCACTCATGCTCTGTCTCTCAAAAAATGAATAAATATTTAAAAAATTTAAAAAAAAGAAAACTTTCTATTTCTTAAGAAATCTTCACTGAATCCAAATCATGAAGATATTCTCTCGGAGTCTTTCTTCCAGATGTTTTATAGTTTTAGCTGTTATGTTTAGGTCTATGATCCATTTTGAATTAATTTTTGTGTATGTTGTGAGATAAGGGTTGAGATTCCGTTTCTTCCGCATTTGACATCCAGTTGTTCCAACATCATTTACTTAAAAGATTATTCTTTCTCCATTGAATTGTCCTGGCACTTTTGTCAAAAATCAATTGATTGTATATGTCAATTGTATAAATATAGTCATAGTGAAGCACTGGTATATTTAAGCATTAATATATTTTGTATCTTTTTCAACCTAAATTTATAGCAACATCAAAAACTAAATTGTGATCTGTTATTTTACTAGCCAAAGGAAATTGAAGTGAAAACCTTAGAGGTGACTCATCTCCAATTTGACACGCTGATCATGAGCTTTGCCCTCTGTTAGGAAGACAACAGATATAACCCATGGCATTTTTATTGTTTTATTGAATTATTTTACATTATTAATTTATATGCTTACATATGAATTTTAGGGATTTTTATTGAATAATATATCTGGTTTTTGTTGAATCAGAGTATGCATTTTTTAATTTAAGCTACTTTTTCCTTGAAATATAAATTTAGACAATTTTTAGCTAGAAAAATTGTAGCCTGGGATTATTTTGATGTTTTGGCTTATGTCTTGAATGTATTCAGGCTTGGGTTGGTGACTGGAATTGACCTAGAAAATAATCAAATAGGGTGCATTGCAGTACATTTGAAACTCAACTCCTCATTCTGTGATGCTCCTTAATGCTCCATGTGGAAATTCCACATTAGGCACATAATCCCTGAGTCCAATCTGAGAGTGGATCCTGAAACTATGTGGTTCTATTCCTTTACCCTTCACCCCATTTTGCCCCTTCTCCAAATCCTAAAAGTACTGAGGATCAAACTCATCATAGTTTGACACAGAACCCACCACACTGATGGTAAAGGTCTGAATGAAGCCTTCCTGATAGATGTGCAGAACTCCCTCTCTGCTACCAGTGGCCCTTTCTGTGGAGTCAAAGGGGGCAGGAAGAGTGTAGGAGAGTGTGGGGGAGCATTTAATCTCTACTCTATAGCAAAACATGGTTGTTAGGGTCATAAGTCATGGTTAAGTGCATTACTGGTTTTTAAAATACCCACTGATTTCATTCAGCAAGGAAGAATGGTCCAAAGAAAGAACGAACTCAGAAGTCGGAGTCAAAAGACTCGGGTTGGAGTACTGGTTCTTTCACTTGCCTCTTTGTGGACCCGTAAATAATAGGAATGATACCAAGCGACACACAGGGTTGTTGTGAGTATCAAGTAGGAGCACTCTGCAAACTGTGGTATTTAAATTTAAAAGTATCTTTCCTTCAGTAGCTCCCAAAGTTGCTGATATTCAAATCTGAGTCATTACTTAAATAGGCTCTGTTGAAATCAAGTGCATAATGACTTCTGGTTATTTGCTGGATTCACTCTCTTTAAAAGCTCATCAGCAAACATTTGCTTGCTGAATGACTCCTCTGCAACCTTGAAATACATTAGAGTTTTTCTATAGAAGGATAGTTGCTAGGAGCTTAGGTCATAGTAAACTTGTCTTTTGTTGAGGATAAATGCTTTTGCTGCAGCAACATTGAAAATACTGGCAAGACCAAGGGCTGGCTATAGTGCATTTTTGTCTATGACATAAAAACAAAAAATTAAAACCTCTCCCCCAAAGGCTGCATAAACACCTTACTTCAAGTATTGTAAATTAGATGTTATTACATCTTTTCCCTGATACAAGCTAATTTCAGTAAATATTTTGTTGGTAACCATTTTTCCCCAACAATAATAGTAGTGCAAACTCAAAATGTAAAACTTGGAGACTACAGATATGTATAAAATTGAAACTAAAAATTGCCTACAATTTATGCACCCGGAAATAACCATAAAATAGTTTAATGAATATTTTCTAGTCATTTGTATGTATGTGTTTTTAGAAAATTTACAAACTCTTCTTGATATAGTCTTGCATGTTGCTTTTCCCCCCACTTGATAGCATACACAAATTCCAATGTCTAAAATTATTCTCAGAGAAAATAATTTTGAAGGTTGCCTGATACTTTTTCTGAACTTAGCATACCTAAAAATTATTTACATATATTTTTCCCAAATTACCTTTATTAAGTTAAATTTATGAACATTAAATTTCATCTACTTAAATTTGTAAATGTTAAATCTAAGTTGTTGAAAGAATTATAAATGCTGTTTAGAGTGAAGAAAATAAAATATGTATACTCAAATACACGCATGAATTTTTAAGGTGAGCCACATGTTCTCAATGGGGGCAATATCCCTCCAAAGGAAGCAAGTATTGGTTGAGGGGGGCGGGGAATGAAAAAAATCTACCCTTTTTATGAATAAAGCATAAATACCCAGTACATAGACTATATAAACAGATACATAATATATCTGTAGTATTAAAATTTCATGAGGGAGAGGGGCAATTAGTTAAAAAAAAAATCTAAAAGAGTTTCTTAGGAGGGTGATTATGAAAAAAAGGTTCAGAAGCATTGAGATAATCTGGTAGGGGATTGCAATCCTGCAGAGCAATTCAATTGCTTAACACCCAAGTTCATATCACATAAGTTTCCTCTCTAACATGCAGAATCACCTGAGGTAATACTATAAGTTCTATCTGATATTAGTCTGTCATTTATTTTTGAGTACAGGATGCAGAGGAAAAAAACATGCAAGTTAAATGAAGGTTGAATTTAAGGTTCCAATGGTTACAATTATGTTAAGTGGTATCATTGTATTATAAAACTGTCCTGTCAAAGGCAAAACCCAGAATTAATACCTTAATGCATGGAACCCAGAATTAATTATTTACTTATACCTTAAAAACTCAGAATTAATTATTTACCTGCTAAAAGAAGATATCAGCTATGTTTTTTGTATTTTAATTTACCACATTTCAGTGGTTTTCCCAGAGCATGAATTCTCATTTCATACATGTCTAAAAATTTAAAAGACACCACCTCCAGAAGAACAAAAATGGTAGCAAGATGCATTGACTTAGGTTTAGAAAAAAAAAAAACACACAGCTTTGTTGAGATATAATTCACACACCATAAAATTTATGCTTTTAGAAAGTATATCCTTTTAAAGGTATAGTGGGTTTTAGTACATTTACAGAGTCACACAATCATCACCACTATCTAATTTCAGAACCATTTAATTACCCCGAAAAGAAACCCCATACCCATCGGTTGTCACTCCCCATTCCCTATTTCCCACAGGCCCTGCAACCACTAATCTACTTCCCATGTCTACAGATTTTCCTATTCTGGTTGTTTCCTATAAATGGAATCATACAAGATGTTGCCTTTGTGAATCACTTTCATCTAGCATAATATTTTCAAGATTCATTCACATTGTAGCATGTATCGGTACTTTATTCCTTTTTTATGGCTGAATAATATTCCGTTGCATGGACATACTCATTTTGTTTATCCATTAATCAGTTGGATATTTGTATTATTTCCATGTTTTGGTTATTATGAATAAGGTTGCCATGAACATTCGTGTATAAATTTTCACATAGACATATGTCTTTATATTATTTTGGGTACATACATAGGAGTAGAATTGCCAGGTTATATGGTAACTATGATTAACATTTTGAGGAATTATCAAACTGTTTCAAAAGTGACTGCACCATTTTATAATCCCACTAGTAGTGTGTGAGAATTGTAATTTTTCCACATCCTCACCAACACTTGTTATTGTCTTTTTTTTTTTTTTCAGTCATCCTAGTGGGGGTGAAATGGTATCTTGTGGTGGTTTTGATTTGCATTTCACTAATGAATAATAATGTTGAGCATCTTTTCATGTGCTTATTGGCCTTTTATATGTCTTCTTCAGAGAAATGCCTATTCAAATCCTTTTATCATTTCTAAATTGGGTTATTTGTCTTTTAATTGTTGAGTTGTAAGAGTACTTTATATATTCTGCATTCAAGTCCCCTATCAGATATGCAATTGGCAAATATTGTCTCCCTTTCTCTGGATTGTCTTTTCACTTTCTTGATAGTGTTCTTTGAAGTACAAAAGTTTTAAATTTTGAGCAAATCCTATTAACCATTTTTTCTTTTGTCATTTGTGCTTTTAGTGTCATATCTAAGAAAACAGTGCCAAATCCAAGGTCACAAAGATTTACTCCTGTGTTTCATTCTAATAGTGTTATAGTTTTGTTCTTACATTTAGGTCTTTGATACATTTTTGAGGGAATTTTATATTTGGTATAAGCTAAGGGTCTGACTTATTTATTTATTTATTTATTTATTTATTTATTTATTTATTTTTGCTTGTGGATATCTAGTCATCACAGCACTATTTGCTGAATGATGGGTTTTGAATCAAGATACAATAATGTATCCTATTCCTTAAGTAGGAATAGGCTAGTGTGTGTTCTGGTGAGGAAGGGTTTTTAAAAGGAGAGGCAGTGAATCCTGCCAAGAGCAGCAGAGACTGAGCTCTAATAAAGGGGCTCTAGATTTAGCAGTCAGGATATCATTGGCAAGCTTTGAGGTAAATCTCAATAATTGTTTGGTGTAATGGTTAGTTTTATGTGTCAACTTGGCTAGCCTCCAGTACCCAGTTATTCAATTAAGCACTTATCTAGGTGTTGCTGTGAACATATTTCATAGATATATACTCAGCTGATTTTAAGTAAAGGAGATTATCTTTGATAATCTGGGTGGTCCTCATAACAATCAGTTGAAAGGCTTCAAGAACAAAACTGAGGTTTTCCTGAAGAAGAAATCCAGCCTGCCAGTTTACCGTATGGGTTTTGGACTTGCCAGCCCTATAGCCGCAGAAGCCAATGTCTTGAAATCTCTCTCTCTGTCTTCATATATACATATTCTATAATATTTTATATTATATCTATGTAAAATCTGCCTCTGTATAGGTAGTATATTATGTATATTGTTATATATCCTACTATATAGTAATATATATGTGTTATTTAATATAAATATACATTAATATTATATATAATATAATATTATGGATATATAATTCATATATTACTAATGATAGAATTTAAATATTAATATAAATGATATATATGTACTTTAATATACATTAACATATATTACATTATACATATTCTCTCTATACATTTCACCTCTACTGGTTCTGTTTCTCTGCTAGAACCCTGAACTAATATGGGGGAACTGAGTGAGGGAACTGAGGCTGATTTAGAGATAAACTCCCTGGAGAAGTTTGCAAATAAAATAGAGGGGAGAACAGAGGACAAAAAAATAAAGTATTTTGGAGAGAGATGAATATTTGAGAGAGAAGGGTTCTCAATGAGTTAGATCTATAATGTAATTCTTCATTTATATTTCATAACTTTTTAAATCATAAATAGATCTAACATTTTAATCTCTCTCACTTCTTTTTGTAATATTGCATCCAAGTAAGTTAACTATATAATCTGATGGTATAATTTTTAAGATTGTCTCATTAAAAAGCTATTTCTTTCGTTGAGTGCCAGCCACTGTGATTGCATATTAAATAACAAGTAATGATCAATCAGCCTCCATAACATTTTCTTTACAAAGTCTTTCTTTCCTTGTGTTGGCAGACATCATAGAGGAAAGTTATGAAAGAGTCTTCGTTGGGAAAGTTATAAAAGCAAAACTAAAAATTATAACTTGATAGCCATGAGGTCATGGCTATCATGGATCAGTCATGGAACAGCATGATTATGAAGTTCAATGGAAAAAAGTGAAGAAAATATATTTTTTATAAAATTTAAGGAAGAAAGAATTGGTCTTAATTGGTAAGTGCAGAGATGTAGAGATTTTAATTTCTTATCTAAGTCAACAAAATGATAAGAGTCTTTTAACTTACACATTACGAGTATAAATTCACATTCTAAAATGAATGCTTTAAAGAAAAAAAAATAAAGAACTTGGTTTACTTTGGTGCAGAGCTGGACATCGTATTTTACAAAACCAGCTGGCATATGTTGGCACCATTTGACTATATACCTTCTAGTTCCTATTACACTCCTACTGATTGCATCCTAAGGCCATGTTAGTTTTGACAAAATTCAATTCTTTTGATGAGTGTCAGGTTTACTGGGCTGCTAAAAACATGTAGTTAATAGATCAGGAAGACTGATAAGTATCGTCATATAGTTTTGTTCCAGAAGAACTCCATGCAGTTAATATACAAGCATCCAGTCTGTGTGAGCCCAGGGACTTCTAACCTGTTTGATATCTTACATATTATTGTGTCATGCTCAATTGTTAACATGTGAACGTTTATCAGAGAAGATTATTGTAACTGGTTACTTACGTTATATCCTAAGTGTACTCTTCTTTTTTTTAAAAAAAAATTTTTAATGTTTATTTTTGAGAGAGAGAGAGAGAGAGAGGGAGGGAGGGAGAGAAAGAGCATGAGCAGGGGAGGGGCAGAGAGAGACAGAAACACAGAATCCCAAGCAGGCTGCAGGCTCTGAGCTGTCAGTGCAGAGCCCAACATGGGGCTGGAACCCACAAGCTGTGGGATTGTGACCTGAGCCAAAGTCGGATGCTTAATCGACTGAGCTGCCTTGGTGCCCCCCAAGTGTACTCTTCTTAATGATTTTCAGTAGTTATCCTTTGGGAGAATAGGAAAACAGAGGCTACCTGTGGAAGAAGCTTCTTAGAAGGGCCAACTTCCATTGGCATGGTTAGATTAAATGGATTTAACAGACTTAAATCTTGTTGCTGCTTGATATATCATAATTGTAACAATTTCTTTTTTTAAATTGTGACGGTTTTTATGGGAATACATTATATGAGCTAAACCACAAAATTATATTGAGATAGAATTTTTAAAATTTCTCAACAGAAAAGGTAGAGATTAGGAAGTTCTTGAGGGCAGGGATTCTGGTCGACCTATCTTTTTATTGCCACCAGTAGCATAGGAACTGGCACATAGTAGGCATTCAGAAATGTTTGATGAATAAAATAACCAGTCAATTCATTAGTTGGAATAGTTGGCTGAGGAATATCCTTATGATCTGGCATTGGCTCTAAGAAGCAGTTTTTAATTAGGTGATGGATTGATATGAAGTTTGGTTTTCAAGTGTATAACTGCATGCATGCTTGACTCAGAGGTCAAATTAAATCTGATGGACAATTAGAGACCTGTTATGGAGTAGTAAGAACTCATTTGTGGAGGCATTTGGGAGTTGAATGTCTAATGGAAAGAAAGCTCAGTGGCTCCATCTAGTCATCCTTCTTACAGCAAAATTCAGGGAGATTTAATAACTGGGTATGCTGTATTCTCTAGAGGAAGATCATATGTATGTTGTTTGACAGACTGAACATTAAGCTCATATGGTCAACTCTTTTCCTAACTTTGTAGGGAGTAGATATTGTTATGGATGCATTCTGGTTTCCTGTAAAAACATGCTGCTTCCATCAATCATCCTTTCTGCCAGTATCATCTCTGTCTTCAATTCCAGCACCAGAAATGGGTACTTCACAGTAGGTTTTACTGGATTTCACAAAAGACATTAAAGACTTAGATAATCTTCTCAGCTTTTCATTTGGTGCCTTTATTTAAGTAAATCATTGCATGCAGTTGCCTAATGGCTAATCATGGCAAGCCTAACTTTACGAAACCTGCTCAAGATATGTTTGTCTAAAAGTTGTTCCCTTCCAATTGTCAGCCTCCAACAGCAATGTCTGCACAATAATTGTGATGAATCTCTAGTGCATCATCAGAACTAATCTGTAGTAAAACTGATTCCACTTCTAGAAAAAATTATTTTTTATTGGGTCATTTCACTTAAAATGTAGGAACAGCAAACATGCATGGATGAGTACAGAAGGAAATACAAAGTATGAGAAATTGTCCTGCAAAAATATAATTGGTTGTTTTCTCTTACATGTAAAGAATTTAGTCTAGCCACTTAATTGAGTTTATTTTGAAAAAGGCCATCAAAAGAAGCATAATTTAAATCTGAGAATATGATTATAAAATGGAAGAATGAGGACTAATTTAAGGATATTTGTTAACATTGGGAATTTACATTGTTCCAGAGGTTAAGCCAATGTAATAAGATAAGAAAAATATATAACAATACAATTTTTAAAAAATAAACAGAAATAGAAATGTGCCCTATATCTTTGAATGTGGATAGAAAACTGAGAGGATGCATGCTAAACTATTAAAAATGGTTGTTTTGAGAGGTGCGACTGTGACGTGGAGAGGAAATTGGTGTTTATTTGTTTTTCCCTCTACATTTTAGTGTAGCCCGAATTTTATATTTTACAACAAATATGCATGAATTTATTGCATTTTTAAATTAAGAAAAATTAAGGAATTAACACAATCATAAAACAGGATCTCCACAATACAGAAAGAAGAACTAAATGGGTTATCAGAACAGAAGTTATGTCAGAAGGAAATTTTTAAGAGCTGGGTGATGGAGTCATAAGATTGGAGAGCTGGTGATGTGACAGCATGAAATGATAAGTAAAACAGACAAGTGGAATCAGTGACAGTAAACTTTTATGTATATCATGAAATGTGGTGTCTGCATGTGATTAAACAGTCATTATAAGACTGAAAACACAAACATACACAAATAACTTCTTTTTAGTGTTTAAGCAGAAACATTTTCCTCTCATGTTTTTTACTTAAAAAATTCAAATCTATGGAAAAAAATTTTTTAAAGATACAATGAAAATGTGTATGTTCTTCATCTAATATGACCAGTTACCATTTTGTTCTCACTCTCTCTATATATTTTTTTCTTTCTTTGAACAATTTGTAAGTAAATTGCAAACATCATGACATTTCACCTCTAAATAATCCAGCAGGTACATAACACATATACCTATCAAATCATAATAATAGCTATTGGTGTTATATCTCTGAACATGTGCCTGGCCCTTTGCTAAATGTTTTACTTATATTAGTTCATTAATCCTTACAACAGCCCTTTGTGTGAGGTATAATTGCTCCATCTTATTGATGAAGAACAAGATGGGATTCAAGCCTATATCTGACTGATTCCAAAATCCATGCTTAAAACCACAAGACAGGATATAGTTAAGGGCTAAGATGAGTGAAACAAGTTTTCACTGAACTTCAGAGAAGGGAGCAATCATAGCAGAACAGAATGGTTTAGAAACATTTTCCAGAAATGGTTACCTTTGAACTAGACTGACAGAAACAGTCTTCTCTCTTTTACTTTGTTGGGAAGATATGTCCTAAAAGCACTGACATTTATAATCCATTTCCCCTTTTTATTTCCAAAAGTAAAATTAATTGTACGTAGACATTTGCTTCTCATCAACTTTTCCTTATGCATGATTGCAATGTCATAATTTCAAATAAAGGGCATTACAATATGTATTATGTAAAATTTATTTTACTTTGGTCGCATTAAACATTTTCATGGTGGTAAGTAATAGATTACTATAAAACAAATTTCTGTGAGTAGCCGTATGAAGAATTTTTAAATCACAGGAACTGTCATAGCAGTTCTATTTCTAATGTATATAGAGATGTTATGTGTGCAAATATATCATCAAGAATGCACAAGATCAAAAGTGTGAAACTAAATACAGTTCATAACTCAACAAAACAAGAGTGAAGTTGTGCCAAAACAACTTTGCTCTTCATATTTCCCATCGCAGTAACATTTAAGGGATTATTTCCGAAAATGTTCATGAGTCAGAAGCAGGGAATGAGTAATCCTGTGCTTTGGACTTTATGAATGTTTTACTGCCAAAGGGACATTATCTAGTTTTTTTTAAATAAAGTGATGAGTTCTTCATCCTCAGATTCTTAACTGGCTTATTTGGATAAACTCGAATATAATTTGAACAACCAAATTACTGGTGTCTTCTGAATTTAGCACTGAGTTTTCTTAAAATGTTCTAATTTATTGAACAACACTTCAATCTCATCTGTACCTGCATAGAAATAACTACTGGGGGTTACAATAACCTTAGAATAGGTCAACAAGATTCTTTAGTAAATAGAAAAACAAAGTTGGATTGATTCATTCAAAGTCAGAATATGCATGGAAATATAGTTAATGGTTAGTTGATATTTCAGTTTTCTTTGTGGATTTTTAAACTTTATCATGATGAAAAGTTCAATGAAGAATATTTATGAGGCCTAGCATGGGGATGATTTTTATGTCTTTTAATTTGTATATTCCACTGGATTTTGGAAGTCTCAAATTTTATTCCTCTGTGTATTTATTATCCTCATTTCCAGATTTCCCACATGGAATATAACATTTTGGGTCTCATGAATGAGTCAAGAAAAATTTTTAAAGGCCCAGGGCTAAGTTGAGGCTCCATATTTTATGCTAGTAGGGTCATGCTATTTTAATTCCTCAATTAGCCTCTTTCTATTGAGCATCAAATGTGGTTCCAACACTAGTGTTGGAAAAGTGAGCACAAATCATCTATTTTCCCCCTTTTCACTCTTAGACTGTGCAGATAAACTTTGTTTTGCATCTTAAATACCCAGACTTTAGTGATCCTGGCATACACTTAACAGTGGAAAGAATAATCAGGATCTTTTTCAGAAGGACCACACTTTCAACCTGCTAAAAGAGAATAAAGTTTTTCAAGTTAAAGTAAAACACATACTCTAAATTGCATAAAGGGGAAAGATGTAATGTAAATTTAACTATGCCATTTTGTTATAGGGAGGGGCTAAATAACACAAAGACCCATATTTTTAAAACAATGTTTACGGCAAAATGTTCTACCTCCAAATACATAGCTTGTGAAAGCTAAAATGAGACAGAGGCTGCATTCTGGCTTTAGAAAAGAATCAGTGATACATTAATGAATCGTATTTTTCTCATGTCACCATTGTGGACTAAGCATGCATGGGCTCAAGAATAAAAATAAGATTTCGAAATCTATTTTTTGAAAATCCAAGAAAATCACGAATATACATCACTGATCACATTAGAATCTGTTCTTTAAAACAAATACAGACCTTAGTGATAGACCTACTATTTTATCATGAAGATTGTATGTGTTGGCTAGTTTTTGATGATACCATGAGGAGGAGATGATTAGACTTAACTATAGCAGTATCAAAGGAGTGTAACTTATTCTTTTGGCAACTGAAGGGAGGCTGGCAGAGGAAAGTTATAAGTTCTTGGCCCAATTCTGCTCATCAATTTTGTCAGTAATTTATTTGAAAGCATAAGATTATCCCTTTTCTGGTATAAAAGTGGTACAAGCAGTACAAAACTGAAACAGGACTAGTAACATAACAGGCAACAGAATTGAGATTGAACTTATTATGACAGATAAGAAATCTACAGATAGAACTTCATAGGAATAAATGCAAATTTCTGTTTTCAGGCTCAAAAACTTAATTGTACACTCAAAGTGTGGAGATGTCTTGGGTTGGTTAAAAGAAATATTAACAATTTAGAGGGGAATTATTATGCTGATGAAGGTTTTGAAAAATATTTTATATTCATTCATTCACTCATTCACTCAATTATAGTATGGCAAAAATAGCCCAGAATTCCTTGTTCTCAAAAGTTTACATTTTAATTGGGAAGACAGACTCACAACTGATAATTTCTGAACAATGTGATAAATGGTAAAAGAGAGGGTTAAACAGTTTTGCAGAAGCACAAAGAGAGGAACAACTTCTTTGGGGTTACCTTCACAAAAGGGTTGACTTTTAAACTGGATTTTGAGGATTAAGTAGGAGTTCCCTGGAAAGACAGAAGAGAAAGAGAATGTTCTCCTCCTTTGTACGGAGGAGAACATGCACAAAGAAAGGAGGGTGTTTTTTTTTTTAAAGTTTTATTTATTTATTTTGAGAGAGACAGAGACAGCATGAGTGGGGGAGGGGCAGAGAGAGAGAAAGAGAGAGAATTCCAAACAGGCTCCTCACTGCCATCGCAGAGTCTGATGCAGGTCTCAAACCCACAAAACTGTGGGATCATGACCTGAGCCAAAACCAAGAGTTGGACGCTTAACTGACTGAGCCACCCAGGCACCCCTAGGGTGTTTTGATCAGAGAGTGCGCATTTGAGGTTGTGGAATTGAGGCCCAAATCATAGGCAAAAGTCCATCTTGAAGGGACTTCTTTGCTGTGTTAGAGATCTTGGATTCAAATAGTTTGTAGTGTAGGGTTGGGAAGTGACTAGCAGGTTTGTATTTTAAAAAGATGAGTCTAACCACCTCACACCTGTCAGAATGGCTAAAATTAACAGCACAAGAAACAACAGGTGTTGGTGAGGATGCAGAGAAAGAGGAACCCTCTTGAACTGTTGGTGGGAATGCAAACTGGTGCAACCACTCTGGAGAACAGTATGGAGTTTCCTCAAAAAACTAAAAATAGAACCACCTTATGATCCAGCAATTGCACTTAGGTATTTGCCCAAAGGATACAAAAATACAGATTTGAATGGATACATGCACCCCAATGTTTATAGCAGCATTATCAACAGTGGGCAAACTATGGAGAGGGTCCAAATGTCAACCTACTGATAAATGGATAAAGAAGATATTGCAATGACATGGATGGAGCTAGGACGTATTATGCTAAGTGAAATAAGTCGATCAGAGAAAGACAAATATACAATTTCACTCATGTGTAGAATTTAAGAAACAAAACAGATGAACATATGGGAAGGTGGGGAAGAGGAGAGAAACAACCATAAACGACTCCTAATGATAGAGAACAAACTGAAAGTTGATGGAGGGAGATGGGCTAGATGGGTGATGAGTATTAAGGAGGGCACTTGTGATGAGCGCTGAGTGTTATATGTAAGTGATAAATCACTATAGTCTACTCCTGCAACCAATATTGCACTGTATGTTAACTAAAATTTAAATAAATAAATAAATAAAAAGATGACTCTAGCCTGTAACATAATGGATTCTGGGAGGACAGTTTAGAGCTTGTTGGGATTAACAATGTAAGGCTAAGGCATAAACTCAGTAAAGCAGTGATAGGGAAAAGAACACAGGAGGAAAAAGTAGGAAGATACCTAAGAGGTAGAATCCGATGAGAGACAGTCAGAGGAATTAGGTATATTTAACCTGGAGTAGAGAAGACTGAGATGAGTAGGTGTCTTCTAGTACCTGACGGACTATTGATATTTGGTATTAGTCAAGACAGCAGAACTAGGATCCGTGGGTGGAGGTCATTAATGACAATTGCAGTTATCCAACAATGGAATGGGCTTCCTGTCTGGAAAATGAGTTCTTTATCCTTGGAGGCATGAAAGTAAAGCTGAATAACCATATTATTCAGCTATAGACATGCTATAGAAAGGAAGTCTTCAACTTTGGGAGACAAGTGACACCAGATGATCTCTGGTGTCTCTTCTAGCTTTTCTTTGATTCTTTGGTTCCAGTAAAAAGTCAAGTCTTAGGCTTTAAGAGACACAGACTAGTATCCTTTTTAAAGAAACTCTTAAGGTTCCACTCCAAAATGGAGAAAGAAAAGCAAATTGGTTTTGATGTCAAACAAAAGCATACTGGCTTTTAGTGCTTTTTAAGGTTTTCAACTTGCCCTTATTATAGAATGAAGATTTCTTATATTGGGTGTTGGAAAATCCTCAAGGAATGGAATCATACATATTTTGTTCCTAGTTATGTCCTCACTGTTCCAAGCCTAATGCCTGGCATATAGTTTGTGCTTAACAGCTTGATAAACAAATGTAGTGGATGCCACCATACATCATCCACATCTATTTTGAGGACTTAACAACCTATTTCCCCAGCTGTTGGGAGTGCTGTCAGCAGATGGCCCTCAAACCTCTTCAAAATTATCCTTGACTGCAAAGAGCTATCTCACCCAAGGTTATGCCCTCTTTCCAGGGCAGCCCACATCTAATAACTGGTCAGTGGAAGGGTACAAAGTTGACCTCCATGCTTGCCTCAACCCGGGACAACTGTGAAGGGTCATACTAGAGCTCCCCATGGGGCTGGCTGAGGCCTCTTGTGACTACAGGATAACCCAACCTCTCTCTCTCTGCCAATCCTGCTTCTTTCCCTTCCCTTCTGCAGGAGTTGATCCTGACAATACTCCTAATAGACATTAATCTCCATCTCAGAGTCAGTTTCACAGGGAACCAACCCAAGGGAATTGACCATATGAATGAGAATCTATTCAATATTTGACAGAATTTTGTAGAACACAAAATGAGGGATTCTTGGTTATCAACAGTTATGATAAATACTTTTGTACTCAACTTCTTCTCAGTGGGCCTTTCCTTTTTATTTAAATTAATGTGAATTAAACCCTTTCATGAAATGATGCTGTCAACCCCCCCCCCTTACCCCCACCTCCGGTTTTCTTATGTTTTTAAAAACATTGACTGCTGTTTGATGTAAGATCCAAGGCTGAACTTTCAGAGTATGTGTTCATTTGGGACTTGATTTACTGCTCTTTGGCCTTGGTTTGTTTCCACTTGATTTCAGATGATTAATCTTCCTGGGAAAGCCTCCAGGGACTGATGGTGCCCTGGTCTGTTCACTGATATAAGCGAAATTATTCAGAAGTTCATGTATCATCCCCTTTTCTGTCAGTCTTTATCCTGTTAAAGTCCCCAAATGTTCAGTATTTAGATGGAGAAAAAGAATATGGAGGGCAAAGGTATAATTGTTTGAGATTTACCAAAGGGAAGTAATGGGGGCCTCAACTGTTTTGTTGGTGAGATGACAGAGGGTGTCGAGCTCTGGTTTATCAGTAGCTCATGACCTAAGGCTGGAGAAAGACACTTCACAGAAGGCATTGGAATTGCTTAACATTGAGCAAATGCCTCACAATCTATGGGCCCACCATTCTGTTGATATGTGAACACTAGAACCTTACAGGTGCCTCTGCCATCTCCAGGCTTCTCCCCTGTGGGGTCTCTTACACCTAGACAAGACCTCAGGTCTAAAGTCACATTTGGAATCTGGAGGAGATTATTGGGACCCCCATGTACTGAATGGTGGGGAACAACATAGCATAATGGTTAAGTGGACATATTCTAGAGCCAGGTTCAAATCCTAGCTCTGTCACTTGCTAGCTGTGTGATCTTGGACAAATTAGTTAACCTCTGTGTGTCTCAATTTCCTCATTTGTAAAATGAGAATAATAACAGTAGTATCCATTTCACAAGGTTGTTGTGGGAGATCATATGATTTAATATATGTATAGTATTTAGAAAAGTACCCACAACATATTGAGTACTGTGTGTGCTTTGAAAAATTAATAAAAGTCTGTAGAAGTCACAAGAAGTCTTGATGTAATGCATCAAGAGGAACATTTAACATGGAGATGCGGCCATAGGACTGGCTCTACCAATAAGTCTAGAAGTTTTCACCAAAAATTCTGCCAACAGAATATACAGCCACAAAATAAAACAGACTAAATGCTCAGAAGCTCCTCTACTAGTTTTTTTTCCCCTTTGGTAATAAAATATGATCAAATAAATAATTCTAGTGGCATGATGGATGCATGGAGCATTCTAATGTTGGAAAAATTGCCACATTTATGTAGTATTAAAGTTGGACTTTAAGAGCTAAGACATACAGTGGCATCCAAAGGAAATATAAATTTTCACAGCCACCAGAAAGACAAATATACAATGATTAATTTTAGTGTATCTCAAACTTGCTTATGTCAACATATGTTCCATTCACAGCACAGTGTGATTATAATGGTGCAAACCACTTACCTATGAAATATATGAATCTCAGCTGGCAAACATGACCAGTTTAAGAGTATATTTAACACAGATCTTCCTGGACTTAGGATGGGGTTGTATTCTGATAAACCCATTGTCGGTTGAAAATACCCTTTAGTCCTAACTTACTGAACGTCATGTGCTCAGAACACTCGTATTAGTCTACAGTTGTGCAAAACCATCTAACACAAAGCCTCTTTGATAACAGAGTGTTGAATATTTCATGTAATTTATTGAATGCTGTACTGAAACCAGGAAAGAGAATGGTTGTAGGGGTACAGAATGGTTGTGAGCGCATCAGTTGTTTACCCCGGTGATCTCGTGGCTGACTGGGAGCTGTGGCTTACTGCTCAGCATCATGAGAGGCTCTTGCTGCCTATCACTAGCCCAGGAGAAGATCAAAATTCGAAACTGGAAGTGCAGTTTCTACTGAATGTGTATTGCCTTTGCACCACCATGAAGTCAAAGGCTCATAAGTTGAACCATCATTAAGTCAAGGACTGCCTGTATAGGTACTCCCCTTGCGTTTTCAGACAAGGGAAGAAAATGAAGCACAATTTACCCCCATATCAAGGCAGCGTTTAAGCATAAACCCAGAATACTCACAACGTTCAGACTTACAATGTGTAAATAAAACAAGAAGTGTCAGATAATATACATTTCCAAAGATGGATCACACAAAAACAATGGCTCTTTCGTGTTACTCCCCCTTTGTTTAGTGGAGGAACTGCAGTTTAAATTGTAAACATAGCAGGTACAATGAATACTGCCACTAATTGTGCTAATTATTGAAAGGATGTGGGTGCTGGCCACTGGTAGTATTAAAAATATCAGGATTGTTTTAGGGCACCTGGGTGGGGCACTCGGTTGAGCATCCGACTTTGGCTCAGGCCATGACCTCCCGGTTTGTGGGTTCGAGCCCTACATTGGGCTCTGTGCTGACAGCTCAGAGCCTGGAGCCTGCTTTGGATTCTGTGTCTCCCTCTCTCTCTGCCCCTCCCCTGCTTGTGCTCTGTCTCTCTCTCAGAAATAAATAAAACGTTAAAAAAATCAGGATTGTTTTGATATCTGTATTTATAAACAAAAGGTACAGGGGAGTTGGATTTCTGTTAAAATCAGCTCTTGTGTTTACAAATTCCAGACACATTAAATATTTGTTTACAGTCTTTATTTACCATGCATTCAAATTTAAGTAATATGAACACAGAAAAAATAGGTGAATGGATATATGACTTTGAGATTAAAATTAGTACTAAAATGTAAATAAAATGTAGAAAGTTTCCTAAAAGAATAACAACAAGCTTATGTTAATTCATTTGAGACCTCCAAATATCCCACATCATAATGGTGGGGACCTCACTCCTCATATCCCAATAATGACATACATCCCAAATAATGACAACTTTTTTCTGTTAAAAATTAAGAGGATTTTTAACAGTTTTGCCATGAAAATTATCATTGATTTTGTTTTTCCCTTTTCATACTTTTGAGCCATTCATTCATTCATTCATTCATTCATTCATGCATTTTAGATCTGGACCATTTTCTGTAGCCTTTGAAAATCCCCCAGTCATAGGGCATTGTGCCTATGGAGTCTAAGCAATGAAATAGCCCAGTTATTATAGTTTGGGGATCTCAGTTTTCTCATCTGTGAAGGAGGTGTTTCCCAAACTGAAATATAAAGCAGCTTTATTGGGGTTTGAATTCTCTGTCATGGCTCTCACTGAGGGGCGGGTAGAGGTGAGAACGAATTGAATTGGAATCATGCCTTCTGAGGATGGGTCAGGAGTACAGAACCTGCATTTGGTGAAAAAGTTTCTAGGATGCTGCTGTAGTCAACGTTTTCCTGAAAGAGTTTTCAGGAGGTTATCTCATTCCTGGGTGAGTCTTTAGGTGCATTTCTTATACTCACTGTGGCCACACTGTCCAGTATGGTAGCCACAAGCCACATGTGGTTGTTTAAACTTAAATTAACTAACATAAAATAATAAAATTAAATTAAATCAAATTTTAAAAAGTTCTGCTCCTCTATCACACTAGACAAATTTCAAGTGGTGAATAGCTACATGTTGTCAGTGGCTCTTGTTGGACAGTGCAGTTATAGAATATTTCCATCACTGCAGAAAATTCTATTGGCCAGTGCTGTTCCAAAGCCTTGGTGTCTGTTCCCCCTCCCAAACCAAAGGAAGCCACTTGTGCTCCTTCAATAACCAGATGATTAAAAAAAAATCCTTATTGAAGTATAATTTACACTCCTTAAAATTCATCTATTTTAAGTGTATAATTCAATGATTTTTAGTAAATTTATCAGGGTTTCTCTTCTGAAGCACAAAACACACATCTTCCATGGATGATACATAGCTAACATAATTCCAGTTGAAAGTAAGTCTATTACATACTATGAATGGATGTCTTGGGACATTGGGGCTTAATTCTCTCCTGGAACCCCAGGTGAGCCAGACAAAACATAATTTGGCAGCATTTTCAATTACATCAAAGAAAGACATAAGTAAGCATAGCTGAATATCCTTAGGTCAAACACATGGTGCAATTGCACAGTATAACCAAAATTTGGCAACTATTGTGGTCATGTTGCAATATAACATAGTATTTCCTTTCCTTTCTTCATAAACAGAAGTATCTTTATCAGAAAAGAAACCTTACATCCATTGAAATATGATTAACATAAAATTGTTTTGAATATGGTCATACATTATGCTGTTATGGCAGTATTAATATTACATTCCTCACAATTTCAGATATTTTCTTTGTCATAGCACAAAAATGCTTTTTAATATAGTTGTAAGGAACATTACATACCGTTTTATTTGGCTTTTGTTCATTTCACCCAATTTTATAGTTCCATTTCTTGTGCAATGACAGTATCTGTAGACTTGTTACAAAGCATTTTATTTTGTTGATTAAACAATACTTTCTTAGCATGACCCCTATTTAGTGCCATGAAGATGTTTCCAGTGTATTGATACAATAAATAATGCTATGATGATAACATTTGCTGCTGTGGTCTGAAGGTTTGTGTCCCTCCAAAATTCACATGTGGTAATCCTAAACCCATTGTCAGAAGGCAGAGCCTTTGGGAGGTGATTAAGTTACAAAGGCAGAGGCCGCATGAATGAGGTTAGTACTCTTATAAAAGAGACCCCACTAGAGCTCCCTAGTCACTTCCACTGTGTGAGGACACAGTGAGAAGGCACTGGTTATGACGCAGGGAGAGAGTTCTTGCCAGAAAGTGACTGTGCCGTCACGTTGATCTTGGACTTCCCAGCCTCCAGAACTGAGAGAAATAAATTTCTGTTGTTTGTAAGACACCCAATCTGTAGCGTTTTGTTATAGCAGCCTGAAGGAACTAAGAAACTTGTATTCTATTTATTCTTCTTTCCTTTAGAGTCACACATGCACACCACACACACACACACACACACACACACACACACACAATTTGTCAATTACCATTATCGCTGCTAATATGGTAGCCACTGACGACATGAAATGTGAATAATCTGAATTTATATGTACTGTAGGTGTAAAATACAGACTGGATCTCGAAGGTTAATATGAACAAAAGAATATAAAATATATCATTAGTAATTTTTATACTGATTACATGTTGAAATGATACTTTTGATGTATTGGATTAAATAAAACATTATTAAAATTAATTTTACCTATCTCTTTGTACTTTTAAAAATATGGCTATTAGAAAACTTTAAATTACATGAATGGCTCACATTATACCAGTGACCCTTGAACAAGGGGGTTTAGGGGCATCAACACCCACATAGTAGAAAATATGCATATAACTTTTGACTTCCACCCCAAATTTAACTACTAATAGCTTACTGTTGACTGGAAGCCTACTGTTTATAATATAATAAATAGTTGATTAACATATTTTTATGTTCTATGTATTATATACTGTATTCTTACAATAAAATAAGCTAAAGAAAATATTAAGAAAATCGTAAAATTCTTGCACAGTACTATACTGTATTTATTTTTAAAAATCTACATGTTAGTGGACCTACACAATTGAAACCTGTGCTGTTCAAGGGTCAACTGTATTTCTTTTGGACAGCACTGACTTAATGCCTTGAGTCTATTTCTGGATTTTCTATCTGATTAATTTTTCCTAATTGTGTATACCTACTTTGTGTGTTTTTGACAATTATTTTAACAATTTAAAATATACTTGAAACATAACACAAGCATGATCACATCTTTAAAACAGTATTTGGTATTACTGGATTGGTTTCTTATGTATCAGTTGACATGTATCAATTTATAAAGTTCTGTATATTCTATTACAGGGCCTTTGACTTTGTAGTGAGTTAGCTTTTTTATGAACCTAGAAATATTGTCATCTTTTCTATTTTTAGGCTCCCCAAATGCTGACTTCTGCTTTATTTATTATATATTCCTGTATTTATCCATTTGGGTTTTACAATTTTTTTATTAAGTTTATTTATGTTTTTCTGAGAGAGACAGTGAGAGAGAGAGACCGAAACCATAAGTGGGGGAGGGGCAGAGAGAGCAGGAGAGACAGAATTCCAAGCAGGCTCTGCACTATAATGGTTTTTATTTTTATTTATTTATTTATTTTTCAATATATGAAATATATCATCAAATTGGTTTCCATACAACACCCAGTGCTCATCCCAAAAGGTGGCCTCCTCAATACCCATCACCCACCCTCCCCTCCCTCCCACCCCCCTTCAACCCTCAGTTTGTTCTCAGTTTTTAAGAGTCTCTTATGCTTTGGTTCTCTCCCACTCTAACTTTTTTTTTTCTTCCTTCCCCTCCCCCATGAGATCCTGTTAAGTTTCTCAGGATCCACATAAGAGTGAAACCATATGGTATCTGTCTTTCTCTGTATGGCTTATTTCACTTAGCATCACACTCTCCAGTTCCATCCACGTTGCTACAAAAGGCCATATTTCATTTTTTCTCATTGCCACGTAGTATTCCATTGTGTATATAAACCACAATTTCTTTATCCATTCATCAGTTGATGGACATTTAGGCTCTTTCCATACTTTGGCTATTGTTGAGAGTGCTGCTATAAACATTGGGGTACAAGTGCCCCTATGCATCAGCACTCCTGTATCCCTTGGGTAAATTCCTAGCAGTGCTATTGCTGGGTCATAGGGTAGATCTATTTTTAATTTTTTGAGGAACCTCCACACTGTTTCCCAGAGTGGCTGCACTATAATGGTTTTTAAAATCAATTTATTTTGATTTGGCTTCATTACCTTTTTTTATTTTTTTAATGGGAATTCTTTTATATTTTCTACTGGTGTGTCCTCCGAATGATAAAGGAATGCCATTGAGTTTTGTTACTCCCTTCTTAATTCCTCTGATCTTTTCTTAATTATCTTTAATACTTTTGTGGCTTTTTTATTTCTAGTTTCTAAATAAAGCTGCATTAACTTGCAAAAACAGGATTTTAAATATCATTCTTTCCCTATATTTATATATCATTTTTTTCTTTTTGAATACATTGTGCTGGTATTTATATTTGGCTTTTACTATTAAAGTATCTATGCTTTATTATATTAAGACTGTAATCCACTGGACTTATTTGGCTTATTTTTTTATGATTAATATTATAAGATATTTTGTTGTAATATACCAACCTTACATTCTTGGAATAAATCGTGTTTTTCCATATTGGACAATTTTTTAACCTATTATATATGTATATATATATATATATATATTTTTTTTTTTTTCCTGAGATTTTGGTTAAGGTTGTGCATCTTTGTTTCATTAATGAGATTTCCTCGCCCTGACAAAGCTAAACAAATTCACTTAAGAAATATTGTTTCTAGGGCGCCTGTGTGGCTCAATCAGTTAAGTATCTGACTTCAGCTCAGGTCATGATCTCACAGTTAGTGAGTTTGAGCCCTGCATCAGGCTCTGTGCTGACAGCTCAGAGCCTGGAGCCTGCTTCAGATTCTGTGTCTCCCTCTCTCTCTGCCCCTCCCCTGCTCATGCTTTGTCTCTGTCTCTCTCTCAAAAATAAATAAACATTAAAAAAAAAGTAAAAAAAATTATTTCCTAGGGAAACATACCATACTTTAAAGATATACTTTGAGAGCAATTTAAGTAGTATAAAGGTTTATTTATTCTTTAAAACTTAGAAATTTCTCCAGTTAAGGTGCCAGGGTCTTAATGCCTAATTTTTCCTATTTATATATCATGAATCAATAATGTTTTCTATTTCTTGTTGCATATGTTTTTTGTCACTTGTTTGTGAGAAATTATATAAGCACTATTAAATCAATAGCCATATACTTGTGGGGCTCCTGGGTGTCTCAGTCAGTTAAGCGTCTGACTTCGGCTCAGGTCATGATCTCGCAGTCCGTGAGTTCGAGCCCTGCATCAGTCTCTGTACTGACAGCTCAGAGCCTGGCGTCTGCTTCAGATTCTGTCTCCCTCTCTCTCTGCCCCTCCCCCATTTGCACTCTGCCTCTCTCAAAAATAAACATTAAAAAAAAAATTAAAAAAAATCCATACACTCGTAGCTAAGAACAATGCCCTTTAATATTTAACAAAATTTATGCTATATTATCTTTTCCCTTGTTTATTTTAATCTATAATTTCTCTTTCTCATTGGTCTAAAGATTAATCAATTTGTCCATTTTGTCAAAATGCAAACTACCGTTCTGTTGGTTTATTTCTATTACTCCTTTTTTAAAAAAAAATGTTTACTTATTTTGAGAGAGAGAGAGAGCACATGTGCACACATGCACAAGCCAGGGAGGGGCAGAGAGAGAGAATCCCAAGCAGTCTCCATGCTGTCAGCGCAGAGCCCAATGCAGGGCTCAATCTCATGGACCATGAGATCATGACCTGAGCTGAATCCTAGAGTTGGTCACTTAACTGACCGAGCCATGAAGGTGCCCCATTCCTTCTTTATTTTTAATATTTTTGTTGCATTTTTATTTTCCTACTTTGTTTTGTTTCATTACATTACTCCATTTTAAAGTGCTTTTGGCACAGAATTAATTCATGATGTTTCTATTCCCATTTTATTGTTAATATATATTTAAAGAGATAAATTTTCTTAGTATATTTCTGCCAGTATCATTAATTATGATTTCTTGTACTTACATGCTTGCTATTTAAAAACTATATATTTTTGTTACTATAGCTTTCCTCTATGTGAGTTAATATGGCATTTCAAATTCTAATTTCCATGTGATTTGTTTCTGTAGAATTCTATTTTTCCCACTTAATTATAATTGTATTGTTATGCTGTGGTGTGAGAATGGTTTCATAGATTTCATGCTATTGTTTTTTGCATTAACTAAGTGCATTTTTCTGTCCCAGTGTATAATTAATTTGTACAACTAGCGAGAATCTTTATAATCCTTTGCCCTATGATCCAATCTTTTCCAGATGCCTGCTAGCTCTACTTTATGCCTTATATTTTTCAGCTATATTGTTTCTCTTCTATTTGGCCACAGACTCTGCCAAACTCCTTTAGTCTTGAGATCTACAATTATATTTCTGTGGATATCTCCTTGTACTTGGCTAGCTTCTCCTATACATGTCTTGATCAAAGACTGGCTTCAGGGACATTTCAGCCAATGCAGTAGTACAGGGTCTTGCTCTCAAAGGGGCCCTGTACTTGGTTTAATGCTCTGTGGTCACAGCCTTAAATTCTTAACAATTTCTGAACAAAAGGCTCTGGGTTTTCATTTTGGAGTGGGCTGCCACGAATTATGTAGCTGGTCCTGCTTGTCCCTTATGTTCTACAACTTTGTTGAACTCAATTTTTTTTTTTTTAATCACAAGCTGATTGGGGATGATTTGTTGGATTTTCTAGATAAGCCATTCCATCACCTAAATGAGATCCTCTTGTAGCCAGGCAGCTTCAGCAAAGTCCTCTGGTTAGCTCTTCCCCACTCCCGGGGTGAAATCACTGTGGAGAGTTCTCTCCTTGAGTCTCCTTCACTTAATGTCAAGTGTTCTTTGATTACTTCCAGAGGAGATCCTGGTCAGGTGTCCAACAGATGAAACTCAGCTCAAGCCCCACTAGGCTTTTTGCCTGGATCAGCACTGGGAGCACAAGTAAGCTCTGCCCCTAACCTCCCTCCCTCCCACACAACCCAAGAGTCCTCTTCTGCTCCAGGCCTCTCAGAACAAGAAGGATGGGGCTTGCTCCCTTGCACTTGGCACTTTAGACCTGCCATCTTTTTCTGCCATACTCGTCTCTGCCTTAACCACATGCTTTCCTCATCCTGGAAGTGCAAAGTACGTTTTCCTTCAAACACAGACCTTCTCTTGAGTGAAGGAGGTAGCCTGATGCCTCCTGGGAAATAGAGTTGCCACAGGGCAGAATGGCGTTAAAATCCACTGGAGCATCCCTGAAGCTTTGAACTGGAGGTTGGCTTGTTTCTCACCTGTGGTTTGGATGTAGAGAAGTCACTGCACCTTTCTGAGCCTTCTCAGTTCTAGCGTCTGTAAAATGGAGGAAACTAGCTATTTGTCAGAGTTTCTGTGAGGGATGAGTAAGATGAAGCATGAGAAGGCCTTGAAAGAGTGCCTGGTGCATGATAAGTGCTCACTGGTTCTCCACTGAGCTGCATTGTTAATCCTCAAGGCTATACCAGGATGATGGTACTGGTTGAACACTCTGAGGTGTTCTCTGTCTCTTAGGATGCTAACCTCAGGAGGGAATGTAGGAGGACTCCTCCAGGTCTCTGTGCCTCTGGAAAAGGAATGGCCGATCAGTATGACTAACCAGGTCTTAATCTGCTGAAAATAACAGAGATATAAATGTGTCCCCATAGCTCCTCACTCCTCTGGGGCTGGACTTTCAAAGAGGGCATTCTGGCTTTCCCCTTCCCAAAATTGCATGAGGGTTAAGTTAATGGGCTTTGGAACCACACTTGGCCCTGGGCACGTTACCTAACTTTGGTTGTGCCTTTATAACCTCATCTATACCGTGGGAGTAAATATGTACAACCTGCCCCTCTTCCTGGTCTCATGATTACATTCCTCTTTCCCTCTCTTGCTCACTAAGGAGGGAAGATATGGAGGATCAGGAGATAGGCAGGCTCTCTATTGCCTACAGACCCTCATTCCCTTTGTTTTACTTTTCTCATTCCTCACAGTGAACTCCAGTTTTGTTTTGTTTTTTTAGAGTAGCTGCTGCTGCAGGCTGAAACTAGACTCACAGAAATCTCACCTCCAGATCCTAGAGACAGAGTCTTGATGAAATAAATCCATAAAGCTTGAATCTCAAAGCAGGCCCACACCCAGGACCCCTGTTTACTTACCCCTGAAGGGATGGTGTTCAGGCCTAGATAGGAAGTGAGGTTAGTTCTTAGATGTCTGGCTCATCCCAAGGTGCCCGCACGCCTCACCCCCCGCCCTGAGGCCTAAAATGATACGGACTTGCCCAAAGAAATTAACTGGTAAGTATTTGGTCCCTGCCCCCTACTCCACTCCTGCCAGAAACAAGTAGGGCTCTTGAGCCAGCCGCACAAGGAACACTAATTATACTAATGCTTTCTTTCATTTTGATACATAGGATTCTGTTCCCAACCCATAAGCCCCATTACTCATCCACCCTTCTGAATTGATGAATGGTTTTCCCCATTACAGTCTCTGGGTGCTGGGCTGGCCTCCCTCTTTTCTTCTTGATGAGATCACAATTTAGAAGGACACAATTTCTGTCCTTTCATTGTTTTATGTTTCTTTCTCTGCAGAGTTATTAGCTTGTGAGATGCACTTAAAGAGACTAAAAAGTGCGTATAAGACACTGTGTGCTGATGGGTGAGTTAGTGGGCAGTCATACAATCCCCAAGTTGACATAATGTACAAGAATTAGTTGTCAATAGTGCTATAAAGGGAATGTAGTTGATTATGTTCCAATAAATATCCATATTCTGTGATTGAGCAGACATTTTGTTATATTAAAAATTAGGGGGCCACTGACTGGGGCTCTGGAATTTGGGGGCATGGAAATTTTTACCGTGAAATATTTAGTACACCCCAAACTCACTTTTGTGGGGACTAGTGAGAAAGGAAGTACATTAAATATAGATGAAGCTGAGACTTCCTGTGTGTGCCAGAAAAATCTTGTGGGTCTAATTGACCTTTTGGGGAAATTATTTGTGAGCTCAAATTGCTACCTTTTCAACCAGCATGTATACTATTCTTATTGCTTGCACGTGCTGGTCTGCTTCCATCCCAGGAGGCAGGTTGGAAGGTAGGTCAGCCTTTTTATCCCTGTGTGACCTTGGAGGAAAATGAAATCCCTAAGGTTTAAAGGATTTGTCTTATGTCAAATAGTGACCAAATGGCAAGGTTCTGCTAGAAGCTCCTAGCCTGCTAGAGCATCTCAGGTCTAGGGGCTGAGTCACATAGCCAGGCTGCTTCCTAACATCCCGAATTAGACAGAAGGTTTGAATTTCCCTACAAGTAAGAGCGAGAACAGTAGATTGTTGGAATGAAGTGTTTACACACCACTGTAGAGAAAAGGGCTTATGAAAGACTTAAGATTTAAGCTGTATGTTTAAAAGGAAAAGAGAAGGCAGAGAAGAGATGGTTGGGAGCATTTTTACGGCTGAAATGTCAGTGTAGACTAATACAATCTTTGTAGGGAGACGGATGGATTAGAGAACATAGAAATGGTTTAATGTGTGAAGTGTTTATGGAAGCAGTAGGCTGAGTTTGACACTGGAGAATGTGGTGATACGAAATTTTATTTTGGATACAACATAGAGTCAAAAACCCAAGTTATCCATTATCAGAACTGGAGATCGCAGGTGATTTAAAATTACTTTCATTGAAAATCACTCACATTAACATTGTACTCTACTAGACACTTTAATTGCCCCTAACAGTTACAAATACAGCATATCCTCAGCATCAGAGAAGTTAGTTACCATGTTAGGAAAAGGGCCATTTTAGAATTCACCAAATGGAGAATCTACCCAGAAGAGAGAATGTCCTGGGATCTTAGGTTCAGTGATAAAGAGAAACCAGGGAGCCTGATTTAAAAGATAGAAAAAATGGACCAATTATGTGAAACACTTAAACTCAGAGGATGGGAATATATGATTACAAAGGTATTTGGTTTCAAGACAGCAAATGAGAGGGAATTGGACAGTGCAGTGAGAAATACATGGGATTGGGAGAGAGCTGAAACATTTCATTATAGCACTCCAAATAGTAATTCTACTGACATGAAGACTACTGAGAACTGAAAACAAAAACAAAAACAAAAACCAACCAACCAACCAACCAACCAACCAAAAAAACCCCCCAAACATCTAATTTGACTTTTAAAAAGCTCTGTGGTTAAACACCCAGAATCAGCAGGTCAAAGGAGACATTCATTATGACCTTTTGCCTTCAGGCTGGGGCAGCCCATACCGTCCTGGTAGATAATTGCCTACCCTATGCTTAAGGTTCTTGTGGAAAGGAAATTCCAAGCCCACCGCCCCGGTAATGCATACCAGTGTCCAATGGCAGCACAAGGAAGGTTTCCTCTCGGTGGAGCCTAAAATCCCAGTGACCACAGCCTATTCACTTCCTCGTGTTCCTGTGCTAGTCCCAGCTGAGCTCAAGATCCTCTATTTACATGATCACATGATTTAAAAAGATCATTCAAGGCTCCCTCCACATTGTGTCTTAACTACCGTTTAATAATGCAAGAAGTGTTTGCACAGGAACTGGTGACAAGGGGAGGAACTTGGATGTGTCTCAGTTTGTGCTTGCCGGCTTCCCCAGAGTGACCTGCTGACCCCAAGCCAGCTCCATCACTTCCTCTGAGAGTCAGGTTCACTCAAGTCTTGGTCCCTCCCCAAGTCCCCTCTTAGGAATTGCTTTGTACCATGCAGACCTGGAGCCAGATTATAAAACCACAGCGGGATGCTCAGTCTCTTCACTTGCCTTAAACCCCTCTCTATAGTTTTTTGTTTGTTTTGTTTTGTTTTGTTTTGTTTTGGTGGTGGGGGTGGGAATGGCTAGTATTCTGAGCCTTGTCCTCCTTCTGGGTAACAAGATGAACCTATCTTTTCTCTCTCATGTGGCTTCCGTATGTGTATGCTTTTTGAAAAGGACAAGGTGACATTTGGCTAATTTTTTGCTAATATGCATAAGTGGGAGCTGTCTAGGGAAGCTTCCTTTTGCCAGGTAATTTGTACATCCTAACAGCAGCCTTCTGGAGATTTGGTCTTCTTTGTGTTGTGTACTGTTAATAGTGGGAATTTCTAACTAATTAAGAAAGGAGTCGGGCAGCATGCCAGGCCGGAGGGGTAATGTTTTTGATCCGGTCAGGTTTTGCTACATCCTACCTCTTAGAGCCAGGTCAGAAGTTTTACTGACCCATGGCAGGGCTGGACTGCTCCTTTAATTCATTATTTTTAAACTACTTTTAAAACTGAGACTGTAATGCATGCACACTAAAAAATAAAACTCCCTCCTTCCATAAAATCCTAGTCACCTTCATCCATAGCATCAAATACAGTTCTTCATACAAAGTACAAATATACTTAACAGATGCTAGCTACATGAATGGGCTTATTTGTACCAGATAATCAGGAAAGATAGGAAGATAAAATGGAAGGCAGAGAATAAAACATACTCAGCATATCCAAAGAAAGAGGGCTTATGAAAGAAGAAAGGGTTTTATAAGCACATGAGGCACAAAGATGGATTTTTATAAAGGGCTTATTGAAATCAAATTTACTGGGGATCTGTTGTATGTCAGGTCCTGGGCTGGTACAGAGTTGGAAGGTGAACCTAATGTATCGTCAAACTCTGATAAAGCTCAGTGTGGAGAAAAGGCTTCTAAGTTGTCTTCTGTTGAGCTCAAACTCCTGGGGAAAAGATTCATAAATAATTACAGTGTAGTATAATGAGGGCTGTAGTAGAGGTATGTACTAAGTGCTTTAAGAGCCTAGAGGAGCAACTCATTATATCTTCTGGAGTCAGGAACATCTTATCGGTGGAGGAAACATTTGTGCTTTCTTAAAGAATGCCTTTAACTTCTCCCAGTGGAGAGAGGGAAATAGGACGTCAAAACCTAGCAACCATATAGAGAGTGAGAATATAGATGACGCTAGAGAAGAATTTGGGGACCAGGTTACGATGGGCCATGTGTGCCAGCTACGGAGAATGACGTTGTCTTGAAGTGGAACTATTGGAGAATTGTAGGTTGATAAGTGATCCCCTCAGGGCAGTTTTGATGGTGATTTGAGAAAAAGATTGAAGCTGGGGGCAGGTGAGGGGCAGTGAACTAGATAGAGTCAGCCAGCATTTAGGAGGCTACTGCAATGGTCCAAGCCAAGTGCAGTGAGACAGTAAACTAGGTCACTCTGGTGGGAATGGGACAACCTAGAGACATTTCTAGGTTGATTTACATGGTTAACTATGCCTTGATAGTTAACTGGAACGTGGGGTGCCAGGAGTTGAGGCTGATGCTGAGTACTTCATAAGGCTACTGTGTGGGCAGAATATCATAAAAAGAAATATGGAATACAGGAGAATGGAGGTATGGAGTAAAAATTCAGTGAATTAAACCTAAGGCGTGTGGAGTTTGAGATTCCTGTGGCACAGCCAGGCCAAAAATCTCAGCAGGGAAAGAGAGAGTTTCAATGATATAAGGAGAGTTAGCATGTTCCACGAAGGCCAAGAAAGATGAAGATTACGTTGGGTTTGTTAATTAGGATGTCAACCATGACCTTTGGGAGGGCAGTTTCAATAGAAGAGGAAGGAAGCCAGTTATAACAGGCTGGTAACTGAAAAATTACTAGGAATGTATATCCAGAATATATTTATGTAGAAGGAAAGTAGCGAGATAGTACAGTGGAGAGGAGCTTTAATACCTAAGCCCTCCTTAATTATAACATGGGGGAATTATACCACAGAGTAATTTTAAATTGGGCACGCAGTGTTCCAATCCTTAGAGCCCACAGGCCCAGCCTTATGGGGTTTCTGATGAAGGCAACCTTCTCCTCTTGGAGGCCTAATTCTCCTCCTCACTTCCCTGGAACATCCATGAAGACCTGAGACACTAAGCCTGCGAGGAGCAGGTGGCTCAGGAGGAGGAAATTTCCTCTTCCTTTAGTCTAAGGCTGCCTTTCAAACCCTTGATTCTTGTATGATTGACATTGAGATTAAAGACCCCGCTCCACCTTCCACCCAAAGAAGGGTTATAATACCCTTTGGTCCCCAAAGAAAAAAAACAGTCACATCAGACCAGAAGAGTCCAATGATCAAAAAGATAGTCATACATGGTTTCTGACATGGAGTTAGCCTAAGATGCAGGGGTGATGGGTAAGGTAAGGATAAATAGCATGGAGGGGAAGTTAAAGCAATTTGTTTTCTGATGTGTTTTATTATGTGCGAAGTAGAATTCTAGGACTATTGCAGAGATGGCGGGGAGGGTAGTACGGGCAGCAGCAGGCCAGCTGGGAGAGTTCGGAGAATGGAAATCAGAGCCAATTAGCAAGGGGTAAAATATTGCCTCAGAGCACCAAAGGCTCCATTGAACACATAAATCATACACTTGGCCAGTCAGCATGGCTATAGGATTTTTTTTTTTTTTTCTCCTCTCCAGCAGAGTGGCAGCCTGGGGCATGTATCATTGGATGTATGAAAAACTGTAGATTCACAAGATGGTCACAATTGACAGTGATGGCCTAGGATGCTGGTGGGAATGTGGCTGAAAGTCTTGGTCCTGAGGTCCAGGCTGGGTAGGAAAGAAAGGCATAGACAGGAGTGCTGATGGACTGCGAGAGTGGGAGGGGGTGAAGGAAGCCCATGTCTTGCTAAGGTTGGCAGGTGGGGAAGTAAAGGGAAATAAGGGGAAGGGACTGATGGAAAGGCAGAGTTTTTGGCTAGACAATGGGTTTCTGAGTTTCTGAGTTCAGAGATGAAATAGCTCTGGGGTTGGGGATGTGGGTGTGGGTAGATGAAGGGAAGTAAGTTGGGAGCCGTACATCAACACATTTGGATGCCGAAAATGATAAGGTCATCAGAGTCCTTGAACACATTAAAATAAAGCCATCCTTGAAAATCATTTTGACAAGACCCTGATATAGGCAAAATGTGAAAGGCATTGACTATACTTTGCTCATCATGCAATTAGGAGGTAGGTTAGGGGGGACAAAAAGGCCTCTCTTCAGACCTTATAAAGAACAATATGTGGAGACCTCACTTCGTGGGTGTCCTTCTCATAAGAGAATGAATGAGCTAATACAATAGCTAATTTTATATTCCAGATTTTTGGCTTCTCTGGAAAAAGAGATGATCATGGCAGCACCAGGCCAGGACTCCCTTGTGGTGGCAGTAAGATCACTTACCAGGTTACCTGAGTCCCTATCACCCCACAGTGCTGGCCCACACCTGGATGAGCATCAGTTGCTGTTTATCATTATGTTCACACTCTCTTTCTTAGAGTTCAGAGGAAAGTGAAACATTTCTTATATTCAAGGATCTTTTTAAAACTAGAAAAAGAATCGGGAAGAGTATTCCTCTGTACTTGGTATGCAAATATGTCACTGTTGAATAACTATAAATTATGATGCTGTTATGAAACAAATCCTACAGCTTTACTCATTACATTATCCACCTGGCTCCTTATGGGCATTTGAGTTTACAGTGACTCCTTTAATAAAATAAGAGTGGAAATACAGTCAAATACATGCAAGTTTACAAAAGCAGCATGAAAGGCAATGGTGCTTTTTAGAGCCAATCATATTGTTACTTTTGTTCATGAAATAATCTTATTAAATCTTCAGTAATTAATAGATTCCCTCAAAGTGCTATCTAACTCAGTAGACACTGAGAGCAATTTAATGAATTGTTCCTCAGTGGCTGGAAAGTGTCGATGTAATTCCCTGAGTGCCTAACTTCTTGGCAGTCATATATACTTGTACATGGGTGAAGGATCTTTTAACATCAGAGGAAAGGAAGAGTATGAAAATGAAAGCTTCCGGCAGGTCTAACTTGCCTCTATGGTGCCCAGGAAGAAAGGTGATTGCTATATATCTCTTGTTAAGGATCATGATAAAACAAACATAATCCAAGCTGTTGGAGTATACTAGATTAAAATCAACATCTTGGATTAACTCAGGAGGCAAATGAGTAGCCGGTGTGGACCAGTACATTGATATAATCTGGTGTTTCCTTAAAGCATTTTGTTCTTCTACTTTCTGCCCTACTTAGCTCTCCATTAAGCATCTGGGGGGGAACGGCCGAATAGGAAGGCTTAGAGGTTGAACTGCATCTTTAGAGAAATACAGAAATAATATGAGATTGAGATTTGGGAAATGAAAACTGTTATAATACATTGAGGGGAAAAAATAATCTGAAGGCCAAGTGATCAGTGAGTCAGAAAAATTTAGAGAGTCGTAATGTTAGAGCCTGCGAACTGGAAACTAGATATGAATTCATAACCTACAAGGGTATAAATGACGGCAAGAAGTCAGTAAACAGCGTCAGTGTTATTTTGGGAGGCTGAAGGAAGGTTATTACGGACCAGAGAGCCTGAATAGCTTACGTTCTAGGCATCGAATTAAAGAGACACACAAATAGAAGAGAATTTGGTGAAGGGGGACAATGATGATTAAAAGCTGAGATGGAAATATGAAGAAAACTTAAAAAAAAAGATAAAGCTCTGTATTGCTTTGTAAACGTATGTATTGTGTAACAGGCTCATGAGAGTTTAAAGGTGTTTATTGACTTTAAATGTTATGGACAAATTACTCATGAACATCTAACCATGAGTATATATATATATATATATATATATATATATATATATATATATAAAATAAATTGGCATAAGCACCATGGAGTTATCCAGAATGAACATTTTATTTGTGTCTTGCCTATCTCTTATTGCCCCACTCTGAAAATTTGTCTGAAGGAACCATTAGACAGGATCTGCTGAGGAATGACTGATATTTTGGCTCTTTCTAACTCTAACTTCTATGAATTTTACAATGCCATGAAAACACTTCCGTAAGATTTTGGCAAAATATTTACAATTTCTTCAATAACACTGCTTATGGAATAGGAGAAATGGAAAGCAATCACTTAGTAACTGCAGAGAGACAAGCAGGAAGGAGAGAAACAATTGCTTACTATGCTGTTTGTGATGAAAAAAAAAAAAATCTGAGTTTAGCTATTAAAAAGCCTGTTGGGAGCCGAGAATCGCACATGTCAGAGGAACATGCTGCTTCCCATCACCCATAGAGAAGAAATGGTACCTACATAGTCTGGCTGTTGGTGTGATGAAGTATAGCTATAACATCAGCAGGCATGTGACCGGTGGCTTGTGGGAGACAAGCACTCAGGGGGATAAAAAGGAACCTGGCACAGGCCTTGGGCTTTTGGCATCACTAGTTACAGGTCTGCCAAGATGCTTTGGGAAATGTTTTAATTTAAATGCCAAGTCTATTTCAACGAAGTCTCCCTGGTTTGACCTGCTGGGAGTCCAGAGTGAGATGGATAGGTGCTCATGTAGGAGAGCATTAGGTGAATTAGATGGTGGTTTTATTAAAAACAAAAACAAAAACAAAAACATCCTGGGGGGTTAAATCTCTGTATGTCCCCACTCACAAGGGAAATTCACGGGTATAAGTTGCAGGATGTAGGACTCTCATAGCATGTTACTAGTGATTGGTAAATGCAGGAAAGGGCAGAGATATCTTCAGGCAATTACTCAACATATCAAAATTAGAGAACATGAAGAATAAAGTCCCAGCATTTTTCCTTTCCTCCCCCTCAGCCATACTGGCTGGCTACTTTGACTATAAATTCAAAATAAGGCAGATTAAGAATCTGATCTACATTATTTGAATATATTTTCTTGCAAAACTATCACGACAGAAAAACAATTGTTTGAACCCAAACTAGGAAAAATAAAGGGATGAGACAATAAAAAATTAAAACATTGTTGTCCCTCGATGTGAAAATATTTCTGTTAGTGTGTAGGCCCAGATTGGCTAGGGATGAATAAAAGCTTTTCTGATGGGTTACAAAAACATGAATCCAGAAGATCAGAAGAATTAAAACGCCCCCAAGAATAACATGAAGGTATTTGAAGCTGCTTCAGAAGCAAGGGCGGGTATGTATACCTATGGAAAGCCCAGTTTCCTCAGAGGCTACTTGGCAGTTAGTTTGCTATAACATCATGCTAATAAAAGCAAAGACTTTAAGTTCGCCGCCCCCCCCCACCCCCCCCCTCGCCCTCAGCCGACTATCCTTCGGGCCCTGCGGGAAGAGCATTCTCTGAAAAGGAAACACTAGTTGCACAAGAGCTGGGGTTCTGGAGAAGCTCTGGAGGCTGAAGCCAGGGAACCTGGGACAGGGAGGTGGGTGGGGCCAGGCTGGGTGGGGCCTCGGGTACCACCCTGAGGAGTTTGAGCCCCATCTTTGCTCGAGGGATGGAGATCCAGGGGAGATATTTGTGCTGGGGAACGGCAAGATCAGGGTTTTTAGGCAGGTCACTCTACCTGAAGCATTAGGGAAGGGAAAGAAGGGGCAAGAACCAGAGAGAAGAGGGCCTGGCTGTTCTGATCCAAGTAGGATGCTGCTCCAAAAGATGAGCCTGACCTAAGGCGGGGGCCCTCAGCAGGCTGGACCTGGCGGCGGGATCAGGAAGGACACTGGGAGGGAGGCACGACGGTGATAAATCCCTGTAGGGCGACTCAGAGAGCACAGTACAGGCTATGCCGAGGTCCTTTACTCTTCACCTCTCGCCGCCCCAACCCCGCCGGCGCCCCAGCATCCTTGCAACCAGTTGAATCAATTCACAGTTCAGGAGCCTGGGGAACGGAATTGGTTTCTGTATGTGAAACAGGTCTGCCCCTCTGGGGAAGCCCAGAGGGGAACGTCCGGAGGGCCTTTTCCAGGGCTGGGCGGGAGGGGAACGAGTCCGGCGCGCGGATCCGGGGCTCGAGGGAGGTGCAGAGGCCGAGCCCCCGAGCCCCAGACCTTCTCTCCCGGCCCCCAGACCTCCGCGGTCATTGCCCCTCGGGCGTCGGGCGGGTGATTGGCAGTTGCCGCAGCTCTAGGGGGACCCGGGTATCCAGGACCCGTGGCCGCCGCCGGTTGCCGTCCGCTCGCTCGGCGGCGAGGTTTCCGCGGCCCCATGACCTGGCCTGGGCTGGAGCAGCCGCGACGGGCGGCGACCCCCGAGCTGGAGACCGGGCGGCTCGCGGTGGGTTGGGGGCAGCCGGGGAAGGTCCCGAGGCCTACGGTGGGCAGCGCCGAGCCTGGAGGAGACGGCCGCGGGCGGAGGCGGGGGGTCTGGACTGCCCCCCTCAGGAGCTGCCCCGGGCCGCACCGCCACCGTCACGGCCCGGCCGCCCCTGCCCGCCGTGCGCTTCCTCTTGGAGCCGCAGGCCTCAGCGGGGACTCTGGGGGGCCGCGGCGGGGCCCGGCACGCGACGGCCTCTGGGGAGTTGGGGTCTGGGGAGACCGGGCTTCATCCCCCGCTCGCCCAGGCCGCGAGACCCTCGGGAGGCGCCTCCGCGAGGCCAGAGAGCAGCGGGCTCCCGCCGCTTCCCCTCTTCCTGAGCCCAAGGTGGGCACCCCGGCCCGGGGCTGGACGCCTGGTTCCCGCGTGATGAGCGCTCCGACCCCTGGCGAGGGGGTGGGGGTGCCCTGAGCCTCTGCGGAGAGCGCCCCGAGCCCTTGAGGCCGCCGCCGCGTTACCTCGGGGTGGGTGCCCCGTGGCCCGGTGGGCGCCCGGCCCGCGCGGGTTATTTTTGGCGCCCGCGGCGGCGCGTGTGCCGGGGCGTGTTTTCCTTCCCCAGGTACTGGGAGCCGGGGCCCCGCCGCCGCCGCTGCCGCCGGAGCTGACTTGTGTCTCTCTCTTCTCTCCCCTGCAGGAATCTTCCGATAATTCTGCCGCCACGACTTGAACCGTGCGCGAGGCGAGCTCGAAACAAACATCACATCTAAATTAAAAAAAAAAAAAAAAAAAAAAAAAAAAAAAAAAAAAGCGGAAGAAGCGGCCGAGGAGGCGGCGGCGGGAGGAGGAGAGGAGGAGGGGCCGCGCGCGGCGGCCCGAGGCGGCGGCGGGGACGCGGGGACGCGGGGACGCGGCTTTGTGCTGGCGGGTCGTGGGGCGCCCATGGCGGAGTGCGGCCGGGGGGGCGCCGCCGGCGGGGCCCTGCCCACCTCCCCGGGCCCGGCCCTCGGCGCCAAGGGCGCCCTGAAAGCTGGAGCCGGAGAAGGCGGCGGCGGCGGCGGCAGCAGCAGCGGCGGCGGCGGGGGAGGTCGCCTCGGCCACGGGCGGGCGCGCTATGACAGCGGCGGGGTTTCCAACGGAGACTGCAGCCTCGGCGTGTCCGGGGACGAAGCCCGAGCCAGCCCCGCCAGGGGACCCCGTGGCGCCGCGCTCGCCCCGACCCCCAGCCCGGCCGCCTGCTCCCTCCCCCGGGAGAGCAAACCCGGCGGCCTGCCCCGCCGGAGCAGCATCATCAAGGTAGGTGAGAGAAGGGCGCACATCGCCCACCCCCAGCCGTTCTCGGGGTCAGTTTCCCGAGAGGAGAGTGGTGGTGGAAGGAGGGGGTTATACGAGGAGTCCCCTGCCTACGGGAACCACTGGTGCATGGGTACTTGGGGTGCTTGAACAGGGATTGGATGCACACGGCATTTGGAAAGAATGGAGAGGTGATCCTTAATGTGCAGGGGAAGCTGTGCTCAGACATCCCCAGTTGAACTTGGGGCTGTCACCTTTTCCAGGACTGGCCTGGAATTATGGCCTGTACCTGGTTGGGCAGGACATTCTCTTCTGTGGTAGCCTTGACTGGTAACAGACTGTGCCTGTAACGTGTCTATTGTATGTTAAATACAGTGGTTATGTGAAAACATTTTCTTAAAAATCCCAGGGGGTGAACCAGCTTATTTAATTGGATTCTTCTGATCTGTATCTAGTTGCCTCTTGCAAATGGTTACACTTCGAGGGTGCAAAATCTCTGGTCCCTCACTCAAACGGAGAAATGGAGTAGGTTTTCTAAACACAAATGAAGATTTCCGCTTTCTTAGGCTCAAAAGCACTGAGACATTACAGTTCTGCACAATTTAATCTTTTCCTTGCTGCAGTAGGCAGGCCTCCAGTTCTGTGGAAGTTCTTTTGAGCAGTTTGCTTGGTTTTGGTATCTTTTGCATAGTGATACTTAGCAGCAGAAAGTCAGCAATTGTTTTGTGCATTTCAAGCTTAAGAAGTAATATTAGGAACTCCTGAGTTTGTGGTGGTTTCATTCTAATACTACATTTTGGTCTGCCGTGTAAAAATATTTCTCGTGACCTGAAGTGAAAAAAAATAGTTGATGAGCTAAGAAGAGCAGAGCCTTAAGCAAGAGTAGCTCATTCTGCTTAAGTTCAGAGCAAATAGGAAAACATTGCTTTCTGAAAATCAAGGGGTTACCAGGACAATGAGCAGCAAAGCACATTGACAGGGCTGCACCCACCCTTCCTGTGGCTGATAACCCATGGGAGAGAGGGCAAAACAGGCCACAGTAAAGAGAATTGGCACTGGTGGTATTTGAAATTTAATTGGACCTGCAGAAATCTTCCTAAGTACTCTGTAGTGTCTGGTGGTGTTATCAGCTTCTGCAGTAATCTAGTGAAATATACCACCTTCCTACCCTCTGTAACAGGCAGTTGTGAAACTGCTTTTCGCTTTGTCATCTGTTTGTACAGTTTATGTCTGGGCAAGGGCACAAGTGAAGGGCTTAAAGATCAAGTGTGTTAACTACCTGCAGTAGGCATTGAGAATTTAAGGAAAGTAACATATTTTTGCTACATACTTGGCTTTTAAAATGTGACTTACATTTTCTTTTGCTGTGTAGCTTCTGTTTCCATGGAAGTTGCTTTCAACTATGCATGATCATCAATCCTATGAACAGAGTTATGTGTCAACTCTGTTTTTATTGGTTACCAGATATTTGTAGTGATATTGCATTGCGGTTTTAATGAAATTTGAGGTAAAATTCCAGAGAAGATACCAACCTACTTAATTTTAATTCTTCTTATTTAATTTGTTGGAGAGCCTGTTTTTGTACTTTAAAAAGAAAAATCAAGCTTTATTGGTGTCCATAGTGGGATTCACAGTGTAACTTATTTAAAACAGCTATTTTAATTTTATATTCAGAATAGGACGAAGGATGATTTGCCAATATTTCTGATATGTGGAATTGAGAACTTGTCGGTAGATATCATTTCTTCATTGAAGATTCTAGAAGCACATGGGGAAATCATTAATTATTCAGCAATCACTGGTTTTTGAGTTTTGAAACTTTGAAAGATATCTTTGTCATTTTTCTTTTTTCTAAAAAGGCAATTGGTTTCTTGTTCAGAGTTGTATCCCTGGATACATATTGCCAGGAACATATTAGGGATTCAATAGATTGTTTCCTGAATGAATAGAGGAATGATAAGAAAGTACATGTTTATTCTAAGTTCTGTTAATTTCTGAAATTGGTGGTTTGGTGTTTACTAGTCTCATATCTTGTTCATTTACTTACACCTCCTAAGATGACTTGATTTACTCCTTTTTCTTTCCTCTTTGTCAATGTGCATGTTCTTAAACACACTTTGAAACTATGGAAATAGTGTTGAAAGTTGATCAAGCCTGGGTTATAGGAAAGCGGTATGCTATATTTAAGTCGGTAACTACTTGGTATATTTCCCCTTGAATTGGTGCCTTGAAGGATCAAGATTTTAGAAACTTAGTGTGGTATTTTCTGCAGACATAACAGTATCAAGACAATATTCTAATATTGTCTAATATTCTTTAACATCAAATTTCATAAATATTTGCAATGAATAGTGCACAGACATTTTTGTCATATGAATGGCAGAAATTATTTCACCTTTGTTAAAAAACAGTAGAAGAACTTAGTAGAAGCTCATGTCAAAAAGCTATAGCGACACCTCTTCAGTAGTTTCTTTATGTTCTTTTTGAATATAAGGGATGAGTTCAGTCAGGTGATGAAAAGATTGGGGCGGGAGTAGATGGGTAAGCAAGGTGATAATCGGGGACTTGAGGTCATGGCAGGGAGTTGCTGGCTGAGGCACAGAGGCCAGTATTTATGGGGTTGCTTTAGTTGAAACGTTGGGCTTGTGAGCTATACCTTTTTCCTAGCTTTCATCTTCATTACCCTCTTGACATTCCTCTTGTATGGGGATCCCCAAGTCAGAGGGGGAAATAACAGCCTGGATGTGATAAGCAGTGGGCACAGAAAGGGTATTATTGCTGAGATGCAGGACATATGCAGAGATACACTGTGGGCTGACCAGAATTATATTTCTCATTTAAAATCACTTCTTTGGAACTCCATCTGTTTTGTAAATATGGTGTTGAGTAAAAAATTGTTGTAAAACTACATTTTCTGCCAAAATAGATGCACAGATCTATACTAAAAGCTCCTTGGTTATGGCTACAGTGCTGATGAAGACTCAGAGTGAGCAGCCTTATGGAATCTTTTACAAATACATTGAGAAGAGAAATAATCATGGAACTCATCACCAGACTTCTCTGCTTTTCCTTAGTTTAGTGGAAATAATATTACCCTTTTTAGATTATTTACAAAGGCCCATTACCAAAGTTTTAGGGAAGGAGCCATTATGTTTGTCATCTTAAGTAATCTAGTAAACGAAAACATCACTTTCATTTTCTCTTTCCATATTTCATTTCATCACACCATTCAGTACAATCTATACCTTCTTTTGAAACAGCTAATTTGGTCAGTTGTTTAGGCGACATCTATTTTTTACAAATACCTCCATCCTTTAACTCAAAGACTTGGTCTAAAAATGTGAAGTAGCATTTAGGCCTTAGATTTCTTTTTCATTTTAGCAAGAAATGAAGTTAAAGTGCCCATTAGTTTAGATGGCTTATTTTAATTAAAACCGATTGAATATTATAGTTGGTATATATAATTGAATATTATAATTGAATATTAAAAAGGTGATATAATTTGCATAAAGTAAAATTCACTCTTGTTGGCATCCAGTTCTATGAGATTGACAAAAACACACATTCATCTAACCACTACCACAATAAAAAATTCCATTGCCCTCCAAAAATTCTCCTGGTCCCTTTGTGACTTCCCCCCTTCCCGTGCCTGGGCTGTGGCAACCACTGATCTTGGGTACGTTTTAATAAATAGGAAATATAGCCATTGCATGATTTTGGTAGCTAAAAGTAATAATAGCACGTGCTACTTATTTTTTTTTTAATTTTTTTTTTAACGTTTATTCATTTTTGAGACAGAGACAGAGCATGAGTGGGGGAAGGTCAGAGAGAGAGGGAGACACAGAATCTGAAACAAGCTCCAGGCTCTGAGCTGTCAGCACAGAGCCTGACGCGGGGCTCGAACTCACGGACCGCGAGATCATGACCTGAGCCGAAGTCGGACGCTTAACCGACTGAGCCACCCAGGCGCCCCATGTGCTACTTATTAAACACTATGTGCAAACACGTGGAAAGTACTTAATATAATTCTGTGACATGGTCCTGCCCCTGCCACGGAGGCTGAAGAAAACCCAGAGTTCAGAGAGGTTAACCACTTGCCTAACGTGCCAGAGCTGGTTTACCCCATTTTGGTATGGCTGCACTCTACTGCCCCCCAGATTACACTGACAGTTTTAAATTTTCTGTATAATTAAGGTAGCACTGGTGGTTTGGAATGCTGGCTTCAATTTTTCCCTCTAAATGTAGGGGATATTGGAGGGAACCAAAAGACTATTCCTGCTGGCAGAAGTTGAGGGATAATATAGCCAGACAGCTGTAGTTACCTGTTGTGGCTGCTTGATCAGAGCCTCCACCTTCTTTGGGACAGTGGTTTGATCTTGTCCAAGGTAGCAGCTCATAGTTTTCTTAGTATCATTATGTCATTATCACAGTATCATCGTGTGTAGGGGAAGCCTTTTTCCTGCCTTTATACCAACACGTATATTCTTGTGTCTTGATGCTGAGCACCCCAAGGTGGGGAAGAAGCAGACGTTCGCATTTATTATATATATATATGTTTAAACAAAATTAAAAAAAAATGTACATATGGATATTATATTGGCCTATGATTTAAGTAAACTAGACTTTTTGCAGGCAAAAGCCGGGCTGTATTTATCAGTTCTGCAAGGATAACAGGTACTCAATAACCGTTTCTTGAATTAGATCTTAAAAATATCTGCATTTGGCTTTAGATTTTTCGGTTTTTAGATTTTTTTGGGTTTTGTTTGTTTATTTGTTTGTTTCTTTGCTTTGAGTGGAGGGAAGGGAGAGACAACTGCATGCCCAGCCAACTTATGGGCATGTCATAAATATTAAACAAACAGTAACTGGATCATAAAGTGAGTTTGTCTGAATAGATAGGCAGACTGGATCATTTAAGTCAGAAAAATGTAATGTCCAGTCAGCCACTCTGCACTTCACTTTGTACTAATGCATTTTGGGCCACACAGGATAACTGTTGAAAGGCCAGGGCGTGGCTGCTTGTCTTAGCCCACTCAAAGAGCTTTTGTCACAATTCAGAGTTCGCTTTTCAGGAGTAATCAGAGGGTATTAATTTTCATGCCCCCAAAATTACTTGCCCCCTTTCTTGTTTTCCAGCCTCTCCTCCAGTTGTTTGATCTGTGTTGTTGTTGTTGTTGTTGTTGTTGTTTTCCTTCACCAAATCCAAATAGTCAACTGACAGGAAATTGTTTATTTTATTTTTTTAATTGCTGATCTTGGTCACTCAAGTCATTTTCTTAGAATGCTGTCTCCCAGAATCTGTTCAGTTCCTTTTATAGTTCTGTGTCTTCTGCAAGGGTGCTAAACTATTCTTTTTTTTCTTTTTTTAAATACTTAAGTTACCGATTCCTCATTATTCAACAAAACAGGGCAGTGTTATCTACAGCCTAAATGCAGACATAAATGAAGTATGAACATTCATATTTTCTCCCCAGACTTTATTTCATACATAGATATTCAAGAATAGATGCTCTGTTTCTTATTAATATGAAGTTCTGGCTGTCATCTACGAGACCTCTAAATTAGTTTGGTTACCTTTTTTATTTTATATCAATGGGATTCTGTAGTGCAAGGGATATTCAGATTATTTTTACCAGTTTACCAGAAACTGTGTGTTTGCAAGCTGCCTGACCAGCTTTTTTCTACTGATAATTGTGGTGGATCTAGAGGGTTGTGCTGGGCATAAGAGTACTTGGTTGTGGCTCAAACAAATCCTAAGCCACCAGGGAAGTTTCAGGAGTACGTATTTTATTCATGTCAGAATAATTGCATAGCTTTAGAGTGCTCAAAGCATATAATTAATCACACTGAGCTTTCGTGACAATTATGTGAGTGGTCCAGGCTGCTGGCAGGACACTTGGCAACTGCCTAGTTCCAAGTAGTCGAGAAGGGCAGGTGGCTGGGCACTGCTGGCCACCAGTTCTTGGTCACTTGGCAGGGGCAGTTAGGTAAATCGTGTTCTAGCTGATATTCTCAGCTGGGCTGCGCTCAGGTCACGTGCTGCACGTCTGGGTTATTCAGGAGGCAGAATAGTGGCGAGAAAAATAGAGGGTGTGGAGTGAGGTGCTTGGATCGGACTCTGGCTCCCTTGCTTCCTTTCTATGTGGCCTTGGGCAAGATATTTAAGTCTGTATGTCCAGTTACATAGTCTCTAAAGTGGAAAAAATTAAATCCCCCCTCATAGTGTTGGGGTAAAGATGAAATGAGATGATGTGTTGATGTGTGTGTGAAATACTCAGAGCAGAGTATGGTGCCTAAGAAACACTCCATAAACAGTACCTACTATGTTTGTTTTTGTGATTTTTAGTTTCTCTTACTTGGAGTTTATCCTGAGATGAGCAAACTCACTTAGCTCCATTTGAGTTGGAGATTTGCCATGCCCGTTTTGGGAGTCTTGTCTTTTGAAATATGCAGAATGTACCCAGCGAAGTTTCTCAGACATATTCTAAAGTTGCTTTCAAAAACGATTTGTTTTGGTGCCTTTCTAAGTCAGGTGCCTCAGTACAACTATGCGTGCACCTCAGTCGCCCCAGCTAAGTGATCAGACGGTACTGAACATCACTTTCATTGAGCCAAGCACCCATACGTCTTGATTTGCCCAGGACAGTCCGGATTTACACCTTTTGTCCTGGCAAAATTATTAAGAGTGCCTCCTTTTCTTCTCAGAGGCATCCCGGTTTGGATGATAAATAATGTGGTCACCCTACTGATCTGCTACTGATCACAAGGCCCCTGTGACTGCTCTCCATGCCCAACTTAGCCTTCAGATTTACACCTCTCTTTTCTCAGCCCGTGTGCCTCCCTCCTCTCTGTCATCTTCAAGGTCTTCCTCAGATAATCACTTCTTGCAATGAATTGTTCCTTTCTCTGCCTTCCAGCCACCACTCTGTATCTCTATACAGCCCTGTTTCTTTCTGCCTCTCAGGTAACTTGATCTTACTCACCAAGAGGTTGCGAAAACACCTAGTTTAATGTCTTGTGGGAAGCATGTTTTTAAGCATATACTTGTTGAATAAATGTGTGAGTGGATGAATAAATAGACATGGATGATGTAACTTACCTTAGGGGTTCAAAGAAGATATTATTTAGACTTCAACTGTTTTTTCTTAATTGAGGTAACATTGGTATAAACCTTATATTAGTGCCAGGTGTACATCATAATAGTTTGATGTCTGCATGCACTACAAAGTGATCATCACAATAAGTCTCGTTGCCAGTCATCGCTATACAGTGGGTCCCCTTCACCCGTGTCGCCCCTCCCCCTAAGCCTGTTCCCTTCTTTTTCTTTTTTTAATAATTTTTTCATGTTTATTTATTTTTGAGAGAGAGAGAAAGACAGAGCGTGAGCAGGGGAGGGGCAGAGAGAGAGGGAGACACAGAATCCGAAGTAGGCTCCAGGATCCGAGCTGTCAGCACAGTGCCCGATGTGGGGCTTGAACTCAAGAGCTGTGAGATCATGACCTGAGCCGAAGTTGGATGCTTAACCGACTGAGCCACCCAGGTGCCCCAAGCCTGTTCCCTTCTGATAGCCACCAGTCTGTTCTCCATATCTGGAAGCTTTGTTTTGTAATGTTTGTTCTTTTGCTTTTTGAATTCCACATATAAGTGAAATTCTCTAGTAGTCATTTGTCTTTCTCTGACTTATTTCATTTAATAATAAATAATAAATAAATGATTTATATAAATTTATTATATATATTATTTATGTGTATATTTATATATCTATATATAAATTCATATATAAAAATATATAAAATATATACATAAATATATAAGTTTATATATATTATATATATTTGTATATTATGTATGTTATTTATATAAATAAATAAATAAATAATAAATAAGCATAATTCAAGGTCGGTTCAGGTTGTCACAAATGGCAAGATTTCATTCTTTTTATGGATGCATAGAGTTCCATTGTATAAACAGCATCTTCTTTATCCATTCATCTGTCAGTGGACATTTAGTTGTTTCCAGATCTTGGCTATTCTAAGTGATGGTGCATTGAACATAGGAGTACATATATCTTTTCAAGTTAGTGTTTTTGTTTTCTTTGGATAAATGCCCAGAAATAGCATTACTGAATCATATGGTAGTTCTGTTTTTAATTTTTTTTGAGGAACCTCCATATTCTTTTCCATAAGGCTGCACCAATTTATATTCCCACCAACAGTGTACAAGGGTTCCCTTTTCTCCGGTTCTCTACAGCACGTGTTATTTCTTATCTTTTTGATGATAGCCATTCTAACAGGTATGAGGTCCTGTCTCATTGTGGTTTTGATTTACATTTTCCTGATAACTAGTGATATTGAACATCTTTTCATGTGTCTGTTGGCCATCTGTATGTCTTCTTTGGAAAAATGTCTATTTAATCCTCTGCCCACTTTTTATTTGGACTGTTTTGTTGTTGGTGTTTTTTCCTATTGATTATATAAGGGTTTTAAAAAATGTATTTAAGATATTAACCCCTGGGGCACCTGGGTGGCTCAGTCGGTTAAGCATCTGACTTCGGCTCATGTCATGGTCTTGCGGTCTGTGAGTTTGAGCTCCGCGTCAGGCTCTGTGCTGACAGCTTGGAACCTGGAGCCTGCTTCAGATTCTGTTTCCCTCTCTCTGCCCCTCCCCCACTCATTCTCTATCTCTCTCTGTCTCTCAAAAATAAAAACTAAATGTTAAAAAATATTTAAAAAAAATATTAACACCTTATCAGATCATTTGGAAATATTTTCTACTATTCACTAGGTTGCCTTTTCATTTTGTTGATGCTTTCCTTCACTGTGTACAAGCATTTGAGTTTGATGTAGTCCCATTTGTTTATTTTTGTTTTTGTTGCCTTTGCTTTTGGAGTCAGATAAAAAAATTAACACCAATACCAGTGTCACAGAGCATATTGCCTGTGTTTTCTTCTAGGAGTTTTATGCTTTCAGGTCTTAATTGAAGTCTTTAGTCCATTTTGGGTGTAATTTTTGTGTATGGTATAAGATAGTGGCCTAGTTTCATTCTTCTGCATGTGGCTGTCCACTTTTCCCAACACCATTTATTGAAAAGACTGTCCTTTCCCCGTTGTATATTCTTGACTCCTTTTACCTGTACTAATTGACCATATAAGTGTGGCTTTATTTCTGGGCTCTCTATTCTGTTCTTTTGATCTGTGTGTTTGTTTTTGTGCCAGTACCATACTCTTTTGATTATTATAGCTTTATAGTATAGTTTGAAATCAGGGAGTGTGATACCTCTAGCTTTGTTCTTTCTCAAGTTTGCCTTGGCCATTTGGGGTCTCTTGTGGTTTCATACAGATTTTAGAATTACTTGTTCTAGTTCTGTGAAAAATGCCATTGCAATTTTGATAGTGATAACATTAAATCTGTAGAATGCTTTGGGTAGTATGGACATTTTTGTAAAAATTTTTTAGTTTTTTAAAAATTTTATTTATATTGAGAGAGAGAGAGCGAGCGAGCATGAATGGGAGAGGGGCAGAGAAAGGGAGAGAGAGAATCGCAAGCAGGCTCCTTGCTGTCAGCGCAGAGCCCAATGTGGAGCTCAGTCTCACAGACCGTGAGATCATGACCTCAGCAGAAATCAAGAGTCTGACGTTTAACTGACTGAGCTGCCCAGGCACCCTGGGTAGTATAGACATTTTAATAATATTAATTCTTCCAATCCATGAGCATAGAATATTTTTCCATTTATTTGTGTCTTTCAATTTCTTTCTTCAGTGTCTTATAGTTTTCAGTGTACAGTATTTTCACTTCCTTGGTTAAGTTTATTTGGTTAAGTTTTATTCTTTTTGATGCAATTGTAAATGGGATTTTTAAAAAAAAATATCTTTTCGGTACTTCGTTATTAGTATATAGAAATTTAATGGATTTCTGTATATTGATTTTGTATCCTGCAACTTTACTGAATTCATTTATTCTAACAATTTTTCAGTGAAGTCTTCATGTCATCTGCACATAGTGACAGTTATAATTTGGATACTCTTTCTTTCTTTTTCTTGTCTACTTGCTCTGACTAGAATTTTCAATACTGTGTTGAATAGAAGTGGCAAGAGTGGGTTCCTGATCTTAGCAGAAAAGCTTAGCAGAAAAACTGTTGAGGATGAGTTTAGCTGTGGGTTTGTCATAAATAGCCTTTATCATGTTGAGGTATACATTACATCTATACCAACTTGAGTTTTTTTTTTTTTTCATAAATGGATGTTGAATTTTGTCAAATACTTTTCTGCATTTATTAAGATGATCATATAATTTTTCTCCTTCATTTTTTAAATGTGGAGTATCATGTTGATTGATTTGTGACTGTTGAATTATCCTTGCATCCTGGAATAAATCTCACTTGATGATGGTGTATAATCCTTTTAATATATTCTTGAATTTGGTTTGCTAATATTTTGTTGAGCATTTTTGTCTCTCTGTTCATCGGGGATATTGGCCTGTAATTTCTTGTGGTGCTCATTAGGTTTTGGTATCAGGGTAATGCTGGTCTCATAAAATGAGTTTGGAAGCATTGGTCTATTCAGATTTTCTATTTCTTCATGATTCAATCTTGAAAGATTGACTGTTTCTAGGAATTTATCCATATCTCCCAGAGTTGTCAACAGTTCAACAATTTGTTGGTGTGTAATTATTTATAATAGTCTCTTATGGTGCTTTGTATTTCTACAGTATCTGTCGTAACTACTTTTTCATTTCTCTTGTTCACTCATTCATTCATTCATTCATATTTTTAGAGAGATAGTGCAAGCAGGGGAGAGGGGCACAGGGAGAGAGAGAATCTTAAGCAGGCTCCATGCTCATCACAAGGCCTGACATGGGGCTTGATGTCATGACCCTGGGATCATGATTTGAGCTGAAACCGAGAGTCATACGCTTAGCCAACTGAGCTACCCATATACTCCTTTTTCATTTCTGATTTATTTGAGTCTTTTGTCTTTTTTTCTTTGTGATTCTGGCTAAAGATTTGTCAATTTTGTTTATCTTTTCAAAGAACCACCTCTTAGTTTCATTGATAATTTCTAATTTTTTTTTTTTTTTTTTGGTTTCTATTTCATTTATTTCTGCTCTGATCTTTATTATTTCCTTCCTTCTACTAACTTTAGGCTTAATTTTGTTCTTCTTTTTCTAGTTCCTTTGGTGTAAAGTTGGATTATTTATTTGAGATTTTTCATGTTTCCTGAGGTAGGCCTGTATCACTACCAACTTCCCTCTTAGAACTATTTTTTGCTGCATCCCATAGATTTTTTGGATTATTGTATTTACATTTTCGTTTGTCTTAAGGTTTCTTTTGATTTCTCCTTTGATTTCTTTGTTGACTCATTGGTTGTTCAAAGCATGCTGTTTAATATATATTTATGATTTTTTCAGTTTTTTCCTTGTAATTGATTTCTAATTTCATATAATTGTGGTCAGAGAAGATGCTTGCTGTGATTTCAGTCTTCTAAAATTTATTGTGATGTTTTGTGGCCTAACACATGATCTATCATGGGGAGTGTTCCATGTAAACTTGAGAAGAATGTGTATCCTGCTGCTTTTGGATGGAATGTTGTGCATGTATCAATTAATACATCTCTATATCCATCTGGTCTATCCATCTAAAATCTATTATCCATCTGGTCTAAAGTGTTGTGTAAGGCCAGGGTCTCCTTATTGATTTTCTGTCTGGATGATCTATCCATTGATGTAAATGGTATATTAAAGTCCTATTATTGTATTGTACTATTATTATTATTATTATTATTGTATTGCTGTCAATTTCTCCCTTTAGTTCTGTTAATATTTGCTTTATATATTTGGGTGCTTCTATTTTGTGTGCATTAATATTTACAAATCCTTTTGTTGCGTTGGTACATTTATCATTATGTAATGTACCCCTACTTTTTTTTGTCTTTTATGCTATTCTTTGTTTAAAAGTCTATTTTGTCTGATATAAGTATAGCTGCATCAGTTTTCTTTTTTTCATTTATGTGGAAGATCTTTTTCTATCTATTTTTGGTGTGTGTGTTCTTAGATCTGAACTAAGTTTCTTATAGGCAACATATGGATGAATCTTTTTTTTTTAAATCCATTCTGCCACTCTGTCTTTTGATAGGAGAATGTAGTCCATTTACATTTGAAGTAATTCTTAATAGGTATGTACTAATTGCCATTGCATTATTGTTTTCTGGCTGTTTTTGAGATCCTGTCTGTTTCTTTCTTCTTTTGTTCTCTTCCTGTGTGGTTTGATGCCTTTCCTTAGTGTTATGTTTAGATTGCTTTCTCATTATCTTTTACCTATCTAGTATAGAATTTTGCTTTGTGATTACCATGAGGTTCACTTATAACAGCCTATAAAGCAATCTATTTTAAATTGATGGCAACTTAAATTTTAATACATTCTAAACTCTACATTTTTTACTCTGGCTTCCCATGTTTTATGTTTTTGATGCCATATTTTATATCTTTGTATTTTGTGTTTCCCTTAACTAATTATAGTTAATTTTACTACTTTTGTCTTTTAACCTTCATTCTAGCTTTGTAAGTGACTAATCTACTTTTTTTTTTAATATTTATTTATTTTTGAGAGAGAGTGTGTGTGAGCAGGGGAGGGGTGCAGGGGCGGTGGGGGGGGGGGGACAGAGGATCCTAAGTGGGCTCTTCACTGACAGTGGCAAGCCCAGTGTGGGGCTTGAACTCATGTACTGTGAGATCATGACCTGAGCTGGAGTCGGACTCTCAACCAACTGAGCTGCCCAGGTGCCCCGTCAATCCACTACTTTTACTATATATTTTTCTTTACCTGTGAAATTTTTACTTTTATGTTTTCTTGTTATTAGTTGTTGACTTTTCATGTTAAAGAAGTCACTTTAACATTTCTTTTAAGGCCAGTTTAGTGGTGATGAACTCCTTTAGCTTTTGCTTATCTAGGAAACTCTTTATTTTCCCTTCAATTCTGGATGATGATCTTGCTGGTAGAGTATTCTTGGCTGGAAGTTTTTTTCTTTTAGCATTTTGAATATGTCATGTCACTTGCTTCTAGCCTGAAAAGTTTCTGTTGAAAATCAGCAGATAGTCTTATGGAGATTCCATTGTATCTAAAAGTTGCTTTTCTCTTGCTGCTTTTAAGATTCTCTATCTTTTGCTTTTGACATTTTAATTATATTTCTTGGTGTGAATGTCTTTGGGTTTATCTTATTCAGAACTCTCTGTGTTTTCTGAATCTGGATTTCTCTTTCCTTCCTCAGGTTAGGGAAGTTTTCAACCTTTATTTTTTCAAATAAGTTTTCTGCCTTGTTCTCTCTTCTCCTCTGACCCCTATAATGTAATTTTATTCTGCTTGATGTTATTCCATTGATCCCTTAAGCTATCTTTACTTTTTAGAATTATTTTTTTCTTTCTGTGGCTTTGTTTCAGTGAGGTCCATGGCCCTGTTTTCCAGGTTGCTGATTCATTCTTCTGCTTCATCTAGTCTGCTGTTAAACTCCTCTTGTGTATTTTTTCAGTTTAGTTATTGCATTCTTTAGCTCTGTGACTTTTGTTTGGTACTTTCTTGTATTTTTTTTATTTTTTTGTTGAAGTTCTCATTGTATTCATTCTTCTGAATTTGGTGACAATCTTCATGGCCATTGCTTTGAACTCTTCATCAGGCAGTGGGAGAGTTCCGAGGGTGCAGCTCAGGTGTGGCTTTAGTGATATTGGGGAAGAGTACTTGTGGCAGGGCATGCTGGCAGCTTTAGAGATATAGGAGAAGAGCATTGGGATGGGGCATACTGGCAGCTTTAGCAAGGCTGTATCCATGCACACCCACCTGAGCTAGCAAGGTAGAGGGAGAGTGCAATAATGGTGCTCACCAGTGCCTCTGTCCCTAAAGAACCCCACCTGGTTCCTGCCCCTCTGGCAGATGTTTTATGACTAGAAAATGAATCTCCTTCATGTATTATCCAGTTACCTTTCAAACTACTGCCTTTGTGCTGATCCTAGGATGAACAAATCCATATATAAGCCACTCAAGATGAGTATCTCAGATTCCCATAGACCCCTTGGATCCTTTGGACATAAGCCCTGCTTATTTTCAAAGCTAGACATTTTGGAAGGCTCATCTTTCTGGTGCAGGTCGCAAGGTTTGGTGTGCCTGATGTGGGGAATGATGCTCTTACTCCTTAGGGAAAGTCTCTGGACCTGTGAGATTCACCACCCCTCCACCCCCTGCCCCATTGTGGTTTGCTATGCTAGGGGTGGAGTTTTGGGCAAGACTCTGTCTTTCTGTATCTTCTACCCATCTTGATGTGGTTCTTTTATCCCTTTTTGTGGAGGGGTTTGTTCAGCTAAGTTTTCAGTTCTTTTTCAGCAGGAATTATTCCATATATAGCTGTAGATTTGGTGTAAGTGGAAGAGGTAGGTTCAGAATCGTCCTAGCTGCCATCTTGGACCTCCTCCAACTCCAGTTAGTTTTGATAGAATATAAAACTCAGTGGACTGTGTACTTCAAAGAAGAAATTTATTTCACATACATGATTTTGGAAACAATCAAATGGAAGGAAATACCTTCATTTAATTTAGATCCAGAAATTTGGTTTGTTCAACAATTGTTCTGCAAGATGTTACTATAAATGATCTGTCCCTTTTGTGTCCCTGAAATCAGAGTAAACCTTTGAAAATTTCTTTTGATTTATGTGCTGCTATCAAACTTGAAACAGCATGGCAAGAGAGCTTACTTTTTGTTAAAGCATTTAATCTCTTTCCTGGTATTTGGTTTCTTTAGGTGATGTTTATAGTTTCTGCTTAATTTCAGCTTGTTTTTAAGGACCTGAATTACTTTTTATTGTCATTAATATTGGATTGTCAAAAAACATTCATTGGGAGTGCTGCAGAATTAATAGTAAAAAAGAAAATACATAAAGAATATGGAATACTAATAGGCAGACTTGTAGAAGTAGGATCTTTAATCCCTCAGCATATTTTGCATACAGTGTTAGAAATTCTACCTTTTGTTGCAACTCAAGGATTGGGTATAGAAGGGATCCTAAGAAGTGCTTTGTATGCATCATCTCATGCAAGTCTTCCCACAGCCTGCAAGGAGACTTTATCATTTCCTTTTAACAGACAAGAAACTCATTCCTCAAGGTTTGGGAATTTCAAAGCAAGGTCACAGAAATTGTAAGAGGCAAAGACCACATGAGACCAGGTTTAATTGACTTGAAAGCCCGCACTTTGAACTACTTGTCACCCACTTTCTACTTTATCTTCTGAAATGTATCTTTGACTTTTTCCTTTTTTCTCCTGTTTGCCTAAGGCATTCTGACTCCTTGATCGTGGCAGTTTCTACCAGTCCTAAAATAGCTGAGTGATTTTTAGGAAATTTTGGCCTTTTGTGGCTGAATCTTGGGATGAGGCCAACATGTGCCTAATCAACAAAAGCCATAGTGATAGTCCTGTCCACCATGCTGTAGATTTCTGTCTCATCCACAAAGTCAGGATTTTGCCCTTTTCCTCTCTGCTCTTCTTTGATGGATTTGAAAACTTCTTGGGGAAGTCATTTTCCTTTGTTGTTTCTTTTTTAACAAAATGCTGATTTACAGTTATTCACTCTTTAGGGTACTGGAAGGTAAAGCAGATAGTAATTAGTAACAATTTGTTTTTAGGTGAGCTTCTTCTAATAGTATCTATCCCTATTATTGTTTTGGAATTGTCAAATAATTACGAGATTATAGAATGCATTAATACATTACTAGGAAATCAGTATTCAGGTATTTTCATGGAGCAGGCTAAATATACTGATTTGTAAATATTAATGGCCCGAAACCAAGCAGCTGGATTTAAAAGTAATTAATAATGTAGATTCATGGGATATTTAGAACGGAAAGAGATTATGTAAAATTCTTTTGTAGTTAGAGATACACAAGGCCGTACTGATTAGTACATTTAGCTCCTGGCTATGGTTGAGTTCATTTATTTGCATATTAGCATAACACAATTGGAAAAAAAATTGTTATGTAATACTGCAGTATATGAGTATTAATAGAACAAGATGTGGTCTTCAAGCACTACTTTTGAGAATTTGTTTTTTGCTATAGATAGCTGCATGTGTACGCATGCTATACTTGTGTATGCATATACTCTGAAGACTCTGTTTATAAATAGTAACGATTAAGAGCAAATCAAATAATGTAGTGGTAGGTTGACTCGAGTCCTGTCTTGTGAGAGACTGACGGGTAGCAGGTGTTGCTCTCTAAATTGAAAATGCCCAGGAAGGGGTGGGCTCTTTTTTTATGAGGATTGCTGATGAAGCCTCTATTGCTCTTGACCAATTAGTGTGGCCACAGAGGGATAAGTGACCTCATTTGCAGTTACCATTAGAATCACAAGCCATATGACTCTCTCCATATGGTTTCCTGCTATCTTTTATTTTTCATCTTCCTTCTGAGCTCTGATATCCTGTGGGCATAGTAGATGTGATTTTTCAAATAGCTAATATGGTTTAATGTTTATTATTGAAGGAAATGCAGTGATTAACTTAGATTTTTACTTCTACCAATCTGTGCTAATAGTCCATATAAATATCTAAAGAATTATTCAGATGTTTCATATTGGAACTAATAGAATTCCTGATACAATGCCAGTTTTAAGGATGTGTTTATCTTTGGAGTTTTTGATGGTTTGTTGAAAGAGATCTGTTCAAGGCTTTCTCTAAACATATTTCCGTAAATTTTTTATATATTAAAAAAATTTTTAAAGTAGAATCGCTGTGACATAGGATATGTACGTTTAGCTTTAGTAGATATTATTATGTGATTTTTCACCCACCAGGTTCTGGTTGCTCTAAATGCTTTCTTAACACTTAGTTTGGTTATATAATAGTACCTTCCTGTGGCTTTTAGGTTGCATTTCCCTGATAATTAATGATGTTGAACACCCTTTCATATGTTTTCTTCATCATATGGATATTCTCCTTTGTTACATGCCCATTTAAAAAATTGGCCTTTTCTCTTTTAAAACATTGTAGGACTTCTTTACATTTTCTGGATATATCTTTTGTATGATATGTATATTTAAAATGTCTTCTAGTATGTGAGTTGTATTTTTCCTGTCTTAAAGGGTGTCTTTTTATTGAATACAATTCTTAATTTTAGTGAATCCAATTTATCAGTATTTTCCTTTATGGTTATTATTTTTGTGTCATGTTTAAGAAACCTTTACTTAGCTTAAGACCATGTAGGTATTCATTTATTTAATGTCTAGAACCTTTATTTTCACAGCTACATCTACAATATATCTGGAATTTATTTTTCTGTATGGTGGGAGATAGGGGTCAAGATTTTCTTTCCATATAAATATCCATTTAATTAATTCAGCACCATTTATTTGAAAATATCATTTCCAGGGGCACCTGGGTGGCTCAATTGGTTGAGTGTCCAACTTCAGCTCAGGTCATGATCTCATGGTTCATGGGTTCGAGCCCCACATCGGGCTCTGTGCTGACAGCTCAGAGCCTGCAGCCTGTTTCAGATTGTCATTAATTATTATTGTCTGCCCCTCCCCCCACTTATGCTCTGTCTCTAAAATAAATAAACATTAAAAAAAATTAAAAAAGAAAATATCATTTCACCTCACTGCATTGCATTGGCCCTTTGTCATAAATCAAGAGGCTGTGTATGTGAGAGTCTGTTTCTGGAGTCTATTTTGTTATTTCGGTTTATTTGCCTATCCTTCTGTTCATACCACACTGTCTTTCTTACTAGTTATATAGCAAGGTATATACCCAAATGTACTAGATTGAAAGATATGTACAAGAATGCTTATATAGCAGCATTAACTGTAACAGCCCCAAACTCAAAATGCCCATCTTGTAAAATAGCATATCATATAATGGAATACTATAAAGAAAAAAAACAGAAAGAAAGAACAAAATGAACAGATAACTGCTACATGTGCCACGCCAGTGTCTCAAGCATAATGTTCAGGGAAAGACACCAGAGGTAAAGCAATACATATCGTATGATTCCATTTATATAAGTGCAAAAACAGGCAGACTAATTTGTGATGATAAAAATCAGAATAGTGGTTACATTTGAGGCTAATGACTGGTGGACGGGGGGTGGTACCAATAATAATTTTGGTGCTGGGTGACAGTAATTTTTGGCTGCTGGATCTGGGGATGGTTTTGAGAGTGGGCGTGTCGTAAGAATCCATTGAATTGTATACACTCATGATATTTCTGGGGGTACATCATACTTCAATAAATAAGTTGATTTGAACAAGTCCATTGTGAAAATTAATCACAGTCAGGTGCTTCATTGGCTACTCCACTCTGCAGTAGGTGACAGACAGTGCCTTTCACAGTGTGCTGCTGTCTGTTGATCAATACGTGAAATGTCTTTTAGCTGCAGTGGAACGTTTGTGCTGTGGTAGGACCCGGCGGAGTCCTGAGCTGAGTGATGGCGCAGAGGGCAGGTTGAGGGAGGTGCAGCCTGCTGGAGTAATGTGAAGACCGTTTCTTCATGGACTGTATCGAGGGCACATAGGTCATGGGACTTGGGTGGGAAGGTGACTCCGTGGCGAAGGGCATCCTGGTCACTGTAGTCAGTTTTACGCTACTGTGTTTGCTGGGGATATGCATGACTTGTTGGTGTCGTGTTGAGCATCTTAATCTGTTCAGGTGCGCTCAGAAGGTTTAATATTCGAAAGTGTGCCACTCATACAAAACTTTGAGAACCACTCATTTGTGGAGCACCTGTTCTCTGCATGACAGTTTTCTAGAGTGCGCTTTTTGGTCTCAAAAGCAGTTAGCAAACAAAAACCAGTTATCCAGGTCTTTAAGACAAAAGTGAGAGTTGTTTGATTACCTCTGAATGCCTAGACTCCCAGACGGTCAGCATACGATTTTAGCTCTACTGAACACTTATCTTGTCCCATCTGACAATTCTTCCTGGTGGGGAAAACACCAAATCTTTAGATGGGTCATTTTAGGACACCAGAATTAAATCTGATCTCTAACACTAATAATGTGTAGATCTACTCAAGTCCAATTAAATTAGACTTTTGGGGGGGTTTCCTAAAGTGCCCTGGGAGATTTTAAGGTATAGCTAGGGTTAAGAACGGCTCTGAAGGCTTTCTCCTATATTAGGTCTTCACTGCATTTAGCTCTGTTACATATGAGAGAACAGGCAGCTCCAGGATTACACAGTGACAGGCTAGTGGTGATCCTGTGGTTGGTGGGGGACAGGGGTAGGGCAAAACCTTCAGCTATCTCACAGGAGCTTTCCTCTAAGGAGTTGAGCTGCCCTTTTTCTGAGGGGATACAAAATACCGAAGAAGGGGAAAAACTCCTTAGTCAAATCTGGAGAGACAGATTTTCAAGTACAAAAATGATGGTCTACACTGTACTCATGATTGTACCATAAGAATGTATTTTTGATCCAAGTAAAGGAGTATGTTGTGTCAGTTCCCCCGAAAGGCCTGGGCTGGTTATTCGGAGCCTTGATCTGCCTGGATTAATCATTACTGTGCAGCACTGCTTCCTCATCCATCTCTTGGCTCTCTTCTATCCCTCATAAGACAAAGGACATCGGCGCACCTATGACATTCTGCATGTGGAGGGAGAACCTCCCCGCTGGGAATATTTTTTAGGAAGAATTAATTGGACTGAGACATGAGCACTATTTCTAGAGATAGGTGATTGTACATTTCAGATTTTGCTGAAAGGAGTCTTTGCATTTCCTTTAACCACCTCATCTTGTGTTTAGGTGGCAACGTGGTAAAAATCCTTTTTACTCATGGAAGATGATAAATCGACACTTGTGAGACAGATATCTATTTGTACGTGTAATTTACGCTGGGGGGAAGAGAACCGATCCAGTGACGCTTCAGCACCCCCCATTGTGGCGGGCTGACAGTCTGGGCTGGTATGTCATGACCTTTGGGTGAACGTCTACTTTCTGAATGCTGTGGCATTTTTCTCACCACACAGCCCCATGCGGTTAAGAAGAATGGCCGTTGAACTCCCAGAGCATCTGTAAAATATATTTTATTGGCTGCAAAGCGGTAACACGAAAATATCCAGTGTCCCATAGTTATGGCCTTGAGTACCCACCAAGTAACTTTACTCCTTAGCTTGGTTGCTCTGTTAGCACATCATCACCATTCACATTTATTCTTTCAGGCCAGGTTTTTTTCTCTTCCACATTGGCATGGGTGGATCTTCCGGCAGAGGAGCTTGTGTCTGCTCCTCCTGGGCAGGCGCTGCAGAAGAGGTCTGGTACGAGGGCCGAGTCTCTGGGGACTCCAGTCTCTGGAGGCGGGAGGAGTACCCACAGTCTGGCAGCAGAAGAGTGTTATGGTGCCTCCTGATCACGATGAGGGCCTGCTTATTAACACATACAATTTGATGGAGCAGTTTAATTTACTTCTTTATAAATGGGAAGAACAGTAGAAATGAACTTTAACATTCTTTGGGGGGAAAGCCTATAATCTTTTTGTGAACATTTGGTACTCTGTAATATTTACCAAGCAAAGAATCTGTAAGGAAAAAATTCTTTCCTATGGCATAATTAGCCAGATCTTCTTACCCATCTTTGTTAGGGAAGAAAGTATTGTTGAAGAATATTTTTAAATAGTTAAATAGCCCTTTTGTCCCAAAGAATAGCTGCCATTGATGAACGCTATCCCGAGGGGCCTGGAAACAAGACAGTAAAACAGAGTGCGAGAAGCAGGGCATATGGGCCTCTGCTGGGCTCCTTACTTCAAAGTAGATGAAAAGTGTCCTTTCTGGGGCAGCGCCCTGACCCCCTGCATTTATCCTGCTGTCCTCATTGTTACCAGATAGCAAGGCAAAAAAGAGGAAGATGGCTTAGAAGATGTCACCCAATAACAGGGTGTGAGAAATCTCCTGTCCCCGGAGAGAATTCGGCAGCTCCTGGGCCCACTATTCCTCGGAACACCAGGGGCCCCTGGATCCATTAGTCATGCTCCAAAAGAGCACTTTCAGCCTGCTCCACACCAGGCCATAGCTAGGAAGAGATGTCATTGCACAGCAAGTTGGAGGAGATCTCTTGTGGCTAGAGGTGCCACCCAACTATGTGAGGGTAGGAATGGGGGTGGGGTGGGTGCTGGAAACAGTATCTCGGCGGGCCCTTAATCCACTGGTGGCACCCAGTGGTGTGCCAGGGACACTTGGGCACATTTATCAGGAGGCTGTGTTTTAAAGGTGATGGGGAGGAGAACAGAGGTGTAAGGAAAGGTACGGTCAGCTCTGGGGTGCTCTGCCTCTATTGTTGTCAATGGGATGCCCTCCATAAACAGCTCCAGGAGCTAATTCACGTGAGTGGTCAATTGAAGCTTGGCCCCAAGACGTGTCATGGAGCTGTGGCCCCTGCGCAAATGAGAACAGTAGACAGGTTAGCCTGGCTTGTGGATGTGAGAACTGGACAAGAGGGAGCATCTTGAGAGTGAGAGGAACAGTCAAGCAACTGCATTTGCAAGAAGGCTAATTTCATATGTAGAGAGGACAGCTAATCTAGCCTTAGGCTCTTCTGCTGTCTAAATAGAGCGGTCCCCTGGGGTTAGGTTTAAAACCAACAAGAGAAGAGCCTCAAGTAGGTTGGGAGGCTGGATTCCCCTAGTTTTCCTGGAGAGGCTCAAATGCGAGATGCGGACTCCAGCCCCAGCAGTCAGGAAGCTGGCCTTAGAGACCAGGGGCTGCCGGTCCAGAGTTAAGGGCTCTGATTTAGGGTCTGTGCCCCTGTGTCATTGAAAGGACTCTGCTTTCTCCTCTATTTGCCGTAGAAATACGCGACTTCTTGCCTGCCAGATTTCTTCCATGTCTTTTGGTCACCTGGGTAAAAGTACTTGTTGCATGACTGATGTGGTAAGTAAAACCTGTATAGATCTGGGGAGAATCTGTTATCTGAATGATTCAGTTTCTGCCATTTTACCGTCGATTTGATTCTCCACGTGAGAAAGGTCCATGCTGTTCCTGTAAGTTTGTTCATAAATCCATTAAACTGCTTGCTCTCCTCCCCTCAAAAACCCCAGCAAAACCTCTATCCTATTTTAAAGGTCATATTGTAATTTTTCCCCTTCTCTTATCGTCCGTAACTTAAAATGTTGTTTTCAATACTCCCTGTTCCACCTTATTTGAATATCATGTTTTGGTTTCATATTTTTAATTTCGCTCACTCTTTGACTTTGCTTTGCTTACTGTTTTAAATGGCAACACTGAACGCCAGGCCTGTGTATTCTCCCTAGTCCATCCTTGTTATTATTTCTCAGCTCTGTGAGCTGGTGGGCTGGCAGGATCATTTTAGTCACCACCAGGAGAGTGACCTTGAAGTCTTAATCTCAGTTTCAAAAGGGTCTGTGTAGTAGGTAGCAGTGACTGTGATACTAAAGAAAATCACCTTCGTATTACTGTGGACGATGGTAAAAATTCAGAGAGAAGAATTCAGGCAGTCTCTTAAGGCAGTAGTAACTTAAATACAGTTATTTCTGTGTTTTTAGTATTTTTCAGTGGACTTGAAAAGATGATACTTTCATTAGCAAAATTACAAATTACACTTTATTTTTTCCTCATAGAGAGTATCCAATTGAAGACAGAGGATCTGAACTTTATATCTATCTTATATTTTGACTTCTAAGAAAATCAGTTAAACTCTTTATATTATCGTATTTTCTATAAATTGAAATATAGCTACATGTTGGTTGATCTGCTCATTTCATCAGTATAATTACCTGATGTTTTGAAATAAGTTTAAAACCCCTAAAGCAAGATATTTTAAAAACATAAAATGATGGTTTAAAAAAGAAAACCTTCATAAACCAAAGGAAAAAAAATCTGGGCAAATTCATTTGTATGTTAATAACACCTCATATTTGCATAGTTCTTTAATCTCTAGGAGGCACATTTAACATCAGCTCAGTTTCCTTTCGCAACTATCTTGTGCAGTAGACATCATTTGGTGGCCCCCATTTTACAGGCGAAATGTGGGGGCTCATGTGTACAAAGTCACATGCAGTCGCACAGAACGTCAGCAAGGCTGACCGTGGGCCCCAGAACCCCTGGCCTGCCGTCCGGCCCTCCTTTCACTCTCTTTCCATGCTGCAAGTACCTTCACACAGTTTACTCACATAAATCAGGAAGGTGGCACTTAATTCCTCACCCACTTAACTACCAAGAGACAAAAATAGAAACCCAGTATCATCAGCAACTAATCTTGGGGCAGCACCTATTTGAAGTGCTGAGCTGTATGGCTGATTGAGAAACCAGAACTTTTTTTCTGTTGTGAGGGCTCAGAAGTTCAGTGCCTTGAACATTTGTCTCTGGTCCACTGTTACTTAGAAAAATTAACTGCTTCACTGCTTCTTCTGATAAGGCAGAGCATCTGTGTGTCCTTGAAGTTAAAAAAAATCACCGTTTTGCACTAAATTTATTTAGCAGGTTGGAGCTATTTGTCATTCCAAGAGAGCAACAGTATCACACCAGGCCATTCTGGAGGCCACCTGTTGCTTTCAAAAGCTACATGGAAGGTGTGGCTCCCGGGTGGCTGGAGACCCTTCAGAATGTGGGGGCTGAGTTGTGCCAACTGTGCTGGGGCAGTACCATTCCCACGGTCATGTGGCCCAGGGTGGAGCTGGTGCCTATGAAGGTCACAGACTGTCCTCCTCCGAGGGAGAGACTCCACTCTCTGGGCCAAGTCTGCATCCCTGACTCTCGGTGGGCAGTGCCCACACAAGTGGAGAGTTGTTGGCAGGGAAATCTGAGGCTGTCCCTCCTGTCACCTCCCCACCAGCGTCCTTAGCATATGGTCTCATCTCCTGCTTCTCAGAGAAACCCCTGAGCCTTTGCCTTAAGAGCTGTTCACCGGTCTTCCCTCTGTTATGGTCGGGGGCTGCCTGCCTGCCTTCCCAGCTGTCCCTGTGCCCCAGCTCCCATTCTCTCCCTCCTGTGCTCGTGTCTCCTCTGTCAGCATGCATACATGCTCGCGTTCTTAAACAAGGGACGTAGCAGTAACTTCCCCTCCTCACTCTTCAGTTCTCTCTTCAGCTGGGTCTTGCAAAAGTGTCTGTGATCTGCTCTGTGTCCTTTTCTTGCATTTACTCCTCCACCATCTGCCACCGGTGAAGGTTATCAGGACTCACCATGCCATACTGTTACCAGCCCTGCTTCCCTTATCTCAGGCCTCATCCTGGACAACTTTTCCACAGCCGTAGCTGCAGTTAACTAGGCATTCACTGATGAGTCTCCAATTGATGTCTGTAGTCAGATTTGCCCTGGAAGCCCCAGATATATCTGTCTGTTCAGCTCACTCAGCGCACTTCACTGCAGTGTGTTCAGATCCCGACTTCCTTTTCTTATCCCGCTCCCACCCTCCTCCCTGGTCCTTGTGTGGAGCTATTTAGTGTGGCAAATGGTGCCATCATCCATCCACCTTTCTTTATGGTCAAAGAATCAGTCTGGATTAAAGAGTATTTTTTTTTTAAAGGGATTGGAAAGCTTAAATTATAGCAAGCTCTTCTCTCACAAGAAAAATGCTTGCATTTACCTTTTTGTTTTTTTTTTAAAGAAATGATCAGTTCTAATACATGTTACTATTAAAATTTAAGTAAGTGCATGATTTCTGTGGCAAGAACATGGGCTGAACTGAACTAAAATGATCTAACTCGTAAGTATAACTTTGTAATTTGCATTCTAAAATGGCTTGGTTGAAATTGTACAACTGATCTAGGTACTTCTCTGCCTCTACCCTCAACCCCCATTAAATTTTGAGAGTCTCTTCCTACTTGCCATGAATTGACTTACTTAAAGTTACAAAGCAAAATTTAAGTTGTATCTGGCTCAGAACCATTTGTTTCTAATAGGAAAGGTGTTATAAGTTAGGAATGGGCATATTTGTGAGCCAGGGAGGGACAGTTTTTAAGCATTTTGAAACAGGGTATCCATATGTAGAATTTATTTTCTTTTAAGGTTTCAGTTTAGAGTCTAATCATCTTTAGACTGGAACACCAATTCTTATTCTGGGACTCACGATTTGCAATTTTTTCCCATTGATTTCTTCCTTTTTTTTTTTTTTTTTTTTTTAGGTTTTTAAAAATGTTTACTTATTTTTGAGAGAGAGTGACTGGGGCAGAGGCAGAGAGAGAGGGAGACTGAGAATCTCAAGCAGGCTCTGTTCTGTCAGCACAGAGTCCCAACGCGGAGCTTGATCTCACAAACTGTGAGATCATGACCTGAACTGAAATCAAGAGTCAGATGTTCAACCGACTGAGCCACCCAGGCACTCCCCCACTTTTTTAAAGATTTTTTTTCCCCATTGATTTCTTTCCTGATGCTTTCAAATTAGTTTCTGTGAAGATTTTTGTGTGTATGTGTTCCAAGATATTACTAAGACTTTGCTGCAGGTGAGTACCAGTGGGATAGAATGATGCTATGTATGGTCTGGAAGTCGCCACTGGAGTGACTCTCACGTTACAGAACTAGTTTTGTCCCCCTTTGATGGCCACTAAAGCGGGCCTCTCTTGCCTTGTGACGATGGACATCTGTCTCGTCTCACACTGGAAAATGCTAAGGGCAGCAAAGTACATTGGTTCCCCAGCACTTCAGTTTTACTTTCATCACTGAATTTGGTGAGACACGGAACCCCTAAGCCGGTTGTATAGCCAGGTCCTTGTTAATGAAAACATAGATCCCGCAAAAGCCTGGCGTGCCCAGCTGCAGGGATGCAGCTGCGTGAGAGGACAGAGCTCCAAAGGCTCAGCCAAGTCGAGTACCATACGGCCAGGTGGGGGAGGCCTCGCCAGCGGGGGAGGGTGGTGGTGAAGTTTTACTTCGGGGAAGTGTCAGGTTGCTTTTGTGGCTGAGTACAGAAGAGGCAGAACGCTATTGTAGACATGGCACTATGCGCTCAAGTTGCCTGTGTCTCTTCTGATATTTTAAAGCAGATCTTGGCAGGACAGGTCCCTTCAGCCTGCAGCTGGGCGAGCCCCTGGGCCTTCTGCATTTCAACCACCTGATGCTTTTCAGTTGTTGTGTGTGTATGTATTTTCAAAGAATTCGTCTTTCGTGATGTCTTTTTGGAAAGTACAGTGGCCACGGATATACTTGAAGTGTAGGAATGTGGTGGTAAGAAAACCTTGATCCTGTGAAAGAAGGAGCATCTGGACACGGGCCAGCTAATTTGGCTTTGCTTCTGTGCTGAAAAGTCCCATGTGTCGTGAGCACTGTAGCTCTCCTTGTGCCTGTTTAGTGTCGTCAAGCCTGCCAGCCAGTAATCCTCCCCTGAAAACAGTTGCTGCACTGACTGCACACAGAGCTGTCGGTTTGGCCAGTCCCGGGGCCGTGACTTTTACTCCTTCCCCTTTTTGAGAGATCTTAACAAAAAGTGGGAGCAGACCGTGGAGTGCATTTGGTTAATAACACTGAGGACAAATGTGAGGAGAGTTGTGCGCGAGAGTGTGCATGCGTGTTTTCAGAAAGGGAAAACCCCGTTTTCGGGGGGGGGAGCTTATGGATGGGTCGGCATATTTGGTGGTTTTCTGGCCCCCTACATGTGAGTAAGGTCTGTCTTCCAGTTCGAGGCTTTTCCATCACTACGATGGATGCTGCTGAAACGCTGGCAGTGCCTTTGCTCAGTTGCCGTCCTGCAAGCGCTGCGTGGAAGCAGAAAACCAAGTTGAACGGTGCGCTAGAGTCAGTGACACAGCTGTGGCAGCCTTTGTGCGGGCAGAAGCCAGGAGACTCCGAGAACAACAGCAGCACACCTTTGAAGGTGATTTTGGTGCTGGCAGCCTTGTGTTGAAATGTGTACTGAACCGCCCTTCGTGGCACAGATAGGCTCGGCGGTGCCGTCCTTGTCCCAGAAGGCCCAGGGTGTGTGGGCACAGGCCGTGATGAAAAGTGGATGGAACCGCAAGAGGTCTGGGGGATTTTCACACTCATCGCTCATGCCTGTGCCAGTCTGCTGGCAAAGTTGGGCTGTGATTCCACCCGGCACTACATGCCTTTCATCGTTAAAACAAAAACTAGAAGTCGAAGCTGCTTGAATGTTGGAAGACCAGGATCCAATGTCAGCTTCCTATCAAACCAAAGTAGCTGCCCTCTAAGTGCAACTTTCTGGTAATATCCGGTGTACTTTTTGTTTTATCTGCACTATTTAGATTTCTTTTATTTTTTTTTTTCAGAAGCAACCAGTTAATTTTTGCATTTAAAGTGGGAGTGAAAGTATTATTTACAACAATTTTAAATCTTCTATGTATGAGAAATGGGTTTCCAGTGATGGAATTAATTGCATGCAGAATTGGGTGGGTACGTTTCTGAGAAGTTTTTGTCAGATTTCCAAAGGCATCTGAAATTTAAAAAGCAACCAAACAACTGATTTGGAACAAAGCTGTGCTATTGTAGCAGCCCCAGCTTGCTGTTTAAGTATCCTCAGAATATTAACAGTATACAGGATCCCATTAGTTCTGTGCCCCATCCTCAGGGGCAACTGGAGGAAGGAAGGTGATGGGAAGGAAGAGGTCCCTACAAATGGAGTAGTTGCTGACAGGTGCCCATCACCCTCCACGCCCAGCAAAGGTACCACTAACCATCTTCTACTTTGAGAAGCATAATCCATATCTACACAGAGAGGCTTCTGGGACAGGAAGGACTTACGGTTGACCCTTGAACAATGCAGGGGTTAGGGACACAGATTCCAGTGCAGTCAAAAATCCATGTATAACTTTTGACTCACCCCAGAACTTAACTACTAATAGCTTACTGTTGACCAGAAGTCTTACTGATAACATAAACAGTTGATTAACACATATTTTGTATGTTGTATGTATTCTGTACTATTATAATAAAGGAAGCTAGAGAAAAGATGTTACGTAAATCATAAGGAAGAGAAAATACGTTTATAGTACTCTATGTATTGAAAAAATTGCATATAAGTGGGCTTGTGCGGTTCAAACCCATGTTGCTCAAGGGTTAAGAATGTATCTAGCAACATTGCATATGGACTTTCATGGTCCTAGGCCCTTTTCTCTTTGTGGTCTCCTTCCTCTATTTAAAAATCAAATAAAATTATTACAACTATGCTGGTGTAAAGACAAAATTATTAATATTACATAGTAAAACATTCACCCTGATAGTTCTTTTTTTCCTTCTGATTTTAAAAGAAATTCAGACATTTTTGTGGGCCCCTAAAAACATTGTGGGCCTTAAACATTGTGTCTACTGTCCAATGGATAATTTGGCCCTGCCTGATGTGTGTAGACAATCCCCTCATTTTCTTTCTAAAATGTATGAAGAAGTGGAACATACAGATAGTTGTTCTTTTTATTTCCAATCTATTATTCTTGAGTAAAGTTGAGTTTTTGAGCATACTGCGAATTTAAATTTTGGAGAGATTTTTGCAATTCTTTGCAATTTGTTAATATGTAAATTGTATCTTCATTTTAGATTTTATTGTACTGTTAATTTTTGCAAATAAGTTCATTTTCAAAACTTTAACAAAATTTGAGTTTTAAAATGAAAAATTTACTCTGTTAACACCAGTAATTTATATTTGAGAGGATGTACTCTTTTGAGTATATGCAATGGGAATATTTAGGCAGTCTTTCTAGTTTATGTCGTGATTATATAATAGTTTTTACATAATAAATTATTTTCTCAAATAAATTAGTTTTACCTAGGAACTTATATAATGTCATTTCCTGATCTGAGGTGTTTTTTTATGAATTCTTTGAGTACAAATCTACTTTAAAAGATAGCAGGCAATAATTTGTGACTTGGAAATTTCAGAGTGGCCAGGGAAAGCATGCTCAAAATAGAAACTGTGTTTATTTACTCTCTGCTCCACCCGGTCTAAAATACAGCCATGTGGTTGCAGGCTTGGGGTGGCTGATGATGCCTTGCAGGGTGTTTTTTTCTTTTTTTTCCTGTCACAGAGTTGAAGAAAGAGATCATCCTTTTAACTTTTGATTCCTGTTTCCTTTTTTTGGTAACTCAGATGAATTATTTTCACATGCTGTTATCTGTCAACAAATGAGTTTGACCATGTTAGTTTAGTTTTTGGTTCCTTATCATCTTTCTCTTTATTTATGTGTTTAAGCTCTGTTTCACGAAAGGAAATTTGAAATTGTGGGTTTGCTAACAATTATACCTTAGAAATTTGTTGGTTTACAACAGAGTTTTCCGGGGTGCCTGGGTGAAGCGTCTGGCTCTTGATTTCAGCTCAGGTCATGATCTCATGGTTCGTGAGTTTGAGCCCCACATCAGGCTCTGCACTCTCTCCCCTGCTCTCTCTGCCCCTCCTCCGCTTGCCCTCTCTGTCTCTCTCTCTCTAAAAATAAATAAAAATAATTTAAAGAAATTACTAAATTTTCTCGTGTCTTTCATGATAGTCTAAAAAGATAGCTGCTTTATTTGGTCATTGTGTTTAAAAGGGCCTAGAGAATGAGTTTAGTTTGCATAGATTTATCACCTAGGAAAGACACAACGTCGTGGGACTGAGTATTAACCAGACAAGCCTGACATTTGTGTCACGGACCATGGGAATCCTGGAGAAGAAGTGCACAGCTTAATGTAAAGCCGTGACTACCAGAAAGGGAGCCCAGTGATACCATCGGTGGAATAGCCACACACAGTATTAGGCGCTTGAAGCGTGTGCCACTCTCAAGATGTTTTGCCCAAATGTTGCTTTGTTAACTCTACGGCAGGGCATTAGGGCACCGATGATACCTGTTCCAGAGAACACTGCTTCGGAAGGAGTAGTATGTGGCTTAGGCTTTGGAGTCACCTGCCTTGGTGTGAATCTAGGGTGGGGTCACCTACTAAACTTCGTTTCCTCTTCTCTAAAATAGGTATAATAACGGAATAGACTTTACTGGATTTTTGTGAGAATTTATTGAAGACATATATGGAAAACACAACTTCATAAGAATCAGTGACTGCTTTTGTACTCACTTACAGAATAACAGGAGAAGAAACTTAACATTTAAGGAGTCATGCCCTTCAGGTGGAATCTGGCTATTTACTTACCTTTATCATGACTCCACAAAAGAAATGTCAGTTCACTTCAGTGTATTTCATTTCAGTTTATTTCAAAACACATTTACTGAATCCTCACTACATTTTTCTTTCATTTTAGTGATATCTACTAATTCCAGTAATTTATCCCAAATAATCTTTAAGCAAATAGAAGTGAAACCTAATTTGTGGGTACTATCAGGTTGTCATTCTAATTGTGTATTTAACTCCCCTCTCCATTTCCTGGATTCTGTCTCTATTCTCTATGGAAAATAGACACAAATAGGATGGTATAGTAAACCCTTATGTCCTCATCATCTAGCTTCAGCAGTTATCAGCTCATGGCCAATCTCGTTTCCTCTGTAGTCCTACCCACTTGTCCCCATCGTGTATTATCTTTTTTAAAAAAAATTTTTTTTTTATGTTTATTTATAACTGTGTATTATCTTAAAGCAAGTCTCAGCAACCAACACTCTGAAAGCATTTGGGGGATTTGGGCAGGGCACCAGTGGCATCCACTGCTTGGTGAACTTCCGGGCAAAGGGAATAGTGTGAGCTAAGACCCGTGGATGGCATTGCATAACTTATTAGTGGGGTGAACAACTTGGCTGTCTTTGAGGCAGGTAGCCTCAGGGAGGAGGCGGTGGGGATCGAGGCTGCATCCCAGGTTTTGGTTTGTTATACATTTTTGATGCTAGTCTTTAAAATAGCATGCCTATTCAGATGAAGATGGAATTAATAAAAATGTGATGGTAGCAGAGACCACTGGAAATATATAGTGTATCGATTTATTTTCTGATAATGCCTAAATTGGAAAATTACGGTAATGTGTGATAAGCATTGTGGCATCTAAGTTAGCTGGATATTTGAAACAAGGTTATGTGTCAGCCTTCTTCCTATTTTTTTAGTTATATTATAATTATATTTATAATGTAATATTTAACTACATTAACTTAATATATATTATGTTATATTTAAATATATATAATGTACTTAGTTATATTATAAAAGTAATGCTAGTAATTATAAAAGTAATCTTGGTACATATATGATGACATCCCAGAGTGCAGACATGGTTCTCACTGAGTCCCAGGAGTAATCTAGAAGGGCTTGGGCTTGGGTTATCCATCTGTTTAACTTGGGTAAAAGTAGAAATATTTTACCAACCGAAGAGATCTTTTTATGTTCTTGTCTGATAAATTTAAACAGTTGTTATCCAAATTGATGCATGTGAGCTGAGTTCTTGAGGTGATAACTTAAAATGTACACTCTTGGGGCGCCTGGGTGGCTCAGTCAGTTGGGCGCCCTACTTCAGCTCAGGTCACGATCTCGCCGTTTGTGAGTTCGCGCCTCGCGTCAGGCTCTGAGCCTGAAACCTGCTTCGGATTTGTTTTTAATATTTGATTTGATTTTGAATTTTGAATTTATGGAAATACTTTGCTTGTCAGTTTTTTTTAAAATAGTCATATGGTGTTTCAAAATTGTATCACAACTGTGATTGATCTTCAACCTTAGAAGCTAAAAATGGATATAGAAGGATGATCACAAGTAGGTAAAATGGTAAATTTTGGTATTAGTGTGTTTGGACATCAGGGCTCTCATCAAAACACAAAATGCAACCAGTTTGGTAAAATTGAAGGTCATCTGGCATTATTTAGAAAATATGACTTGCTAGTGGTTTAACATTTGTAGAGTAGTTTTATTCCCAAGCACTTTGTTTTCATAGATTCAAGTTTGTTTTTTCCCCATAAGACTTCATGAGTTATATCAGTTTGCTCTACTATTTTTCTTTGAAGGGAACTGAGACCTATTTGGTTGTATAAGGTGATGAGCGACATTGCTCAAAAAGCTAAAAATAGATTTGTGGGCTCCTGACTGTGAAAGCAGATGCTCTCTGCTGAGTTATTCTGCTTTCTTGCTGAAGAAATATTAACATACAATGACTGTGGCATGGATCCTAGTTAGGTCCATAAAAATGTACTTCCTCACCAAACCAAATCCACCATCCAAACAAACAAAACCTTTCTTGAGATACTGGTGTTGAAGATTGCCTCCTCCTGCCAGCTGAGTGTGTTCTCATTGTCCCCCACATCTGCCCCATCATGTCTGATGCTCGTACCAGGTTCTTGTCACCATATGCTTGGAACACTACAATAATTAATCTCCTTGCCCCGTCCTCTTCCTTGCCCCCCAATCCTTTTCGGATAGTTTTCAGATTAATACCATTATTACACTATTTTAAACATTTTTTCGCTCAACGGTTCCATGATGATCTTTGCTTTTAGGCTGGAGCCCTGACCTTCATCTTGGTTTTCAGGATACCTCCCATCTCTCCTTGATGTCTGTCCAGGATCCTTTCCTCCTTCTCGCCAATCCCTGTTGTAGCCAGCTTGGGCCTTGCAGACCGCAGTCACTTTACCATCCTTACTGGCATCCCTGTGGTTTTGTATGTTGTGCCCTACTCTAGAAATGCTCTTCCTTTCCTTTAGCAAGCCCAGCCCTTCTCGTGGGTGCTTGATTTGATTATAAGGTATGCTGTATTCTTTAGATCATAAGACTCTTCTGTGGGCTTACTAGATGTCTTGATTCAGAAAATAGGATCACTGCCTAGTATGAGATGTGGCATAAAGTTTTTCTTAAATCATATTGTCAGAATGTTGCTGAGATTCTATTATGATTAGTAAACAATTAAATTAATATTTTAATGGTTTACTGCTTTCTTCTATGTTTACCTGAAGCAATGTCACTGTAGATTTGGCTGTAAGGAAATGTTTACATTTTGTCAAAGATTTTGAGAAATGTAGGGGCGCCTGGGTGGCTCAGTCAGTTAAGCGGCCGACTTCGGCTCAGGTCATGATCTCGTGGTCCGTGGGTTCGAGCCCCGCGTTGGGCTCTGTGCTGACCGCTCAGAGCCTGGAGCCCGTTTCGGATTCTGTGTCTTCCTCTCTCTGACCCTTCCCCGTTCATGCTCTGTCTCTCTCTGTCTCAAAAATAAATAAACGTTAAAAAAAAAAAGATTTTGAGAAATGTAAAGTGACTTTGCTTTGAGAACATGAAATTAAATCCAATTACTTATAGAAGAGGAATATTATAAATATATTTGTATATTTATAATTTAGATTTCATGAAGTCATTTTCATGATTGCATTGATAAAAAACAAAAGAAAACAAAACTCAGTCATTTTGTATAGGGTGCTTAAATTTTATGTGGAACTTTTTTTTCATCTATCTATTTTTGTTTTTAATTAAAAATATTTTTTAATGTTTATTTTTGAGAGAGAGAGAGAAGACAGAGCACAACTGGGGGAGGGGCGGGGAGAAAGGGAGACACAGAATCTGAAGCAGGCTCCAGGCTCTGAGCTGTCAGCACGGAGCCCGATGTGGGGCTTGAACTCACGAACCGCAAGATCATGACCTGAGCCCAAGTCGGATGCTTAACTGATGGAACCACCCAGGTGCCCCTCTATCTATCTATTTTTAAAGTAAGCTCTACACCCAACATGGGACTTGAACTCATGACCCTAAGATCAAGAGTCAGTATGCTATACCAACCGAGCTTAGTATGGAACTTTTGGTGTACATAGTACTTATGAGAAGTTTTTTGTTTTAGTTTTGAGTTTGGGAGAAAGTAGTTGGAGAGAAAATTAAGGTAACTCTAACAAATTTTAATATAGTCAGTAAATTTTTCATGAGAATAATAAAGCGTATTTTGTGTGTGTATATGGAGAAATATATTTAACAGCGAGCAGAGAAACTAGGGAGAAGCATACTAGTTTGATTAAATTTTCGTAAACATTAATATTATCTAGGAGAAAGATAGTTTTTCAAAGGATATATTCCTTATGTTCACCCATCATTAATTTTAGTATGTTGAATTTAATTTTGAGCTTATTAATTAGAGTATTAATGTACTTCCAAGGTAAGTTAAATTTTAATTTTCAAGTTTTTTTCTCTTGGTGGTCCAATTTTACTGGTCTAGAATTTGTGGTATTAAAAATAAGATATCTTTATTTTTTTGAATAGAGTTTAGGAAATCTTAGTTTTTATGAAATTACATTATAATAGAAATGAATGATTAAAAATTCTTATAGAGTTTGTTAGAGAATCTTATTGTTATAGGATTTGAAGAGACTGTGTGGTTTAAAGATTGAAAGGTAGATTCATAAAATATCACTTAAAGTCGTAAACAACACTTTCAATTTAGGAAAGAAAGATTTCATCTGCATACAAAGCTGCGTTAATAGATATTAGAATAAATCAATTAAAACATACTTTTTATAATGTGGTAAGGAAAAACTAACATAAACCAAACAATGCATAACATTAGTGAACGTTCTTCTATGAAGTTAAATGCTTTTGATTTAAGACCTGGAAGGTGCTTACGTCTTCATTGAAATCTTCATATTTATTCTCACCTTGTCTTTTTTATTTTAAGGTGAGAGCTCTCAGTATTAACATCCACACTCACTTTGTGCTGATATTTAGCCAAAACCTAACATAAAATCAGCATGTATTTGCTGGTAGATTCTCTGAAATTCTTCACCACATATTTCATGTTAGAGTCATCCGTGCTCCATAGTTCATGAGTTTTTATGGCACTGGAACTTCCCTGTTTAGATATAGTCTCTGGTTGTATAGGTAGGTTTATTTGCTGCTCTAATATTTTTCCTTTAAATTTTATCACTGTTTCCTCTTCTTATTTAGGTGGTGTTTCATCTCTGTCACTAGGAAATTTCTATTGATTTATTCTGTTTACGCTGTTTTTCCTTTCAAATTCATCGTTTGCACTATGGGAAACTTTGATTATTTTTAAAAAGGTCATCTTTACATTGTTTGGGTCAAGCCAGGTTTGGTGGAGGGAGAGGACAGTGGCCATCCATTGTCCACCCATCTCCCACTCACAGCTTCGTGCAAGAGGAAAGATGAGAGAGAAAAAGAGGGATCCCCCATTCAGTCTACGTTTAGAAACATGGAACGGAGTAAATATCATGAAGAAAATCCAGGCCTAACTTGGTTATACCTCAGGAAGTAATTCATGGGCATCTAAAATAGTCTGCCAAGGTTTCCATTATTTTTACTTAATTAACTCAAAGCATGCTTAGTAAGAGCCTATAATCTTGAAAAGCATGTCTTGTTTTGATCTGACCGAAAGGTTTTTTGTTGTTGCTGATTTTTGCTGATCATAGCCTACTTTAATACGATGCAAAGCATCAGAATTAACAAGGTACAAATCGACTCAGTAAACCTGCCATACTAGGGAATAGACAAATTTGAGGAAGGATGTAGAATATGGAATGAAAGATTATTCAGCTTTTTAAAACAACAAATAACCAAATATTTTGCTTTTGAGCTGGTTGTTTTTCACTGTTTTGATCAAGAAAATGTAATATCCCTTGCTGTTACAGGTTTTGCTGGAGCTAATGTGTTTTTGTAGTGAACAAATTCATACGTCTACTCAAAGTATCTTTACTGAAGTATTGAAGAAGGGAAATAAAATGGTTCATGGGGTGAAGAAATGGTCAAGAGGGAAGGTGTCTTTCCTGGCACTGTTTCTCATGGAAAAATATATTCTGCAGTTTGGGATTCAAATTTGTTACTACCAAAACTCCAGGAATAATTTACCACCAAGAGCATCCAGTCTAAAGAAAATTAATACCATCTGTATAAAGACTCAGTGATATTATGGCATCAAATGAATGTGCTTCATATAATTCTATCATCTTTTTATTTAGAGGAGAAGCCCAAATTGTTGATGATGAATGTTGGAGTTATTTTGATGCAAATTACTTAAAGAGACTTAAAATATAAATATGTTTTCAACAGAATTTTGAAGGATGAAAGATAAAGATAGTTAAAATACTTGATTTTTCCTCATTGGTGTTCAAGTCTGTATGGTAAATTATATCTTAGGCCCTCTTCTCTCTTTTGTGATATTAGCCATGTGTCATCCTGTACCTCAAAGGGTAAAGGAGCAACTTGTGTGTTCTTTATCTCCTCCTTCCCCTTGCCTGTGTTCTTTGTCTTATGAGCTCCTTGGAGACTCATAGTTTCCTTAGTAGGTTGCCTGGCAGTGACTGGAGAATGAGATAGCTATGCTATAAAAGGCTCTTCCTTCCCTGGCCTGGCCTTTTCCTGGTACTTAGCCCTTTTCTGTCCTTCGTAATGCGGATGTGCATAGGATACGGTCCCATTTTGTTAAGGACATACATCCTCCATGTGCTAGTGGATTGATCTTCCTTTCAGTTGGGTCAGGTCTGAAGGGTCTTTTTAACCTTCTGTTACCTGGCCACCTAGCGAATAAATATAACAATTAGTCCTATAACTATACTCAGCAGTAATCAAGATTTTTAGTTTTTTTTGGTTGTGTTTTTGGCCCAAACATGCTTTTGTGGTTATCTACTATATCTAACTGTATAACAAACTGCCTTAAACTTAGTGGCATGAACAGTAACCCTTTTATTATGATCATGGATTCTTTGGGTCAGCAGTTTGGGCAAGACACATCTAGGGTGTCTGTCTTTGCTCACCAATGTCTGGGCCTCAACTGGGAAGACTTGAATGGCTGGGTAATTCAAACAGTTGGGGCTCCCCTTCCTAGTTGGCTTACTCATACCCATATTGAGCACCTTGGTGTGGGTAATGGGAAAATTGGGCTCAGCCGAGTGCCTGTGTGTGGCCTTTCCAATGTGATGGTCTTAGGTGGTTGAATAAGCCTTCCAAGAGAACCAGGTGGAGCCTTCGTGGCCTCTGTGACCTAGCCCCAGAGGTCACACTGAGTCACTTCTGTTGCATTCTTCTGGTTACAAGTGAATCATTGGCCAGCCCAGATGCAGGGAGAGGGGAATGAGACCCTACTTTTTGATGGGACAGTGCAAGGTCACATGGAAAAAGACCATCTAGCATGAGGGACATTGTAGCAGTCATCTTGGAAATTTATGCAGAAGGGGAAACTACATCTTGATATTTTGATTCTACAATGCCAGATTTTTATTCTGTGAATCATTCAAATGTCTTGTAAAAAATTTAGTATTATGTAGAAAAGACTTTAGATGATTGCCTGATTATTCTCCTTTTAACCTGCTTGTGTTGCTATCTGACTTTTTATATGACTTTTGTATAACTGAAGAATCAAAGGACGACTGTTCAACAGTCTCATACCCTTAATCTGAGAGGCTAAAGTTAAGACTGTAAGATTGTGCTAGTTTATTACAAGGAGGAGCAAATTGTCACCATGAACTTTGCAATCAACAAGGCATTTAAACCAGGAAGATAAAAGAAGAGACATGTTAAAATAATGCAATTTTTGTGTGTGCGGAAAGTAGTCTTTTAGATAATGTGTGAAAACTCCCCTTAATGCTAGTGACTATGCTGATTCCACATAGTATGCCCCAGAGGGCCACACGTTGGGGTTTTAGCACTGGCTTTCCATCACCTTAATAGTGAGGGTAATGGGGCAGCATCATGTGTTCCACCGAGTGCTGAGTTATCATGACCTTCTGTGTTGGAGGAAAGAAAGTTAATGTGACAACCTGGGAAGTTACTTCACCTCACTAGGTCTAGATTTCATATCTGTAAAGTGTGGGGTTGAAATCTCTCCTGGCTATATAATGCTTTGAGTTTATTGTTCTTGCACTTACCTGGGACTGGAATAAGGCAGTCATATGGCAGCTCAAAGTTAATATTAAATTTGGAAGTACAAGGGTCATTCAGTTAAGTTTTAGAAAGTTATTAAATTATAATCACCTGGCAACATTTATACACCTGTATTAAATAATCCCAAAGGTGAAATAGAAATACTGGAAGAAAACTCTGGGTTAGGTAAATTTTTTAAAAAGATGTGGGCATCATTCTTAAATTTACAGTATTTATAAATCATAATACTTAGTATGAAATATCGTAGGTAAAATTTTTAGTTTTATTCCTTTGAGTCAAAAACCTGAATTTACTCATTCAGAGCCTGAATTTAAATTACTAAATAACACTTTAATAAGAGATGGTACAATAGAGGTTCTGGGGCTTTGTTCCTTAAGTTTTTAAATTTATTAAAATAACGTTCATCCCACCTTTTTGTAATCCACCGCATATATAGTTATGTCCTTCTTTTCATTACTAGTATTTTTATTTTTTTTTTTTTTATTTTTTTTTTATTTATTGTTGGGACAGAGAGAGACAGAGCATGAACGGGGGCGGGGCAGAGAGAGAGGGAGACACAGAATCGGAAACAGGCTCCAGGCTCCGAGCCATCAGCCCAGAGCCTGACGCGGGGCTCGAACTCACGGACCGCGAGATCGTGACCTGGCTGAAGTCGGACGCTTAACCGACTGCGCCACCCAGGCGCCCCTCATTACTAGTATTTTTTATTTGTCCTTTCTTTTTTCTAAATTAGGCTTGCCATGGTTTATCAATTTCATAATCTTTTTTTTTTTTTTATGTTTGCTTATTTTATATATAGAGAGAGAGACAGAGTGCGAGAGCGGAGGGGCAGAGAGAGAGGGAGACACAGAATCTGAAGCAGGCTCCAGGCTCTGAGCTGTCACCACAGAGCCCAGTGTGGGGCTTGAGCCCATAAATTGCGAGATCATGACCTGGGCTGAAGTCAAAAGCTTAACTGACTGAACCACCTGGCACCCCAGTTTCATAATCTTTTTAAACAAGGCTTATTGATCTTCTCTGTTGCTCTGTTGTTACCCTTTCGTTTTATTAGTTTCTGGTTTTATCTTTATTTCTTTTATCCTTATTTCTTTTTCTTTTCTTTTTTGATTTTTCTTTTCTTTTTTTTTTTTTACTTTTAAAGTTGTATGCTTAGCTCCTTAATATTTTAGTCTTCCTTTATGTTATTCATTCTGTGGTTTGTATAGTTGGCTTATAAAAAATACATGCTTTTTCTGACTGACCTTTTTGGAGTCAGGTTGAGCAGGCGTCTGTCTTCCTGGAGATGCTTCCTCCTGGAGATGCTTCCCCCAGAGTGAGGGAAGAGTGAGGAAGAGTTACCTCAAGTAGCAGTGCATGAATAAATGTTCTTCCCTGGGAATCCTCACTGCAAAGATTCTGTGAATATGGACTTCAGAATGGTATTTTCTGGAAGCTGTGGCAGAAGAATAGACAAAACAATTGGAAATACATTCAGGCATATTATGAAATAAATAATACCCATATGTGCCACCTATATGGCATCAGTCTAAAATTTAGTCACCAGAAATGGAATCACCAGAACCCAGTTTTTTCCCCCCTCACTGCCTCTGAGAGTGAAAAAAAATCAGTGAGACAAAGAGCCTATGTGTTTTAAACAAACTGAAATAATTTGTCCATAATGTTTTGTTAATGGTACTGTTTATAATTTAGTTACTTTATTACCTGAAAAAACATCTACCAACAGTAGCATGTAAATGTGACAACAGATTCTTGAGTCATTTGATTATGGATTCCAGATTCTTCAGTCTTTTTATTTAGAAGACCAGTGGCTTTAGAATACCATTTAACTTTTTTTTAAGTGTTTATTTATTATTTTTTAAAAATGTTTATTTATTTATTTTGTGTGAGAGTGAATGAGTGCGGGCATGCGTGTGTGCATATGAATGGGGGAGGGGCAGAGAGAGAGGGAGAAAGAATTCCAAGCAGGCTCTGTAGAGCCCAGTGCAGGGCTCTATCTCATGGGAGATCATGATCTGAGCCTAAATTGAGAGACATTTAACTGAGCCACCCAGGTGCCTCTCATTTAACTTTTTAAAATGGCATCTATTAGATATATTGTTAATCCTTGAATGTTTTTCTCCTTTTATAGATGAATAAGAGATAGCATTGTATTAACTCCTAGAATATTCCACATATGTATGTTGATTTTATTATTTAATATGATTATATGGTAAACTTCTATTTATTTATTGAGGCAGTGAACAACTGGAAAGATGAACCAAAAGTTTAAAAATTAGATATATAGATTAGAGAGAGTGAGAGAGAGCACTCAAGAGAGCAAGAAACAAGCTCCCTGAGCCTTGTAAGTGGCCCTTGCACACTGGCTTGGCCATTGGTGGGGGTACAGATGGCCAGCCTTCTAGGGAGAATGTGCTCACAGAATTCAGGAGTGCAGATGCTTGTGTGGGGTTTTTATTTAAAATTAAAATAGATTTACTTATTTAACTGGAGGCCACCCAGTTCCTCAAATACTATCAATAAATAAGTGTTACTGTGTTGATAACCACTGTGTTATAACCACCACTACATGAGAATACAATAAAGCATTTGGAATTCAGTTCCTCAATATCAGATCATAATCTATGAATATGTTTTGTTATTCTGTTTATAGTTTTTCTTTATCCTTGCCATTTGGTAGAAATTTAGTGTGATAACTGCCATTAAAATTATATCTCACCTTCAATTAAAGTTTGAATTAGGAATTTCATTCCAGAACAAAATGGGTCAAAGCCATTTTAAAAAGAAGGTGCTTAATATTTTGACTTAAAAGCATCTTTAAGGGGCATATGGGTGGCTCAGTCAGTTGAGCCTCCGACTTCGGCTTGGGTCATGATCTCGTGGTTCACGGGTTTGAGCCCCGTGTCGGGCTCTGTGCTGACAGTTCAGAGCTTGGAGCTTGCTTTGTGGATTCTGTCTCCTTCTCTCTCTGCCCCTCCCCTGCTCATACTCTGTCTCTCTCACTCTCAAAAATAAAGGAAACATTAAAAAAAAAAACACCTTTAAGCATTACATGTTTTATTTTATTTAATAATATTTATTTAATCTAGCCCATACAATACTTTTTTCTAAGGGAAGGGGGTCAGGTGGCCCACTTCTTATATATGTGTAGATAGCAAGAAATACCTGCTGCCTAGTAGGTAGAGAAATGCTGGTCAGATATTTAATCATATCTTTTAAAATGGACAGTTCCACAATAAATTTGCCTTAGTAGAGAATCTTTCTTTTAAGTAATTAGTGCCAAGTAGATTGTTTCATTGGTAATCATCTGCCTTTGTCCTATAAGAAAGCTTTAAATACAGTGACTGAAGGGTCAAGAAACTGGTATATTGGAAATGTGATTTACCTGCTTTATGGAGGACTGGAAATTGGTGACTCCCTAGCCATTCTTGGCAAGCTGGCGAAATATCTAATAAATGGTAAAATCATTGAACACATGAGCTAAGAACAGTATTTTGAGAAATACGGCATCTGGATTTCCCTAAGAGGAGATCTTATTTCACCATGCTTTCAGAATTATTCAAAGGCTGAGTGGGGATGTGGATGAGAAAAACAGGAGATGCACTTCTGCCTGTATTCTAGAAAAAGATGTGAAATAGAAGTGTGACAGACTTTAAAAGAAGAAAGTTCTAAATTCCCAGGATATCACTATTCATTTTCATATGCGAGTGCAAAAATGTTTTCTAAAGACAGATGCAAATCATTTTAGCATGATCTTTTACCACTGCCTCTTTCTATTAATTAGGCAATCATCAAGAGAGAATTTGATCATGAAGGGTCCAAATAGAACAATTTTCTATTTATGTAAGGACACAGGAAATACTAAGATAGCCGTGTGGAAGATTCACATCCAGGAAACTGGTAGCTGTGGGGGAAAAAAGTTGCTTTGATTTTAGTAGGTTGGTTAAGTTGTACATATTTTTAGCAGGATGAGAAAAGAGAGAGTTGCATGCCACTATTTGAAAAGAATGTGATACAACAAAAACTATTTTTAATCTGTGGTGGGGAAGAGGAAAATGCATGCTTTTTAATGGTTATGAACTTAGAAAATTAATTCCTGCAAAGCAGAATCTTCACTGCTAGAATAGAATTTGGCTTTGCAGTTTTTGTTATGTTAAAACTTATTCAATAAGCAGAATTTTAGTATTCAGAATTCACTGCGATTTAGAGTTTGCAATAGAAATGCTAAATTAAAACCTATTTTAAGATATAACCTCCCTCAAAATTTTAAAAGAATTCTGAAGTTTTGAAATGGTCTAAAAATGTAACTCTAAAGATTTGAAATCTCCTCATGTTTTTCTAACTGGATAGATCTTTCTTAGATAATGCGTTGTGTCTCTTAATGCTCATAAAAGATTCTTTCCTTGGTCAAAAGAAATCATTCCTAAGATTTTATAATTCCGCCAAATATGGCTATGGAGGAGGCTATATTTAGGAAGTTAATCTTCCTGTGCATGTATTTGGTAAGAGTATAATATGTATAAGAGAGGGCTTAGACACTTTGGTGTTAGGTGCTGTTGAAATGTATACTGTCAGTATATTTCTGTCAATAGAAAAATCACAATTGGCAATGGGCAAATGAAGCATTCTGTCTATAAATGGGCACAGAGTCCTTTCTTAGCCCACAATAATTAAAATGCGTGTATTATGTTTTAGGAAGAAAATCTTTTTAGAGACAGCTAAATATGCTACCTCAAAAGAAGTAATCAAATTGTGGGATTTAATTAAAGACCCTTTCATCACTCTTCTGTGAAGGCATCTATTGATACTTTGGACAAACAAAAAGCTTCTGGAGGCAAAATTCTGCATATGGAGCCCTGATTTCCCTATTGATAACTTGCTGTAAAATTAGAATTAGAAAAGGGTTTATTGGAGAAAATAGCAACCCCTCTTTAGTAAATAACCTAAGATAAACAACCTTTAAGAATGAATTTGAAAGATGACTAAGTATAAGAAAATGTTTTAAGCGCTTAAAATCAGCTCACCCCCTGCCCCCTCCTCCAGCCTTTGATTGAAATATGGTTTGTGTGGGACTCCCCAACTAGCCAGGGTGGGTCAGTCTCCCTGAAACATGTAAGGCAGGCATCTCAGTCCTTCACCCCTCGCTGGAGGGATAAGGCAAACCTCCTTGCCACTGTGGTTACTTGCCAGTCTAGTGATTTGAAGGTAGGGGTGGGGACAGGCAAACGGTCTGAGAGGGTGTGTGTGTGTGTGTGTGTGTGTGTGTGTGTGTGTGTGACATCAGGAAACCTGGTTGTGAGCACTGGGGAGGGCCAGGCAGCTCTCGGCTGTGAAGGGAGCAGGAGCACAGCAAGAGAGCAGAAGCCTGGAGGCTGGTGAGTGAGAGTGGCCAGGGGTGTGTAGATGGACACCCGGATTTCCGTCTGCTGCCTCCTCTTATTATATGAAGGATCTTTAGCAGAGAGCTGTTAGAGCCACCATAGCACTCACCTCTCATTGGACTTTTGTTCACAAGGAATTTTGTTTCATTGAACTCCCAGTCTTTCTGTGTCAGAAACACCCAGTGGCATGGGGCTTAGTTCAGTTGCCTCACACAACTGCTTCTGTTAGTTTTGCCCTTAAGTAAACATCAGTTCTTGTTTTTCATCACATTTGGGGAATTTTCAGCCATTATTTCTTAAAACATTCTTTTTTTTTTTTTAACATTTATTTTTGAGAAGAGTGAGACAGAGCATGAGCTGGGGAGGAGAGAGAAAGAGGGAGACACAGAATCTGAAACAGGCTCCAGGCTCTGAGCTGTCAGCACAGAGCCCGACGCGGGGCTCGAACTCACGGACCATGAGATCATGACCTGAGCCGAAGTCGGACGCTTAACCAACTGAGCCACCCAGGTGCCCCATTTCTTAAAACATTCTTATTGCTCCTTTCTCTCTTTCCTGTCCTTCTGGAACTCCCAGCTGGTGGGACTGGTGGTGTCCTGGAGCTTTCTTAGTCTGTGCTGATTTTTCTTCATTCTCTTTTCCTTTCTGCTTCTCAGACTTGGTGGTATCAGTTGATCTACCTTCAGGTTTGCTGATTCTTTCTTTTGCTTACTCAGTGAAAATTTCATTTATTTCTTGTACTTTACAAACCCAGAGTTTCTATTTGGTTCCTTAAAAAAAAAAAATCATTCTTGTCTACTTACTGATAATCTCTTTTGAACGAGACATCATTTTCCTTTAGTTCTTTGTACATGGTTCCCTTTAACTCTTTGAGCATATTTAAAATAGTTCACTTAAAGTCTTTGTCCAGGGGTGCCTGGGTGGCTCAGTCGGTTAAGCATCCAACTTTGGCTCAGATCATGATTGCGCGGTTTGTGAGTTCAAGCCTATGTTGGGCTCTGAGCTGTCAGCACAGCTTTGGAGCCTGCTTTGGATTCTGTGTCTCCCTCTTTTTGCCCCTCCCCTGGTTAAGCTCTGTCTCTCTTGCTCTTTCTCTCTCTCTCTCTCTCTTTCTCACTCTCTCTCAAAAATAAATAAACATTTATAAAATTAAAAAAAAAACAAAGTCTTTGTCTAATAAGACCAATGTGTGTGCTTCCTCAGGGACAGTTTCTATTAGTGGCCTTTTCTCCTCTGTATATGAACCATATTTTCTTATTTCTTTACGTGCTGTGTAATTTTTTGTGTGTGGAAAAATAGATATTTTTAATATTGTAGCGTGGCAACTCTGGAAATTAGATTCTCTGCACTCCCCAGGGTTTGTTGCTACTTGTAGCTGCTGTTGCTTGTTTTGTGACTTTCTGTGCCAATTTTGAGCAGTCCGTATTCTTTGTCGTGAGTCAATGCTATCTCTATTCTATTAGCTTAGTGTCTCTCTAGTGATCGGATAGGCATTGATAACTCCGCCTTAGCCTTCACCTCCTGCATGCACAGAACTCGAGGGTCAGCCAGAGGTGAGAGTTTAAAGTTACCTCAGGGCTTTCCTGAGCAGATACTTAGGCCCATGCCTGCACTTGACTATCTAGATTCCCAGGACTCTGTCTGATCGTTTTAGTCAAAAGCTCTACCACTGAGCTATACCCCCTCTTTGTGTGATCTTTTTAAAGCGTTTGTTTGACAAAGCATCTCAATCCCCAAATTTTCTTCCCAAGCTTATTGGTTAGTTCATTGTTTACTCCAACAGTTATTTATTGTCCCAGGCAGCAGCTACTAGTGTATTTACTTTTGAGTGTTTTTGACAACTCCCTCGGGCAGCCGCCTCAGCTTTGGTAGAGTCCCAAGTTAGGAGAGCTGTGGCGGAGCCTGGAGCCCTTCGAGCTGAAGCGACCAGGCAGATCACAACACACAACCACACTTCCTTCAAAACAAACTCCACTCTGCTTCTTCTGGTAATGGTATCTGTACTGGGAATATGGGCTTTTTTCTTCAAGGCTCTTTGCTGAGCTGGAGAGCCAGGGATGGTTCCAGGGTAACTTATAATACCACAAAGTGGCCGGCTTTTCCTGCTGAGATCTAGCTGTTTTTTATTAAGTGTTCCCCTGGTTCCCCTGGTTGCTGCAATATTTTGGTGGTTTCCCAGTTTTAACAAAGTTGATTTTGACAGTTTTGCCAGTTTATTTGATGCTTTTATGGAGCAATGAACTTTTGGAGTTCTCTACTCTGCCGTTTTCACTAATGTCGTTTACCATCTGACTTTGATTTTATATAGGCTGCTATCAACTTCAAACAGAAACTGCTTAATTTAAACTCAGTCTAGCTCTAAACCTTTCCTGATGAATCTTTCTCACTAATATATATATATTTCTCAATGTATATATATTTCTTTCTCTCTCTCTCTCTCTCTCTCTATATATATATATATATGTATATAATAGACTATGGTCTATAAGCATATCTAGAGCAATTTTATTGATTTTTTTCCAAGTTAATGTAATAAAAATTTAAGGTCTGATGTCTTTTTAATACGATTCCCTTGCACAACAATAAATAAGATAAAGCTTAGAGAATCCTAACAATTGCTGCAAGGTTCAACTTTCCCAGAACTTATCTAATTTCTAAATAAATAATGTTCACTGCATCTCTTGTATGTATTATTTGATTGATGACTGTCTTATCCACCAGTCTAAGAATCCTCTAATACAAACACAGTCTCTGTTTTTATCCATCTCTGTACCCCTAACACTAGGCCTGATGCCTGGCACATAGTAGGTGCTCAAGAAACGTTAGTAGAATGAATGAATAACTATAGGGGCTGTTAGATGAAACACTATGGAGTGAAGACCTTTATGACTTGAATTATCTAGACCTTTAAAATCATGGAGTTACAGGAAATCTTCCTGGGTCAAAGAGTACATATTCAGGTTTTATCCTTAGTTTTTGTGGCTTACTTAGAAAGTACTAAACGCCATATCCTATAGGACCCATCTCTTTTAATCACTTTCTGTTAGACTTTCAGGATAAATTTTTTGTCTGTATTTAAATGAATACAAAATGCTCTTAGGTCATATGGTATCTTTAACAAAAAGAGTGAAATCTAAATTAGAAGTCTCGGGTTTTAGCATTCTGAGCCTCGGAACTGTCAGCTTTGTGAACAGGTTAAGTTTTTCATAACCTTCAGTCACCCACTGATTGTGCCTGTTCGGGGACATTGGCACAGAAAATGAAGGACGATGGACGTCCCTCTTGGCTCTGTAAGGGCCATTGCTGTTTCCAGGGAGGATAGAAGATGGTTTACCCGCGTTGTCAGTGTAAGTCCGTGATACTCTTGAAGGAACAGTTCTTACTGGGTATTAGAAGATACCTTTAGGTCTGAATTTCAGATTTTGTTCCACTTTACTTCATGTATATGGAAGTAAATATACTTAAATCTATTAAATCTACTAAATATAGGTTTTTTTGTTCCTGTCTTTGTCATTTAGTGTGAATGACCTAAGTCACTGTGGTTAATTGGCATGTTTTATTGGCACACCTATTTATCTTAACCAGTTCAAGTTATGAAGATGAGCTTTATTGTTCATTTTGTTTATTGCGGTTATCCACTGTACCTTTTTTTGTTTTTTTATTAAGATCTAATTCCCATGCCATAAAACGCACCCTTTTAAAGTGTACATTTCATTCGTTTTTAGTATATTCACAGTTGTGCAACTGTCACCACTATCTATTTAATTCTAGAACATTTTTATCTTCCCTGAAAGAAATATCTTGCCCATTAGCAGTCACTCCCAGCCCCTGGTGACCATAAATTTACTTTCTGTGTCTTTAAATTGCCTATTTTGGACAGCTTATATAAATGGAATCATACCCTATGTGGTCTTTTGCAGCTGGCATGTTTTGCTTAACATAATGTTTTCAAGGTTCTTCCTTGTTGTAGAATGTAGAATCAGTACTTTATTCCTTTTTATGGCTGAATAATATTTCATTATCCAGATTTGCCACATTTTGTTTGCCCGTTCATCACTTGATGGATATGTGGGTTATTTCCACCTTTTAGCTATCATGAATAATGCCACTGTGAACATTTGTATATATTTGTGTGGACATGTGTTTTCACTTCTCTTTGGATATAAACCTAGAAATGGAATCGATGGGTCATATATGGTAACTCTGTGTTTAATTTTCTAAGGAATTGACAGATGTTTTCTAAGGTGGTCCAGGTGACTGTTTAAAGTTCACAAAACAAAGGACTGGCCTACTCACACTTCTTTATTTAGAAAAAAATTTTTTAATGTTTATTTATTTTTGAGAGAGAGAGACAGAGTGTGTGGGGGGGGGGAGGGTCAGAGAGAGAGGGAGACACAGAATCTGAAGCAGGCTCCAGGCTCTGAGTTGTCAGCACAGAGTCCTCTGCGGGGCTTGAACTCAAGAACCCCGAGATGATGACCTGAGCTGAAGTCGGATGCTTATTAACCCATTGAGCCACCCAGGTGCCCCTGCCAAAGCATGCACCCCCATGGAGCACTGTCTCTGGAGGGCCTGGGATATTCCCAGAAAAGGGTCAGAGACCCTTATTAAACAATGACAAAAGATTGAGAGCTTTTAGTGTGCTATCTAATGTGAATTGCAAAGAGGAGGATACGCAGCATGTTTGCACACTTATTTTGCTACAAACCACTTTTCAAAGGGCAGCTTATAGGATGTAACACGCTTCCATTCCCTGATCCAAGTCTGTTTTCCAAGTGAGAAACTGAGGTCTAGGGAGGCAGCCAAAGTCTCCATGTTAATTAATTTCGTAATTGCTGAGGGAGCACCTCCCACCTGCTAACCTCAGTGTTAGGCACCGGGGAGACAATGACAGCGAATATGGGACAGGCGACTCCAGCACTGGGTGAGTAGTAAGTAGAGGACAGTGCATTGAACCTGGGGCACCTGTGGATGTGACAGTAGACCAGTTGGAGAGACAGATTTTGATTCTTTGAGTAATAATTGAAGCCAGGGACTGGATGAGGGCACCCTAGGGATGAGGAGGCAAGGATAGACCATCAGTATTTAAGGGTGCACAAAGAGCAGCCCCAGATGGAGACCAAGGAGGAAAGAGGAGGAAGAATTGGGACAGGCCAAGGGCTGCCTTCTGATAGTGCAGAGAAGCAGCACAGGCCATAGAGGCGGAGGCTTGTGTTCTGAGTCCTGCCTGCCTTGCTCACAGGTTGTGTGACACTGGCTACGTGTCACTCTAATTCGCAAAGGTTTGATTCATAAAAGGGCTGTAACTGTAAACCTACTTTATCAGCTGGTAGTGAAGCCTCGATAAAGTTTGCACGGTTCGAAGGATCATACTTGGCATACACGAAGTGCTCAGTAAACATTGGGTGATAGCATCATTCTTATTATCAAGAAGAGGACTTGGAAACACCTGCCGTGTTCAGGATCACAGAGGTTGTGGGTGACCTTGGCAAAAATCCATTTCAATGGAGTGACAGTTCGAGGAGTGAGTAGGAGGTCGAAGAGTAGAGGCTGTGAATTTAGACATTTCCTTAAGGTTAGTTATGAATGGTTTGGCGGAGGACTGTTGCTGGGGACCAGGAGGACAGGTTTAGGAGAAATCGATAGGAGAGGTTTGAGCACACTTAACTGCGGAGAGTGAGAGGCTGGGGAGCTGGCAACGGTGAAGCTCAGCAAGGGCTGGGGATAATTAGGAAACAAACAGCTTAGGAAGGCGCACGGGATGGGCCCCAGAGCGAAATTGCCTTATGCCAGGACTTGCCTCAGAGCATCCAGATACCAGGGCAACTGAGACTGGCACGTTCCTGAAAATCAGGGTTCAGTGCACCATTGTGGCATTCTCTGCATAAAGAGAACATATGTCATACGTATCCTGAACGGGCTCCTGGGAAGACAGGCAAGAGTCAGAGCATCTTGGTAAAGTCTTCTAACACCCTGGGAGTCTCCTTGGAATGCAGATTCACTTTGCAGCCATTATTAACTTAAAAGGAAAAAAAAAAGCCTCCCAAATTTCACTCTGAACTGCAGCCATTGGTGCCTGTCCTGATTTCCCCGTGCACGGATGCATCTGCCAACACTCCCTCCTCCTCTGGTAGCCGTTGATGGGTTGTTCTTCCCGGTGTCCTGTATGAAGCAGGAGGAATTCCTACTCTCCCCCAGTCTTAGAGGGTGGGGGAAGCCCAGGCCTCCCAAAACTTACAGAGAGGGGGACGCTCTCTGTTTCCTGACACAGGAGCTAGTTGAGGTTAAGGAGCCTACTCCATGCTTGAATCTGAAGGAGCACGCGCAGCATGTGGATAGCTGGTGCACACCTCCACTGCCCTGTAGGGCCGAGTGTGCAACTCCAAGTCTAGGCTTTGTTTCCACACTGCTTTCTGGACTCCCCAAGGAAGGCCTGCATGGTACCTCCCATAGGCTCTCAGGGACTGTCAGAAGGCCGACACCTTTCTTTACAGATGGAGAAATACTGTGGGAGGCGGCTAGCACAAGGACGCAGAAGGGCCACATGATTCTGAATTTAGAGCTGGGGTCTTCCGGCCAGAATTTGCCTAGTGTGCCTCCTCCCTCAGGACCTGGAACGGGGCTCTTTGGCGATACGTGCTCCTAGTTTATTCCCTTTTCTTTTTGTCTAAAAAACATTTAATGCGGGTTAGAGTATGCTTTTGATTATTTCTCCATTTAACTTGAGGAAGTAACCTCACCGGTTCCTATTTTTGTTCCCGTCATTTTGAAGCCAGGGAAGACTTCCTGAGTAGATGGAAGAACACCCAGATTTTGAGGGAGTGCTCCAAGGGCACGAATACTTGCGGCTGAGAGAAAACAGTGGCCCTCCCTTGACTACTGCAGGCAAGAGCCAGTATTGGGAACAGCTGTGTTTAAAAGTCTCCTAATTGTTATTTATTCTGTCTGTGGATCTGCAGTCCAACAAATGTATGAATAGGACCTTTGCTGATCGTATCTCCTTGTTTTGATCAGAACTGCTGTAAATAAGGGGGCTATAGCGTACTGTTTGCTTAAATTCCTAGTGCTTTTACCACAATTCAGTGTTTTTTCTTTTGATACAGCCTACTTCAGCCTCTGTTCATTTCTAAGAAGTTGAATGTAGAGTAGTTAACCTAGAGTTCTGGAAACCCCCTGAGGGACTACGTCTCAGGTCTATGAACCCTGTCGCCTCTCTGAAACCTGAGTCCCTGGTTTTCTTATGCCTCATAGAACCCTCCTGAACTTCAGCATGTACTGAATTGTCTCAGTAAGTCTCCTCCTCTTCAGTAGTTCATGTGTCATTAATGGCATTGTTTCCAAGACCCAAGCAAGAAATCTTGGAAGGATCTTTACCTCCTTTTTTGCTCACCTCCAGCCTGCATTTGATTACTCCCATCTTCTGAGATGTGTATTCTAGTGAAGTCAGCCTGCACTCTTTCCTCTGTGTGACTGCAGGTAGGGGTGTGGGGCCTGTCTCTTTACAGGAATGCTTCTGCTTGGAATTCTCTTCATTTTGGCTAGCTCCCAGCCCCCCACCCACATGTCACATCTTCAGCAGAGCCCTTCCTCCCTGACCCCCCTTCCCAGGGAGATGTCTTTCCTTTGTCCTCTGGATTGCTATGTCTTCTTTCACTTCAATCTGCATGAAATTATTTGGTAATTTTGTATTTGCGGGTTTGACTCTTTGGCTAGATTATGGGATCTTTGAGGATAGGAATCCAGTTTGTACTTAAATATGTGTTTGGCACATGTCAGCACAAAAACTAGGGGCTGCATTTAATTGACTTGAATTTAGAAAAAGATATATGGGATCAAAGAGGAACCGTTAAATGATGCTTATTATTTCTTGGTTGATCTCTTTTTAGTCTTTTTTTTTTTGTCTTCCTTACTCGTTTGCTTCTCTCAGTTAGAAAGAAGTACATAAAAGTTCTGTTCCTATAAAAACAATTTAAATATAGTCTTTCTGTATCAACAGATAGAATAACCTGGTATCTAATAACTAGATAATGGTTACATTATCACTGTTCTGTCCAAACGCAGTTTCATTAACATCTGTTGACGTCATAGAGACAGGGCATCCTCTTAGAGGCTGAGGGTCCAGGTTCCAGGCCTGGTGCTGCCATTTATGACCTGAATGACCTCAGCTATGTCTCCAGTGTTTTTTAGGCTCTGTATAAGAGGAGACTAATAATACCTACTTGATAACGTTGTTTTAAGGATTAGATGAGATATTGGATATGAAAGGGTTTTGTATAGTGTAAGACATAGAGTAAATTCTGATATAGAATAACTTCTCATGTGGTTTTTAAGTTGAATCTGAATTTATATACATTAGTTAATTAGGCCTGGATTTGATAATCTGTCTACTAGTTGGTTTATGTAGTATCATCTGTAAGCATGTGTGATGTTTCAAGAACTCAGTTTTCCAAATCTTTCTCTATTTCATGTCAGTAATATCCTTTTTTGGTATTAACGCCTTAGGAATATTATTTCAACTGATTGTTCTATAAGACCATTGGACTGAAATTTTTCTTCTCACTTAAAAATTTTTGGAATTCTCATTATTTCTCTCCCATGTTTTGGATAATATTGAATTAATGGTATCATTTTTTTAAAGGTTTTATTTATTTTTTTAGAGAGAGTGTGCAAGCGAGGGAGGGGCAGAGAGAGGGGGACAGAGGATCTGAAGTGGGCTCTGCACTGACAGACTGATAGTAGCAACCCCGATGCGGGTCTGAAACAAACGAACTGTGAGATCATGACCTGAGCCAAAGTTGGACACTCAACCAGCTGAGCCACCCAGGTGTCCCTTAATGGTGTTGTTCAAAAAAAACTTGGTAATAAGATTTAGCAGTTTTTGGAGGTATTTGTTTTCATCTCGGCATGAAGACAAGAAGTAAGAGATGTTTCATGGTTATCATTATTTTGTTTGGCATTTCTGCCGAATTTTCTCTCCATCCATTGCCGTTCTCCTTTGGGAAGAGGCCTCCACTGCATAGTCATATGCTGGTTTGTATGGGGTGAGCATGATACCTGGTTGGCACCAGGATATGTAGGAGATCTAGAACATAGTCTTCCCTTGCACATGTCTTTAAGGTGTAGGAGAAACGAATTTGAGGTGTGATCTACAACTTACCGGTTGTAGACAGAATCTAAAACCCAGTTCTAGTCAAGGGGAAATCAGCCTGCCCTGTTGTCCTGCCATGTTGGCTGTGCCAAGTCAAAGGAAAAGGAAGAGCCCATTGGAATGAAGGGGTTTTTTTTTTCTCCCTCTTTTTTTCTTCCTTTTCTTGTTTTCCTTGTTCTATCCATTTTTTATGGTAATATGAGCTCTAAGGCAGAATTTATAGTTAGTACTATTTGGCTGTACGAATTCATAGTTTTACTTTTCCTTTAAGGTTGATTTCAGCGCCACTTCCTGGGAAGAAACCATACTAGTTACACACTGCCTCCAAGAAAATGGAATGTACCTAAGTATTGTTAGACAGGGGGAGTACTTTATAGTGGCTGCAGCTCAGGACATTCTTGGATGAAGGACTGAGAAAGAGGAGCAGAGTAGACCCAGGAGAGAAGGCCACAGCCCTCCTCTGAGATGTACTTTAATTACCTAGCAGGCACCGCCGCATGTGAGAGCCTTGTCCCAGAACACTGGACATTGTAAGGATTTTTTATGTGGGGGAGGGGAAAGGGTATGTTAAAATCTCCTATGAAGAGTTTTGTCGAACATTCGTACCTAGTTAAATAGGAATCCACAGTAGGCCATCATTGAAATACGTAGCACGTTAACGAGGCTGAACAGTAGGGTTATACAAGGAGAAGTCTCCCTCACCATCTCGGCCCCTGCCCCTCAGTTTCCCTCCCCACAGGTGTGTGGTCCCAGAGACGGTCGATGGACGTGCTTGCTCTTCGTAGACACATAGCAGCATATGACAATAGTGTTCATCACTTTGCTTGTTTTTCACCTCACGCTACTTCCTGGTATTTTCCAAGTCGGTCTGTGAAGACTTTCTCATTCTCATGGCTGCACAGTACTCTACTGTATTGATGTATAATTTATTTGACTGGTTTCCTCTTAAGGGACATTTAGGTTGCTTTGCATCTTTGATTATTACCAAAGGATCCGGAATGAAGGAACTGGTTTTTAAATTCTCTTCCTGGTTTGAGAAAGCTGAACTAATAAGATGTGCTGTGTTGATATGATTTTAATAGTTTGTCCTAGAAAAAAGAATAAAAGAAACTATGTAGACTCTCTGTTTCCAAAACAATAGAAATCACATCTTAAAGCTTAAATGCTTAAAGCAGAACTAATAAGGACCCAAGAACCACAACAATGGTCTAAAAATGTGTGGCTTCAGTACGTCTATGCAGGCAGCTATGCCCAGGTGTATGTACTATGGAAGAGTTGAGCATGTGTAAGAGATGTTGTTGGTGTCGCGGTCCGTGAATAAAGGAGGGAGCTACTGTGCAGGCAGACCTTTGTGTCCTCTGAAAAGACCAAGCAGTGATAAAGGAGACCTAGATGCCAGCAAACTTCAGTGACCCACACACAGTTCCAATACAGCGCAGCCATTGCTCTATGGGCTAAGTGCAGGCACTGTGGCAGCACGTGCTCTGGAGCGACGTCTAACTCAAGTGTGGCAGAAACAGGAGAGGTTTACCCCGAGGGGGGGCCTGCTAAGCTGAGCCTTGAAAAATGTGTTTGGGGTGCATAAGTTAGCTATGGGGTGGAATAGTGTAGGGACCGTGTTCTCAGGGAGGAAACAGCAGCATGCCCAGAGACCATCTGGTCCATTGGAGGAACTTCAAAGTGTGTCTGAGGTGGAGTGGGGAGAGGAGGCCTGCAAGGCGGTCCCGGGTCAGGATATCCACAGCTCTCTGTGAGAAGTAAGGAGTTGGGACTTAGCAATGGGAGGCCACTGATACTGGGTGTGTGAAGTAACCTGCCTTGTGTTTGTAAGATCTCATGCTGACTGCCAGGCGGAGAAGGAGCTGGGAAGGGACGGGAGCTGGGAAGGGAGCTGTTGCAGTCATCCGAGTGAGGGGCGATTGCTGGACACAGGTGTGGAGGCAGAGACACAGCCCTCTGGTTGCTTAGTTAAAAAAGAATTAAAAACCGTGCATTTAATACACGCATCTTTATGAGCTTTCCGTATTGTTTCTTTGAATAAACCTTAGAAGTGGAATTGCTGAGTCAAAGGAAATGAGATTTTAAAATCTTTTAGTAATGTAGTCAAATCGCTTCTGTAAAGGCTTTACCAATTTTCAGGTGCGCTGGCAATTCGGACACTGCCAGCTCCCCACAGCTTTACCATCACTGAGTGTTACCGTTCCTGGGAATGGACATCAGTCTAATAAGCGGGAAATACATGTCTTTCCTCTGTTTTAATTTGTTTCCATGAGTACTGGTGAGCTTGAAGTTTTTTCATGTTTACCTATGAATTATATTTCCACAAATTGCGTATTCATGTTTTTATTTTTCTCTTCAACCGTTTATCTTTGCCTTTTTGATTTCTAGGGGCTCCATAAATGTTTAACCCTTTGTCTTTTATATATATTGCCCCTATATGTTCTGATGTTCTTCTAATTTGTTATTCTGCTTACTTTTGTTCAGGTCGTTTTACTGAGCAGAAAGATTGTGTTTAAATGCAATAAAATGTTTTGCTCATGCTTTCTGCCTTTAGTTTAGTACCCAGAAAGTCCTTCCTCAACCCTGGGTTATATAAATATTGGAATTCGTATAAAATATTCACATTTACTTTCATCTTCTACCTTTAAATGCTTAATTGATCAGGATTTTTTTGGTGTGAGATGTGTTGTGGGAATCTACCTTTTTAGTTCCCAATGGTTAAAGAAAAAAGTTAAAATCTTTTCTGAAAGCAAAAATCAGGAACCCTCTCCCAAGTCTAGCAAAGAATTTTTAGGCAGTTTGTGTGGGGAGGCAGTCTCAGAGACTGGATTTAGAAAAATTGGTATTTCTGAGGATTTTGATACTATTTTACATGGTCAAAAGAATCCAATACATGGGAAAGTTCAGCTCATAACATATTGCCCACAGTTAATACGGGGTTGCAATCTGCATTTCACCAACTCAGAGTTATCCTTTCTCTTTGACACATTAATTAACTTTGGAGTGACTTTTCAGATGGATGGTGGCTCTAATCTTTGTGTATTCATAGGTTCCTTTCTACACAGGACATCCAAGATGACCCATTCTCTTGACTAAGGCAGAGGCAATAAGATCAACACCAAAGATTGTAGAGTCTTGACCCTCAGTGCTGAAGCAAAGCCTCAAAATGACTCAAGAAATCTTAGACAATAAAATGCCGTAGTCCCTGACATTCATCATTTTGGCAGCAAGATAAACATTTTCTAAACTTTTAGAAACAAATATATATGTGTACACACACACACACACACACATTAACACTCTGGAGCTTGATTTATTTTTCCTGAGAAAAAGCACTGCCCTGTTGTGCCTGTTTAGGAGAGAATGAGAGAGGAGTCTGGTGACAGGACAGTTTGTACATGCCCTCTGGGGCTGTGCTGTTCCTTTTAGTATATGCCCTTGGCTCTCCAGTGAAGCCTTGCTTCCCAGGAAGTGCTCTTTGCAAGAGTCTGAGGTGTGGTTTGGTGGCTTTCAGGCCACCCAGATGCCATGTGTATCTGTTTGATAAATTCTGTGGTTTGTCTGTTCTGTGTTTTGCCATCTTGTTTAAGAAAAAAAAAGGAAAAAAGCAAGCAAGCAATGATATGTTAAATGTTTATCATTTTACATGAATTTATGGAGAATCTGAGTGTAATTGCACTCCTGAAACAACTAAAGGAATTTTCTTGAGGTGATTTGGTCTTTTTTTGAGGATATAAATATCAACTATGAAACCGTACGTTAAGATTTTCTAAATACTTTTTTTTTTTCAGCGCGCTAAGCAATAGTTTTTCAAAAAGAAAGGCTATAATTGGCTACTCTTTGCATATCCGAGATCAATAAGAGAAGGTGTATTGGAAAGTCATCCTTTTTTAAATTATGGCACAGGTTTTCTGCTATTATCCAAGTAGAAGTATTAACCCTTAAATCTTATCTTTATAGTTCAGGCTTTCCAGCGTCAGCTGGATTTGGGGTTGGATAGGTCTTTATTGTGGGGGCTGGTCTTTGTACAATAGGATGTTTAGCAGCATTCCTGGCTTCCACTCCCTAGAAGATAGTAGTATTCCCCCCACGACCAGGGCAATTAAAAAATGTCCTTGCAAACCTTGTAAAATATCCCCTTGGGGGGCATATAATCCCTGGTTGAGAACCACTGTTGTCATCAACGCAGAGAAGGTGAAGTTGGTCAGATCAGGAATTAGTTCTCTTCAGGGCAGTAATAGGCCACTGGAAGAATCCCTTTACCTGGACTTCAGTGGAAAAACAATGAAATCTCATAGCACTGAAAGACACTGATTAAACTAACAAGTTTCAATATAACAATATTGAAAATGAAATCAGTGAACTGAGACCTGAGGATAGACTTGAAAATCTGGGAGGTTATTTTCTAGAAAGACTGATCTGATGTGGGCTTCAGTTGATTCCAGGCAAAGGACAGGAATCATATGGCACTTCTATGGTAAATCAGTTATGGCCGTTAAATTTAGTTGTTTGCTGCGCTAATGGCATAAATCAAAGAACAGGATGCTTCTTTCCGAAAATATCCTCCTGCCCTTCTAAACTGTGCTGGCTATGCAAGATTTGCTGGCCTTCTGTGGATGGTTGACCTATTCAGATGAAACACCCACCTGCTGTGAAAAATCTGGAAAATCACCCAAAGCCTGTAACAAAACCCTTACTTGGTTGTGTGTTTTAATGACTACACGTTATACACTTGGCTAGAAATTAGTGGTGTGTGTTTTCCTCTCCTATGGTTCAATTTCCACTGTTGCCGATTTTTAAAGGTGCTTCCTTTTTATTAACACTGGTAGTACAGGTCAAACAAAAGATAAAAGAGCAGACTCAGTCTCTAGCAGAGAATCTTAATTTTAGGATATATATACATACATATAATACATATATAATATGTATATATTATACCTATGTATTTATACATACAATATGTATATATAGGATATGAATTATTGTATATGTATAATGTATGTATATATGTATTATATATGTATATATATCATATGTGTATAATTTATGTAAGTGTATAATATTACCATTTTATGTTGGATTTTTTATAGTGTAATAGAAATTACTTTATGAAAAATAGGTCTGAAAGGTGGCAATTGATGTGTAATTTGATGTTCCATATTCAAATTTAGTTGTCTTACATAATTTTGAGTACTGCTTTCAACCTTAACTGCCTATCTAATGCAGTGTGTTAATTCATTGTTAAATATATTTTTATTAACTACTTAGCTGGAGTGAATTATAAATCCCCTGCCAAAAACATTGCTTTGCTTATATTGGACAAGCGATTAGTCATGTTTGGATCTGTTTTTAAAAAACATTTTGGTGATTTTAAAAAGCTTTCAGATAATTACATTACGGATGAACTGTTTCTACACTGTATAAATTGCCCTTTAATGCATTTTTAAAGGACTGTAAAATAATAATTAGAACTTATAATTATAGTCAACTTTCAGTGATCATTGCTAATAAAGGAAAGAAGAGGTATTGTAGAAAACAAAAAAGCACTTGGAAAGAAATGCAAGACACCTAGCTGTCCTTAGTGTCTCTCTGTCCAGCCTGCACTGTTAATATACAGTAGGAGTTGACCGGCCAGTGGTGGGGGGGAAGCCACAGACTCGGAGAAAACTATCCACTTGTGGAAGACGGTGTATTAATGTTTTGTTTTGTTTTTTTTCTAGCAGATTTTCATTAGCTCTTGTCTGAATGCATTTCCATATGCAATCAAGAAATAGGAACCCATTTTTTATTGCCTACAATAAGTACAAAGATAGCATTTAGAAACATTTTGATGAAACTGATGTCAGACTCTATTCTAACTGGATGCCTTGTGGAAACACCTATAACAAAAAATGTCCCCAGGGCCTCTCTTTCCTTTGCCTCTTCTTTTGTTAATGCCCCTCCCAGGCATGAGTTCTTTATATCAAGGATTTACATTCTGCTTACCCCTTCCATATTTGTGACTGAAAAAAGAGACAGCTGACACTGTCTAAAAATTAGAGCAGAAGAATTCAGCAATATGAGAAAAATTTATGCAAGTGTTTGAGGGAGGATATTAGTCCCGTCTCTAACTTTTATTCAACTTAAAAGCAGATTTAATAGCTATCCATAGTTTGTTTGAATTATCTGACCTTGTCGCTGTCTAAATATAGACATTTCGAGGAACACTGCGGACCCATGATTTATGTTTTGGCTTCCTTCAAATCAACTAAGGCACATATGTGCTTGTGCAAATGTTGGAAATCTAATTCTCACTGTAGATAGCACCAAGGGTGAACGGGTGATCCCACACTCTTTCTCATCATGTTTTCTTTCAGGGCCATAGCTGAATAGCTATTGCAATTTGGATAGATCCAAACTACTAGTGTTTAGTCTTCTAGAGCTTCTAGGTCCATTGATTTAGAAACAAATGTAGTTTATTTATTTAGTCTGTGGATTTTTCTTTTTAAATCCTTATTTTAGAAGAGTCTGTTGGTTACATTTATTGGGATGTGGCAATAATGAGGCTGAAGTCATGGGACTGATCTCTGCATCCAGCTCTTAGCTTTGTCCGATTCCGTTATTGTATATTGTGGTGCCTCTAATGAGGTGGTCTTTGGGGGCTGGGGCCAAAGAGAGCATCCTTCCATTCCACAGATTCTTGTGACTATCTGTTGTGCTGGGCGAACAAGGTGACCGCAAACACATAAGTCAATGAGAAAAAACGATCAGGTAAGGGCATGCTGATTATTAAAATTAGGTGAGGCAATCCAACGATAGTTTTTTCTGGAATAAAGTTGATAAAGATGGATTAGTCCTCAGTGGAACAAAAATGATTGATGGATTTGTTAACAGTCCAGGGTCTTGTTGTATTTGCACTGCACAGAATACCGGGGACAGCTTTCATTGGGGTGATACTTTTGTTATTTGCACTCCATCTGTTTCTCTGCAAAGTGACATATTTTAGAAAACCTCAGAAAAATGTTTGCTTCCAGACACTATAGAAGGGGAAGAAACTGAGAGACTGTCCCCATGCTGCACGGCAGTGGGGGAGCAGAGAGAGTCCCCGAACATGTGGGTGGCCTGTGGTACCTGGGCCTTCAGGTGTAAAGAAATAATAATAATTCATACTGTAAAAACAAAATTCTGTAATTGAGACAGTGGCATTCAAAGCCTTGTTCAAAATGAGAGGGGTTTGAGGGAAACCATAGAGAATAAGAAAAAAGACTTGTTAAATGATAGGAAGACAGGGAGCATGTGGATTCCATTCAAGTGCAAAGCATCCAGGCAGCTGCACCCTTCTTCCCTGCCTTCCCTGCAGCCTCTGGGGTGAGCTGTCCCTCTGGTGCGCCAGCACTCCCTGTCCCTCCGGCCCTTCGCCTCACCTACGGATGCTTTTTCTGCATTGGCTTTCCTCCCTCATGCCCCAAACCCTCCTCCTTTAGGGACAGCATCGTCTGTTCAGTTTTCCTCCTCGTCAGTTTTGTTGTGGGAGAGTCTTAGTGTCTGTCTCGCTGTGTCCCCCACAGCTGTGTATAGCCTGGGGTTTGCTTTTACAAGGGCCACCAACAAGTTCCATATTGTAAAATTTAGTCCTTTTAAAACAAGCCATAGTATGAGGTCAACGGGGGTTTGAATCTTGGCTCTGCTACAGATGAATCAAGTGACATTAGATAAGTCGCTTGCCCTCTCTGAGCCTTACATCATAAAATGGGATGCTGACCACTTCTGTTACACAGACTGAGCGTGACAAGGTAGAAATGTGCGGAATAAGCGTCTACTAAAGTGTGCGGCGCGTGGTTCCTCAGCCCACGGGAAAGGCCCCATGAGGGGCCTCCTACGTCTGCACAGAGCCGGTGCCCTTCCCGCCGCCCCTGACTTTGTGGGCCCGCGGTCTTCCTGCCACTCCCAGCCCTGGGCCTCCATGCTGTTGTCCGCAGGTTTGCTTCTGACGCCGCCTGCGGCTTGTGGGCTGCACTGTTGCGGGGAGGCTGCGAGGGGTTGGCCCTCCGCCTGCTCCTCTTCTCCCCATGTGGCTCCTGCGGGTGCTTATGGTTCTCAGGCTCATCTCTGTTGCCTGCCGATATTTTCACTGGGATGCCCGATATCCCCTTCCCTCAGCCATCACCTCTCAATTCCACTGTCACATTTCCCTCTTACCTGTTCTTGTTCCTTCTGTATTTGCTTTCCCTAAATGTAATTGTCGCATAGAGTGATTTCTGGATGACAAATCCATCATTCCCTGTTGAAAACCCTTCAGCCAAGGCTTCGGCCCAGCAGCGTGAGCTTTAACACCTCACGTGACACTCAAGACCCCTTTCCCCCGGAGCCTGCCTGCTTGGCAACCGGTTCGCGTCCCTCCCCGTGTCGCGGTAATGCCCTAATATCCACCGCCGGCCGGGCTGCTAACACGTTGCACTTGCTTCTCAAGCTTCGTGACGTTTGCTCGGCCTGCACTGCCTTTCCTCCTTTCTTCACATGGCTCACTTTTGCTTACCCTCAGCACAGACTTTGTCTGCACAAGGCCCTGCGAATCCTGGGCGGAGCACGCCCCCTCCCCGCCCCGTGTCCCCCACGGCACCCCACCTGCTGCACAGGCTGTCATTGTGACCCATTTTCAAATGAGTAAATAAAACGACAGAGTGGACTGGAAGAGGAGATGCTATTTTACATGCTCGTGTGTGAATGTACACAGGGTTGCTGTGTAAACTGTAGGTTTTCTTCAGGGGCACAACAGAAAAGTTTGAAAAGCTCAGATCTGCCAGGCTCTGCCGAAATTACGTTTGTGCCTCCCCATGGATTGTAAACCCCTCGAGAGCAAGGACTGCTCTTATCCTCTTAGCCCTAACGTTTTGCCAAGTATGTAGTCAAATAAAAAGTTTGTTATGTGGAATCTGCTAATCCTCAAAGAAGCAAAAAGGAGGGGGAGATAAGGGGGTACATGGGTTCCTGGGATGAAGTGCATGATTGTGTGTGAAGTTGTGTGTGAAATACATGATTGTTCTGACACTAAGTGCGTCACTAGCTCTGGGCCCCCACACTGAGGCTCTGTGTCCTGTGGACCAGTCGAAGCCTGTGTGGGACACGTCGAGTGAGGATCTGCTGAAGAGAGAACCTGTTCTCTCGTCCAACTGTGTATGAGAGATTCTGTGATTGTTGGGGGCGGGGGGGCGGGGAGCAGCTCTCTGTTACTTTAGGGACGCTGAGCTCCACCCCGTCAGACTGTGAAATGGCTTTGCTGCAGCCAGGGCAGCCGAGGAAGGAAAGGGCAGTTGGGTGAGCGGTTCCATGTAGACTGTCCTGTGCATTTTCCTCTGGCAAGCCAGAAAACACCCCCCCCCACCCCCCCGCCGGCAGAGGAGTGCATCCTCCCCTCCCAGGGGCCCACTGAGGCCATCCTCAGAAGCAGCCTTGGGGCTGGAGCCTCGGGGTGCTCGCGCATGGCATCCCCACACTTCCCTCCTCGTCTTCCCTCGCTGCCCTGCTCTTAGCCCTGCCAGGGACCGGTCGTGACTCTGTAACACACGCCACTCTTCCCTTCTGGGTTGTTCTGTCCTCTTTCTGGGCTCCTTGTCTTTCCAGCTCAGCATGTGTCCTCAGTACCCTTACTGTTTCCTCTCGTTTGTTCCACTGTCTTCTCACTCCGCCTTCCTCCTCCTCTTCCATCCCTCCCCTCCGCTGCCTCAAAAGCAAAGAATAAAAGAAACAGCTGGATGTCCGAGGACTTCCACTTCTTTGGGCACCCTCACTTAACAGAGCGAAAGGAATCTGTTGTGGTGTTACCGACCACATACTAAAAAATGGTCCTCCAGGGGGCCACACCTTGCTTACCTCCGTCTTTGTGGCGTAGCATGAGACCATGCCCCGAGTAGGGAACGCTGGCCTGGCGCAGTCTGCTGTCCAGCCAGATTGCGTTACTAAGTAGTAAGTATGGTGCCTCTTGGCTGGCTTGCCCCTCGCATCTCCCCCCTCTCTCTTCCATGCCCTGATCTGTCTCCTTTCAGATGTTGTTATCAGTGCTTCATTTTATAATCCTGACATAAACGGCTTTGACACAAATGACAATCTTGACAGATTTGATATTATTAAAAATACCAGCTGAGGAATATGCTTGCACTTCTTGAGGTCAGACACTTCATTTGTGAGAAGTTGATTCTCTGAGTCTAAACGGGTGGGTCACGGGGAGTGCAGCTCTTCTCTGTCCCGGCTCTGAAATGCTTCCACTGGCAGGTCGCCTCCTGAGGGTTGCTTGGGGTACAGTCCGAGCTACCTGAGAGAAGTAACTGCTGGAAGGCTTGACTGCCAGCCTATCCTGAGAGCCCTCAAGCTTGGCAGGAGTTTGGGCAGCAAAGGATCAAGGACCTAGCTTTAAAAAAAAAAATCTTCCTATGTTGGCATTATTGTTTTTCTAATTTTGCACACAGTGCATATTTTCCACAGAAAAAAATCAGACATAGTAGAAAGTTTTTAAAAAGAAAATGAAAAATTACACACTTTCTTACTGTCTCCTCGTTAGTGTATAGTAGGCTTTTGCATATACATATAACATATATAATACTTTTAAAATGTTATTCCGAAATGTCATTATATTACCAGCTTTTTAAAAACTTAATATATCAGCACAGATTATCTATCCATGTAATCAGTATAGTTTTACAACGTTATTTTAATATTTTCAAGGTGTTTTATTATTGGGTAATTCTATAATTTTTTTTTTTTAATTTTTTTTAACGTTTATTTATTTTTGAGACAGAGAGAGACAGAGCATGAACGGGGGAGGGGCAGAGAGAGAGGGGGAGACACAGAATCGGAAGCAGGCTCCAGGCTCTGAGCCATCAGCCCAGAGCCCGACGCGGGGCTCGAACTCACGGACCGCGAGATCGTGACCTGAGTTGAAGTCGGACGCTTAACCGACTGAGCCACCCAGGCGCCCCTGGTAATTCTATAATTTTTGAACCAACTACATTTAGGTTGTTTCCATTTTTTTTTAGTATTACAAAATAAAGGATATTCTAATTAAGGTCTATTCTAGGGGCGCCTGGGTGGGTGGCTCAGTTGGTTAAGCGGCTGACTTTAGCCCAGGTCATGGTCTTGCGGTTCGTGGGTTCAAGTCCCGTGTCGGGCTCTGTGCTGAAAGCTCGGAGCCTGGAGCCTTCTCCAGATTCTGTGTCTCCCTCTCTCTCTGCCCCTCCCGCACTTGTGCTCTGTTTCTCTCTGTCTCTCAAAAAATGAATAAAAACGTGAAGAAAAAAGAGTCTATTCTAGGACACTTGAATTGACCAAATAATCTGATGACCTTTTGAATCCATGCCTACTCCTGTAAAAGCAAAGAGTTGAGCTTGATGATTTCTTGTGGATTGCATTTCAGGTTAGTTTTAGTTATGTTTATGGTTTCGTGCCTTCAGCTCACAGCTTTCGGTGGCAGAGGCAGTGTCGGATAGTGGTTCAGGGCATGACTGCTGCAGTCAGAGTGCTTAACTCCAAATCCCCTTTACTCCACTTACTGTGTGTGTGACTTCGGGCAAGTTGTGTAACCTCATTAAGCCTCGGCTTCCTGATTTGTAAATGGAGATGATAATCCCAACATTCTAGTATTGTTGTAAGGATTAAAAGAATGCACATAGAGTGTTTAGAGTGGTGCCTTACATGTAAAAAGCCTTGATACATGTTCACGGATCTTTTTGTTATTGTGATTTCTACTCCTAATCTTCTTTTCCTTGTATCAGATGCCTACCCATTGTTCAACGGTGAGCTCAGATGGCTCCCTACCATTCTACTTGTTTGGACCAAAAACCGTGGAGTTGTCCTTGATACCTGTTATGGGATGGATTGTGTCTCCTCAGAAATCATACGTTGAGGTCTTAACCCCCTCAGTACCTCATAATGTGACTGTATTTGGAGATAGTGTTTTTAAAGAGATAATAAAGTTAAGTGAGGCCATTGAGATGGGCCCTAATCCAACAGGACTGGTTTCCTTTTTTTTTTTTTTTAAAACATATTTTTAAAGTTTATCTATTTATTTTGAGAGAGAGATAGAGAACAAGTAGGGGAGGGGCAAAGAAAGAGGGAGACGGAATCCTAAGCAGGCTCCACACTATCAGTGGACAGCCCGATGTGGGGCTCGAACTCATAAAGCATGAGATCATGACCTAAGCCAAAATCAAGAGTCAGTGCTCAACTGACTGAGCCACCCAGGTGCCCCATGATTGGTGTCCTTCTAAAAAGAGGACACAGAGATATGCACCTCTGCAGAGAACAAGACCGTGTGAAGACGAAGGGAGAAGATGACCATGTACGAGTCAAGGAGAGAAGCCTGAGAACAAAGAGCCCTGTCAACACTGCCATCTCAGCCTTCCAGCTCCCAGAACTGTGAGAAGGGGAATTTCTGTTGTTTAAGCCGCCCAGTCAGCAGAATTTTTGATATTTATTATATTTGTAAGCTAGTACAACACATCTTTTCCTCTTGTACCTTGCGTGTAATCTGTTAGGAAAGTCTGTCAGCTCCCCCTTCAGAATATATCCAGCACCTGATTATTTCTTACTACCTTCCATTGCTGTCACTTTGGTCCAAGCCAACGTCATCTTTAGGCTGGATTATTACAGTGCACAGATGGTGTGGTGTAAGTCTCATCATGCTACTCTTTTTTCCTAAAACCCAGCTCATGTAGAATCAAGGCTTAAATCCATACTGTGGACCACGAGTCATTATGTGATCTGGCCACTTGTCACCTTTAGCCTTTTCTCCAACTGTCTCCCTGTCTCCATCTGCTCAGCCACCCCTGCCTCCTTGCTGTTCCTGTACCAGGCACATTGCTGTGCTCATCCATTCCTTCTTCCTGGAACACTGTTCCTGCAGATACCTCTGGTGCTCAGTGTCACCTCCTTCAGGTCTTTACTCAGAAATCTTCTCGGTGAGATCTCCCTCGCTGTCTCTGTTTCTGTCTCTTACTGTCTCTTTCTCTCTCAGTCTCTCGTCCCTGTCTCTTACACAGGACACTCATCTGCCCTTTTATTGCTTTATTTATTTTTCTTCAGAATACTTATCATCATCTTACATGCCATGTACTATATTGCTCGTATTTTTAAACAAAATTTTTTTAATGTTTATTTTTATTTTTGACAGAGAGAGAGAGAGAGAGACAGAGCACGAGTGGGGGAGGGGCAGAGAGAGACACACACACAGAATCTGAAGCAGGCTCCAGGCTCCGAGCTGTCAGCACAGAGCCCGATGCGGGGCTCGAACTCACAGACTGTGAGATCATGACCTCAGCCGAAGTCGGACGCTCAACCGACTGAGCCACCCAGGCGCCCCATATTGCTTGTATTTTTAAGTATTGTGTTCTTGTTGTTGTTTTATTATACCATGAGTGCTCAAGTTTTTGTTTGTTTTATTCACTATTTATCCTCAGTACGTAGAATATTTGTCTGGCACGTATTAGGTACTCCATAAATATGTTTTGAATGAATGAGTGTTCTTTTTGGTTCTTTTCCAGTCTCCTATTTTTCCTCTGTGCTCCTACAGCACTGTGTTTCTTGTGGTTCATAATATATTCTGGACTTACTATAGTTTGTGTGCTGTCTCTCCCCCTGTAGACTGTAAACTCCTCAAGCAGAAAAAATTCTTCAGTTTTGGATTAGGGTATCCAGTGGTACTGTGTATATACTAGGTGCTCAGTACACAGTGAGTGAATATGTGTGGCTACTGACGGCAGCAACATCCACATACCCCACTCCCCATTCTTTCCCCGCTTGTCCCAGAGCAAACTGGCAGACCTGAGCTCAGGACTCTATGAGGACCTTTGCTGATAACTGACCCGTCGCTATTTACCCAGCACTGCCCATTGTCCCCCGAAGGCTGATGATACACACCTTCTCTACCTTTCCCTCCTTTCTCCTTCTCTCATCTCTGAAAAGTTTCATTCATTCCTTTTCTTTCTTCCACCCTCGCTTCACATCCCTCGCTGGCCAAAGATGACTGTCGCTGACTAACGAGAAGACTGACTGACTAAGAGCAGAGCTGGTCTATAGATGTTAATTGCGGGAAGAACAGTATGAACTGTGTAGAAGCAGCAGCCTTCTAGTCTAGGCCAAGATCCTCTTAGGCTGAAGCTGCCTTTGTGGAAATAAATTTAAACTGAAGATTGAAAGTTGGCAGAGTCTGGGTAGAAGAGCAGAAAGGGAAAGGTGGTTGAAGCAGAGAGCCCACCTCCTGCCCACCAGCTTTCCCAGCTCCTCAATGCGCCCAGAGGACCCTTCGGAATTTCAGCAGAGAATGGTGTCTAGTCTTTATACAATTAATGTACTTTTCTGCAGGTACTAGATTGAAGACGAGCATCAGAATAAAAGTTTAAAAGTTATTTTTTATTGGAGCAACTGGGTGGCTCAGTCGGTTGAGTGTCCAACTCTTGGTTTTGGCCCAGGTCATGATCTCAGGGTCATGGGATGGAGCCCCACATTGGGCTCTGTGCTGAGTGTGGAGCCTGTTTGGGATTCTCTCTCCCTCTCTCTCTGCTCCTTCCCCTCTTGCGCATGTGTGCTCACTCTCAAAGTAAGTAAATAAAAAAGTTATTTCTTACTGAATTTAAGTTATTTTGTTTGCTATAATTACTGGTATTCCAACAATAGTCCATTTTTAGATGTTGTCCATGTTCACCGTTTCAGCTACATTACGGATTCAATAGGCTCTCCTGGGTTGCTCCAAGATTATAAGCACTATTTACATTGTAGTTTTTGTGGCAGAATGAATTTGGAGTTGCAAATAAGTGACTTACGTAGAAATGTTTGGAATACAACTTAATGGTGGACTGATTTATTATAACATTTTATTTTTGGTTTTGCTTTAGATTTGGTTTCACTAGTCAAAAAGTGAAAACAAGTTATAAGTCCTATATCATAAATAATTTTATTTTAAGTTTCTTATTATCTTATAATATTTAAAAATGATTAGGGGTGCCTGCGTGGCTCAGTCAGTTAAGCGTCCGACTCTTGGTTTCAGCTCAGGTCATGAACTCACGGTTTGTGAGCTCAAATCCCACATCAGGCTCGGTGCTGACAGCACAGAGCCTGCTTGGGATTCTCTCTCTTCCTCTCTCTCTCTGCCCCTCTCCTTCTTGCTCTCTCTCTCTTAAATAAATAAGCTTAATAAAAAATGTAAAAATGATTAGTAGTAGTTCTCTTTCTTCTGCCTTTTAATCACAATAATCAGGTAGAGCCTTTCTTTTATATTTGTTTTCCCACTTAAGAAGAATAAGTGGATAAATATGAGATTAAAGGAATATAACGTTATTCTTATGAATCCTTATTATTTTTCTTCCTTATTATTCTTATAATCCTAATTATATTATTTGTGTGAGAGCTCACACAAAATTGCTGAAAGAGCAGTAAATAAAAATTTTCTTAAACTCTCACCTTTGTGGGATTGGACTGCCTACAACGTGAGCTCCTCAGGAGAATGGATGGCACCTTTTGTCCGTGGAGCCACACTCAGTAAATGGGGCTGAAGGAATAGCATTTATATTGAGACAGTCAGAAAGCAAGGGCTGTTGGGGTGCCTGGGTGCTCAGGCGGCTCAAGTCATGATCTCATGGTTGGTGAGTTTGAGCTCCACATTGGGCTCGATGCTGTCAGCACAGAGCCTACTTCAGATCCTCTGACCCTCTCTCTGTCCCCTACCCCATTTGTGCTGTCCTAAAAAATAAATTTACAAAAACAAAAACAAAAAAACAAAAAAACAAAACAAGGGCCATCTGCAACGACTTTGGATGGACGCATCTTACCTGTCTTGTATTTTGGCATTTTTTTTTTTAAACATTTATTTATTTATTTATTTATTTATTTATTTATTTATTTTTTAATATATGAAATTTATTGTCAAATTGGTTTCCATACACACCCAGTGCTCATCCCAAAAGGTGCCCTCCTCAATACCCATCACCCACCCTCCCCGCCCTCCCACCCCCATCAACCCTCAGTTTGTTCTCAGTTTTTAACAGTCTCTTATGCTTAGGCTCTCTCCCACTCTAACCTCTTTTTTTTTTTTTTTTCCTTCCCCTCCCCCATGGGTTTCTGTTACATTTCTCAGGATCCACATAAGAGTGAAACCATATGGTATCTGTCTTTCTCTGTATGACTTATTTCACTTAGCATCACACTCTCCAGTTCCATCCACGTTGCTACAAAAGGCCATATTTCATTCTTTCTCATTGCCACGTAGTATTCCATTGTGTATATAAACCACAATTTCTTTATCCATTCATCAGTTGATGGACATTTATGCTCTTTCCATAATTTGGCTATTGTTGAGAGTGCTGCTATAAACATTGGGGTACAAGTGCCCCTATGCATCAGTACTCCTGTATCCCTTGGGTAAATTCCTAGCAGTGCTATTGCTGGGTCATAGGGTAGGTCTATTTTTAATTTTCTGAGGAACCTCCACACTGCTTTCCAGAGTGGCTGCACCAATTTGCATTCCCACCAACAGTGCAAGAGGTTTCCCATTTCTCCACATCCTCTCCAGCATCTACAGTCTCCTGATTTGTTCATTTTGGCCACTCTGACTGGCGTGAGGTGATATCTGAGTGTGGTTTTGATTTGTATTTCCCTGATAAGGAGTGACGTTGAACATCTTTTCATGTGCCTGTTGGCCATCCGGATGTCTTCTTTAGAGAAGTGTCTATTCATGTTTTCTGCCCATTTCTTCACTGGGTTGTTTATTTTTCGGGTGTGGAGTTTGGTGAGCTCTTTATAGATTTTGGATACCAGCCCTTTGTCTGATATGTCATTTGCAAATATCTTTTCCCATTCTGTTGGTTGCCTTTTAGTTTTGTTGGTTGTTTCCTTTGCTGTGCAGAAGCTTTTTATCTTCATAAGGTCCCAGTAATTCACTTTTGCTTTTAATTCCCTTGCCTTTGGGGATGTGTCGAGTAAGAGATTGCTACGGCTGAGGTCAGAGAGGTCTTTTCCTGCTTTCTCCTCTAAGGTTTTGATGGTTTCCTGTCTCACATTCAGGTCCTTTATCCATTTTGAGTTTATTTTTGTGAATGGTGTGAGAAAGTGGTCTAGTTTCAACCTTCTGCATGTTGCTGTCCAGTTCTCCCATTTGTTAAAGAGACTGTCTTTTTTCCATTGGATGTTCTTTCCTGCTTTGTCAAAGATGAGTTGGCCATACGTTTGTGGGTCTAGTTCTGGGGTTTCTATTCTATTCCATTGGTCTTTGTGTCTGTTTTTGTGCCAATACCATGCTGTCTTGATGATGACACCTTTGTAGTAGAGGCTAAAGTCTGGGATTGTGATGCCTCCTGCTTTGGTCTTCTTCTTCAAAATTACTTTGGCTATTCAGGGCCTTTTGTGGTTCCCTATGAATTTTAGGATTGCTTGTTCTAGTTTCGAGAAGAATGCTGGTGCAATTTTGATTGGGATTGCATTGAATGTGTAGATAGCTTTGGGTAGTATTGACATTTTGACAATATTTATTCTTCCAATCCATGAGCATGGAATGTTTTTCCATTTCTTTATATCTTCTTCAATTACCTTCATAAGCTTTCTATAGTTTTCAGCATACAGATCTTTTACATCTTTGGTTAGATTTATTCCTAGGTATTTTATGCTTCTTGATGCAATTGTGAATGGGATCAGTTTCTTTATTTGTCTTTCTGTTGCTTCATTGTTAGTGTATAAGAATGCAACTGATTTCTGTACATTGATTTTTGTATCCTGCAACTTTGCTGAATTCATGTATCAGTTCTAGCAGACTTTTGGTGGAGTCTATCAGATTTTCCATGTATAATATCATGTCATCTGCAAAAAGCGAAAGCTTGACTTCATCTTTGCCAATTTTGATGCCTTTGATTTCCTTTTGTTGTCTGATTGCTGATGCTAGAACTTCCAACACTGTGTTAAACAACAGCGGTGAGAGTGGGCATCCCTGTCGTGTTCCTGATCTCAGGGAAAAAGCTCTCAGTTTTTCCCCATTGAGGATGATGTTAGCTGTGGGCTTTTCATAAATGGCTTTTATGATCTTTAAGTATGTTCCTTCTATCCCGACTTTCTCAAGGGTTTTTATTAAGAAAGGGTGCTGGATTTTGTCAAAGGCCTTTTCTGCATTGATTGACAGGATCATATGGTTCTTCTCTTTTTTTTTATTAATGTGATGTATCATGTTGATCGATTTGCGAATGTTGAACCAGCCCTGCATCCCAGGAATGAATCCCACTTGATCATGGTGAATAATTCTTTTTATATGCCATTGAATTCGATTTGCTAGTATCTTATTGAGAATTTCTGCATCCATATTCATCAGGGATATTGGCCTGTAGTTCTCTTTTTTTACTGGGTCTGTATCTGGTTTAGGAATCAAAGTAATACTGGCTTCATAGAATGAGTCTGGAAGTTTTCCTTCCCTTTCTATTTCTTGGAATAGCTTGAGAAGGATAGGTATTATCTCTGCTTTAAACGTCTGGTAGAACTCCCCTGGGAAGCCATCTGGTCCTGGACTCTTATTTGTTGGGAGATTTTTGATAACCGATTCAATTTCTTCGCTGGTTATGGGTCTGTTCAAGCTTTCTATTTCCTCCTGATTGAGTTTTGGAAGCGTGTGGGTGTTTAGGAATTTGTCCATTTCTTCCAGGTTGTCCAATTTGTTGGCATATAATTTTTCATAGTATTCCCTGATAATTGCTTGTATCTCTGAGGGATTGGTTGTAATAATTCCATTTTCATTCATGATTTTATCTATTTGGGTCATCTCCCTTTTCTTTTTGAGAAGCCTGGCTAGAGGTTTGTCAATTTTGTTTATTTTTTCAAAAAACCAACTCTTGGTTTCGTTGATCTGCTCTACCGTTTTTTTAGATTCTATATTGTTTATTTCTGCTCTGATCTTTATTATTTCTCTTCTTCTGCTGGGTTTAGGCTGCCTTTGCTGTTCTGCTTCTATTTCCCTTAGGTGTGCTGTTAGATTTTGTATTTGGGATTTTTCTTGTTTCTTGAGATAGGCCTGGATTGCAATGTATTTTCCTCTCAGGACTGCCTTCGCTGCGTCCCAAAGCGTTTGGATTGTTGTATTTTCATTTTCGTTTGTTTCCATATATTTTGTAATTTCTTCTCTAATTGCCTGGTTGACCCACTCATTCATTAGTAGGGTGTTCTTTAACCTCCATGCTTTTGGAGGTTTTCCAGACTTTTTCCTGTGGTTGATTTCAAGCTTCATAGCATTGTGGTCTGAAAGTATGCATGGTATAATTTCAATTCTTATAAACTTATGAAGGGCTGTTTTGTGACCCAGTATATGATCTATCTTGGAGAATGTTCCATGTGCACTCGGGAAGAAAGTATATTCTGTTGCTTTGGGATGCAGAGTTCTAAATATATCTGTCAAGTCCATCTGATCCAATGTATCATTCAGGGCCCATGTTTCTTTATTGACCGTGTGTCTAGATGATCTATCCATTTCTGTAAGTGGGGTGTTAAAGTCCCCTGCAATGACCACATTATTATCAATAAGGTTGCTTATGTTTATGAGTAATTGTTTTATATATCTGGGGGCTCCGGTATTCGGCGCATAGACATTTATAATTGTTAGCTCTTCCTGATGGATAGACCCTGTAATTATTATATAATGCCCTTCTTCATCTTGTTACAGCCTTTAATTTAAAGTCTAGTTTGTCTGATATAAGTATGGCTACTCCAGCTTTCTTTTGGCTTCCAGTAGCATGATAAATAGTTCTCCATCCCCTCACTCTCAATCTAAAGGTGTCCTCAGATCTAAAATGAGTCTCTTGTAGACAGCAAATAGATGGGTCTTGTTTTTTTATCCATTCTGATACCCTATGTCTTTTGGTTGGCGCATTTAATCCATTTACATTCAGTGTTATTATAGAAAGATACGGGTTTAGAGTCATTGTGATGTCTGTATGTTTTATGCTTGTAGTGATGTCTCTGGTACTTTGTCTCACAGGATCCCCCTTAGGATCTCTTGTAGGGCTGGTTTAGTGGTGACAAATTCCTTCAGTTTTTGTTTGTTTGGGAAGACCTTTATCTCTCCTTCTATTCTAAATGACAGACTTGCTGGATAAAGGATTCTCGGCTGCATATTTTTTCTGTTTAGCACACTGAAGATATCGTGCCAAGCCTTTCTGGCCTGCCAAGTTTCAAAAGAGAGATCAGTCACGAGTCTTATAGGTCTCCCTTTATATGTGAGGGCACGTTTATCCCTTGCTGCTTTCAGAATTTTCTCTTTATCCTTGTATTTTGCCAGTTTCACTATGATATGTCGTGCAGAAGATCGATTCAAGTTACGTCTGAAGGGAGTTCTCTGTGCCTCTTGGATTTCAATGCCTTTTTCCTTCCCCAGGTCAGGGAAGTTCTCAGCTATAATTTCTTCAAGTACCCCTTCAGCACCTTTCCCTCTCTCTTCCTCCTCTGGGATACCAATTATGCGTATATTATTTCTTTTTAGTGTATCACTTAGTTCTCTAATTTTCCCCTCATACTCCTGGATTTTTTTATCTCTCTTTCTCTCAGCTTCCTCTTTTTCCATAACTTTATCTTCTAGTTCACCTATTCTCTCCTCTGCCTCTTCAATCCAAGCCGTCGTGGTTTCCATTTTGTTTTGCATTTCGTTTAAAGCGTTTTTCAGCTCCTCATGACTGTTCCTTAGTCCCTTGATCTCTGTGGCAAGAGATTCTCTGCTGTCCTCTATACTGTTTTCAAGCCCAGCGATTAATTTTATGACTATTATTCTAAATTCACTTTCTGTTATATTATTTAAATCCTTTTTGATCAGTTCATTAGCTGTTGTTATTTCCTGGAGATTCTTCTGAGGGGAATTCTTCCGTTTGGTCATTTTGGATAGTCCCTGGAGTGGTGAGGACCTGCAGTGCACTTCCCCTGTGCTGTGGTGTATAACTGGAGTTGGTGGGCGGGACCGCAGTCAGACCTGATGTCTGCCCCCAGGCCACCGCTGGGGCCACAGTCAGACTGGTGTGTGCCTTCTCTTCCACTCTCCTAGGGGCGGGATTCACTGTGGGGTGGCGTGGCCTGTCTGGGCTATTTGCACACTGCCAGGCTTGTGGTGCTGGGGATCTGGCGTATTAGCTGGGGTGGGTAGGCAAGGTGCACGGGGGCAGGAGGGGCAGGCTTAGCTCGCTTCTCCTTAGGTGATCCACTTCAGGAGGGGCCCTGTGGTAGCCAGGGAGTCAGATCCGCTGCTGGAGGTTTGGCTCCGCAGGAGCACAGTGTTGGGTGTTTGCGTGGAGCGAGCAAGTTCCCTGGCAGGAACTGGTTCTTTGGGATTTTGGCTGGGGGATGGGCGGGGGAGATGGCGCTGGCAAGCGCCTTTGTTCCCCACCAAACTGAGCTCTGTCGTCCGGGGGCTCAGCAGCTCTCCCTCCCTTTGTCCTCCAGCCTTCCCGCTTTCTGAGCAGAGCTGTTAACTTATGGCCTCCCAGAGGCTAAGTCGCGCTTGCTGTCGGAACACAGTCCGTCAGGCCCCTCCGCTTTTGCCAGCCAGACTCGGGGGCTCTGCTTGGCCGGCGAGCCGCTCCTCCGCCCCGGCTCCCTCCCGCCAGTCCGTGGAGCGCGCACCGCCTCGCCGCCCTTCCTACCCTCTTCCGTGGGCCTCTCGTCTGCGCTTGGCTCCGGAGACTCCGTTCTGCTAATCCTCTGGCGGTTTTCTGGGTTCTTTAGGCAGGTGTAGGTGGAATCTAAGTGATCAGCAGGACACGCGGTGAGCTCAGCGTCCTCCTACTTCCGCCATCTTCCCTCTTTCTCCGTATTTTGGCATTTTTGAAGGACAATTCATTACATCCATAGGAAAGAAGTGGTTTATTTTTTATTTATTATTTTAAAATATTTTTTTAATGTTTATTTATTTTTGAGAGAGAGAGAGAGAGAACCCATGCGTGAGTGATCGGGGGAGGGGCAGAGAGAGAAGGAGACACAGAATCTGAAGCAGGCTCCAGGCTCTGAGCTGTCACCACAGGGCCCAGCGCAGGGCTCAAACTTGTGAACTGTGAGCCCATGACCTGAGCTGAAGTTGGATGCCCAACTGACTGAGTCACCCAGGCACCCTGGAAGAAAGTGGTTGAAAACAGAATATCCCAGGGCACCAGCCTGGCTCAGTCTGTAAAACATGCAAGTCTTCATCTCAGGGTGGTGAGTTTGAGCCCCATGCTGGGCATGGAGCTCACTTATAAATAAATAAATAACCAGAATATTCCTCTGTTCAATAATTTTGTCTCCAGTTTTTTATTATTCCAAATAATTACAAAAATTCACTCCTGAGTCGGTGCAAAGTATCTTTGCCACCAGAGTGTTCAATTACCTCAGTTATTGGCAAGATTGAACCATCCTACCTGCCCCCACCACTTTTCAGAAAGCCTTTTATTTCTTTCTTTTTATAAAATTCTAATCAATAAAATAATTGCTGGTCAATGGTATTTCTCCAGTTACAAAAATTCAGTTCTTAAAGTTTAGCATTTAAAATAAAGTTAATTCACACATTAATTATGGTTAGTATGATATCAATACTTGTTTCCTGTTCATTATTTTTATAAAATGGCTCATTTGATTCATTAAGGATTACTTGTTAGGATGAATAAAGAAAAACATGTATTTTAATTTTCCCACTTTCCAAATCTTCCAGCACACATTTACGTGGAATTGTCAGCTTTAAAAAAAAAAACAAAACAAAAAACTTATACACGAATGTTCATAGCAGTATTATTCATACTACTCAAAAAGAGAAACAACCCAATTATCCATTAACTGATGAATGGATAAATAAAATTTACATCCCTACCATGGAGTATTGTTTGGCAATAAATAGAAATGAAATTCTGACACATACTGAAGCATGGATGAACCTTGAAAACATTGTGCTAAGTGAAAGAATCCAGTCACAAAACGCCACATATTTATAATTCCATTTATATGAAATATCCAGAGGGACAAATCTATGGTAACAGAAAGTAGACAAGCGGTTGCCTAGGGCTGTGGTGCGGGATTGGAAGGCAAGGGGAATGACTTGTAAGGGGTATAGGATTTCTTTTTAGGGAGCTGAAAATGTTCTAAAATTGATTGTGGTAATGGTTGCACACCTCTCTGAATATCCTAAAAGTTACTGAATCTGACACTTCACATAGGTGAATTGTATGGTATGTGAATTATATCTCAATAAAGCCTTCATTAAAAAGAAAAGATTTTGTTAGTAATTCATTCACTGACTTAATATAATCAGGAAAGGAAGTCATTGTGCTGCAGAAAGGTGTCAAGAAAATATTTGGACTTCCTTTCTTTCTCTCTGAGATGGAAGACAGTTTCTTTCTGGCACAGGAGATTTGAAATGTTTTAGTGCTGGCCAGCTGAAGTATATTAGTATAAAATCCGTCTTTTTTTTTTTTTTTTTAAATGTTTATTTCTTTCTGAGAGAGAGACAGAGCATGAGCGAGGGGAGGAGCAGAGAGAGAGGGAGAGACAGAATCCAAAGCAGGTTCCAGGCTCTGAGCTGTCAGCACAGAGCCGGATGCGGGGCTCGAACTTGTGAACTGCAAGATCATGACCTGAGCCGAAGTCGGACGCCCGACCGACTGAGCCACCCAGACACCCCTTAAAACCCATCTTCAAATAGGCAGTGTTTATCCTACCACATTCTAGAAGTTATTTTTAATTGTTAAATAATTTATGAATATATGTCATTTAAAAAAAGTACACGTCACAGATTCAGCTAAAATCCCTCTTGACCACCATACAATCTCATTTTTTTCCAGAGAGGAAACTACTGTTATTAATTTGGTAGGTGTTGTCCTTGGGCTTCTAGGTCTTTTTCTCTGTATTTCATATATACAAATATATTCTTATAGAAATACAGTTTGGATATGTGGTTTCTTTTTTTAAAAATCCAACAACATAGTAGTAGCATACTGTGTTTCTTTTTCTGCAATTCAGTTTTTTTTCCCTTTAAATATATGTCTTGGAGAGCCTTTTATGCCTATATGTATAGAGTTCTACACCTTTCTTTTTAACTGTTGCAGAACAGTTATATGCATGTGTGATAAATAACACAAATATATCATCATTTACTTAACCATTCCCCTATTGATGGTCATTTAAGTTTTTTGTCCGTAATTTTTACTGTTAGGAACAATTCAGCAGTAAAATCCCCCTATATGACTCCTTGTGAACACACATGTGGGAAGCTTTTCTCTAAGGTAGTAAGCAAGAGACAGAATTGCTAGGTAGAATGTATGCCTCTTTTCTATTTGGAAACTGCCAAGTTGTTCATGGAAGGTGCCAGTATACTCTCCTACCAGCAGTTTCCATGCCCAGTTGCCCACATTTGACACCATCAGACTTTATCTGTGGTTGAAAAAAATGCCTCCTTGTTTAAATTTGCATTTGCATGAGTATTCTTGAGGTTGAACAGATTTTCATGTTTAATGTCACTTTAATTTACTCTTTTGCAAACTACTCTTGTATATCCTTTATCCACTTAAAAAATATTGGATTATTTATCTTTTCTTTATTGATTGATAGGCATTCTTTATATATTTGGGTATTAATTTTCTGTCTCATATTTGTTATAAATGCTCTCTTCTGTGGCTTGTCTTTAAACTTTATGGATATCTTTTGTCAGGCAGAAATTTTAAATTCAGATGTAGTAAGACATAACCTTCCTTGGGCTCAGAAGCCTCTCCATCTCCTCCCCACCTTGTTTAATTCTCTGCTGTTGCCACCTTAAAAGTCTTGCTTTACGTTTTGCACTTGGCCCCACAAATTATGTAGTTGGTCCTGCTTATATGTTGCTTTAGGTTTTAGGTCTTTAATTATTCTGGGATATTTTTGTGTGTGTTTGTGACTTGTGTGAAGAAGAGATTTTCTTGCTTTTAATTTTGTGTGTTTTGCAAACAGACTGCTAATTATTTCAACACCACTTGTTGAGCAGTTAATCCTCTTCCTATGATTTGGAATGCTGATTTTATATTTTGAATTCCCTTGCATTCATTGGGCTGTCTCTGGTGTCTGTGTTCTGTTCTGTGAACCTGTTCAGGCACTAGCATCATGCTGTTTTAAGTGCTGTATCTTTACAATGTTTTTTTGATAACTGGTAGGGCAAGACCTTTGTTCTTTTTTTTTTTTTTAATGTTTATTTTTGAGAGAGAGTGTGTGCGGGTGTGTACATGCACACACAGAGAGGGAGGAGGGGGAGAGGGAGAGAGAGAATCCCCAGCAAGCTCTGTGCTCTCAGTGCAGAGCCTGACGTGGGGCTTGATGTCACAAACTGTGAGATCATGACCTGAGCTGAAATCAAGAGTCAGACCCTTAACCCACTGAGCCACCCAGGCGCCCCTATTCTTTTCAAGATTGCCTCAGCTCTCTTGTATGTTTATTCATTTGTTTTAATTTTTTTGTATCAGCATGTCAGATTTCTTGCAAATTCCAATTTGGTATTTTCTTAGAGATTACATTAAATTTACAAATTAATTTTTGGAAAAATTAGATATTTTTAATATTGAGAATTCCCATCTAGGGACAAGCTATATCTCTTCTTTAATTACTTTATGTTTTCCAGCAAAGTTTTACATATTTTTTCTTAACAGTCTTGTATGTCCGGCATTTTCAAATTGTTATTTTGAATGGGATTTATTTCTAAGCTTTTCTAATTGACTGCTAATATGTATAAAAGCTAATAATTTTTCTGTCTTTGATCTTGTATTTCATCTCCTTGCTGACATCCTTATATATCTAATAGTTTGGTCTCTTGGCTTTTCATGCAGACAGTTTAAAAATTTGCAAATAACGACAATTTTGTGTCTTTCTTACTAATATATATGTCTTATATTGTTTTTTTCTTGAGATATTGATTTGGCTGATCTGAGTCTTATTCTTCAATTGGGATGCTTCTAGCATTTCATCATTAAATCAAAAGCTTATCATTGGTTTGTCATAGGTTCCCTTTATCAGATTAGGGAAAATTCTGTTTTTGATTTGTGAAGAGTCTTACAATATGTTTTGCATTTTATCAAATAATTTTATCTGCAGTAATTAACACAATCATATGATTTTTCTCTTCTTTTTTGAGGGGGGGAGGGGCAGAGGAAGAGGGAAAGAGAGAATCCCTAGCAGGCTCCACTCCCAGTGTGGAGCCTGACACAGGGCTTGATCCTACCGTCGTGAGATCATGATCTGAGCTGAAATCAAGAGTCCGATGCTGAGCCAGCTGAGCCACCAGGTGCCCCTTTCTAGCTTTTGAATCGAAAGTGTAGCCTACTTAGTTTTTATTATTCTTATTTTCTAAATAGGAATTTAGGGCTGTAAGTTGTCCTCAGTGCTACTTTTCCAGCAGCACAAAGGATGTAGCGGACAGCACTCTTATACAATTCATTTTTATACAGTTGATGATTTCCATTTTGGTTTGTTTTTCCTTTAACCTACAGGGTTTTTTTGGGAAATGTGTTTAAAAAAATTTTTTTTAACATTTATTTATTTTTGAGAGACAGAGAGAGACAAACCATGAGCAGGGGAGGGGGAGAGAGAGAGAGAGGGAGACACAGAATGAAGCAGCTTCCAGGCTCTGAGCTGTTTGTTAGCACAGAGCCTGATGCGGGGCTCGAACTCACGAACTGCGAGACCGTGACCTGAGCCGAAGTCGGACGCTCAACCGGCTGAGCCACCCAGGCGCCGTGAAAATGTGTTTTCAAATGTCTACCTGTGTAGGATTCTTCTGATATTATTTCACCTGTATGTTTTCTGTTTTGGGAATGTTTTTGAGTGCTCCTTTTTGGCCTAATACAAGATCACTTTTTGTGGATATACTAAAGACTAATGCTTATTTTTTATTCAGAGGCTCTCATCTCTAGTTTTCTGTCCTTGATTAGATGATTTCTGAGAAAAATGTGGTAAAGGTCTTTCCACAATTAGTGCTTTGTCAACCAAATATGCTGATATCCAAAGTCAAACAATTTTACAAAAAATAAAGGACACATTTCTGGTTTATTTATAAAGTTCAGTTCGACCATGGTACCTGTCATATCCTAAGAAAGTGAGGAGTCACCTATATAGATGGGGCTGTAAAACTCTAAAGACTTGATATTATAAAGATATCATTTATTATTTTAAAATACAGAGTAAGTCTTGGGAATAAAAGGTACAGCATAGAGAATATAGTCAATGGTGCCGTGGCAGTGCTGTATGATGACTTTTAGTAGGTACGCTTGCCGTGAGCATAAAGGTTAGAACTGTCTAATCACTAGGCTGTGAGCCTGAAACTAATGTAACGTGTGTCAGCTGTACTCAAATTAAAAAATTTAAAAATAAAATAAAATACAGGGCTTGTTCGAACCACTTTTAAGAATCTCTCTAACCTAATGGAATATTCAGAGATGCGGTCAAAGATGCGTTTCTACATTATTTGTAATAATCAAAAATCCTAGGTAAGTGTCCAGTAGTGACAGTTAAATGAAGAGACATTATGTGATTTTTTTAAAAATCATATTTTTAAAAACAGTGTTTAATATTACAGGGGAATTATTGCTAATGTCTTTATTTAGCAAAGCAGGATATAAAATAGCATGTGGTATGATTACATTTTGAGAAAAGCAATATATGTACATTAAATAGATGCATAGAATAAAAGTTTTTTAACAGTTATCTCTATGGTGTAGATAATTTGATTTGTTTTTCATATTTGGCTATGTTTTCAAATCTTTTTTAAACATTAAGTTACATTATTATTAAATATAATGAAATGTATGTCTTTAGAAACGTCTTTTACCACATAGATTTTTTTGTTTAGGATGTATGGAACCTAAAAATCAGGATAGCACTAACATTTAATATTGAAATATCTAATTGTAAAGGCAGAAGTGCTTTAAATGGTTATGGCAGATTTAATCTAAAATATGCTCAATGACATTTAAATTAAAATAGTGTCACGTGGACAAGGAGTAAGAAGATGATACATTTTGTTCTGGAGAGTGCACAGGGTGGGGGGGGGTTGGTGGGGGAATTGGTGTTCTTTTCTACTATTGGTAGTAGTGATAGACAGCATGTGATACACACCTTAGTGATAGCTGTTAAAATTTTGGATATTTATATCCTTTGACCCAGAAAGTTCTCTGCTATGAATTAAACCATAGCATTTCTTTTTTTTTTTATTAAAAAAATTTTTTTTAATGTTTATTTATTTTTGAGAGACAGAGAGTGAGACAGAGTGCAAGCCAGGGATGGGCAGAAAGGGAGACAGAATCTAAAGCAGCCTCCAGGCTCTGAGCTGTCAGCACAGAGCCTGACGTGGGGCTCGAACTCACGAGCAGTGAGATCATGACCTGCGCTGAAGTCAGACGCTTAACCGACTGAGCCACCCAGGTGCCCCAACCCACAGCATTTCTTATAAAAGGACAAAGGATTTCACTCAGTACTATTTATAATCGCAAAATTAAATTAAATTAAATTAAATTAAATTAAATTAAATTAAATTAAAAAATAGAAAAAGTGCTAATATCCATCAGTATGGAACTGGTTCAACAAATTGTGTTATATCTAATCTAAATAAGGGAATATTATACAAGCCTGAAAAATAAAGGGGATCTTTATGGAAAGTGACGTGAAAAAATGTCCAAGATGCATTGTTAAGTGAGTGAAACAAGTTGCAAAATAGCAGGTATGGTATCATCTCATTTTTGTAAAATAGGTTGTGTGTGTGCACATTCACACACAGTATTATATGCATTAAAAATATCTTGGAGAGGGGCACCTGGGGGGCTCACTCAGTTAAGCATCTGACTTCAGCTCATGTCATGATCTCATGGTTCATGAGTTTGAGCCCCGAATTGGTCTCTGTGCTGACAACTTGGAGCCTGAGCCTGCTTCGGATTCTGTGTCTCCCTCTCTCTCTGCCCCTCCCCTGCTCACTCTCTGTCTCTCTGTCTCTCTCAAAAATAAATAAACATAAAAAATTTTACAAATATATTTTGGAGAAATAGGTATGAAATAGTTAACAGTATTTACCTGTGAGCAAAGGACAGGACCTGAGTGACTTCACTTCAGGTATTACTATAATTTTGAATTTTTACAATAAACAAGAATTACTTTAAACAAATTTTGATAAAAACAAATTTTAAAAGTTGAAAAATAGCACTGCAACCAGATATTACTTTGTATGTCCTCTCTGTTTGTGGTAGTATGCCTAGACGTGTAACAAGCACGTAAAATAGAATCACGGCTCTGGAGAAGCTTGTCCTCCAAAATTCTTTTTTTTTCACAGGTATACAACATTCATATAATTATTTTTAATTGGTAGTAACATGATAATTAATTTTCCAGAAGTCTAATAGTTACAATTTAGTAATTCCTTTTTAAAAATAAAAAACATTGAGCCATAATTGACAGATAACGTTGTGTGAGTTTCAGGTGTACAACATGATGATTCGACATTTGTGTACATTGAAAAATGATCACCATAGCAGTTCTAGTTAACACTTGTCAGCTTACATAACATCTTAGTAGTTTCTTCCCTCAGTGAACTAGGGGTGAAGTTCACGGATGTTTATCGTATACAGGTCAGATAATCCCAAGGTGGATATTTAACTTGTCTCAGAAAAGAATTAGATGGGTAGAATTAGTAACATTAGAGAAAACTTCAAAAGTTCCTATGAGTCATAATAAAACTTGTAATGTTTGCACCACTGTGTCTTTAATAGTAGATGTAGAAGTAAGTCTTGGGGAGAATTTATCATTTATGATGGGTCATAACTATCATGTAATGTTAAAGAGACTAGTGCAGGGGCACCTGGGTGGCTTAGTCAACCGAGTCACCTGAGTGTCCTGCTCTTGATTTCAGCTCAGGTCATGATCCCAGGGTTATGGGATCGAGCCCTGCTTGGGCTCTGTGCTGAGTGTGGATGGAGCCTGTTTGAGACTGACTTTCTCTCTCTCTCTCTCTCTCTCTCTCTCTCTCTCTCTCTCTCCCCCTCTCTCCCCCTCCCACCCCTCTTCCTCTGCCCCCCCCTCCCCGATTCGTGCTCTCGTTCTCTTTCTCTCTAAAATAAAAATGAAAAAATTTTAAAAAGATGAGTGCATGTGTTTAACTTTTGAGTTGATTTCTCATTTTCATTTAGTGTACCTGATGAACTTTAAAATACCTGTTAATTCATGCAATATTAAGCTATAATTTCCACTCAGTGGCATTTATATTTCTTGAGCAGTTCTGTAATCCCTTTAAATGCCTAGCTACCATAAAACTTTAACTAAAAGCCAAGGTTAGAAAAGGATGAGCAATAAACCATTAATTGTAGGTAATTATAAAGCTAGATTTTTTAAACAACGTTTACAGAAATGTCACATCGCTGCAGCTCACATACTCAGTGTTTTCATTCTTCCATGTTTTATTTCTGGTGTCTGAAAAATAAATGTGGTGCAATGGTCAAAGCAAAAGTGTAATAAAGCAAATTAAACATGAAGCAGAAGAAGCAGAAATAATTCCATGTGCAGTTTATTCCCTGAAACTTTGTAAATAGGTGAAGCCATTATGTTCTTTAGAATCATTGGCAGATACTTGAAATAAGTGCTACCTTGAATGACTGAGCTAAATTCCTGATAAGAAGATCACAAAGACAATAAAATGAAAGTACTGGCTTAAAATAATGATGTCAAATTCTTTTGTATAAAAACTAAAAGTCACTGCAGGTAACTGCAAGACTTCACTTTTAACCACTTTTAAACTCACGCATTAGTTTTCGCCTTATTCTATTCTGTCCCTCTAAGCTCTAACCAAGCTGACAATGTGTTTTCAGTAAGTATTTGTTTAATATGGTGTTTGAATGCACACCTATGTCAGGAGCAATGCTAGGTCTTTAGAACTGTCAGGGGAGTCTTCTGGTTCCCTTTAGCTGTGCTCCCCGCTGGCGGGATACTGTGACTCTTGTAGACTTTGCCCCTAACACCCTTACCCCTTTATTGGGATTAGTTATTTTTGCATTCTGTTTTCCACTGCCAAAGTTTAACTTCTGCAGTTAGCCTCATCAGCACCTCTGGCCATCTTCAGCTTTGTATATATCCTTCCAGCTTCCCATCCAAATGCAGAGAAAGGGTGTTCCAATTGCTTCCGTGCTGGCTGCTGCACCTGTACCTGATGACATATAACTCTTTCCTGCCCCAGCACTTGCTTCCGCATTCATCCTCACTCTCTCCAGGGTCTTCTGCCTTTCCCTCTGAATTCAGCCACACACTTAAGCCTCACTATCGTAATAGTATGTGCCTTTGTACTCCTGTTCTCTATTATTCCTTGTTACAACAAAACACATTGAACACATGGTTCATGCCCACTATCTCCCAGCCTCTCCAAACTGACCGTCTGTGGAACAACTTCCTTCTTCAGTGCTGCCCTTGATCTTTATGTTGCAAAACCCAAAGGTCTCTTGTTCACTATTTCTCACATTTGCCTTTCCATCCCACTAATGTTGCTGACTGTGCCTTTCATGAGAATATATATTTTTCCTTCTGGTTTTTCTCATATTATCCATCATGATTCTTCTCTTGCTTTTAGAGCAGTCCTTCCTGGCTTGCTTTTGCTGGTTACTTTCCCTCCTGCTGCCTGGCAATAGACATCCATCATGGCTCTGTCCTCGGGTCCGTACTCTCCTCTGTGAATAATTATTTTCTCCCTTGGAGAGCTCTCCTAAGCAGCACCTAGCACCACTACGCTAGCAGCTTCTTCAACATACTTCTGTCCTTAAAGACTTGCTTGGTTATCCATACTGTATCCCGCCCGCATTCAGAACTTTTTCATTTAGTTGTCCAACAATCCTGTCCTTTCCAACCTGAAAACTTGTGATTCTTTGGGAGAAAAGAAAGTGGAAAGGAAAGTCATTTTCTTCTTAAAACTAGGTAAATGCATAGCATTTATTTGTTTCAACAAAGCACCATCATTATTCTGATCTCTGTAAGTGGCACCACCTTTTCTAGTGATTTAACTGAGAAATCTAGAAGTCTCTCTCCTCTGTAGAGTCATCTGCTGACTGATGTCAGTTCACCCAGCTCCTGTGGGTGCCACCACCCTGGTTCTGCGCACCTTGCCTAGCCTCTGACCTCTGGGCAATCGCTGCCTAATAACACTTTCTGAATACCACTGTAGTCAAGCCACTAATCTTCCGCTGTTCCTTATTTGTTGCAACATTGGTTTTAGCTCCTGGCCCTGACTCTCAGGACTCCGGGGGTTTGCCTTTACCCTCTGTGTCCCGCTTCCTTCCTCCCGCCCATTTGCCACGGAGCCAGCTACATTCTCCCGTTTGTGCCTTCAGTCACGTGGTTTCCTTGTCGGGATTGCCTGCTTCACTCCCACGTCCTCCCTAGCTTTCAAGGACTGCCAACATCTCTCCAAATCTACGTTTAAAGTCAGTACCTTCAGTTGAATCATGTTCCTTTATGTCTCATTTGTGGATGAATAAGCAACCCCTCAGACATAAACCTCACCTTCCCTCAGAAGCCTTTCTTAAATCCTTTCCATTTTCTATCAGCTCTTAAAACACATTTTAGTCTTATTTTCCTGATTGTACTTGAAGCTTCTTAAAGATGAGAATATATCTCATCCCCTTCTTTGTCCCCTCCGGTGACTGTTGTCACCGGAAGACACAGAGGATAATTTCATTAACTACTTACTTATTGATTAGATGCTGGGCATTACAGTTTGAATATTTATCAGGTTAAGGAAACTTAAATAAGATTTCAAATAATCCAATCATCTACGTTCAATGAAATACCCAAAGTTTCTGTTGTTAGTAACATGCTAGGGCCTAATGTTCTTGGAATTAAAAAACCAAAAATGTCTTCTAGATGAAATACTTTTGATTAAAATGTGTCGTTTCATTTCAGTGGAGATGGAGAGTTGGCCATTTTCCTTAGGATAGCCTTTTAACCTTTACAACATAAAACTCCCTCATGCTATAAGGTACTAGAGTCACGGAAGTCAGTGCTAGAGTAGCCTTAGAGATAGTCTTGCAGAACTTTCTCTTTTCACAGTTGAAGTCAACAGAAGTTTAGTGTCAGATATTGAGACTGGGACTAGACTCTGGTGTTCTTGTATCAAATCCACAGACCTTTCTACTGCACCCTTGCATATACTTTATTCACTCATTTTTTTCATTCAGCACACACTTAGTGAGCACCTACTACATGTCAAGCCAAGCTCAGCAATGAAATATAATAAAAAATAAGATACAGTCCCGGCCCTCAAAAGAGCCTAATCTGTTAGAGGAGACAGGCAAGTCAATGGAAAATGGAAATATAGTAGAACATGAGGTGGAGGAAAATAATCTGGTTTATGCTGTTTTATTTTAATATGGAAAGGATTTGAAGAAGTTTAATGCTGAGGGAAAGTGCCAATAGCAGGGAAAAGGCTGAGGTTTGGTTGAAGGTTAACTGATGCAGTTGATGAGCCTTTGAAGGCTGTGTGAAAGGAACAGTGTCCAGAGCACAGGTGGGGCCACTAACTTCACACCAGAGAGAGATAGTGTTTCTAACCAGAATGGAGTTGAAAACAGGGAACCGGAAGCTAAGGAGCATTCCCATCTGATGCCATCTATTTTGTGGATGAAGTAGGACACAAGGTCATTGGATGAGACTGAGGGTAGGGAGGGAGGTGGAGGCAAATCAAGAGTTTTTGAAACCCCTCCCTCCTTGTAGGAAATGCAAGAGTCTTGGCCTTCTGAGCAATGTAGGGAGCAAAGTCATCTATCACCCACGAAGGATAAAGATGGCGAAGGGAAAAGGCCTGAGGAGCCTTTCATAGATATCCAGCAGAGATCACCACTGAGTGAGTAGGGGATTCGCGTGGCAGGAGTCAAGCCCTCTGATGTTCATGGTGGTCCAGGGTGCCCAGGGTCTCAGCTCCTATTGGGAAAAAGCTGGGACTGACGAGCAAGGCGAATGGCAGTTATGCAGGAATGATCCGAGATCTGTGTGGGTTCTGGACAAGCTCAGGGAGCGGAGAAGCCTGGGGATAGACAGGAGTGGTACTGATTACAGGGGCAGCAGACATTCTCCTTATGTGGCAGTTGATTATAAGGAATAGAAAGTTGGTTGCCGGAATGAAGAGGAAGGGATATTGAAAAGATTATTTTAAAATAGATTTATTTTGAAAGCTTATGGTCTGGTGGGTTGTGTTGGAATAAAAGGGTAAGCTAGCAGAGTCATACTGATAAGGTCTGGTCAGAATGAAGCCTCTCTGTCCCTGAGTCATGGTAGACCTTAGCTGCTAGCACGTCTCATAACCCAAATGTTAGGTTCTCTGGATTCTCATTGTAGTCGGGAGGAGCCCCCCCCCCCCCCCCCAGGATCTTTTATTCCCCCTAGGACTTTTCGTGCTTGATTCTTATGCTGTTACAGTTCTTTAGTATTAATAATTCAGAGTCAATTGTTTTTAATGACCTAACTATAAATAATCAGTGAAAAGAATTAAAGTAATGGAGGTACTCATTGATATTTTCATAATCCTTGCTCTGCCCTGTGGCATTGCCTACTACTGATAAAACTTGGTATCATAACAGTTTGGTGCGCTGTAATTCAAATGTGAAGAGAGCAAAAGCAATTAAAGCTGCTTTGAAAAATAAAACCAAGAGCAACTGACATGAAAAGGAATTAAGAGAACCTTTCTAAACTGAAAACATATACTGAATAAGAGATTTGAAAAAACTGCCTCAATGTACTAAAACCTCCCTCTTCTTGATTCCTAAAGATAATAGGCACTAGTAGTAAAAAGTAAAGAATATGTGTGTGTAGGTGCCCCTGGGTGGCTCAGCTGGTTGGGTGTCTGACTCTTGATTTTGGCTTAGGCCATGGGATCGAGTCCTGCATTGGGCTCAGCACCGAGGATGGAATCTGCTTGGGATTCCCTCTCTCTCTCTGTCTCTCTCTCTGTCTCTCTCTCTCTCTCTCTCTCTCCCCTGCCCCCACCTCTCTCCCTCTGCTCCTCTCCCCAGCTCATATTTCTAAAATAAAATTAAAAAAAAGAATATGTGTGTGTTTATATACACATGTACATGTATATATGTACATATATAATTTTTTAAAGTAATGTGTCTTATCAAACTTTGAAAAAGGTAACAGGCCATCATAGTCATAAAGACAAAAAAATAGCTTGTCTTAAGAGAAAAGTAAATTGTGCATCAGTAATTATAAATACAGTAATTCATGAATTAATTCACAAATAGATAATAAAACCAGATAATACAATTATATGTTCTGGACCTATGCCAGCAAACTATACATACTCGAGTATAGCATTTATGACTCTGTGTTAAAGTTATTTGTTTACTAATCATTTATTTACCCCTTTGATTGTGAATTCTTGGAAAGTAGAGAACAGTCTTATTTAACTTGTATTTCTAGCTGGTACTCATAAAAGTGCTGAAAAACCCCTCCGATAATAATGCCTACACACAAAATGACACATCTCTGAATAACCTATCACTTAGTATTATTGTCCCTGTTCTGCAAGAGAGTTAACTAAAACCTGAGAAGTTTAAGCTTTTTTTTTTTTTTTTTTTTTTTTTTAATATGACATTGCTCCTAAGTGACTGGCCAGGAATTTGAACCTAGGTGCTGGGGCTCCAAAGCCTACAATATATATAGGGCAGGAAATGTGTTACTCGTTTTTATATTCCTAATACCTAGCACTGTGCTCAAACGTTGTAGTTAGTCAATGAAAATATTTGAAATAAGAACAAAAAAGTGATATTTAAAGTTAACCAGATTTAGCAAATGAATTTTTTTAACTATTTAAATTACCAGAAATCTTAACTATTTTAAAATTATGCTTAAGGTAGTGACAGGAAAAACATGAATTTTAAAGAGTACTGTTCTTGAAAACATGGAACCCTACAGTGTGATCAGAGGTAGTGAGAAGAGTCTCCACTCAGATACTGCTCCTGTCACTGTTCCATTTTGACCTTGGGCCTGTATGTTTCATATACTCATTAATTCAGCAAATTTTTATTTAGGTTCTGCCAAGTTTCTGACCCTGGACTAGATATCAAGGAGTAGAAATAGTCATGATTTTGGTCTCAAGGAGCTTAGAGTCTAATGGGAGAGACAAATGTCCATCATAATGAGAGAAATAAATATAAAATTACAGCGATGGCAGGTGTTGGACAGGAGTTAAATGGAACTGAAGGAACACATCATAGGAGAACTAGAAGTAATTACAGAGATCCAGGAAATGACAGTTGTTCTGAAATCTGAAGACTGAGTAGGGGTTAACTAAGCCAAGAGAGGAGAAGAAGGGAAGGGCCAATGGAGCAGCACAGGCAAAGGACCAGTGGATGATGGGGCTTGTGACATATCAGAGAGAATGGCAGGGAGAGGGAGACAGGACATGCAGCTGGGACTTGGGAAGGAAGGCCCAGTCTTGACAGGCCGCCATGGGCCACCTGAAGGAGTGTTATTTCTATCCAGCTACAGAAGGGAAAACATGGAGAGTTCTAGGCAAACAGACATCAAGACCATATCTCATAGCTTTAGTGGACAGTGGGTTAGAGGACAGGACTGAGTGACAGTAGCAGGCCAGGAGTCCTTTGGAGGAACCCAGAGACATAATGATGGTGGTAGAGAGGAAAGAAGTGAATGGGTTTGGGCTGGATTTTAGAGGTAACATCAACAGGAAGAGCAGAAGGAAGGGTGGATTGGTCGAAGATGTTCCTAGGCTTCTAGCCCATGGATGGTGAAACCCTTGCTAAGGTGGGAACACCTCCAGAGGACCAGCTAGGTCCAGTTGGCTATATGCTGAAATTGAAGTGCCCTTGAAACCACCAGGAAGGAATGTCTGGGAGACACCTGGGCATATAGGCTGGGTACTCTTAAGAGCTCCAGACTGTTGTCACCCAGATGGACATGATCCCTTCTGCCCCTGAGTTCCCACAGTGCTTTGGGCCTCTCTTCCTGCTGGTATTAAGAGTTCCGATTTTGGATTATGGTTATCTTCCTGTGTCTTATATTGTTTGCTAAGTGAAATTTAAGTCCTAAAGTCTTTGCCCAGTAGCATAAAGATTTAATAACTTTTGAAAGTGCAATTACGTCTTAACTTTATATAATATGCGCTTATTGAAAAGTCTTGAAAATTGTCCTAATGAAGGAAAGGGCTAAAGTCTATAGTGGAGGCACTTGGAATTCCTCCAGAGGCTCCTGTTTCCATCTGGTTTCAATTCTGGTGCTGGCTCTTTTTCCCTGATTACGGATTTTTTTTCTTTTAATGTTTATTTATTTATTAGAGAGAGAGCACACGCTTGCAGGGGAGGGGCAGACAGGGAGGAGGGGAGAGAATCCTAAGTAAGCTGTGCACTGTCAGCACGGAGCCTGATGTGGGGCCTGATCCCATGAACCCGTGAGATCATGACCTGAGCTGAAATCAAGAATTGGACACTTAACCGACTGAGCCACCTAGGTGCCCCTCAATTACGGATTTTTAATATGAGGAGGTCTGCTCAAGTGGAAGACCTTGTATGGCTGTCTAGAAGGGGCAGTGAGAATGGAGAATCCCATTCTGGACTCCAAGAGTACTGCCTTCCTCTAAAAGGTCTCAAAGAACAAATCATGTTCTTTACCCAAGCCTCAGGTGACACTAGGGTAGAGGTAGAAAGACAGGCCCTTGATAAACATGGAGACTTTTCACAGGGCCTTTTTGAGGCTGGTTTCCCAGGGAAATCCTGGTGGCCTTTCCCGAGTAATGAGGAGGAATTGAGGCTAGGATTTGGTTCCTCATTCATTTCTTCAAGGCACAGCTCACTGAAGCCTAGAATCATTCAGATTTCAGGCCCTTGCTCTCTTAGGTAGTAGGCTTGACTACTTTGAAACATCTAGTGTGGAGCACATGAACAGCTTATTAGGGGTTTTCATTAAAATAGTTTGGGACCCCTGTGAAGGATTAGACTTCCAAATTGCAGGGTCCAGAAGATGTAGCTCTTTTGAATGTTTACACTGGTGGAAAGGTCTGAGAGGCTCAGGTAGGGGGTGGGCCTTGCCAAAGGGCTTCCAGGCCATGGGATGCTCAGACACAGGCACATCCTGGAGTTATACCATGGAGATTCTTCCAGGTGGCTGGGGGTGGGGGGGTGGGGGGAGGTGAGAAGGTGTACCCTAAGCTGAATGGCTGGAGACTGGTTGGGCAGAAGTCTAGGGTGTCTGAATTGGGAAAAGGAAGCTTTTGAATTGAGGTGCCCTGAGTCGTGGGGGCAAAGCTCATCTGAGTGCCATGTCCTAGCCTTGGGGAAGCCATCCTCTTTCAGACCCCTCTTGCCAGCAGAAAAGCTGCTGCTAGTCTTTCAGGAGACCTGGCTCTCCTTGGCTCAGGTCTGGTTCAGGTGAGCTCCTGCTGGACTGCATTAGGCTGGCTGACCACATGGTACCTGATGGGGCCTCTGGTCCCATTGTAGAATGAACTGATAGGAGAAGGCAACACTGAATCTTGCTCATCTGGGTGATTTCCTCTGGGGAAGAAACTGGCAAAGGAGCAAAATGGACCTCTCAAACGCCTATTGAGAAAAAGGGGGATGGTTATAAGAGGCCACAGTCCAGATCACAATGGTATTAAGGTTCTCCAGAGAAGACAATTGATAGGGTGTGTGTGTGTACACACACATGTATGTATATGTATGTATGTGTATGTATGTGTATGTATATACATATTAATATAAACGGAGAGAGAGACAATTGATAGAGGTATGTGTGTACATTCATATGGCTATAAATGGAGAGAGAGAATGAGAGACTGATTTTAAGAAATTGGCTCGAGTGATTGTTTGGGCTGGCATGTTTCAAAACCATAGAATAAGCCAGCAGCAGCCTGGAGATTCAGGTAGGAGCTGATGTTGCAGTCTTGAGTCTGAAGGCTGGAAACTCAGGCAGATTTTCTGTGTTGCCTTCTGGAGGCAAAATTCCTTCTCCTGGGAAACTCAGTCTTTGCTCTTAAGGCTTTGAACTAATTGGATGAGGCCTACTTAGATTATGGAGGTTAATCTGCTTTACTTAAACAAAACTGATTGTAAATATTAATCACCTCTTAAAAAAAACCCTCTACAGCCACATCTAGACTAGTGTTTGACCAAACAGCAGCACACCATAGTCCATGCAAGATGGCACATAAAATTAAGCATCACCAGCAATGCTCATTGTATACTGTCATCTAATAAAGGAAGGAAGGTCATTAGGTAAGCATTTTCCCCTCAAGGGATGGTGGGAAGAAGGGGAGAGAGAAGATTGTTGTGCTTATTTGTGGGACTTATTAATCTTTAGCTGCTTTTTGAACTTTGAGTCTTCTGTTGGGACGCGCTATAATGGCATTTGGGGGGTTGGCTTATCATAGATCATTCCCTCCTAAACAAGTTACCCTTATTGGTACCAGCCAGAGTCCCAGACTCCTGGTCTTCTGTTGGGACCCATATTTTTAGGTGGAAGCACCTTAAAGGTAGAATCAATATTTGTTCCTTTTGGTAACCCCATATTGTCTAGTACTGAGCCTTATACATAATGGACATTATTCATTTGAAAAGTATTGAAGTCTTCCAAATTCAAGGCACTGTGCTAGGTATTAGAATAGCCATTGAGTATGTACTTATTGAGGGAATTATTTCACATCACTTTACATTATGATTTGTATTTCCTTCCCCCTCCCCTTCCCCGCCCACCCCGAATTAGAGGGGGAACAATTTCAATCTAGTATATCCTAGAACATAGAGTCCTGTAAGTGCTTCTTCCTTGGCTGGCATTCATGGTTCCTGTGATTGCCTCAGTTTAACCTTCCAGCCTCAGCTCTCACTGTGCTGCTCCCGTAGCCCACTCTCAGGCTGCCCTAGAGAAGCCTCTCTCCACAGTTCACCCCGACAACAGCTCCACTCTTTGTTCGATGTTCCTTCCACCAGAAATATGCTGTCTTGCCGGTTCCTTCCATGTTTACCCATTCAGATCCACTGTTGAGTAGACTAGGTGCTCCCTCAGGTGCTCCCCCAGGACCCCATGCTCACCATCTGCACCACAGCCCTTTCATGACTTCTCTTATGATGCCGTGTGTGTGTTTTCACCTCTGTGGTGAGAGCCTCTGGAGGACAGGGTCCTGGTCTCATTCTGTTTTGCACCCCTGCTCGGTACCTTGCACTTTGCAGGTCAGGTGTTAATGCAGTAGGACCCCAAAGACCTCCAGCAGTTCTTGCATGTTTGATATGTGTGTCAGGAATCTTTTCAGCCAACCACATTATTATTTTGAGCTGATTATTCAGTTTCCGGACAATCTCAGACTTTTCTTTTTGTATTTGGAATGTAGTCAGAGGACAAGAAGTGGCGATCTTTCCTGCCTGTTTTATTGTTGATAAGAGGATAGTTAACCAAAAAAAGACAGTCATTTGAAGGTTTAAAATGAATGGCTACAAGAAAGATTAAAAATATTTGTGGCTTCTTTATCAGTGGGCCTCATTTTCATCAATGCTCACAAACCGGTTACTGATGCTTTGCTCTGGGGGCCAGTGACAGCAATCTGGAACTTCATTTTCCTTATTATTGCAGTTAGCTGCCAGTGAGAACATTTAGTCCAGTAACATGATAGAAGGAGAGACAAGGGGAAAAGATATGAAAGGTGTAGAAAGAGGGTGGGCAGGAGCCTGCTGACAGTTCTTTTGCAGTTCAGTGAATTTGGGTCTAGCCTGGATATCACCACTGCAAGGGAGAAGAATACTCTACCCGGAGAAGTACTGGCGGCCACCGTGTTCTTGGGGACGTGATGATGTAAGGACATTCTTACAAGCTCATTAGCTTTCTCACTGTAGAAGCATTGGCAAGCTCAGATGCCAGACGACATTATGTCAGTGTATCAAGCCCAGAATCCTAGCAACAATTTTCGAGGTTGGAAACTTATTGAAAATGACTCTTTTCACATTAGGGAGTTTTGTTGGCAGAGAGGAAGCCAGATTTTGCCCTATGCCAAAGTGTAGGAAAACTCGTGTGTTAGCCCTGTCTGTTCTATTAGAACTTTTAGCTGGTACTTGCCCAGAGAGAAGAATTGTCAAGAAAAGACAATTGTGAAGAATGATGAGGTCTTTATCTTTGGAATGTTTACTCTTTCACAGCATCAGTAATTTGTTTTTGTTGTTACCTTGTTTAGTTTTGGACAGTGTGCCCCAGGACCATTGTGAACCCAAATTGGAATCTCTGAATTTGACTAATATTTCAAAATCACCTGATGATGTGACTTACACATTATAGGGACACAAGCCACGTTTGTTGTGTGATTAAAAGCCTGCTAAGTATAAGGCATGAACTCTTACGGATATGTTCTCTCCCTCCCAGAGTGCTCTGTGTAAGTGAATTATATTGGCTATGTGGTTTAATTTTTGAAAAAGTATAATTTATCAAACCACCCTTAACTACAATTGTCATAATTTTTATGGGTTTATTTTAATAATATAATATTGGTAATATACTAGTTAAGCAGCAAAAATGAAAAAAAGTGCATTGTTCCCCAGTTTACTTTCCATTTGAATTTTTAAAAAATGGTTGCTTATTTTTGAGAGACAGAGACAGAACGCAAGCAGGGAAGGGCAGAGAGAGAGGGAGACACAGAATCGGAAGCAGTCTCCAGGCTCTGAGTTGTCAGCCCCCGATGCGGGGCTCGAACTCAAACTGAGATCTTGACCTGAGCTGAAGCCAGAAACTTAACCAACTGAGCCACCCAGGAGCCCCATACTTTCCATTTTAATGCAAGCAAATATTTTGTCAGTTAGGTTTTTACAAATAATAACATACTTTAAAGTTTTATATTGAAGGTTTGGGAAAAGAAAGTCAATAGTAATCTGACTAAAATTGTGACTGTCTTCTTTTTCACCTTCTATGAGAAAGTTTCAATAGTAGTGGGGCATCATACTGAGTTCAGAATGGCAATGAAGGTGCTTGCAGTTTGGCTTATTTGGTTCAAGTGTAGGTACATCTTCCGAAAGACTGATATTTTGTGCATCACGTCCAGTGACTGCACTTGAAGGTTAATTTAATTGTTGGCTTTCACTTCTTTGGGTTTCTCTTTCCTAGATAGAAAAGCAGTTGCCACCTACTTGATTCCACAGTGCTCTTTATATAAGAACCATGTGATGAACTGCATCTTGAATTTAGTTTCTGGAAGAATCTCAGCAAAGACTTTTGCTTGCTTAATTTTGTTGGACAGTAGAAGTTGTGTAATCCTGTATATTATCATTTGTGACTTTTCTGTCACAACAATTTCATATCTAACTATAGCAGTTTGTTCACCTCAGGTGTGTGGTGACATCTTCTCTTAAAGCTTTTTTTAGATGTTCTATTTTCTTCACCCACCAATTATGCTCTTTTATATTATGCTATAACCATATGTCACTTAAGGTTCTTTATAAGTAGGCAGGATACACATTTCTAAAAATATGTTTTCTGGTTAATACTTCCATCCCTATGAAAGTGGTGGAAGGAGGGAACATCTGAGGCAGAGAAAGTGTTTGCTTCCTGTCCAGAAACCCAGAGTACATTAGAAATGTCCATGGCAGGGCACCTGGGTGGCTCAGTCGGTTAAGCATCTGACTTTGGTTCAGATCATGATCTCACAATTCATGGGTTTGAGCCCCGCATCAGGCTCTGTGCTGACAGTGTGGAGCCTGCTTGGGGTTCTCTCTCTCTCTCCCTCTCTCTCTGCCCCTCCCCTACTTGCATTTCCTCCTGCTCTCTCAAAAATAAGTGAATAAACTTAAAAAAGAAAAGTCCATGGCACCTGGGAGACACTCCATAAAACACAACGAACTGATATGACTATACCATATAAATTTTCCTCCAAACTGGAAAATTAAGACCTGTTCTTCACTGTGCCTTTTTTCTTCATCCAGACTCTGTCCTTTTATCATTGTACCAATTTATGTAGGCTTTTGCAAATTTTGAGGAGCTTCTGAGCCACAGTATTTGCATGGCTGGCCATTTCTTTTTTCTTTTCCCACTTTGGGGCATGTGTGTTTTGGGGCGGAGGGGATGGTGTTTGTCATCATCAGTGCAGCTTTTGGCACCTACTACATTTATCAAACCCAGGAAACGTGGCCCAAAGCCAAGACAGAAACTCACACTTCTGGGCAGAGGGTTTTCCACCCATTTTGAATTGAAAAGCAAGTGTTAGAGGTTGCCCGGACCCGCCTGGTTTAATTTAGTGTTTAATGTCTAGCAATTGTGTCTTCATTTTCCCCTTGATTTGTGAGCCCCTCAGTGAAGGGCAAAGTGACTGTCTTTGTCAACAGCATTGACCACTCTTGCTGCATTGCCCTTTCTTCTTGTTCTTTTCCTCAAAGGAGGGAAGCTGTTCAACAGCTGCATGTTTTCTTACTGGAAAAAATAAATAAATAAATAAAAAGAAGAAAGCCAGAGTGAAGGTTTCTGAAAACATAATCCATTCTTCCATATTTAATGACAAAAAATTACTTTACCCTTAAGTATATTTTTATTTTTACATAGCTATGTCCTTACCTGTCTCTGCATTTCTTTATTCTATGCAAATGCTAATCTGTTAATCTCCCCTTAGTGGGTCTTTGCTTTGAGCTGTTTATCCATGGCAGTAGTATTGTTTTAGGTCTTTAAATTGTTCCTATTAATTTAAAGATGATCTAAAGTATATATTAAAGAACATCTGGAGGGGGGAGAAATCCCTCCAGGTCTCATCCCTCCCACACAACTATTTTTGCTTGTGCATTTTGCCTTCTAGTTGTACGCACAGAGCTGTTGTGAAGGGATGTTTATTGTTTGGGATTGAGCTTGTCGCCATCCAACCATAGTCTCTAATCCAGCTCTCCTTTGGATTTATAAAACGCCCAACCAAGTTCATAAGTTTGTGGTCTGTGGCCATGACTCAAAACAGTGTTGAGTGATTTCTGTGGGAATAAGATGGCCCACATGGGAGAACGGCTTCAAGTGTCTTCATAGCTACGCTGTCACCAAACAATGTGGCCAGAATTGTCCACCACGGACTCATGCATTTATAATGCTAGTGATGACTAATTTAAACTGAGGTAATTTTAATAGGGACAGAGACATTCTAATTATAGAGACTTTTTCTCCTTTATCCAGAAAAGCATCCTAAGACATGTAACATTACCATTTGAGAGAATTTTATTCCTTCGTATGTCTAAGGATTCCATTGCATTTTGGAGTCACGTTTTCAAATGTAATGATTTTGTACCTCATTGTAGGTCAGAAGCAAACTACATTTTTCTATATATTGTGAAGACAGTCAAAATATGAAAGTATTTATTTTCAGCCATTTAGGTAAATTGTTGTTTACAACCGAGATAGGAAATGGGATAATTCTAGTTTCTGCAAAAAGCCATGTTATTATGTCTTCATATTTAAATGCGTGCAGGGTATTTCTTTTCTAATATGCAAAGCTTAAATAATAAGGCCCATTGACAGGTATTAATACTTGTTTTTAAAAGAAATGAATTACATAAACAGAGCTAATTTGTTTTTTAAGCTTATGATTTGTGAAAGAAATAAATGTCTAATAATTCTAAGAATAAAACTAACCTACCATTAGCTATTTTCACTGGCTCTTCCTTTCTATTCCACCTGCTGATTTTGCTTAATAGATTTACCATTGGTTGTGAAGGTCTGGAATGTTGGGAAAATGAGGTTTTGTTAAGTCATTTCCCTGGTTCTTTGATTATAAGTCTTCCTGTGTGGGCAGGAGTGTTAGAGCTTGTTGTTTTTATGTCAGTATTTCCAGGGTTCCCCACTTTGGGTAATCTATTTAGCTTCTAATCTCCATAAATTAGAAATGAGAGGGATGATCATTCATAATTGACATGGACAGTCAGAAAGAAGAGAGTGTCACCACTAGGGGAAAAGAAGAGCTATGTTTTAAGGGTTATGACTTAAGAATCAGACCCGTGACTAGCAATTTCAGGCGTAAATAGATTACTTAAAAGAAGATGAGATTGACTGCTTTCAAGAAGTACAAGTGCAAGAGGGTTCATTATTGATTTTTAGATGTGGGACTGTATCATTTTCAAAGAGATGATTTTATGGAATTCCTTCAATTACTTCTTTTCTTCAGTAACAGATGTAGTAACTTGACCTCCGTGTGTGTTAGTTATTTTAAGGCTTAGGGGTCCATAGGAAGCCTTCTCTAACTAAACATTTTGGCTGGGAATGGTGGCCCCACTCCAGGTGCCCATAACTCCCTGGGCATGCTTCCGTATCACGTTCTTTTAAAATTGTTATTTCTGCCATTTCCACAATACTTTAAGCTTTTTAATACTTCCACGGTGCCTGGCTCACAATGCTTAATAATTATTTGTTGAACTGAAACTAAACTAAAAGCCAAATTAGCATAAACATGGTCTGTCTCATGCCTGAAGTTAGTAATATACTTGATAAGTATAATATTCCATTTTTACACACATTCAAACATTGAAGGGTGGAGGTGAGGGAGACTTTGGCTTCTGATTCTAATCCAGTATCATTTTTAGCTTATTTCTTTCGGGGACTGAGAGTCCCATGGCTGTGCCTGTGCTTAATTTGTGTACTCCATGTGCTTTTGTCTGCACAAGGGAATATATGAAAGGATTGAGGGTTGTCGCCTCTCTGTTATAGTGCTTGGACACTGCCAAGAGGAGTGATGATGACTGTTTCACCATGGAATAGATGGAAAGCCACCTTTCTCTTTGTAGTCACTTACTCAGAATACAGACGCATAGGTGGGCTGCAGTCACCCTTAGTAAGAGCGGATGGCAGTTAGCATGAAAGGGTGTTTGCTTGCTTCCAGTGGCAATTTCGGAGAGCTTTGTGAAAGGGACAAAGGTGTTCATCAGCATTAGGGACGTTCTTAATATTCCAGCCCCGTGGAGAGACCAAGAGGAGGAGAACCAAAAAATGAGGTGATCCGTGGAAACGTGACGTCACAAGCTGTCCGTGAGCCTGAGCGACCGTGGAGATATTGATAGGAGCGGTTAGTGGAGTCAAGACACAGGGAATTCTAATCTGTAGGAGGGAGATCTTGTCCAACTAACAGAAACAGTGAGAGGAGCTGTAAGGAGCAACCAGCCAGATATCTGCCAAGCTGAGGACTTTAATGGCCCTGTAAGTAGAAGAGAAGTCATGAGAAATGATGTTGAGCTACTTGTAAGTTCATCATTGTGGACAACTTTCCTAGCTTCCCTGAGTATTGGGCTTCTTCGTAGAAGGTAGGAGATAATAAGGCCTGCATCTTGGAGTGGTTGTGGGGTTTGCACTAGGCAATGCATGCGATTCACCTAGCACTGGGGCTGGCACACCACAGCTGCTTATTACTATGTTAGTTCCTTCCTGACCCTGCAGTTCTTCTGGTGTGAATTACCCCATCGATGGAAGGGCCAGCCTCTAGGGGTTCCTTAGCTCCCATTGTGGTCATGGTAGAACTGGTTTTAAAGCTCTAATGGAGGAAGAGCAAATGATCACCTAAAGATTGGCCCAAAACAGGTCAGTTGTCAGAGAAGCTCAGGATGCAGGAATCAAACTGGTGACAGACTCTCAGGTTACCGAGAACCCCAGTGGCATATAACTCCTCAATATTTGATATACCAGTACATGGTTCAGATTTATAGTTCATCTATCTTTGCTTTAAAAACAGGGGGTCTCTGAGTGCCAGATTCTTTTCTCTTTTCCTTCCCGATTTCATTTTCACAACAACCCTGTGGAATAAATTCTTCTCCTTTTATAATATGAAAAAACTGAGGCCTACAGAGGACGAATCTAGTGGCCCATGGTCATCAGCTACTGGCAGGAGGGGCCAGGATTTGGACCCAGTCTGTCAGTTGTTACTGCCATTGCTCGTCATCCTCCCACATTTGCTGAAATGCAGGAAGACCGCCCGGCAGGAGAGGCTTCAAAGACAGGCACAGCAGCCTTTGCCCTGCGAGTGCCTGGAAGGCCGCGACTGCCTTCTGCTTGGCAAACCCAGGGCCCAGCAACATCTGGCACATGGCAGGCTCTAGGTAAATATTTACAGAGTGGATGAAAGCCACAAGTTAAGGTAGAAAACTAATTATTTCAGCAAGTAGCAGGTTGTCAGCAATATGAAATTTGTCATCAACATTATTGAGTTACTGAAAACTATGTGACATTTATTAACACAGGCTCTGCACAAGTGGCTATACAGAATTTAAAGATCTGTGTTTAAAATTGGACAATATGTGAAAAACTGACACAAGATAAAATTCAGAAGATGTCAACAATTTTTTAAATGACTGAAGAGGCACATGCTGCTTCTTGGGAAGAGTAAGCTGATAAGCCTAAAAATAGCTTTTAAAAATGAATGATACAAATTTTGATTCATGCATTCTCTGCTTCCTTTCCTCTGAAGTATACATATTCCAAGGTTGCCATTATAGAGATTTTTTAAAGCATTCTTTATTTTCATGTAAAGGCAGCACAAACAACTTTCAATCAGATTGAAAATGAAAAGTAAATGTAATAATTTAAGAAGCAAATAGATTGGGCCAGTTCTTGACCAAATAAATGAAGCCATTAGCTGTCTGCTTTGTGAGAATTTTGATGATGGAAATGTAAAAGGCTAGTTGAACACTGGTATTTTATTAGTAACCACAGAACCATAAATCTGTTAAGGCTGGGATCTGACAGAAATTCTACTAGGTTGAATAAGTCAAGTTTCTGTTAAATGAGGACTTTTCTCTACCGGTAAAAAGTAACCACCATGGCCATGGAGCTTCTTCTCAGCACAAGTGTATTGCACTTGGTTGAATCACCTCACTTCCCCCTTCCCTAGCAGACAGGAGTTTTAGCATAGAGCCAGACGCATCGAGATGCCTTTTCTTTTGAATCCATTTGGTCATGAAGAGTATTTAGAAATAGCAAACACCAGTCCTGTCATGGTAAAGGAGAGGCTTGTTTTTTTGTTTTGTTTTGTTTTGTTTTGTTTTGTTTTGTTTTGTTTTGTTTTGTCTCCCCAGAGAAAGCATCCTTTCAAGTAAGTACCTTTAGTGCTAGTTGACTTTTCCTTAGAAGTTCATTTCACAGACTTAGTGAAGATACACCAAATATTTGCAGTTTCATGCGGAGGCATGAAACTTTTGCTGAGGCTTTACCATTTCCTTTTTTTGAGGGGAATGGGATGCCTGTTGAGTTTTATGGAGAAGCTGTCCCAGATGCATGACTAAAGTCAGGTAGTCTTTCCATGGACAGCAGCACTGGGATTTGGCAAATGCAATTTCTGGCAAATCAAAAGGGATTTGGCAAATGCAATTTCTATACCACAGATGGAAAGGAGCTACCTTCGTAACCTTGGCTGCACCTGTATTATAGTTCTATACAGTGTGAATTTGTGTCCTTAGGGAAGTACAAGTTATTTTTTTTTTAATGGTTATCGGGACTGAGCAAGTTGATTTGTTTGTATCAACTAGGTGAAAGCTACCTGTAATTTGCATTTGTTAACCCTAAAAACTTTCAAGTCAAGTATGCCTTTTTAAAAAAAGGTATTTGTCATTTCCATAAATTACCTCATTGGAATATTAGTTCTTAATTCTTTTTCAAGTTGTGCCTGTATCTAAGCATACATTACAGTGTCTTACATAATACTGGACATAGGAAGTCATTTAAATAGTATTTGATGATTCATTGAGGTTATTTGTTATGAAGATCTGATTGGGGCCATTTTTTATTTCACTCTCTCCCCCCCACTTTATTTTTCTTTTTTGGAGGATAGTTAACTTTGCTTTCTCTTTGTATATTAATGTGGCTTCTGGGGTGATATTAGGGTGAGTGAAGATTGTGGGAAGTTTTAGCAATGATCTTTATTTGTAATGTTTTAAAGTGTAAGACCAACAAAATGTTATTTCTTCCAAGAAATTTATACTGGCCTTGCTTACATTTATGACCGACAGCCCCTACTTTCCAGCCATTCATTCTCGAGATCAGTGATGAAATTTGCCAAGTGCTTGCTTTGTGCAAGCACCACACTAGAAATGTCAGCAGGAATTTGGAGTTAAAATGTGATAGGTCCCTACCCTTAAGGAGCTCCTTGTCTAGACCTACACTGTCTGATACATTAGCCCTGGACCCATGTAGTTACTGAGCACTGCACTGTGGTTAGTCCGAATTGAGATGTGCTGTGAATGTATGCTGTGTTGGGTTTCAGGGACGTAGTAGGACAAGAGAAGGCAAAGTGTCTTCATAGTTTTTATACTGGTTATGTGTTGAAATGATAGTATTTGGGGTTAGATAAAATAAACTATTAAAGCTTATTTCATCTGTTTCTTTTTATATTCTTTAAGGCAATTAAAACATTTTTTTTTAATTTTTTTTTTTTAACGTTTATTATTGAGACAGAGAGAGACAGAGCATGAACAGGGGAGGGTCAGAGAGAGAGGGAGACACAGAATCTGAAACAAGCTCCAGGCTCTGAGCAGTCAGCACAGAGCCCGACGCGGGGCTCGAACTCACATACCGCGAGATCATGACCTGAGCCGAAGTCGGACGCTTAACCGACTGAGCCACCCAGACGCCCCGGCAATTAAAACATTTTAAATTACATATGTGACTCATACTGTTTTGGACACCACTGATCTATATAGTCTCTACTTTCTTCTGGTGCTATCACCAAGGGAGAATGTCCATCACCCAAAGATAATTCAGTGTTTTCTCCATAAATGCTCTTGTTTATAACTACAACAAATAATAGCAAAGACTAACAGGTTAGGAAATCAGAGTATTACGGTTTTTTATTAGCCCTTTAACCCGTTATGTAAACACGAGGCTAGATAGTACAGTTTGTTTCTGTCACAGTATGATACAAAAAAAAATAGGGAAACCAAGATTCCCAAGTGCTTAGAATAGAAATGAAAAAAAAGGGAAGAGGCAGGGGTGGGAAGGAGAGCCATCCTTCCCATATGTAATGATGACTGCTTGATGTGCGTGCAGATGTCCAGGAAAGCAGGCATCTGAGGCTGCTGCTTATCTGGGAATAATACAGGCAGAAGAGAAAGCTCGCATCAGACCCTTGTAAAATGCTTGTCATAGGAGAGGATGATGGTGCTGCTAATAAGAATAGTAGTGATAAGATCAAATACATTGACTACATTTGACATTTACTGACGGTGTCAAGAACTTCAGTAGGCATTTCTATATGATTTAATTTCTACATTGTTTAATACCGAGCAACAGTTCTAGGAAGCAGGCACTGTTATCTAGTCCATGTTTCAAAAGCAGCGGGCCAGGATCAGTAACACGGGAAGTGGTGGTCCAGATGCCAGCCCCAGTCCATGGTGGCCAGATGCCAGATACCTGTGGAAGCCGCGGACGCCGTGGCCAACCGATTTCCCTCTCTTTATGAGGACAAAGTGCTTGTCAGCTCCCAGTGAGCTCTTAGTAGGCAGCTCTGTGTAATTTTTTTAAAGCTTTTTAAATGTTTATTTTTGAGAGAGAGAGAGAGAGAGAGAGAGAGTGAGTGTGAGCGGGGGAGAGGCAGAGAGAGAGGGAGACACAGAATGCAAAGGAGGCTCCAGGCTCTGAGCTGTCAGCACAGAGCCCAATGAGGGGCTCCAACTCACGAGCCGTGAGATCGTGACCTGAGCTGAAGTCGGATGCTCAACTGACTGAGCCACCCAGGCACCCCAGCTCTGTGTAATTTTTAGCCATTTAGAGCCATGAGATTAACTGGGGAGTCAATATCAAGTAAACCTCTTCTGTGTCCAGCAATCCCAGCCAAGTGAGACTTGAGGACTAGTAATGTAAAAGTCTTGCTCAAGTCAGCCTACACAGTGCTTTCACATTTAGTATCTCCCCCGTGCCTTACCAAGCCCTTTACAGTAATTAAGGGCAAGTAATTACTTTCCTCATGTCATGAAATCAGTGGCTGAGGTGTCAAGAAGTTTACAGACCTTCCAAGGCCGCATAGCCAGTCACTAGGCATCTGGAAGAACTCAGCCCTGGCTGGCAGAGTGGTAGGAACCTGGCTTTGCACTTAACAGCTACAACTCTGAGCACTGAATCACTCAGGGTCCAGTCAGAAAGAAACAGCATCTTTATTGAGAACTTAATCTGGGGAATTGTTACAGATGCTGGAAGAACCACAAAGCCAAACGGGGGATTGGTGAAGCCACCCAGCGATTAACAACAGCAGAAAACCATCCTTCCATGCAGGTTGGAGAGATGAAGCAGATTGGTCCCTGAGCCCAGGAGCCACGGGGACCTCAGAGGGGATGCAGCCTCTGCTGGCCTCTCCCCTGCAGAGAGAAGAAGATGGAAACCCACCCAGCTTCACCCTTCCTCCTGCCCAGGGTCTAGTTCTCTGCCAGAGCCTCATGGAAGTAACCTGGTGGGCATCAGGCCAACTTGCGATCTGAGGAAATCTGCCTCGAGGGCCGGCTTTCTGGCCATGCAGAGTAGAACAGGGTTGAAGCAGGAACCAGTCTGCCTGGGCAAACCATTTAACCTCTGAAATGGGGGCGATAGGTCCTGCCTCAGAGTTGAGCATTCACAGAGATCATGTTTATGAAGTGCCTGTGCATAACAGTAGCTCAGCAAAGGTTGGCCACCACCCTCCGTCTGTGGAACAACTGCGGCTAAGGTGGACAGTAGTTACCGTGTGGCCTAAAATGCGTAGGAATGTGGCACGTGAGGATGAATGAGGTCCTGACTGTCTTCCTGAACTCTGCGAGCCGCCACGGATTATTCTGAGTCACTCTCCACACGTCATTCTTTTCATTCTTTTTGGAATTTTCTCCTCTCACAATTAATTCATAAAGAAAATTCATTATATTATCTACATCAAGGGCACTTCCCATTTTATCCAGAGGTAGGGGGCCCAAAAGTGAGTGGGACTGCCCACAGGGAGCTGATACAGGCCATGTAGAGCATTGATGTTTCCCTTTTCTAGCCCCATCTTATTCTGAAAAGCCCTCGGTCTCAAGTTTTAGTCTTATTAAATTAAAAACTGCTCTATAGTAATGCTTTTAGAAGCACAACTAAATTACTTGAAAAACAAATGTATAATTGGAATAAACATGGTTCAGCTAAAATTCCTCTTTCCAGAGGATAAAATGTGATTTCTATATTGCCATTATAATTTCCAGTAAACCCAAGTGAGTCTTGCATCATATTGGCTTGGGGGAGGAGGGGAGTTGCATCAAATCAGGTTAAAAGATAAACTTTTTGCTAATCTAAGTTTGAGATGCATTTCTTAATTGCCATGAGCCATAGACTCAACGGACCAACCTTACGAAGAGCTTCTGAACTTGGTGAGTTGAATTGTGAGCTGGCTGGGATAGAGTCCTGGATTGTCAATGGTCACACATATGATGGTGATGTATATAATATATTCTTGTCTTGATTTAAAATGAGAGCTGCATTACACATGCATATTTTGAAGGGGAGGGGAGGCACGATTTGATCTCTAGAAGAACTAATCTGTGGTCAGTTGGAATAGCCCAACCATCAGTTCCTTTACCCTGCCTCACACCTCACTTCCTTGCTTGGCTTCAAGAACTCACACCCCACCTCCGGTATCCCCTCCTGTCAATTGTATCCCCTTTGTGAAGAGCTCCCTGACATTGCCTGCTCTCTACAGTGATTACTCGCGCCTCTGTTAGTCACCTCCAGAAGATCCTACTCCCCATTTGTATATTGCTTCTCCTTTTGTGGGCTACACAGGCAATGCTGTGTGATTTGCAGGAAGGCCAGACTGTGGAAGAGGCAGGGGTTGCAAATTCAGAGGAATCTGAATTGCAACGTCCAAGGGTAAGTGGTGAGCCCAAGCCGGTGCCTGCAGGGCTGCACCTCCTGGGAGTCACGGGAGAATAGAACTCTGTGCAGCTGAGGGTCTCATTGTGCTCCCAGCAAGGTCAGTGCAGATCACAGGGTAGCTGGGCAAGGACTCAGTTCTAGCCAGGCAAGCCGGAGACTGGGCTACGTAGGGGCTGAGTAGGGAGAACTGGAGCAACTTCAGAAGTAAGGAAGAAGCAGCTATAAGGACTAGGTCACGGTGCCCAAAGGTCCACATGGCTGGCTGTCCCCTGGTTCAAGGCAGCAAGACTAAGCCACACCTCACAAACACCTACAGGTGGATTCCTGGCCTGGGTAGGAGGGGCTCTCACACTGGACAAGGTTGGGAGCATCCAGACAGACCAAACAGCCAGCCTGCCTGTCTACCGGTTGGCCTGCGAACGTCTGTTAGCTGACATTGTACTTTGGTTATACCTGACTCTGCAGTGCCTGGCACTTGGTAAGGACTTAACATGTTAGTAATAAGGTCAGTTTCAAGTAGGGTGACTGTATGTTTCAGTTTGCCCAGGACAGCCCCTGATTTTGTGGCGTATTTATTAGTAATTCTCACTTTGATTCTCAGAAGTGTCCCAGTTTAGATGTCACTCTACCTTGGGGGAATAAAATCTAATTACTGGTGGTCTATGGGTGCTGGGGGCCTGTGCCTTCACCTTTCTGTTGGAGGCGTCTGTTGGGGGCACTGCTTCATTCCCCAGTACTCTTTCCCTGAAAGTCTTCCCTGCAAGAAGCTGGGGCCTTGGCGAGTCAGTGCAGAGTTGCATGGTGGACAGAAGGTCAGCTTCTGCACTCTTAGAAATTCAAGCACTGTTTAGAAGTGGGTAGGGGTGCCTGAGTGGTTCAGTCAGTTAAGTGTTCGGTTCTTGGTTTTGGCCGAGGTGATGATCTCACGGTTTGTGGGATCCAGCCCCCCACTGGGCTTGGATTGTCTCTCTCTGCCCATCTCCCACTCGTGCCCACTCTCTCTCTCTCAAAATTAAAAAGAAGAAGAAGGAGGAGGAGGAGGAGGAGGAGGAGGAGGAGGAGGAGGGGGAGGAGGAGGAGGAGAATGTTAGTAGATATATCAGTCTGATTCCTGGAATAAGGATGGCATCCTGTTTAGAAGGGCTTTTGTAATTGGTTTGCAGGTAGGCTTAGAATTAGTCCTTGTTGTTACTCCTGGATAAGTTTAATGAAATAAATGGTATTTTAAATTTACATTATACAATTGATACTCTGATTTCTCTTTAGATCACATCAGTCTTTCACCTTTTACATTATACAGTTGACCCTTGAATAACACAGGTTGTGCCACTGACCCCCTTGCATGGTCGAAAATCCACATATAACTTGACTCCCCCAAAACTTAATAGTCTACTCTTGACCTTACCAATAACATAAACAGTTGATTAATACATATTTTTATAAGTATTATATACTGTATTCTTACAGTGAAGGAAGCTAGAGAAAATAAAAGGTTTTTAAGAAAATCAAAAGGAAGAGAAATACATTTATAATACTGCCCTGTAAAAAAAAATCCATATATAAGTGGACCTGCCCAGTTCAAACCTGTGTTGTTCAAGGGTCAGCTGTCATACCTTTGTAGAAAAGCTAAGCATTCCTTATAAATGCCTATATTTCATTTTCACACCAGAATCCTGAAACATATTAATGAAAAGCCTTTCTAGTTCCAACCCTCAAAACCAAGAGTTATATGTGGTATGTACTTTGTAAGATTGCCTGAGCTTCCTGATTTTATGTTCTGTACAAAATAGTGTAGAGACCCCTATTAACAGCGTCTTCTGCGTTGTATTGTTTAAAATATGAGCCAGGTTTAGGAAGCTGTATTTAGAATGAGTTTCGTACCCGCTGCATATGGAATCACTTGTACTTTTCTCTCAGTAGCCAAGTCCCATAGCAGTGAGGGCTGGAAATGGTGACACAGGATTTCACTGAAGCAGTTGAATTGCTTTGGTCACTGGCCGCATCGACCATTTAAGATGCATTAATGATGAGATTTTACTGGTTTTTAAAACTGCTTTTCATTTTAGTTTGATGAGCTAATTAATCTGGAAGGGACTTGTGGTTTTAAAAGGGTATACGGTGATTCAGGAAGATGGCAGAACCGGACCTTCTGCAATCCAAATTGGCACTGCTCTGCTTTGCAAATGCTGTAGGCTAATCGCTCGAGTCTTATGGATTCCTGCCAGCTAGGCATTGGCATTTTTATTGATTTCTTAACCCAAGTGTGGCTTTTAATAAAAAAATTTTAAAAAGCCTTACTATGGCCCTGACATAAAGTGTATATGTCATTGCTGTATATCAAGTAGACACAAAAGTTGTGAAGGTATATCTGTGCCATTTCAGCCGATATTTGTGTTAGAAAATCTTTTATTTGCATATAACACCTCTAAGGAGAAAAGTGGTAGGTTTGGAATTGACTTTAATTTTAAGGATGTTCAATAATTAAAAAAAAAATTGGACTGTAACAATGTGTACTATATAACATTTTGAGATAATTGTTGACCGTTTGAAAGTTATTTTAGAAGTTTGCAAGTTTCTGTCTGGTGTTTGAAGTAGTAATCTTTGAGTTCATTCATTCAGGGGGGTTGATAAACTGTATAACATGTAAACATGATACATCCTTGAGCTCAGTTTTATTAGACTGTTAAGGCAGAAATAAAATAAATGCCTACATAAATGGACTGGTGATTCTAAAGTTGTAAAACAAATGGGGCCTTTTTCATTTGTTGACCTTTTAAAACAGGTGGTGAGTTGTATTTGCACACACAGGAAAAATGCGTATGATATCAAATATTTGCACATATTTGTATTTTTTCTGTCTGTGGCACAGTAGCGTGCACTCCCAAGCTTGGGAGGCCTTCTCAGAGGAGTTGCTGACTCACATCCAGCCTCCTCTGGCCTGCTTCCCTTTCCGCTGCTCCCAGGCCCCATGAGCGGCTTCAAACCTTGTAGGCTCTTTCCTGTCTCTTTGCATATGCTGTTCCCTCTGATTAGCCTTCCCTTCCTTTTCATCTTCCATCAGGATCCAGCTCAAAAGTCACCCCTTGGGGGAAGCTAATGACAATCTCATCTCCTCTTGCTTTCCCAGAGGACTTTGCTCCTTTAGAGACATGTTCTCTTTCTCCTGCATTGTTAATTTCCCTTCTTTACTGGGTGAATCCCTTCAGCATAGAAAACTGCTCTATGGTTTCTGGTGTGAATAAACTCTTTCTCTCCCTCTAACTACCTTCTTCATGGAGTTAACCACACTTACTGTCTTTATTCCTCACTTTCCTTTCAGTCCTCAGGCCCCTAAACTATCCCTCAATATTCCCATCTAATTAGATGTCACCATTGTGTACCATTTCGCTGAGCCAGGAACTTGGCAGCTGTCTTAGATTCTTCCATTTTCTCACGTGCTGCCTCCAGTCCATTAGCCGGTGTCATCAGCTCTGTCACTGACATTGTGAAGCCATCCTCCTCTCTCTGTGTCTGTCACCACTGTGACTCCAGCTACCATCGTCCCACATGTGGGGTGCTGTGATTGTCTCTCTGCTTTTACCTCATCCTCAACTACTGTCCACTTGGCCCTATGTTAAAAGGCCAAATGAGACCACAGCAGTCTTCTTTAAGAAGTTGTCCTTGGAATGAAATCCAGTGCCTTCCTGTAAGATTCTGCAGGATCTAGCATCTGCCTCTCTGTGGTTTCATCCCCTTCCAGTCTTACCCAGCTAACTACACATCAGCCACACTGGTCTCCTTTGTGTGCTGGAGTACTCAAGTTCATATGGGTCTCAGGGTCTTTATACTAGGCATTCCTTCTTCCTGGAAGGCAGAGTGGAATGAGTAGTAGAGGGCAGACTCACCAGGAACAGGAAGGAGTTAGGGTGTTTGAAGGATCTGTCCAGAGTTTGTCTGGATGAAGAGCAAGAAGAAAGGGGAGCCACAGACCACTGACCTCAGCCAGGACCAGCTCTGTGAAATAGAGACTCGGGATCTGAGAAGTCCTGTAAGGTTTTTAGGGCTGAGAGCTGCACAGCAGGGGAGGGGCCTCCAGAGCCTGCTGGGCCTTAGCACTGAACTTGGGACTCAGGGTTTGGAGTAGCAGTTGCCAAGTTGGGTAAGCCTGGAAGAAAATATCAGAACTTCAGTTTAATTTTGTGAATGTTTTCTAGCATACACAATCTGTTAGTAGCTAGCACATGTATTTAATAAACAAACACATCTTACAGGCATGCTCAATAATAAAAGCATGTGCACAGTGTACAAAAAGCACTATTAAAAAAGTAAGTGCTTTCGCTCTGGAAAACAGTGTGGAGTTTCCTCAAAAAATTAAAAATAGATCTACCCTATGACCCAGCAATAGCACTGCTAGGAATTTATCCAAGGGATACAGGAGTGCTGATGCATAGGGGCACTTGTACCCCAATGTTTATAGCAGCACTTTCAACAATAGCCAAATTATGGAAAGAGCCTAAATGTCCATCAACTGATGAATGGATAAAGAAATTGTGATTTATATACACAACGGAATACTACGTGGCAATGAGAAAGAATGAAATATGGCCTTTTGTAGCAACGTGGATGGAACTGGAGAGTGTTATGCTAAGTGAAATAAGCCATACAGAGGAAGACAGATAGATACCATATGTTTTCACTCCTATGTGGATCCTGAGAAACTTAACAAAAGACCATGGGAGAGGGGAAGGAAAAAAGAAAAGGTTAGGGAGGGAGGCAAACCATAAGAGACTCTTGGAAACTGAGAACAAACTGAGGGTTGATGGGGGAGAGGGGAAAGTGGGTGATGGGCATTGAGGAGGGCACCTGTTGGGATGAGCACTGGGTGTTGTATGGAAACCAGTTTGATAATAAATTTCATATTAAAAAAAACATCTACTTCAGGTATTACCCCCCTCCAAAAAAAATAAATAAAATAAATTTGAAAAGTAAGTGCTTTAAAATTGGTGTGAAAGTCTCTCAACACAGAACAGACCAATAGCAGATGATTTCACTGGTGAGTTCTGTCTACCAAACATTTAAAGAAGAATTAACATACCCTTCCTTTGCATTTCTTTGGTTTCAGTTGTAACGTCTCCTCTTCCATTTTTTATTTTGAGTCCTCTCTCTCTCTTTAGCTACAGGTCTGTCTATTCTGTTTATCCTTTCAAAAAGCCAACTCCTGGTTTCATTGATCTTTCCCATTGTCTTATTCATCTCTATTTCATTTATTTCCCCTGTGATCTTTGCTATTCCCTTCCTTTGACCAACTTTTGGCTTAGTTCTTTTTCTGGTTCCTTGAGGGTAAACTTAGGTTGTTTATTTGAGATTTTTCTTGTTTCTTAATGTAGGTATTTATTGCTGTAATTTCCCTCTTAAACTGCTTTCGCCACATCCATATGTTTTGGTATGTTGTGTTTCCATTTTCATTTGTCTCAAGGTATTTTTTTTCATTTCTTCTTTGACCCACTGGTTGTTCAGTAGCATTTTATTGTATCTCCACGTACTTGTGAATTTCCAGTTTTCTTTGTGTGATTGATTTCCAATTTCATACCAGGGTGGTCAGAAAAGATGCTTGATATGATGTCAGTCTTCATAAATTTTTAAGACTTATTTTGTGACCTAACATGATCTATCCTGGAGAACATTCCATCTGCGCTTGAGAAGAATGTGTACTCTGTTGCCTTTGGATGGAATGTTGTGTACATATCTGCTAAGTTCATCTGGTCTTACATGTCACTTAAGGCCAGTGTTTCTTTACTGATTTTCTTTCTGGATGATCTATCTATTGAAGAAGGTGGGGTTTTAAGGTCTCCTCCTATTATTGTACTGCTGTGTATTTCTCTGTTTAGGTCTGCTAATATGTGCCTTGTATATTTAGGTGCTCCTATGTCAGATGCATAAATATTTATAAATGTTACATCCTCTTGTTGAGTTGATCCCTTTATCGTTGAGGTTACCAGGTCCTCATAAGGGGTTACTATTCTGACTGCCAGCGTTGATCCAGCCAAGGGCTGGAGAATATAAGACATAGCCCATTTCCTCAAAAAGTTCATTTTCCGCTTGAGGAGATAAGGCTAACCCACATGAAACAATTAGAGAAATGAATAAGACTATAATTAAGTGTTAAATAATAGGGTAGAGACTCTACTGTATGAGTTTGGGGAAGAGACGGCATTGAGGGCTGGGCGAGTATAGCCGCATGAATGGCTCAGAACTTAAAAGAATATTTTGTAGAAAGTAAGGTTTCCCTTTTATGTGATTCATTATTTTGTTTCTTTTTTTTCTGATCTAATTGTTCACATACACTAATTTCATATGCAGATAAAACATTGGATTAAAAAAAGCCCCAGGAAGAAGTTTGTTTTTCCTATAAAATAAGATAGGAAATAATAAACAAGATGATTGTGTAGTAAATTGTCCGTGAAGCAGTTTTCCTTTTAAAATTTAATTCTAAAATAATTGTGGAAATACTAACACTTCTGACTGCAAGACCTACTGCGCCTCCTTCGCTGTGGTGGGTGTGGCCCCAAGGCAGAAGCCCTGCCTGCTTACTGGTCTCTGCAAAGCTTTCCTTCCTCCCTTCCTTCCTTCCTTCCTTCCTTCCTTCCTTCCTTCCTTCCTTCCTTTTTTTTTTTTTAAGATTTTATTTTTAAGTAATCTCTACACTCATCCTGGGACTTGAACTCACAACCCCGAGATCAAGTCACATGCTGTACCAACTGAGCCAGCCAGGAAGCCCCTGAAGCTTTCCTTCTGAATCCTGACTACCCCTGGATGTCCATCATCTCCCCTTGATGCCAAGCAATGATAGATTTAAGGATAAGAAGTGAGGAAAAGAAATTCTTCCTCCTATGCTATCCTGAAATACTGAAGAACCAGCACAATTTAGGTAGAAAATTGTGATTTGAGGAGTTATGCCTAGAATCAATTGTATTTGCAGCTAAGATTACATGTTATATGATTCAACTTGCATGGCTTTTAAAATTCAGTATGATTTACCAAACAGTTATTAACAATTAAAGTTATGTAACCACATCTTGAAATAGCTCGGTAGTATGGGAAGTCAGCAGGCTTTATAGTGTGCTGAATAAGGAATTACCATATACACAGTTGGGAAACATTGACAGTTTTCACACCAAAGTGGGCCACTTAAGGACCATTATTACAGATCATAAATTAAGATTCATTAGGATCAGTATTTTCACTGGAATATAAAGTAGCGCTTATTTAGTTCATAGGAGCTCCGTGCTCACCATTAAGTTTTTCATTACTGGAGAAAACCAATAGATGTTATTGCAATTTACATTGGACACAGACGTACATTATGGTTTTGTAAATTTACTTTGAATAACTATTTCAGTGGCAGTGAATGTGTTTCACCAAAGTATTGTCGTGGGGTGCCTGAGTGGCTCAGTCGGTTGGGCATCTGAGTTTGGCTCAGGTCATGATCTCACGGTTCATGGGTTCAAGCCTGCTTCGGGCTCTGTGCTGACAGCTCAGGGCCTGGAGACTGCTTCGGATTCAGTATCTCCCTCTCTCTGCCCCTCCCTCTCATCTCAAAAATAAATAAAAATTTAAAAATTTAAAAAAGAGTATTTTCATGAAAATAATTGTATTCCATTGTGATCCTCTGATTTCATAATTAAAGACCCTATTCTTTTCAGAGCAGGTGTAAACCATTACATCAAATGATTTGGAAGCTTTAACCTGACCTTGAAAACTTCATTTTACAGGAATTGGAAATGTGTTTTCTTTGCATGGAGTTATTTTGAACACTGTAGGAAATATTATGGTATGGGAGTATGAGGTAGAAGGAATCACCTGAATAATTCTTATCAGAAAATGCTTTGAGTGAAGTCATTTGATTAGTTTTTAGACAAAAATATTATGGGGATCATTGCTATGAATGTCGTGGTGCAACCTGTTGAAGCTTTATTCTAAGAGGGCACCTGGCTGCCTTTGACAGTTTCCCAGTATGTCTTGGGCATGACATCCACTGGGTCCCACAAGTAGCATTAACTAGTAACCTTAGTTAAAAAAGACCCAGAGGGGAAATGTGCTCATTCTGTTTGTCTGGAATGGGACTAACTTTCAACAAATTCTAAGTGATTAGAGTATTGCAATTGTACATTTATGATAGTGTTTCTTTTTATTTTTATTTCATGAAGAAATAATTTCAGCCTGAAATGTATTTATTGAGCAGCAATAAAGAAGGTACAAACCTTCAGACAACATTTAGAGCACTTTCCAACTATGAACTCACTTATCCATTATAAGAACCCTATGAGGTAGATACTATAAATAACACATGGGGGACACAGGTATTTTTTTTAATCTCTATTGTACAAGTGGGAAATGGAGGCATAGAGAATATGCAATACTAGCTCACATCTTGTGGCTCATAGTATTTCTGTGGGTAACTCGTAAACTAAAAATTTTATAAACTGTTGGATTATTTTGTTCTACCTTGGAATAAAGAAAACCGTTTCACAGCTATGAATAAGAACTCTATGATTGACTGACTTTGCTGTTTTTGTTAGTAAAATTCTGTTACTTCTATCCATGAATTATGTAGTTTTCTTTTGCTTTCTTGTCTCTCAGTTTGTCATTTCTCTTTTGGAGAGCCTATCCTTTGCCTTTAACATTTAAGGTTGACATTCATTTTTAGAAAATGATCATCTCTTTCTTTGCCTCTGGAAGCTTATGTTAATAAGGGCCATGATGGGGCTCCTGGGTGGCTCAGTCGGCTGAGCGACCGACTTCAGCTCAGGTCATGATCTCGCGGTTTGTGAGTTCAAGCCCTGCGTCGGGCTCTGTGCTGACAGCTCAGAGCCCAGAGCCTGTTTCGGATTCTGTGTCTCCCTCTCTTTGCCCCTCCCCTGCTCGCACTCTGTCTCTCCCTCTTTCTCAAAAATAAATAAACATAAAAATTTTTTTTTTTTAAAAAGTAAGGGCCACGATTCTAAACCTCTTAAGAGGAAGAGGGATGGGTTTGCATATCACTTTCAGAATCCAATCACAGTCTTTTGGGGCCTCTGAAACCCACCTGTGACCGACCCTTCAGAGACCTACCCGTAGCTTAAGGACACCTTTGTTGGTGGAAGCACAGGAGAATTTAGGGACTACAGTCCTTTAAAAGGGAATAACTTTCGAAAACTATTCATTACATGGAGTACCTTAGCAAGCTGGGTCAAGTAGATGACCTGTGGTTAGATGTAAGTGGACTACCTGTAATCCATCTGGATCATAATTCTGATGTATATTCCTCTGTATATAACTTAAAAATTTTTTCTTTTTGTATTTGTTTTTCAGCAGCTTGATTGTGACCTGTCTTGGGTAGAGGGTAATGTGGGGTGTGTGTGTGTGTGTGTGTGTGTGTGTGTGTGTGTGTGTGTCCTGTAATTTGGATTGAATGCTAGGCATCATGTTTAATAAAGACTGAGGTAAAGAGTACTTATGCTGAGAAATGAACATGCCTCTTCCTCTTCTGGGTCATTAGTGTTGGGGAAGTTAAGCCAATCTAGTCCATAATTGAGCTGGTTTTGTATTTTGAGTTGCCATTGTTACCTTCAGTGTACCACTGACTTTACATTTCTCCACCAGTGGGCCACCATAACCTTGTGTTTAGGTGGGGGCTAGGGTCCCAAAGGGTTTACTCATTGTTCCTGTTCTGTGCTCAGCTTTCATCTACAAAGTCTGTGTGAGAAAGGGATCTCTCTCCATGTTCTTACCCCTCCTCCATGGTACAATGCCTGCTACTCCGTGCTGGGCTTCTGGGGGAGTCTGGGGGAGTTGTTGGTCCTCCTGGTCTCGTTTCAATATTAGGCAGCCCTCTGCTCCTGTGCATCAGGGCTGGGACCTTGTCAGCATTCCTGCCCTGCTTCCCATAGAAGGGAGTATCTGTGCTGAGTTTGGGCAGGAGACAGTTTTCTGCCCCTCTTCTGGTGGTAGTCAGGTTCTGTTTTTATTGGTGCAGGCTTCTAAGTCCAAGAGGTTCTCCTATCCCTTGGGGCAGTAGAGCTTTGCCTGGCTTTAGAGATAGATGGATTTTGCTTCTACCCTTCCCCCAGTGGACCTAGGAGAAAGACGGCTTGCTGCTCTTCCCTCAGGGGTGTAAAGCTTTTGCTTCAATATAGTAGGGTAGTTGGGGAAACAGGCAGTTTTAATTGCCTGTGACCTGGAGAGGGGTTCTCTCTCTTGCCCTCCCCCCCCCCCCATCTTTTTCAGGAGCACCCATGAAGAAGGCTTAAAAATGAGTACAAACTCTCCCTGTGTCTGGGACTCCTGGTTACTCTACACTGATATACTAGCCCACACTTGGCCTTTATGAATTCCTTAAAATTTTAGCGGACCTCTCACAGGCCTCCCTGGTGGCCTTTTCCTCCATGATCTGTCAAACATGAAACAGTTTCTATGTCTTGTCTCTCCTTGGAAGGGCTTGTCACTCTTTGGAATTCAGTTCCAAACTTGGTTGCTTTGTGACCACAGTTCTCTGATGAATAGAAGAAAACATGATTTTACAGATAGTCTGGCTTTTTCTTGTTATGGTAGGAGTGATGTTCTCTCTTGGCTTTGGCTTTCCACATTTTAAGCTATCAACTTTTTTTTTTTAATGTTTGTTTTTGAGAGAGAGAGAGAGACAGAGTGCGAGTGGGGAAGGTCAGAGAGAGAGAGAGGGAGACACAGAATCCGAAGCAGGCTCCAGGCTCCGAACTGTCGGCACAGAGCCCAATGCGGGGCTCAAACTCATGAACTGAGAGATCATGACCTGAACCAAAGTCGAATGCTAAACCGACTGAGTCACCCAGGTGGCCCTCTAAGCTGTCATCTTAACTTGTACTTTGTCACATGGGTGACTTTCAAGTCACCTATAGGTTCCCAAGCCATAAGCTGATCTGTGCCCTCATAGACTCCTTGCCAAAGTTGGGTCAGGGTGAACTCTTGGTAATACAGTAGAGGGCATCATGGGAGAGGGAACCCGCAAGGAGAAGAATCCATGGGCCAAGCAGCTTTCTGTTATTTGCAGTAAGAGGACTTCCACGTGAGTGGGAAGCAACATCTGACCATACCTAGCTTTTCTTTTATTCCTTTCAATCCATCTGATTGTATAAAATGACCTTCAAAGTGACCGACTTCGCTCTACATCCCTTTTTTTTTTTTTCCTTTTTTGCTCATCTTGGAGAGCACATCAAAGTTTTAACAATGAATGAAAAACCTTGGCAAGGTAACTCTGATGTGCCCAGCGTGACTTATTCCTTCAATTCAGGGTTATTGTTACTGAGCTTAAGAAAGACCAGGCCTTGCTGTGCTCCTTTAAGGGGTCTCAAGTTGTTTCTGGGGGTGTTTTGTTTTCTTTTTTTAAGGATAGACATTTCTTTAACCTGGTGTTTCTTAACTCTCTTTAATCCTAGGCCCCCTTCAATCAACATAAAGATCTCAGGTCTTTCTTTAATGTTATTTATAAATGAAATTCAATAACTTGACTCAAACTGGAGGGACAAACGGCTGCTTAGTTTCCCTACTGCCTCCCCTTCTTCGTTCTGTTATGTCCTGCCCCCATCCCCACACTGACATCACTGCCTTTATGTAGAATTCAGCGTTTCAGGGTGGATGTAGAGGTGGGTTTTTTGGAAGCCGATTTTCCTCCAGACTGAACATTTGTCTTATGTTCCTTCTCTTGGTGTTAATAAGTGCTGATAGCAGAAATCCACCAATGGGCCAAATTTGCATTCTCTCTGACCACTCAGAAGCTTTAGATGGTGAGGACTTATAGGAGCCAGCTCTTTTTAAAAGTAGTTTGAGGTACCTCCATCTCGGCAGAAACTTGTGTTTTTTCCCTCTGGTGTTAGGTGATTAGTGCATGGAAGTTATATGCATGTTGTTTTCTTTAGGTAAAAAGACTATATATGTAGCAATATGGTTTGATAACTTTTCACCGTTAAATTCAGCTCACCTTAAGAGACAACACAGCAAATAGATTCCAGGTCTGATACTGATGCAATACAGCTGACCCTTGATCCCCGTGGATTTGAATGTGTGAGGCCCCTCACACATGGACTTTTTATCAATAAATACAATCTAGTCCTGTAAATATATTTTCTGTTCCTGACATTTTGCTTAATAACATTTCCTCTGGCTTACTTTGTTGTAAGAATATAGTATGTAATACATATAGCATGTAAAATATGTTTTATTAATCAACCAATTATGTTATGGATAAGGTTCCGGTCGGTAGTAGGCTATGAACAGTTAAGTTTTTGGGGCATCAAAAGTTATACATGGGTTTTTCAACTGTGTGGGGGGTTGGTGCCCCTAACCCTCACGTTGGTCAAGAGTGAACTGTACTTGATCACTGCTGGACTGAAAAGTGAAAGCCAAGTAGAAGTGAGTAGGTGTGAGGTAAAGATTCTGGGACTCGGGCAAGTTGGGGGCCTGGATCTCCTGCCACTGAACCTCAGTTGTCCTCCCCTCCCACACAAGGACTTCTGTCCTTCTCTTTCCTTACTCTTGGCCAGAGGGGACTGGCCTGCCTTCACATCTTCCGGTTCTTTCCAGCCAGTGATTCTGGTCCACCCGCTGGTGAGGGCAAGCTCACACACCTGTTCTCCTTTTTGGTCTCTGAGCAAGCACATGCCTCTGTCGTGTTTCCTAATAGCTTCATCTGTCAGGGAGGAAGGAGGCTTTGGCACGCTCTAGAGAGGACAGGATGGTTCTGGGCAACAGCAGATAGAGGGGGAAGAAGAGACAGGAAAGTCTCTGGTGAGGGAGGTCCTTGCTGTCATTACATCAGCCTGTGTTTGGGTGACCATCACGTTCGTGTGTCTACAGTGGATGATCAGAACTCACCAATCAAAACCTGGCTGGCTTGTGAAAAGCAAAGCAATGTTTTTAAAGCCTCAAGTATGGTGTTTAAGTTCCTGCCTATCCCACAGATGAGGGTGTGTGAGCACAGAAGAATGTTATTAATGTGCTTTGCAATTTGGCCTTTTCGTCTTAATAACAAAGAAAACTATGAATTTGAAATGTATCAATTGTAGTAAGTTAGAATCAATATGTTGTAACTGACAGAATAAAAGATTACAATGTTGAGGAAATGCTATATGTATTCTTAATGGATAAATGGATAAGCACCTCCATTTATCTTTGTGACTTCTTTTTACTAGTGGCACCTAGAGATATAATTTATAAAGACTATAAAATTCCCTTACTTAGTTACTGTGTTGTCTTTACTGAAGGTACATGTGTGTTTTTAAAGGTAAAGACAATCCTTATTCTGAAAAATAAGAAATTTATACATTTGTTTCATGCCCTTATGCATGGCTGATTACAAATTTAATTTCATGCCAACTTGCTTGAATAGATAGAAGGCAGTCTATGCTTTAGGGATTTGGAACAGCTATGATACAATGCATCTTATGGATACAATTGCCACAGTTTTTATGTCTTTTGCACTTTATTGTTCTGAGGATTCAATTGCAAAGAAATACTCTGCCTTGTGGCTTTTATGTTTTATCTTGGCATTTAGATCACAAAAGCCTCTATGGTTCATTTTGAAACTTTGAGGGAAATGATACCCATATGATTTAAAGTTTAAGTTTAATTACCTTCTGCAAATTGCTTTTGGAAGTATAGGTAGTCAAAAAGTAAGAGTGGTTTTAAATTGCAGATGCAGAGAATAGCATAATCACTTTCTAAAATGTAGAGGTTTTACTCAAAATAGATTCTTTCCAGAGCAGGAAAGTTAGAATTGCCTTTGCATAATATTTTTCATGCTCTTTTCTTTACTGCCACGGAAGTTATATTATCTCAATCTCCATGTCTATTTCCCTATGTATGAATATAATGACTTACTGAAAATTTATCAAATATTTCACGTACCTCCTGAAAGACAATAGCATGTTTTAGGTTAAAATTGTGAAAATTGTGAAAGAGGCTTTGAGGTCATTTGAGCATGTAAAGAAAATACTATAAGTGTCTGCACAGGGAAAGAACTTAAAATACACACAGAGGTGTGGCATTGACATCTTAAGGTGGGCACCTGTTACACTGTGCGAGAAAGTTAAGGGGTGTGCCGTTGGTAATACAGACTTCTTTAGAAATAGATGCTGCCGAAAGTTTTTCACTTGATAGTGTTAATAACCTGTTGATATTGGAAGTACCTAGGTGACATTGTGCTAAGCACTAGCCTGGTGCATGCTAGTAGGCTTTAATAAACCCAACTCTAGAATTTAGGACTGTAGAAGCACCCTCAGCTATAATCTAGGCCTCCGACAGATTCATTACCCCCACAACAGTAAAACCATACCTATCTGAAGTCTTTAGAACCGTGACTAATCTAATAGGAGACTCTGATGAGCCAGGAATCTCTGCTGGGATTTCAGTGTCTACTCACTTAACACACAATTTAGTGGTCACTACTTAGCTCTGTCTGGTCTTTTGGCATATATAGTTTCCAGAAATGTCTAGACATCTTAGTGTGTACAAGTGGTCAGGAAGTGGTGTTCAAACTTTAGTATGCATCCCCATCACCCAGAGTGTTACCTACAATGCAAATTCCTGGGCACTAACCCTTGGAGATCTGATTCCCTGAGCCTAGGGATCTGCTTTCTAATCAGTAACCCAGGTGGTTGTGAGGCAAGTGGTGTGGTGACAGCCCTTTGAGAAACACGAGTATGGGAGATGTGCACACACGCAGAGCCTGCTTTGTGGGTGTATGACCTGTGCGGTTGTGCAGGCCCCACACTCAGAATGGTCCTGCACTTTGGCTTAATGCTCTTCTGTCACCTTAAAATTCTTAATGATTTTGGACAAGGAGTCCTGCATTTTCATTTTTCCCTGAGCTCTGAAAATTATGTAGCCAGCTCTCTGTACAGGATTTCATTGTGTATTATTGAAATTGTGTTTTTTGACACCCACGGACTGCAATTATTCAATAATGATTTTTTTTTTACTTGTTTATATTAGGCTGTAAACTCCAGGGCCCCTTCTCAGCTCTGTAAGTGATTGAGTATCATTTATTACAGAACATTCAATAGGAAATCTTAACAGAATGATTTTCTTGAAGAAATTTAATTTTTTTAAATGTTTATTTATTTAGAGAGAGACAGAGAGTGAGAGCATGCGTGTGTGTCGGGGAAGGGGGGGGGGGGAAGGGGCAGAGATAGAGTAGAGAGAGAAGCCTAAGCAGGCTCAGTGCTATCAGCACAGAGGCCAGCGCAGGGCTCAGTCTCATGAACCATGAGCTCATGCCCGGAGCCAAGATCAGGAGTGGGACACTTAACCAGCTGAGCCACCCAGGAGCCCCTAAAAAATTTAATTTTTATTCCTAGTCTTGAACATAGATGCCTGTGTTTATGTTATTCTTATACACTATTTTTTTCTCCCAGGATGGTACAAAACAGAAAAGAGAACGGAAGAAGACAGTCTCGTTTAGTAGCATGCCAACAGAGAAGAAGATCAGCAGTGCAAGTGATTGCATCAATTCGATGGTTGAGGGTTCAGAACTCAAAAAGGTTCGCTCCAACTCCAGGATTTACCACAGGTATTTTTTACTGGATGCCGACATGCAGAGCCTGAGGTGGGAGCCATCTAAGAAGGATTCTGAGAAAGCCAAGATTGACATTAAATCCATTAAGGAAGTGAGGACGGGAAAAAATACAGACATATTCCGCAGCAATGGCATTTCTGACCAGATATCTGAAGACTGCGCATTTTCAGTCATATACGGAGAGAATTATGAGTCACTTGATTTGGTTGCCAACTCTGCAGATGTTGCGAACATCTGGGTTACGGGACTGCGGTACCTAATTTCTTATGGAAAACATACACTTGATATGTTAGAAAGTAGCCAAGACAACATGAGGACTTCTTGGGTTTCACACATGTTTAGTGAAATTGATGTAGAAGACCTTGGACATATAACTCTGTGTAATGCTGTGCAGTGCATCAGAAACCTCAATCCCGGTTTAAAAACTAGCAAAATTGAGCTCAAGTTCAAAGAATTGCACAAATCCAAGGACAAAGCTGGTACTGAAGTCACAAAGGAAGAATTTGTTGAGGTTTTCCATGAGCTTTGTACCAGACCTGAAATTTATTTCCTTTTAGTTCAGTTTTCAAGCAATAAAGAATTTCTTGATACCAAGGACCTTATGATGTTTCTTGAGGCAGAGCAGGGTGTGGCACATATAAATGAGGAAATTAGCCTTGAGATTATTCACAAATATGAGCCATCCAAAGAAGGTAAGGAAAAGGGCTGGCTTTCCATAGATGGGTTCACTAACTACCTTATGTCACCTGACTGTTATATATTTGATCCGGAACATAAGAAGGTCTGTCAAGATATGAAGCAACCTTTGTCTCATTACTTTATAAACTCATCTCATAATACATACTTAATAGAGGATCAGTTCCGAGGTCCCTCTGATATCACGGGATACATCCGAGCTCTTAAAATGGGTTGCCGGAGTGTTGAGTTAGATGTATGGGACGGGCCAGATAATGAACCTGTAATTTACACGGGCCACACCATGACCTCTCAGATAGTCTTCCGCAGTGTCATTGATATTATTAACAAGTACGCATTCTTTGCTTCAGAGTATCCTCTTATCTTATGTTTAGAAAATCACTGTTCTATTAAACAGCAGAAGGTAATGGTTCAGCACATGAAGAAAATTTTAGGAGACAAGCTCTATACAACATCACCCAATGTGGAGGAATCTTATCTGCCATCCCCAGATGTCCTGAAGGGGAGGATACTAATTAAAGCCAAGAAGCTGTCCTCAAATTGCTCAGGCGTAGAAGGGGATGTTACTGATGAAGATGAGGGAGCAGAAATGTCTCAGAGGATGGGAAAGGAGAACGTGGAGCAGCCCAACAATGTGCCTGTGAAGCGATTTCAGCTATGTAAAGAACTGTCTGAACTGGTGAGCATCTGCAAGTCGGTTCAGTTCAAAGAATTTCAGGTGTCATTTCAGGTGCAGAAGTACTGGGAAGTGTGTTCATTTAACGAAGTGCTTGCCAGCAAATATGCCAATGAGAATCCAGGGGACTTTGTAAATTACAACAAACGTTTCCTTGCTAGGGTTTTCCCCAGCCCCATGAGAATTGACTCCAGTAACATGAACCCTCAAGACTTTTGGAAGTGTGGTTGTCAGATCGTAGCCATGAACTTTCAGACCCCAGGCCTGATGATGGACCTGAATATTGGCTGGTTCAGGCAGAATGGGAACTGCGGCTATGTCCTTCGGCCGGCCATCATGAGGGAGGAAGTGTCTTTCTTCAGTGCCAACACAAAGGACTCCGTCCCTGGGGTTTCACCTCAGCTTCTTCACATTAAAATCATTAGCGGGCAGAACTTTCCCAAACCCAAAGGATCAGGTGCCAAAGGTGATGTAGTGGATCCTTACGTCTATGTTGAAATTCACGGAATCCCTGCCGACTGTGCGGAACAAAGGACAAAAACAGTGCACCAGAATGGGGATGCTCCCATTTTTGATGAAAGCTTTGAATTTCAAATCAACCTCCCTGAACTGGCCATGGTGCGCTTTGTTGTACTAGATGATGACTACATCGGGGATGAGTTCATTGGTCAGTACACAATCCCCTTTGAATGTTTACAGACAGGCTACCGCCACGTCCCCTTGCAGTCACTGACTGGAGAGGTCCTAGCACACGCTTCTTTGTTTGTCCACGTGGCCATTACTAACCGAAGAGGAGGAGGGAAACCACATAAAAGGGGCCTTTCTGTGAGAAAAGGGAAGAAATCCAGGGAATATGCATCTTTAAGAACATTGTGGATTAAAACTGTAGATGAGGTGTTCAAGAATGCCCAGCCCCCTATACGGGATGCCACAGATCTGAGAGAGAACATGCAGGTACGTTCTTGTGGTTAAGTATTTACTCAACGGCTTTTCTTCACACTGAAGGCTTTGGAAGGGTTTGTTTTTATAATACTGTGTTTGATTTTAAATAATTTGTAAATTCCAATTCGCTATTAGACCATTTACCACTAGTCTCATTTTTTTTTATCATTTAAATTTCCAAAACTGTAGTTGGTATTGAAAATATTGATAATGTATTAGAATCCATTTTTATTGAAATGAAATGAAATTTTATTAATATTAAAATAAATTTGCTGTCTCACATAACCATATCCTAGTCCTTGTTAATCCTAGTCCTTGTCTGCTTAACGGATCCCCATTTTTTTTTCTAAGAATGTACATGGGAATCTCTGGTTTTTCTGAATAAATAATCTTTATTATCTTTAGCTGGAGCACACTTTGAGGACTTACCAAAATAAAAGGGACAGGTTCCAGTCCTTTCTTCTGGAGCTACAGTGCTAGGAAAATAGCAAGCCCTTAAGTGAGCCATTGCATTTGTGTTTTGAGCCTCCTCTTGATTTTAGAGGACAGCTATTGTTTAAGTAAAAGACATGTGGCATCTATATTTATTAGAAGTCTAAGATAATAATTACCTCTAAACTGTATAATCACTAAAAGCAATCAGGAATTAATGTGTAATTAAGGATCGTCCACACGTCCAGCAATATACTAAGGCCTGCCTCACAGAGCTAAGCGGCCCTAACCCGGCCCAGTGTGTGAGAGAGCCACATCTGTGGTAGCTGCTCGGCATGTGTTTGTATTATATATATGTGTGTTATATATGTGTATATATATGTATTATATATATAATGTATCAATTGATTTTACATATATATATATATAACCATTATGAGAAGAATGCCACCAGCAAGTAAACCTGATTCAGAATATTCAGATTTCAACCCTGTACTGATGTTATAGATACCTCATTACTAAAAAGACCTTACCACAATGGAGAAATTTTATTCTCTTTCTCTCCAAGTAAAAGCATAACAGAAATCCAAAGGGCTTTTCCCTGTTTCTCAGGGTGAAAATGGTTTGGTAAACCCTCAGCTCTGAGCAAGCCACACGGTCCCCTACCACAGGGCTGCTGTTGTGTGTGTGACACAGCCTTCCCGTGAAGGTTCTCCAGAGCTCGAACATCCTGTTTCCAGAGCTGCGTGTCTGCACTGACCCCGACAGGGCAGTCGGTGGCGGGGCTTAACGAGCACCTGCCAGGCATGCCGTCTGGGCCAGGAGGACGCAGCTGTGAACAAGCGATCCCTTTAGTTGGGAGTGGGCAGTGGGGGAGGGAATCAGACCGTGAGCAGGTAGGTGAATGAGCACATAGGTCAGTTGCAGACACAAGCAAGGGCTGTGAAGAAAATAAAACAGGAAGGTGTGATGGAGTTATTGGGAGACCCTGCTGTCGATATCACAGCCGTGGTTTATTGTCACAAGCAGTCGACATACAGGTGATTTTGAGCAAAATGACATTGAGTTTGATGTCCATGTTTAAAGAGCTACTAATAAGAAAATGTTTAAATCTAAAGCAAAGTGCTACTCATTTCTAAGACTGGGGTATCTGAGAGCAGAAGGCACAGGACTTGGAAGGCCCGACTCCTCCCCTCTGGCCACCGTGCCCAGATAGGGACCCCATGTGTGTCTGGAATAAGTCCTATTCTGGTTAGGATGTACCTGTTGTTATAGCATAGTGATTCAAAGCATAGGTCTCAACATCGGCGGATTCAGGCAAAATCTTGACTCCTTCACTTACCAGCCGTGTGTCCTCAGAGAAATAACAGAGAGGGTACAGCCGAGACTCAGTTTCTTCACCCACTGCGTGCCTCTTTGAGAGAATTAGAGGAGGTAGTACATAGTAAGCATGCCCACTGTAGCTTTGCACTTGGTAAGTGCTCAAAGAATGCCAGCTTATGGTGTTTTACACTCTCAAGAGGTTTTCTTTAACGGAAATTTTAATGGCATACCTCTGGTGATTAGCAAAAAGAGAGAGGGAGAAACCTTGAAATCGGTGGGCACACTAATAGGGACGGTCTCCTGGTGGGCAGGCCTCCCCAGTAAACTGCAGTGCCCTCACAATTCCTTTCAATTTTCTGGTGGTTTACTGGCCATCTTTGGCATCCCTTGGCTGGCAGATCACTGCCTTCATCTTTATATGACTTTCAAAGCTAAGAAGCAGAGATAGAGCAGACTTTCTTATGCCCTCAGAGGAACAGACCATATCAAAACCTTGATCTTGGACTTCTAGCCTCCATAAGTGAGATAATAAATTTGTTGTTTAAACCGCACCCCCCCCCCCCCCAAAAAAAATTCCTTTAGATTTGGAGCCGGCATAACCAGATGAGAGACATTCAAGTTTCTGTCTCACAAATACCCTTTTCCCTTTCTGATGGCTAACATATTTGACACTTACTTCAAACCTGATTTTTTTTTCTTTACCTCTTTTGAGTACAGAAGCCATTCTTTTTGTTTGCTCATGATTGCATTCCAGCCTTAGCACCACTGTGAACTTTGATCGGAAAAGAGGCTTTACCCTTCAGAAGAATTTTACTTCTGATAAATTGGTATTGCAAATGTCTATAACTGTATTTACTTTGGAAAATAGCCAATTTTTCCTGGAATAAAATAATCATTAGCTAATTCTGTCATAACATTGTTAATAACCATTGTATCAGGCAGTTCAAATATAATCAAGTATATCAAGTAAAATATCCGTGAGAAATTAAGGCCTCTGGTTAATTACAAAGTGCCTCCTTTCTTTCCTCTTAACAGAATGCAGTGGTGTCATTCAAAGAGCTGTGTGGCCTCTCCTCTGTGGCCAATCTCATGCAGTGCATGTTGGCGGTATCTCCCCGCTTTCTGGGAGCTGATAACACACCCCTCGTGGTCCTGAATCTTAGTGAGCAGTATCCCACGATGGAGTTGCAGGGAATCGTGCCTGAGGTTCTAAAGAAGATTGTAACAACTTACGACATGGTGAGTTGTTGTTTGTACTTTTATGGAGCCCGAGTGAGAGAGACATCTTAAGACAATACACCAGACATACTTAGGCGCTCTTGTTAAGATGTGCTTTCCTATTTCATGCTTCATGTGCCTGTGTTGGAAAAATTATTCCTCTGACTTCACTGTATATGAAAGAGCTTACTCTTTTGTTGTTGTTTTAGAAAGCAGGATTCAGAAACACTTCTCTCAGTTGGATTAAATAGTCGTTAGCTTTTCAAGAATATATCTGAATTGATTTCTAAAGCATACACTATTTTCTACACATACATAGCAAGGAATTTTTTTTTTCATATTTCTCTGCAATCAGAGAAAATTTGCTCAGTTTTGTTTTGTTTTCATTTTTCAGACTGGTAAAAGTGAGAAGTTTAATTTTTTCTAAAATAAGTTTTAAACACCATTAGGGGCAATTTCTTCCATCACATGATTATAATGTTTGATGCTTTCCTCCCTTACAGCAGCTTCTCTGAGATACCTGTAATTTGTAATCAACTTAACGTTAATGAGGTATCCTCAGGATAGCTAGAATATTACATTTTTGTGTTTACATAGATCTTGCATTTTCATAATCACATCCTGCTCTTATTGTGTTTTTCGGCTTTGCATAGCTCTAAGGGAGAATTAGTGGGTGAACAACACTGTTTTCACGCTCACAACGTAGTGGAGGCTGTCAGAACTCGTGAGTGCTGGCTGTTGCTCTCACAGCCTGTGAGGTTCGGTGCTGTTGGACAGCCCTCTCCCACATTGGCCAGGCTGTCCGCCTTTGCTCCTCAGGGTGCTCAGAGGTAAGAGGCCACACCCACTACGTCCTCCACATGAAATGCATGAGCTAAGACCACAGAACCCTAGGCTTCATCTGATGTAGCCTGCTGTGTTAAAGATGAAATGGGATTTGCATCATAAACCCTAACAGAAATATTTTTGACTGTTCTGTAAATTGATCTAAAAGCTTTAGTTTGGAGGGATTTCTACAATTCAAAGGAAAGAGACAGCACGTTAGGTCAGCATTTCCCACAGTGTGTTCAGAGAAACCTTGATTTCTTAGGATATGAGTAAATATCACTTGGGAGGAAGGGTTCCGTGGTGAAATAATTTGGGGAAATACTGCTTTGAACAAAATTAATCCTATGTCTTTACTGCAGGACTTCTTGGGGCCTTTTATTTGCTAACACAGTGAGTCCCCAAGAGGGCGATAGATACAGTATGCCCCGTTTCACAAATCGACTTGACTATGGCGTACTGTTTCTAAAAACAAACGTTTGAAATACCTTTTGCTCTTGATCTTCTAAACTTCTTGACCGTATTCACTCGAGTCTTCAGGTAAATAAGACCTGGAGGTACAAGTCAGTAGAACACAATATTTTAAAACAGCTTATCAGTTCATTACCTTAAAAAGGTGATTTGTGAGCTTTTTCCTAGATTCCTGTGCAGTAGCTGCAGATGCGAATTAGTCCCTACTATTTCTAGCTTAGAGTTCATGGTAGTGTAAGAGATATAAAGGGCCTAACAGTGGACACTGCAAGCAAACTACAGAGAGTGGCAGTCAACCTGAAGAAAGGACGAAGGCCGGGGGCAAATGCATCTAAACCCTGGGGGGAGCACTGTGTTGGGTGTCCCAGGAGTCACAAGAATGAGCATGAATCTCCCTTGTCCTCAGGGAGCTGTGCAGTCAACTAGAAGGTAGGAGGCAGCTGGGGAGCAAAACAAGAAGCTTATGCTGTGATCCTTTGTGGCCAAAAAAAGGAAAGATAGAAGAGGTAAAAATGGGAAAGTTTGAAGAGCTCTTTCATGCTGTGACCGAGGCCACCTAATTAGTTCCCACCTCCTCAAGTTTCATGAGGAGGGGCCAGAAGAAGTAGCTGGTGTGTGTAAATCCTTCTTAACCTGAAGCAACAAATAAAACTGTCAGACATTTTGTAGACCTATTTTGTTCACCAAAATCTAACATGACTTAGACCCTGATCTCTGTAGCAGTCATACAGTGACATTTCTTCATGGTAACCTTTTTAACAGGGACTTCCTGAGAGTTGGGGTGGTGGTACCCCACGTAGGTGATAACAGGGTGGACAGAACACGGGTTAGGTCCCAGGACCTAGTCCAGGGGCTGAGTGCCGACCCTGAGCAGGAGGTTCTCAGGGTTCGTGGTCAAGAGGCGTATGGACGCGGGCAACCTCACAGCACCCATCACCGTATTTGGCACAGGAATCACTCAGTGTTCTTGGTTCCCTGCCCCTTCCTCTTCCTGGGCTTGTAAATGATAACTCTTATTGCGTAACTCTTGTCTGCACATAACTTTACAGTAGTGTGGTTGCGGAAGTGATAAGACAGAATGTTTTAGCTTGTTGAAAGTTTTTAAATTGTGGAATTACTCTTACATAATGTTTAATTGAAATAGCTCTGCTGTATTATACCCCTGGTTCTATTGATTTGTTCTGTTTTAACTCCCATCTGAAAAGCTACGCTATAAAATATTTAAAAGTAAGTTCAGATTATTATAATTTGAATTTTAAAACCTGTAATATTGCTATAGCAATAACTCTTGTAATGTTTTTTAGTCCTTTTATAAGTAACTTAATGGTTTCTCACCTTGTGGCAATTAATGGACTAAAGCTAGATAAAAGAATATCAATGGGAAGTGTACTAAGGCCTTGGACAGCCTATAACTTTAAATAGAGCTCTTTATTTTTGTAATGTTATATTGAGATTTACCCAAAATTAACCTTGGGAATAAGATCTTATTTCATTTCATTGACTTCCCATTTATACTTTGAAGCCTCCAGGTGAGAAGTAAAAATAGTGTGAGAAATCCCCTCCAGAAGTCCTATGTCATTGCCAGTCTACACTGCTGAAGCCTGCCCTCTGGGAAGGGCAGGGCCATGACATGGCCTGTCTTGAGTGTACAGATATTTATTTATGCTATCACGACTGTGATTACTTTTCAGTGTCTAAACTCTTATTAATAAACCAGTATATCAGAAATATGCCAGTTGCTTTGTGAAAAAGGAGAATGCAGAGAAGGAATTGGCCATGGAAATGTGAACAACATATAAGCCACTCTGGAGGCTAGAAAAGAATGTCCAGGTGTAGGGTGGCCACACGTCTTGGCTTTCCTGCTGGTACACCTGTTATCCCAGAATCATTATTACTAATTTTCCCTTTAACTCTTAGAAGTGTCTTTGTTTAGATAATTAGTTGTATGGTCACCCTCTCCATAGCCCCTGGATTGTCCTAATGGCTCCTGTGATTACCACCAACAAATGGGTTTTTAAATCTGCCCAAACTGTGTTTTTGCCCTATTTGTGGTAACTTCTTGGGTCCTGGAAATGATGACGTTTAACCCTGGGTCAAAGCCATTCATGAGTCAAAGCAGATGTCAAAGCCATTCAGGAGTAGAGGAAGAAGAGAGGTACAGATACCTTCTCAGACTAGGCAGATCAGGGGTGGGGGTTGTTGAAAATAGGAACTGGACTGGTATGGAGAGTGGGAATGTCCATGTGTTGTCAGACAAATAAGCCTTTTCTTCCCTTGAGATGTTTATAATTTAATAGAAGAGATAAAGTGTATCCATAGAGAGTAAAATGATACCTAATAGATATTTTTAAATATGTAAACAAATTATTTGGATATTTGTGGGCAACAATGGTCAGTTTCAGGTATAGGGATTAGGAAAACTTCAGAGAAATATTGGCCTTTGAGCTAGACCTTTAAGAATGAGTCACATTTCAACAGGTAGAGATGATAAAAAGTAGGCTGTTGAAAGCTGAGTTCACAGAGTGAAACATGCTCAGAAATGTGGAAGCACATCTGGGAAATTAACGTTTGGACTGTGGTCATTCCTGAACAGTACAGGGCTAAGCTCAGACTTGGGTATTATAGACTATAAGAGGGTTAGAGCAAAAGACAGCTCAGAGAACACATGATGAGTGCCTTCATTTTACAGATAATTAAATGGAAACCCTGTGGCACATCAAATTAATGGCAGAACTAGGTTTAGAGCCCGAAGAGTCTCTTTGTCCATTTTTTTTTCTGCAATCCAGATCAGGAAAATTAGCCATGTGTGGAATGTAGATGAATGATCAATATACAGATAAAGCCCAGATATCTTCGATAATAATAATCCAAAGTTGTTCATGTGGGGCTCTCAAAGTAAGAGGTAACTCGTTCCTGATTCCTGTTCCTCATGAAGATAGAAAATAATTCATATTTCATACTTCGGTGTATAGTAAAAGGGAGATTCAATGAGCTTAAACTAAGGAAGACTATTTCAATAGTTAGATCAAATTCCGCTCAAAGAAATCTGGCTTTAGGTATCTGAACATATCTGTTATATTATTACTTCAGAAAACAAAACATTTAAATATTTTACTTAAAATTTATGTAAATGAACTTGAATGCATTCACTCTTCACAATTAAATGTCAAGATTGAGCTTGTTCTCTCATGTAATTAAAAGCTGTTCGGGACATCTGCATGGCTCACTCAGTTAAGTGTCCAACTCCTGATTTCAGCTCAGGTCATTATCCCATGGTTGCGGAATTAAGCCCCGTGTCAGACTCTGAGCTAACAGTGTGGAAACTGCTTGGAATTCTCTGTCTGTCTCTCTCTCTCTCTACCCCTCCCCTATTGATGCACTTGCACTCTGTTTCTCTTAGATAGGTAGGTAGGTAGGTAGATAAACTTTAAAAAAAAAGCCTGGTGGGAGAAAATAAGGATTTTGTAACCTGAGTTTAAGACATTCTAGTGAATGCCTGGATATTCTTTATGATATATCGTGCTCTTAAGATTGTATCTGTACTGGCATTTCAAGGCTCAACCTTCCCCTCCCACCAATATCAGTGATCTAACTCATAGTCATTTTAAATGAAAGTGATTTTTACCACCCTTTTAATATTGATGAAAGTCATCATTCCGCTCTCTAGCTCTCTTTTTTTATTAGTTTCAGATTTCAGACTAGAAGTTTCTAAATTTTTGTGAGATCTGTCCTAAAATATAGAGACCAAGGCGTCAACGCCTTCCCTCTTTAGAAAGAAAACATTGGCAGTGTTCCATAAAAAGAAAGTTCTCCTTAAATGTTTTTTTCCACTGGGCTTTGGGGATAGTATTCAAAGTAGAATAAGCCAGACACTGAAAGATAAGTACTACATGATTCCCCTTGGGTGAGTTATCTCAAAGAGTCAAGGTCCTAAAACTAGAGACTGGCATTAGCCACACAGCATCATGCCACTAGTCAACAGAAACGTGTTGTACATCTAAAATTTGTTAAGAAGATGGCTCTCGCATTAAGGGGTTCTTAGTACAACTTTTTAAAGAAAAAATGTATTTCCTTGATTTTTCAAGCTATGGTTTTCTAATATGGAATATGGAATACATTTTGGTCATTATAGTTAAATAGAAGACGAAGTTATAGGCAATGAAAAGAAGAAAACGTACAAAAAAATAATGGCTGGGGCGCCTGGGTGGCGCAGTCGGTTGAGCGTCCGACTTCAGCCAGGTCACGATCTCGCGGTCCGTGAGTTCGAGCCCCGCGTCAGGCTCTGGGCTGATGGCTCGGAGCCTGGAGCCTGTTTCCGATTCTGTGTCTCCCTCTCTCTCTCTGCCCCTCCCCCGTTCATGCTCTGTCTCTCTCTGTCCCAAAAATAAATTAAAAACGTTGAAAAAAAAATTAAAAAAAAAAAAAAATAATGGCTGATTCTGTTCCAGGCAGTAGGGCTGTCCAGATGCACAGCGGTGGACACTTGGGCAGCCCCTGTCTATTCAGAGATTATCTAGAAATTCATTCTTACCATTGCAGTACCTTTGTATCGACTTTCTATTTAAAATTAGTCTGTTTCAATCTTTTGCAGCTTCACAAAAATCTTTATTTTAATTGCTTTATTATTTAATTAAGAAAGCATACTCTGAGGAATCCATTTATCCAGTAGACAATAGTGGGTTTTTTTAGTGTTAAACGGGAGGAACCCCATGCTCTGTCTAGGAGGATATTATTTGCTCTCTGAGTGTTTTTGTATAAATTACTGAAGAGTCCCTTCTAACTCATTACTTTAAGTATTTCTTTAAAAAAAAAAAAAAACAGTTTCTTTAAATAAAACATGTGAAATGACACGTTAGCAATTAGCACCCAACATCAGGAGCACTCTGCTTTATCTTGTTGGTATGATTTCACGTATTTTGTCTTACCACTGCTTAATGCAGTGAAGAGATAAATCACACTTCATAATTAATGGAGTCGGCCCATCTGGACCGAGCCAGAGATGATCTGTAATAAGGCTGCTATTGATCCCATCTCCTTTGTGGCTCTCTTTATCACTCTACTGCCTCAGAACTTAACATCAAAAGCTTCTTTTAATTGAAGGTGTCAACCTTTCCAACTTTTGTAACTATAGAAAAAAGACCCGATGGAATATTATGCTTTGGGATAAGACTGAGCTTAGATGTGTGTGTGTAGGTATGTGTGTATATGTGTGTGTAGGAAAGGTGGGTATATCCTGCAGAGGGAAGATCAGAAACCCAAAGGCTATAGTCTAATTCAGTGACAGGGGAGGTCCAGCCAGTGATGTGTCCAAAAGCAGTTTCTGTGGAGTCATCAAAACCATACAGCTGAGCTACTCCAAAATGGTTCATGCTGCCAAGCGGATAGAAGGAAGAAGGAATGTTAAAGACACAGTGTGGTGACAACATCACACATGTGATGAGATCAGATACAGCGGCTGCCACTCAGTAATCAGATGCAGGGAGACTGGGAAACTTTTGGAAGATGGGGCTTCAAGGTGTGCACACAGTGGTGACTATAGACTATTTCTGATCAGTTTTCTAGTCTTACATGTCTCCACAGAAACTGAGAAGCACATATTCAGAAGTATTCTTATGTGCGTGTGTGCGCGCGTGCACACACACTCACACACACACACACACACACACACACACAAGAATAGCATTTTAAGGGCTGACAGTACCTTTGAAAGAGAGACTTCATTGTATAGCAGTTTTTATCAACGAAATCTGATACCCAGCTCTGAACTCTCTGGGAGGACAGACATGAAAACCTTAATGGAGTTCAACGTGTTGTCAGATGGTGTCTTCAGGCAAGAAATGATAAACGGTATTAAGCAAGCACTGTAGCATGTGATGTACCAGCAGTCTGATTTAAAATTTCGAAGTAAGCTAGGAAAGAGTAATATGGTTGGAGCTGTCTAACCATATTGGCAAACGAGAAATGGGAGCCTGCTCTTGAAATCACTGCAGTTCTTGGGTAGATTTCATTTGAAGGAAGGCCACCAGGGGAGCTGTGCAGTGGTTTGGGGCCATGTATTTGGTGGGTCTCTGCTGTTTTACTTCTCTGTTTAGAGCCTTTCTTTTGCTTTTTAAAGGGGCAGAGCTAGATTGCTTATTTTGCAAACACTTAATCTCACTGAATCTGAAACCTAAAGCTCCAGAAAAGTTAGGGAACTTCATTCTAAACCATGCTTTATGTAAGAGAACACTACTACATTTTTGATAAAACTAAGATCATTGAAGTATTGTGATTTTTTTTTCCTATCCAAGAACAGAGGAATTACCTGTTCCCATCAAATTCCACATTGCATTTTAGATTTTGCTCTTATGTAATTTCTTCAAAGTTTATTTTTAATATTGTCTCGCCTTGACCAGCAGCATTTCAGGTTTCTGCATTGGGTAAAGGTGCCTCCTTGCGTGGTTTGCTAAGTTCTTCTTTCTGTCAAGAACCCTTCCAGGAAATTAAAAAAATAAAAGGACTGTACACATATTTAAAACAGCGTTCCTTGCTCTGTAAATAATATACACCGTTCTTTTGCTCAGTCAGGATGTATACTGGTGGCTTTTCGAAACGGTGAGGAAGCATTTAGTTTCCTTATCCTAATTTATTTAGTAAATGTTTTGTTTCCACTAGACTGTGAGTAAGTAAATGTTCATTGAGCAGAGAAGGTAGCACTGTGGTCTTCTCACTTCTGTGGCCAGTTCATCTTCACATGACCTTATGCCTCTGTGGCAGATAAGTGCAAACTTCACACTCAACTCAGGTAGCAAAGAAAAATGTACCTTTCCTGTCTCTTTCAGGAAGGAGGTGGGTATTCCTCAGTTTTCATTCACTTAGTAAACTTGATCCATTGTATTGATTTAATCATCTACTTTGGACTGTAAATGCTCAGTCTCTCACACTTTCTTTCCCTCTGCTTCTCTACAAAGTGGCCACTTGTTGCCTGGAGGGGGGTGGGTTGTAAAAGGGTTCTTTCTGTATTCTTACTAAAGAATCATTCTTTTTTCTTTCTTTCTTTCTTTATTTTGAGACAGAGAGAGCATGGGAGGGGCAGAGAGGGAGAAGGTGGGAGAGAATCCCAAGCAGGCTCTGCATGGTCAGCGTGGAACCCGCTGTGGGGCTCAAACTCTCGAACTGTGAGACCATGACCTGAGCCAAAACCAAGAGTAGGATGCTTAACTGATTGAGCCACCTAGGCGCCCCTAAAGAACATCATTCTAACGCTTGCCATCCTCTCCCTCACCCCCATTCACCTTAAGGCTGGTTCTTGCCATGGAGGGATCTCATAGCTCCCTCCAGTCACTCAGGACTTCAAGAGACACTTCTCCTTCACTGCTCCTTTCTTCCTCCCATCCAGGCGCCACCAACCACAAAATGGTTTATAAAATATGACCATACATGTGGGGAAAAAATAACTTTACGCTCTCCCCATAACACCTATGTTCCTGCTGCAGCCCCGCGCCCCCCCCCCCCCCCCGTTATCAGCATTCCCTCCCCACTGCTTCCCTCCCCCCTGCAGCACATCTTCTGGATCGCTATAAAGACGGTCCTGAAATACCAGCTAGAGAAAGACCCGGAAAGGAGCCAGAAGGTAGAGTTAGAATTATGATGTGACAACTTTAAGAACCCTGTTAGCTAAAGGGATTGTGATCATCAAGAGAAACAGAGCCAGATTGTTCTCTGTGACCTTTGCTATTGGCTATAAGCCAATAACATTCTTCTTAGAGCATCTTGGTAGCATCCGTTTGGTGTGTTTGGATTAATGAAGTTATGTTAAGCCTAATATTGTGAAGCGAGAAAAAGAAGAGAAAAATAACTTTAAGGACATGTATGTCATGTATTCCTCTAGCAATTGAAGTTTCCCAGAATCAGAATTTTTGATTTGCTAGTAAAACATCCATCAAACACTATTAATAACCTACAGCTCTTAAAAGAAAAAATGTTTTTACAGTGTCCAGAATCTGTTTGACATGTTAAAGCTTGGAATTATTTTTGTAGTGTCCACAGAATGGTATCATCTCTACATCTAGTTTTGTGGGTGTGATTGTCCTCTTTTGTGGAAATCCTTTTTCACCAGAAAAGCAATGATCAAAGACACAAAAAACCTAATTGGCTTCCAGCACGTGATAGTCTGTGTGTCTTTACACAGCTCGTGAGTTCCATATCCTTTTAGATTCACAGAAATGAAGATCAGCTGACCTAGAACATGCACTTCATAGCTCACTGATGCATTCAGCCTGCTTCTCCCCTTGCTTGGGGACCCTCTGATCCTCTAACCTTGGACCCAGTGCACGGCTGTGTCTCTCCTTGACTTCTAACCTTTGCTGTTGGTACACAGGTGACTGTGCCACCTCAACTTGCAGCTAGCTACCGGCTGCTACTTGGGAAGAGAAACCAGTGTGTTGATCTGCATCTCGGTAAGCTTGCAGAGACCTGAGATGGAAACCCTGGAGCTCCCCAAGTATGGGCACCCCTTCGAAACACCAGGCACTTCCTGGGCCACACTCCACTGGAGGACCGAGGAAATGCGTCTTCACCGTTGAACTTAAGTAGTTTTCCTAACGGGGGCAGTTTCTGACCAGGTGGGGAGTTGGGGAAGCCAATCCTGTGGCGGTTCTCCATTCCACCTCGGAGAAGTGGCTGCCTTTGCCCTCGTGTCCAGCTCCATCTGGGCTTCAGAATGTTCTCCAGACAGTGAAATGGAGATAGTTTGCCACCGGTGCTGGCTTCAAAGTGCTGGCTACAATTAGCAATTAGGAATGACACATGAGAGTTTCTGTTCAGAAGTATTTTTTGGTCAAAGATTCATCAAAAGGATGAATTGTTTAATACTTCATTGTGTCCCATTGTCCATCTTCAGATTAAAGTTTAGAAAGCATGTAAACTACAGTGATAATATGATTTTTATTGTTTAGAATCTTGATGTTTTCAGTATCATTCCCTGACTTTCTCAGTGTGAGATCCATTCACCGATTAACTTGATTTATTACCACCCATTTTTGTGTAGTTTAGAACGGGATATGCTTTTCCATTTAGAAATTCAGTTGCAAGTGTAATTTGGAGTTGAGTTAAAAAGATTGAAGTTACACCAGATACTTGTATAAAATTGTTAGTGGTGATACACAGACTTGTTTGTAAATGCAGTGATGAGCTCCTCTGTTTTGGGCACATGCTCTTTGGACATGCAATCACACTTTAGAAGACAATTCTCTAAGAAATGGGATAATTTGAATGGAACCAACTCCATGAAAATGAAGCTATCGAAGTAACCAGTTTAGATGAAAAAACGTCTATTTCAGAATTGTTTTTGAGAAAATGTAATTCTAGACACTTACTTGAACTATCTTCTGGCATCTTTTCTTGGGCAGTAGGGGTATATTCATTTCTGACCTTTTATGTCCCTGGTTATGAACTGGAAAAGAAAATTTTAACGGTGTTTTTCCACAGCCTTTTGAATAATGAGGTAGTGATTTTTCTCCACAGCTAGATGTGGGTAATAGATAACATTTGACACTACATGAGATTTGAAGCCTATGTTTTGTTGATACGTACATTTGACCTCATGCTCATGAGAGAAATAAAAATCAGCCCTGCGTGTAGCTTCCTTATTTCTTGTTTTCGTATGAGCAGGAATGCACACCCTCAGCCTCACCAAACCTCTCTAGTCTGCACGAGCCTGGGTGGTGACTGCCCTCTGCACACGGACGCCTCTCTCTCGGTGGGGATTACAGAAACTGTCACTCATTCTCTTTTAACAGCTCCTGTTTTTCATTCTGTTCACTTTTATTCCCCCATATTGTTGTAAAATAATTAATGCCACTCACCCCACAGAAATAGCCACCTTTAATATCAGAAATCTGATTTCATGACCACATGAACTTATCAGGAATAAGAATAGCACTTAACAACGGCTTTGAAGTCTTTTCTAACTTAATTGGGGCATTTTAAATTCCGAACCATAGGAAAACTACTCTCACGGTAAACTCAGTGGGTGGACGATATGATGTGTTCAGAGTTAAGTTGAACTCTACAAGCTTAATTACCAATGAACTTAAAAATAACATGTTAGGTAGTTTCAAATATTTATTTCCCTACTACATTTAGTATTAGTCACATCTTTAGGGCTAAATGGTTTAGATTTTTATGTGGAGATTTTATATAGGAAATCCTTTAGCAACTTGCAGAAATCTTTAATTCCAGTATTTTCTTTGATATCAGCTTTGATTATTCTGGTTTTCTTTAAAATCGCGACACCCCCTCACGGCAGGATGGCCGTGTGGAGTGACACATCTTTATATCATCATATGGGCACCAAATGATTTTCGCTTTTAAATCACTTATCTGGTGCCAAAAGCAAAAACAAACAAGTAAACAAACCTATCTTTGTGAAGAGATGTAGCTATTTGAGTATTTAACTAAATGGTACTAGGGTGGTACTTAACTGATTTTTAGTTGATTTCCTAAAACGGAGCTCTCTGTCTTTGCTATGAGTCGGTGGAAGTCTTTGACCAATGTTAGGATTCTCCATAACCAAAGCTTTCCTTTGCTTGCATATATCATAAGATACGTTTATCCTTTTAAAAATACTAGCTGGACTTGATTTTTTTCATGGTCTTGGATAAAATGTGCAAGTAACATATCGAGCTATGTTCTCCTGAACCCTTTTCGTCCGATATCACCAAATGATGCATCTTGTAACGTGTTAGGGCACAGTTGGGAAACCGTGGCCTGTGGGCCGCACTGGCAACCGCCTGTTTTCATATGGTCTGAGAGTGAAGAATGGTTCTTACATGTTAAATGACTGAAAAAGATAGAAAAATGATACTTGTATGACTTGCTAAAACCATTTGAAATTCAGATTTCAGTGTCTGAAAACAAAGTTATATTAGAGCACAGCCACATCCATGATACATGTTCTGTGACTGCTTTTGTACCACAGCAGCAGCAGTGAGTCTTTGAGACAGAAATTAAGCCTGAGCCTAAAAACCTAAAATACCTGCTGTCTCCTCCTTTGCAGAAAGAATTGGCCAACCCCTCAAAAAGAGGATCGGGAGAAAAAAATCCCTAGGGTATTTTAATGCACTGGTTCCTGTATTCACTTTCACCAGTTTAAATTATAATCCTAAAGGTTTTATTTTTGTTTTTTAAAATTCCGTGCTCCGCGCACTTTGAATTTTGTTCCAAAAGAACATCATCCTACTTGTTAACCTGGTTGGCCGAGAGTGCTGTGGTGGCTTGAGTCCCATCCCGGGGAGCCCCTGCAGCAGTAACGCTCACTTAGCATTTTGATGGGGAGGAGCCTACAGACACCAGAGGCACAAACTGCAAGAGAAAAGTCAGTGACAATTAACGTTTGCTCTGATCGCTTCTAGTGCTCATGAGGCAAGTACGCTAGGTCAGTGGGAATGGAGACAATCCACCGGAGTTTTGTGTTATAATCCAGTAACATGTGTAACTAACTTAACTTCACACGTAGTGAGCATGTCATCCTGCTTATGCCGCCTGGTAATAAGGCATTAAAAATGAGCCAAGGAGGGGCGCCTGGGTGGCTTGGTCGGTTAAGCGTCTGACTTCGGCTCAGGTCATGATCTCGCGGTCCATGAGTTCGAGCCCCGCATCGGGCTCTGTGCTGACGGCTCAGAGCCTGGAGCCTGTTTCAGATTCTGTGTCTCCCTCTCTCTCTGCCCCTCCCCTGTTCATGCTCTGTCTCTCTCTGTCTCAAAGATAAATAAACGTTAAAAAAATTAAAAAAAAAAAAAAAAAATGAGCCAAGGAGGGGCACCTGGGCGGTTCAGTCGGTTGAGTGTCCCAATATGGGCTCAGGTCACGATCTCACCGTTCATGAGTTCGAGCCCCGCCTCAGGCTCTGTGCTGCCGACTCGGAGCCTGGAGCCTGGAGCCTGGAGCCTGCTTTGGAGTCTGTGTCTCCTCTTCTCTCTGCCCCTCCCCTGCTCATGCTCTGTCTCTCTCTGTCTCTCAAAAATAAATAAACATTGACCAAAAAAAATGAGCCAACGAATCCAGTTTAAGTAGTGCTCCTTTTATAGTCAGATCAAACCTTTCTTGTCAGGGGAGGGTGTAGGGGTGCAGAGAAGGGGGTTTGGGTGGAGTTCGCAAGCAGGCTCTGCCATCTTCTCTGAAAACACCTGGATTCCTTCTCCCCTCCCTGAACAGGGAGCAGGGCTGTCTCTCAAATGATAAAATCCGGGCTGTGCGAACCACCTTCTATTTAAAGCTGTCTCATCAGGGAGGGGATTATAAAGGGTGCCGGGGGTGGAGACCAAGCCTGTGAAGCCCTCTCCCACCGGAGGAAATGGGAAGGCTGTGCTGAGGGCCCTCTGTAGCTTCCCACACCCTGCTGGTTCATGCTGTTCATTTCCTTCTCACACTCACTGCAGCTTGTAATTATGCATTCGTTGGTTTGATTTCTTTTTTTAAGGTACTTCTCTCCCCCGCCCATGAATCGGAGCTCCAGGATGGCAGGGACAGTGTGTGCCCTGTTCACCGCTCTGTCTCACAGCAGAGCCTGCCACAGAGCGGGCGCTCAAAGTTTGTCTATGAATGAATGGATGAAAATGACCTTGCTCTCTGGGACACAGATCAGGTGTTCTTACCCTGTCTCCCTGCCCCGCAGTGCCTCCATTTTCCCAAACTTGGCTCATTGGTACCATCACCAGTGGTCTTCCTTGGGAGGTTAGGTTTGGGGACTGGCCAGGGGCTGGAGGGTGGAGCTACCACTCTGCTCTTCCAGGCTGTGTCCTAGATGGCAGCCCCCATGTCCTAAGACGGTGAGTGGAGCCTTCTGTGGGTCCAAAAAGAAGAGGACGCCTGAGATGCCTGGGGCGGGGGGAGGGGGGGAGGGTAGGCTGGAGGCAGGAGGCTCAGGACTAGAACTGGGGGAGATGGGAAGGCAGGCATGAGAGTCCTCTTCCCCAAATCATTTATCTTTTTGTTCAGAGCTTCAACTCTCCCCTGCCTTTTGCCAGAGGACTTTGCTGCGTCTGAAATTCCCTACTTAAAAAATTCATATGTCCTAAGAGGAAAATATAGCAGAGTTGAGGACAGGAGGGGAGAGCCCTAGTTGTTCACCCAGCCAGACAGGAGAACAGCTTGATTCAGTGAAGCCAGCCCAGGATGGGGACATTGCTCATACATGTGTAGTGTTTTAGGATTTTACAAAGCATGCTTATCCATCGATTGTCATGTGAGCTAAGAGGTGGGCATAGGCTCCTGGTGGACCAAGCAGAGAAGTACTTGAATGCCACACAGCTACCCTGTCCCTCAATTGTCCCAGCCTCTTCATTGCTGACATTCACTGCCCATGCTTAAGTGAGGTGTACCACACTCCTGTGCTCCTGGGTGAAGAAACCAGACTCTGCCGAAAACACACGCACACACACACACACACACACACACACACACACAGTCCGCCAGCTCTGGCCCCACCTTGGGAAATTCTTGGCTTTGTCCTTATCTCACCTGCCATGGTGAGCTGAGTGAAGACAACAGGTGCCCAGCAGAAGACAATGCCCTGGTGTGTTTTGCAAAGGGCACATCTCAATGAGTACAGACCATCTGGGCAGGTGTGCAGGGAATGTGAATACCTGTGCACAAAATTCTTCTTATGTAAAGACCCCGCAACCAGAATTGGGGAATGAAGGAGGAAATATAGACCCTACACCCTCGGAAGTATATGAATGGGTTTTGGGGTTGGGGGTCGTGCTAGCAAAGAATATGAGCCCTGATGATGAGATAGTCCCTGCCTGGTGCTTACTGTGTGACCGAGGGCAAGTCCAGTTCTTCATCTTCAAATGGGCATAGTATCACCACCTCAAAGGGTATGAAATTATATGTAAGTAGACCAGACCACAATAAATTCTCAATAAATTGAGAATTGAGTCATGATCATGTTATTACTAGTTTTCAAACGCTAGAAACCTGCAGCTCATGAAGCTGTAAGACCTTTTTGTCTGCATATTTTAACACCACTGCAAACTTCAGAGCAGCAGCTTTGCTGCATGGCTACTCCAGTTCATAAAGGCAGGGTTAGAATTACAAAGTGAAAAGCAGAAGGTAAGGTCTCCCACCACCTTACTAGGCAAGCTGTTTGTCTTCTCTGAAAGGGGAAGACAGGGGAACACGTGAGTTATTTGGTCAACAGGAGAAAGAAATCCTGGGTTTATACAGTAAGTACTCTAGTAGCTGGCTGACTGCGTTCTTGTCTTCCTGCTTGCTCTGTCATTCCTGGAATACTGTGGACACTTCACTGTGCTAAAAAAAAAACAAAACAAAAAAAACCAAAACCTGCTTTTCATTACAGAGAAGTCTCCAATTGCTTGTTTCTTTTAACTAACGTCTATACTTAGTTACACAGACCTGAGAGAAACTAATGATACCTTACAGTAAAACTATGATTGAATTACCTTCTGTTAATTAGGAGTTTCTAGATCACCGTGATGCCCTTGGAGAAAAGGCTTGCTATAAGTAGACAGTAATAAAAGTGGTACTATGTTTAATTCTAATTGTATCTTTTGAAATTTAATTAATGTAGTAATAATTGTTTTAAACAAGCATGTCAGAACTCCAAATGGTCCTTGGTGACTTGAAAGAGTTAATGTAGCATCCAGAAGTTCCTAATCTTTCTCCGGAAGTAGCTTGCTCACTGAATAATTGGGTTTAACGAGCTCAAGTTCCCCTTTCTTCCTGCAGGGATGATTCTGGCCATGTTTTAAGCCATTCTTATCAGTTCACTTTTTATGCTGTCCATCCAAGATGTAGCCTCTGAACTCACTATCCTGAAAACTTCCGAGACTGGAGAGCTACAGTGGTGCATTGCCCTTCTTTCCGGCTTTGCAGGCATTTACTGGAGGCAGAAGGAGCAGCTGACTATGTAGACTGTGTCCCCACTGGACTGTGCCTGGCTGCCCTTCAGGCCGAGGCCAAAGTTCCTTTGCAAGTTGCTGAGTCCCTCTGTACTCCTCTCCCTTCCTTCTGTCCTGACCACAGAGGATACTTGAGCACAGGTGCACTTAGGTATCATGCTGAGATGGTCTGAGGGTGTCCTGAGAGCATATCGTTATTAAGTTAGGAAAGCGGGAGATGTTTTTTACAGCCTTAAGAGGCTGACATGACCCAAAGCCTGGAGAGGGTAGGGTTTGTGTGTGGGTCTCCACGAGGCAGCCATGGTGCACGATGACTCAGCCCGTCGAGTGTGAGAATATCGTGAGTCTTCCCACAGTAATCATGTAAACACCAAGTGATGCTGTGTAGCATAGCAGGTTATTCCGTGATGAGTATAAGGCTGACCATAACATGGAGAGATAACAGCATTATTATAATTTCAGTGCATTTGAACTTAACTATATATGTGTTCTCCACACAGAAAAGTACAGCACAACATATTATTACAGGAACTAGTAGGAATTATTGTATACTTTTTCTGCATAGTTCTATAATTGCATTGGAGTTCCTTTTTGGGAACCTAGCTTAGGTTCCATTTTGTTGCTTAATTTTCAATGATTTTTGTCTTCTTAGAATATCGTATTGTACAAGGACCAGAAACAGCACAAGATTAAAATTCTTTTCAACTTTTTGAAATTCTGTGTACTTCCTGAAGCTAAAACTATTCAGAAGTTTCAAAACTTTGCCAACAGTTTAGAGTAGGATAAACATTTAAAATCTATACACTGGCTTTATAACTAATCTTTTGATCTGTTGGAACTCTAGGTTTTTCCACACTCCCCCTTGTTTTCCCCCAAGCTATTTTGCACAGTGTTGCTTCTCCAGCTCGCCGTCTATTTAAACATGTTTGGGAACATATGGAGACCTGTGGTAATGCTAAATCCCAATTAATCTAGAAATTGGAATGAATTCCTTTTAAATCCAAGTTTGGTTGTAGCTTTCTAGATTATTCAGTTGTCTGCATAAATTAAAATGTTCCTATCTGATTTAAAGTATGATTTTTGATAAGATCAATCACCCTGGTGCATTTATTGTTTTAATTCCTCTGAGCTCTTCCTCTGTGATTTTGTCTTTTTTTTTTTTTTCTTTTATTCCTCTACATAGTGCTCCTCCCAAACCCGGTTTTCCCTTTGTGATGTTTTCTCTCCTCTGCTCCTTTCTCCTCCCTCCCAGCCCAGCAGATGTGTATTACTAAGGACTTCTAGTGGCTGACATTGGAAGTACTGCTCAGAAATCCCCACACATGTCACATTTGGGCCCTCCTTGGGTACCTGGTGGCACAGCAACCACTAGAAAGCAAGAACCTAGGGCAATAACTTGGTTGTTTTGACTACATGACACTATTGATTTTCATGAATTTTTTACTGAATCCAAGTGGTATTTTAGGTGAGTACAGGAGAAACCTATATTGCTGTGTGTATAACAAACATAATGTCTTCGTCTTTTGTTTACATGGTGATTCACCTCAGAAACTGCAGTTTAATTAAAACTGGAGGTTTAATCTGTGAAACGCAGCCCTTTCTAAGTGTTGTAAATGTGATTCTGTATTAAGCGAAAGTGAGAAGTGGTAGATGGAGACGAAGATTTGTGGTTGAGGAGGCTTTATGTCGTGTGAAAATTCAACTAGATACCTACACATGAGATGGTGTGTTACTTTACAGGATTTGATCTGAAATGTAGTGCATAAGAGATTTGTATTGTACCAATATTTAAATAAAAGTTATCTACCAGGGGAGCCACATTCATTCCTTAGGCACATATACCACCCTAGCTCTGAAGTGAACTTTATGAAAAAATCAGAGCATATTGAAAAGCTAGAGAATTCTTGGCTTCCTGAATGTGGACCCTGGGTCACTCATAACTCAGAATTCGCTCCAGATTTATATAGCACTTGACATCTATTCTCTGGCCAAAACTAAAAAAAAAAAAAAAAAAAAGATTGTTAAAATAGTTGGGGGCAGGCTTGGGGCAGGCTTATACGATGCCAAAACCATGCTTCGGTTGAATCTCATAGAAACTGAGAGTCTAACTGCACTTCACGATGAAATTGCATGGGAGATTTTGAAAAAAAGAAACTTCAGAAAGATTCTGAAAGAACCTCCAGTAGTCTGTTCGACACTAACACTTGTTGTGACTATGCAAAATCTACTTGAATGTGATTGATACAGTAAGGAACAATTTTAACCGAAGTCAAATTTTGTGTGTGTGTGTGCGCACAGTTTTGACCACAGGAAACCCTGGTGAGCCTGGAAAAGTACACGTGGCTGACCTGCGTGCACATCCACACCTCACAGGGCACCCGGCTCCCCCAGTCAGTTGAACGGGCTTCTAGCTGTGCCTGTCCACGCCTGCTGTTACAGCCTTGCCTCAGATGTCACATCACCTTTCCTCCACTTCCCATGACCCGCGAGCTGCAGCCGTCCTACCACCCACTTCCCGAGCAAACCTCAGGTCTTTTTCAGGGTCAGGTGCCATGTGCACTGCAGTAGTTTTGCATTCCTTAACTATTTAACACACGTGGAGCCGGGCTATCACTTTTATTCAGCTCCTGTCTGTTTTAAATATGTCACTGCAAGCTTTTTGAGTGCTGGGCCCCTAACCCCATTTTTCCCACTGCATAACTTTGTGTAGTGCAGTGATTTTTAGGAGCCTGTATGTCCCCTTATAGCAGAACTATGGGTACTGCAATTATATTCTCCACAGTTACCAAATGACCAAATCCAGAGCTCCTAATGCTTAGTCCTCCCCTCCTTCCAGAAACTCTCCTCACACATCTGTAAATGTTTAATATCCTCATTCTGTTCCTTCCCCTCTGACCACTCCTGCTGTGTCTCTTACATTGGTTCTCTCTGCTTATTAATTTAAGTGATCTGGAACAGCACTGTGATGTTTTCATCTCATTTATCTTTGAAATCCCTCCCTCGGAGATGCATACATGTTTTCATCTCAGCTGCCACCTCTGTGCAGAACATTCCCAGTTCTCCAATGCCAGAACCAAGCCACCGCACGAGTTTCTGATTGCTGCTACACATTTTCACCATTGTGACCACCAGCTCAGACCAACCAAGGAGGACCTCCACATCCTAGATGAGTGAACAGTAGGAAAGACACTTTGGAAACGGTGAAATGCTTTACAGCTGTGGGTGGGTTAAGTTTGTCTCATCTGTCTAGTTGCCCCTCTAAGAGGAAAGAGGCTTTGGCTCATCCTCTGTGCCCACAGCACGTTGGTCCCTGAGTCCTGCTCTGTCCCCCACACAGTCTCCCACTCTCAGCCTTTCTCCCCAGCCCCTCCACCACCTCCTATGCCTCTCCTGCCCTGGCTTCCTGCCTGAGGCCTGTCCCCACCTTCACGCCCTCGACCCTGCATTTCTCCCTGCACTTCTCCCTGCACCTTTGGTCTCTGCACAAAGCTGAAAGTCTGTACCCCATCCAAGCTGACGCTTCTCTCCTTTTCTAACCACATTTCCCTGTTTTCCTCTAACGTGAATGGAAATGCTTGGAGAGCTTAATGATATTTTGCATTGATTCGTATGCTGCCCGCTCCCCTCCCCACCATGCCTGCAGAGGGGCCCCATATGCGACAGTAGCCACCGATGCTCCTCTCTCTGTGTTCATTAACATTCAGTAGTGGTTTTCATCTGGCAGAGCTTTAGGTCCTTTCTATAACTTTTCTATTATATAGGTTTTTTCCTATACTTTTCTATGATTTGTATAGTGGAAAATGTGGAAATAGAAGTGAAGTTTCAAGAGGAAACGGACAGATTATTCTGGAAACCGTTTGTTCTGTGGAAAGTGTTTTCATGGTGACCTTGCTAGAAGGGACAATGGCCACAGCCATTAATGACACGGCATACCTCGGCCCCCGGATGGCGACCAGCTCTTTGCAAAATGTGGCCAAAGCCCTCCCCTTGTGTGAGCTGGGGAGGGGGCTGGGTTTAACTGTAGCATGCTCCTGGGCAAAGACCCCCGGGTGATATAACTTTTACACCCCCACTCAAGTGTGTGACTTTTATATTATTTTCAAGTATTAAAAGCTATGTTGCCTTTTCCAACAATAACTTCATAAATGGTTTGTCTTCCATTAGTTCAACTTTGTGATATTTTGCTGTGCTTTGAAATTTTACTGAAAGAAAATGTTACCTCTGAATTTCAGTTTCACACTCTCGGATCCTAGTGTTCTTGTATTCGATTTTAAAGTTCTTCAGCCACATGGGAATAATTATTGTAAAGTGTTAAAAAGAAAGGTAGTATTGTTAACTTGGAGAGAGTTTATTTTCAAGAGCACAGAAAAAAGAACCAAAATTTACAGATTCCTGAGGGAGTTTCCCTGTTTTCTGTCCCATTCTCAGCATTAGGGAACTGACTTGCTTTGTAGGGCTATGTAGCACAGGGTGACAGTCCTCCAATGACATTGAGCGTTAGAGACTCCACACAGATAATTCTGATTGGGTGGAGAACTCTGCTTTGGACTAAATTAGTTGGTCTTCTGAAGACCTTGATGCTTGATTCCCATTTGCGGTTCTGTTATTTAATCCTAGAGTCCTGAGAGGCAAGCTGTGCTTTGGTCCAGTCCTCCCTGGGTCTTTCCTGAGCCTGGCAGTACCCAAACCAGGGTACCTGCCACTTGGACATTCACTGTCCACTAAGGCCTGCCATCGATCTCCATGACAGCGTTGGAACCCGGGAGGTGTTCAGAGATGGGGGCGGGTGTATCGTTTCTCTTGCCTCTCCTTTGCCAAGTTTGAGAATGATGCTCAATTACTTGAGTTTGTTGTGTGTCACATAGTCACAGAACCTGTGTTAAGGAACAAACGTTGTTTGTTACCTAGACATTCCCTCCTGTAAGAGCTTTAGCTCTTCTCAGACTTTGTAACTTTATTTAGAAACACCTACAGCAAAAGCAGCAGCGGCGGCCGTGTGTGAAGATGGGGACAGGCAAAGCCAAGTCTTATGAGGGAGGCATTTTCTGTCTGAAATGGAAGTGAAAGCACAATAAAGGGAAAATTCTAGAACTCAGAAGATGTTATTATTGTTATTATTAAACTTCTTTCACCCAAGGACTTGAAATTATTGGCAATTTTTTTTTTTAATTATCAAAATCTGTGTGCCTGGGATGAAAGGAGATTTGGTGCACTGTCCAAAATTAGACATAAGATCCTTACATAAAACTGTGGACTTGCCTGTCCTGAAAACAGAATTTTCCTACTTGATGTGTAAATTTCAAAGCAAAAAATAAAGAAGCAGTCTATAGAAATTGAGTGAAATAAACTGTATTAATACAATAGCAGTTCTTATAGCCATACCCATTAAGTGGAGAAGTTTGCCTTATATTAACATGGGGAGTTACTTTCAAAACAGAACATTCTTTTTTTTTTTAATCTTTATTTATTTTGAGAGAGAGACAGAGTGTGAACAGGAGAGCAGCTGAGGGGAGGGGAACCCAGAATCCGAAGCAGGCTCCAGGCCCGAGCTGTCAGCACAGGGCCCGACGCGGGGCTCGAACTCACAAACCGCGAGATCATGACCTGAGCCGAGGTCAGATGCTCAACCGACTGAGCCACCCAGGTGCCCCAAAACAGAACATTCTTAATGAAAGGCATTTCTGGTTTCTGTCCAGCTTAATAAAGTACGAACTTCTATTTGCCGTTAGTTGAAACTTCCAGCTTTTCATCTGAGTCCTGTATTAAAATCTTATATTAGAGTGGATCAAATTTGTGAAATGGGTTTCTGGGCTATGTGAAGTCTATAGATTTTCCTAATGCATTGCTTCCAGAAATGTAGGAGTTACTGGTAAATGGACACTAATATAAAATCTGTTAGCAACAACTACACAACTACACAAACGCATATTGTACTTCATAAACATGAGCTGTCCGTGCAGTAAGTCACTAGGGCAAGCGGCAGGATGATCTGATTGCTGAGCCAAGACCCACACCTCTGCATTTAAAAGGGACTGATGGAAATGCATTTGCATTAATGTAAATAATGCTTCTAAAACCAACCACTCTCCTGGGCCTTGCGTTATGTTGACATAGTAATGTCATATGTACAGAGAAAATAAGATAATTTAAAGCGGTTTCTCCCTTTGACTCATCTCTTGATATCGCTCTCCATGTATTTGCTTTTGTCTACTCTGAAATGCTTATTCTAGTAGTTTCATGTTAAACATAACTGATTTCTCTCATTTATGATTTCTCTTAATAATGAATTGTTAAGTGGAGCCAACCAAATTGTTTATTGTTGTCATTTTTGAAAGATGTTTTCCCAACGCACTTCACAGAAATATTACTTGAAAAGAAAATTCAGGGGTAAAGTCAGTAGCTGTGATTATACCACCTAATGTGTGTAGCACCTGCCAGGAGTTACTAAATTCCTTTCTGCTTCCGTAGGTCTTTCTGGCTGGACTGCCCTTTCCTCATCTTAATTGCACAGTTGCTACTCGTATGGCAGGGCCGGTCCCAGCGCTGTGGAAAAGCAGAGGCTTTGAGGTCAAGCAGAATTCATGGTTTCCTAGTTGCAGTCCCTTTGCCCATCTTACCAGAGGACCTTGGGAAAGTAGCTTAACTCTCAGGTCTAAAGTGTTCACATCTGTAAAACTGACGCCGTAAAGACCCACCTCACGTGGCTTTTGTGAGCATTAGACGAAATAGAAAGCACCAGGTATGCACCTGATGCAGAGGAGGTGTTGAATTACTTTCATTTTGATTCCTTCGGCCAGCACTTGTACTATTTATAACCACAGCTTGTTATAAAGCAGCAGACCCAGGCAGAGGTTGGTCCCCACTAGATCTAATGGCACCCCCATGTTGTCCCTGCTGTGGCCTCAGTGCCATGTGCTCTACACTCAGTCCTAGTTGTCCCCTGAGTGAAAGCAAGAACTCAGCCATCTGGGTAGGTAGGTACCCTGCCCGCTCGGCCTGCTGGACCCTTAACTTAGTGCACCTGTCGGAGCTCACGGTCCTGAGGAATACCCGGAGGGGCCCTTTCACTCCAGAAGAATTTACACAGGTACTGCAAGAGTTGAGATTAATGAACTCACTCTGTGGACAAGAACTATAAACGGTTTACTACATATTAATGTATTTGTGAGTACTTACCCTAACTGTAAACATGTACCCTAAAACTATAAAAAGATATAAACTGGCAGTTCCTCCTCCCCAAGGAAGTGGTGAAAACATTTAGTAACAGGTGTGGCAAGATGAATCATCTCTGCTAAGGTCTGGGGATATGTTTTCTTCCTGCCTTCTCTAAGTTCCACTGATTGTTTACTGTTGTGCTTACCTTCTCCAAGGCTGGTTCCCTCCAGAATACCCAGAATACCCCTCTCGTATGGTCTGCAAATGCCTGCTGCTGTTTACTTCCAGACCTGAGAGGAACGGCTTTTCACTGGGTTTGCATTCTTCACCCTGGTGTGTTAGCCACCTTCATATTTTATATACTGCTCGTAAATAAGGGGTGGAGAGTGTATTCAAGTCCGAGCCACAAACAGAGCGTCCGCACGACGCCGTGGCACCACCAGTAAGTACATCACTGGTGGATTAAATATCCCGTCCACCTACTTAGGGGTATTTAACTTTGTCACAACCAATAGCCCACGAGCTACGATGCAGTACTGCATTTTGTTATGATTATTGTTTGCTCATAGTCCTGGGTCAGCAGCTATTCTTTATTCATTCATAGCACTTAATTCGGGGTCCCATACTCAGAGAGCCTCGGTAAATGATTATCCCAAGAATAAAGGTTTGCTCCTTCAAGTGTTAGAGAACACAGGAGGCGGGTGAGCTTCTCTCTCCAGACCCTTGAGATGGATGTGCTTTCCTTAAGCCCTGCATGTTTTTTGTAGCTGAAAGGTGCCCAACTATGTAACCTCTGGAGATACCTTACACCAGAAGATGTTCTAAGAATAATAATGTGATTTGTTGTTTCTCTGAACTTCATCACACCAGGCTTTTCGAGTAAAACCAAAATTAGTAGTGGATGTTTGAATCACTGCCAGTGAACATATGAAGGGAAGGCATGCTCGTTCAGCTCAACTTGGGCTACCAGAAAATGCTCTTCCATGACCCCTGGGTAAATGGGGAATCCATCGTCTCATCTGTTTGCAAGTGTCTTCGTTGTGTCGGTCATGCATCCTTCCATTTAATCCTTACAACGTTGTAAAGGTAGTATCTTTTATTAAACTCATTTTATAGGTAGGGAGTTATGGCTCCATGACATTTAATATGGAGATGACACAGCTAATGAACAGCAGAGCCGGGATTCGAGCCCATGTAAATCTGTGCTCTTTCTGCGCCCACACCACCCCCAGTAAAAACTGGGGTTTTGACCACCTTTCCCCCACAGGGCATCTGTATGCGTAAGCCTATGCTTAATACTGCTGTTTTGTTCTACCTTCCCTCTGTTATTGCCCCTGTGCTGCCTGTCTGCTTGAGGACCAGGTTCATTTCATTTTTCTCCTTTTTCCTATTTGAGTGATAGAGGCACAGTTGGCCAGTTCTTTGACACTGAGCTAGCTGTGACAGCCACCATCCTTGCTTGAAGAAGTCCTTGCTTCTTCATATCTCTCATTTGGCCTGACATCAAGGCTGAAAAAGGTTACTGATGACGGTATGAACCTTTTCAGTATGCAAGTGATGTCATGGTACAAATGACTTTATATCGGTGTAATCGAGTTCTTAACTATTCATTTTTATCATCGCCTGTTCAATATGTCAAGCTGTAAAATAGACTATTTTAATTTACAGGCATGACTCAGATTTTGAAGAGTGAATGTGAAAATCATGAATTCTAAAGTGCATCCTCTTCCAGTAGGCTGTGGGCTTTTTGAAGATAGTGGCCATATCCTGTAGGTCTCCGTGTCCCCAGTTCCTGCTCTGGGCCATGGAAATGCATGAAGGCATGAATGAACACCTTCATTGGCCTTAAACCTTTTGGTGTTTACTATAATTTTCTTAGAACAGTGGACAAGTTGATTAATGCTTGTGTGACTCATTTTAAGAATCTGGTATACTTCTTGAGAGGCATGTTGATTATGCTTCGGTTTAAATAAGTGTAACTAATCAAAATTTGGTGTTCTTTCTTTGAATTATACGAATAATCCAACCTACATATATTTGGTTCCTATAAAGTGATTATTGTGGCACTTAGTGATAAATACTATAAAGAAAAACAAGGCAGTAAATTTAAAGGAATAGAGAATGATGGATTGGTGTTTGTTATTTAAAATAAAATGGTCATATAAAATAGATGAGTAATATAATAATGCAAAATACCCAGACATTTAAATAGAAAAAATTGAAATCTATGCTGAATGCAAGCGTCATAGTTGCTCACATTTGAGCTGTGAGAACTGAATCTGGCTCTCCCACTTTCATAGTGATTTTAGAGCCAAAAAGATTACTTCAAACAGATCTTTTCCTAACGTTCTGGTAAGTAAAATGATTGATCAACTATGCCCTGATCCTTTTTTGTTTTGTTTTGTTGTTAAATTCAAGATTGGCTGTTAAAACAAGCACGTATAATTTGGAATAAGAACTCAAAATTGGATCTTTTATTTTTTCCTCAAAATCGGATCTTTTGAAATCATTGATAGGAACATTTAAAATACTGGTTTGAGTGATATCATTAGTGATGCATTAAATAAATACTGTTTTTTGATTGTCATGGTAAGTTTTAAACTAATTTTTGGACGAAGGCATTTTAGCTTAAATGGGTACGGTGTGTAGGTCATAGAGCTTTCTGTAAGATGAAGTTGAATTTTGTTAAAATGCATGGCTGAAAATACAATTTAAAACACAGATCAGATGTGTATACGTATTGATTTCTAGATTTTCACATTGAAACAAACTCCATTCAGTATTGGCTCAAGGTTCAAATTCAGAGTTGTACAAGCCTAACTGTCTGAAACGTGATACTCAGTCTACTTAAACCGTGACATGGGATGCATGATTTTTCATTTCTTCCATATACATTTGAACTGAATAGTGGGAAGGCAGATGAAAGAACACATGGCTACAGCACCTCAGCCTGTTTATAGAGGAGAGCCTCCTGCACCTGTGTAGACTGGCATCCGGTTGTCAGGTGTAATCCCGTGTCTGGATGTTCCCTTTGCAGATGATCCAGTCCCTCAAGGCAGTGATTGAAAATGCAGACGCTGTATATGAAAAGATTGTACATTGTCAGAAGGCAGGTAAGTGGAAGTTTGTTTCTTCTCTTTAAAATAAAATTAGTAGCATCATATATGTAGCTCCTTAAACCATTTTATCTTCTGACACGGTAACCAGGAAATCAGGCATAAAAATTATTTTCTCCATGGCTAAAGAAGATACTAATTCACTACTTCTCAAGCCTGGATAACAAACTCACCTAGGGGAAGCTTTTAAAATATATTGACATCTAGGGGCGCCTGGGTGGCTCAGTTGGTTAAGTATCCAACTCTTGATTTCAGCTCAGATCATGATCTCATGGTTTGTTAGTTTGAGCCTTGCATGAGGAGGCTCCACGCTCACAGTGCATAACGTGCTTGGGATTCTCTGTCTTCCTCTCTCTCTGCCCCTCCCCCACTCATGCTGTCTTTGTCTCTCTCAAAATAAATACATTAAAAAAATAAATAAAAATAAAATACATTGACATCAGCCGGAGGTGTGGTTGAAAAATTCATAGCTGTTAAAAGCTTCCAGTGTTTCTAGTAAGCAGCCAAGATGGAGAACCACTGCACTGACCTCCTGCTCAGCGTCCCCTGTGCTAGTCCCCCATGACCTTCCAGCACACGATGGGAAAGGTGAGTGAGGCTTGAGCAGAGAGGGAATGAGTACTCAGGAAGGAGGGTGGGCACCAGTTACAACCTCTTGACAATTTTTAATGCACTGGCATTTTCAGATGCTGATGAATTCATAAATTTAACATCAAAATGTTACACTGGATTTTAAAATGCTACCATCTAATTAATTTTAGCTGAGATAAAACCCCAAACTCAAGTGTTCTGCATTGTAATAAGAATAGACAAAATGGAATTCTTTCAATTTTCAAATTTTGTGAGAGCGTCATTTTAGAAGATGTTAATGTGGAGGGTATTTATGCTGCATAAATAAGAATATCTGTCTTTAATTTCTAAGGCTTCTGGTTGCTTTTCTTTTTTTTTTTTATACTTTTTTTTTTAAAGTTTGTTTATTCTTTGTAATCTATATACCCAGCATAGGGCTCCAACTCATAACCCTAAAATCAAGAGCCCAGTGCTCTTTTGACCGAGCCAGCCAGGCACCCCTTGGTGCTATTCTTTAAAATCAAGAGACCATAAGTATCACCTAGCCTGAAAAAAAGATTCCTCTCTTATCTCAGAAATGAACTCGTCAAAAATAGATCAAAGACAAAGGTATATATGGCGGTTTTCTTTTTTGGTGTTTATTGAAGGAATATTCACATTAGTGACTAATCAACAGATGAAAACCCTCACCTTGTTTTACTCATCTTGTTAGCAAAATAGTATTAGCAAAGTGATCTTGCTACTTCTAGTCCTTTCTGGGCTAATATTCCCTACAACCACAACTAAAATGAGACACTTCAAACACCATTTTTATCCTGTCACTGTTTTACATAAAGTCGTCTAGCTGACTAGAGTCTGTTGAGGCAGCTCTAAACTTCTAACTTAACTATGCAAGGTTGTCTACGAACTGGCCAGCCCCTCTTGCCATTATTGTATAAAATCTCTTCATTAAATCATCTCGTCATTCATTTAGTAAATATGTTTTGGACTTACACCATGCCAAAGGTACTTGTAAGAGCTATCACATACCAAAATATTAAAAAATAAGATTGATTTTTGCCCTTTAGAACCTTCCAGCCAAGCAGGAGATATGAAAGTAATCACACATACTCAAATGTATTGAGTACTTATTCTGTGTTACTCAGGAGTCTGAACTTGGTTTTGGGGGCAGTGGGAAGCGATTGGTTTTTTAGCAGAAAAGGAGAGAAATTGAGCTGTAAGGTGATGTTCACAATAGCTGTGTGCAGAAAATTTTCATGGGGAGACTTCCCAACTGGGAAGCTGTTGGGAACAGTGAGAAGGGCTGGAAGTGACAGGATGCATCCGGGCTGGCCTTTGGGCTGCCCTTCCCCGCTCCCAGTGTGTTTCTCCTTAGTCAGATTTTCACAGGCCACCTCTCCAGTAAGACTTCTCTCTCTCTCCTCTCTGCCAATCTGTACATTTCTTCTTTTTGTCTCAGCAGTCTTCCAGGAGACCTTTTATGATTGTAGGAATTATGTTACCTAACCATTCTAGTCAGCCTTCAAAATGTGTTTGGTTTAGCTGACAGTTTCAGTTGCTATGTATTTTACTAATGGAGTCTGTCTTCTAAACCGGCTAGTAACCTGTGAAGGCACAGGTTTGCATATTGAGCTACTCTGCATTTTACCCATGGCACCTGTTTTAACATTTTGCACAGAGCAGTCACTCGAATACTAACTGACTAAATGTGATTTGACTTGTATTAAGGATTTGATTCTCCTAAGCCCATGCGATGCCAGAAGAATTGTGGACTGTTAGAATTTGAAACTACATTTATCAGAAAAAAAGACCTATTTATTGACAGTCTGAGTTATTGCCAATTTTTTGCAACTTCATCGATTTATGAAATTTGCTCATCTCTAGCATAATGCAGCTTTATGTCTAATTTCAGTGAGGGATAATATTTGCTTGTATTTAAAAAGCTGAAGTGTCTTGTCTATTAAGAATTTTGCTTGGAAGGCAAAAAAGAATAACCACTATGTAATGGTTCGTGTTGCTCTGAGTTTGAAGATCTTGAGAAGCACATAACGATTATCTTTTGGTTTCACAGTTACTGCTGAACGCCTACACAGCCCTTCTGTTATCCCAAGTGCTTATTTTAGAGTCCTTGATCTTTTGTTTCTCATGTTTACAGTTATCGGAAGGGCACATAGTCATTAGTCATATGAAGAATTGCTAATTTGTATTGGGCTCAAAAACATTTGCATGAGATTTTACTTCTGATAAATAATTGCTGTTCTGCTTATAGAACTTTAATCTGGCAATGACAGAATGAAGACACAGGTACCAAAGTGCTGTAAGAGAGGATTATTTTAGAAGCACTTCAAACTTCTAAACACAAACTTCTATTCTTACTAGATAAGCCTTCATTTAAACAGCTAAGTGACAGTAAGGAGTCACACTGCCACCTCCAGCCACATGTTCAAAAGTGTGCCCAGTTTGGACACGTTCAGACTCCCAGCTATGGGATTGATTTGTTTTTTTGGATCTAGAAATGTGTTTTGCCGGTGGTGTTCTTGGGAAGAGGGAGGGAGGCAGGAGAAGAATGCTGAGAAGTAAAGACTCCCAGCCAAGGTGGGCTGGGAACCTGCAGGCCCCGGCAGGCAGGTGACCCGAAGAGACCCTGGGGAGGACAGCAGGGACAACTGGGTGACGGGCAGTGGGGACAGCCTGCGGAGCCGACTCTTTTAAGAGGAGAGTATGGCAGTACAGCGGGGTCAGAGGGTTAAAGGGACATCTTTATAAGAAAGCCATGCCCCTAGAAATAGGAAAGATCCATTGAAGAGGTGAACAGGAAGGTATTCAAAGATGAGACAGGGGGTAAGGAGGGAAGAAGTGAGAGGGGCAGGAATCCAGTACAGTCAAGAGACACTTGACCTTAGAAAGGGGGATGGATGCCTCTTCTTCCAAGACACTCCAGAAAGCTCTGCCATTTAGAGAAATTCTGAGGAGAGGACTGTTCTGATGCAGTCATAGTGCGGTAGGAGAGCACCGGCTTCAGGAGAGAGGGAGTGAAAGAGGGGTCTACGGACGGGCGGGAGGGTGGGAGCATTCTGTCAGAGTCAAGCACTCTAGTGCCAGTGGAGGGACGGATGAAATGTCGGATGATGCAGGAATGGTATGGGGCAGGTGGGTCTGGGTCAACGCATGAGTGACAGGGATGGGTAAGTAATAAATGGTGTGGCCGTACAAGCATGAGTGTGTACAAACCTGTGAGCACAGGCGAACATGCTTCACACACTCTGTCTCCCAAATCTAACCCATGCTTGTTCTTCCAAGAAGTAGCAAAGTAGGAGATTGGTGAGGAACACACCCAGGGGAGCTTCTCAATGGGAATCTGCAGAGGGGAAGCTTCATAAACGTTCTTCTTTAAAAAGTTTATGAAAGGTAATAAAAGGGTAGCCAGATTCTTTCTGGGGAGAAGTCTTTTTCACTGTATAATGTCTATCTCTTTCTCTCTGTCACTGCCCCAAAATGGCAGCCTATGTTTGAGTTTTAATTTCCTCTTTTAGTCACTGCATTGATCTGTTACCTAAAAGATAGGAAGATGGTGTAGAAGGAAACCCAAACTGCTTTGCTTCAACGAGTTAGATGTTTTTATCTGGTGAATTTAAATGGAAAATAATTTGCTCTTTGGAAAGGAAAAAGAAATCAATGACATACTTCTTGGTAAAGGTGGTATATTAACACATGCATTTAATCTCCACTCCCTTCTGAGCCTCATTAAATGACAGTAAGGAATTTTTGTTTTGGGGTTTTGTTTTTTGGTTTTTTTTAAGGCAGAAACCCATAAGGATAAAGAAAATGGGAGGAACAAAATTTTGGAAATTGAAAAATACCTGAACAAGTGATAATTGACTTAGGTGATGCAAGAAAGCGGACTCTGAGGCTGGCAGTGGGGCACCTGGCCAGCAATCTGGTTTACACTGTGGGCCACCCCCCACCCGCCCAGAACTGGGTGGCACCAGGGGCCCCTGGAAGTTGGGATAAATAAAGGTAGGGATAAAAGAGAGAACTGTCCGAAAGCTGGATTAAGAAGCAATTAGACCCCAGATGGCTGGGAGACTACGTGTGTCCTGACAGTGGAAAGATGAAAATAGCAAAATTTTCATCCTTCATTTGGGGAACTAAATAGGTAATGCTCAGGAAAAAAAAATCAAGACAATATAAGCATGTTACTTAGAAATATGGACATAAACACTAAAAAAGGAAACAAAACCTCAGCTATAGGGGCTGAATACAACTGCTGCTGAAAAGGGGAAATTGGTGACAACTATTTTTCTCTTTAAACTGTGTACATAATTCTGATAAAGATTAAATAACTAATAAATTTAAATTTAATTTAAATGATTTAAAAAAAAAAAAAAGAAGGAAGGAATCAAGGACCTGAAGCTGCCACAGGAACCCCTGACTGAGGATGTCCCCGCCACACTCAACAAGGCTTGGGTGCAGTGTTGAGTGATTAGGTGAGGTTTCTGCCAAAGACCCCAGCCGGCACCTCTGGCGTCCTGGGCAGGCCCAGGGCACAGGTAATGTCTGTGTGCCTGGGTGGGCCGGAGCCTGCTTCCTCTCCTGGCAGGAGAATTGGTTTTTACCCTCTTTCTGAATGACAGGGGAGAATCAGGCTCCAAAGGAGAGACACCCCAGCCCACCCCAGACCTGTTTAAATGGAAGCTCCTTTTCTAAAAGCTCTAAGGGATTTGCATGCATGGCAGGGTCGCTTCATTACTGAGTAAAGTGGGATATAAGGTAACTTTCCAAATAAATGAAAGCTTTCATTACCCTTCGTTTTAATCCTTTTAATGGAACACTTTGTATAATAGATTCTGTGCATCCCTGCTTCCTTAAATTTGGTTTGCCAAACATAATTTGAACTTTGATGACTGAAGGTCATGATGAGGAGCATCTGGTATTATCTTGTGGTTTAATGGCAATTCCCCCAGGAGCCTGCATGTCCTGGAGGACCCCACACCTGCTCTGCCTGCTCAGATCTCTTTCCAGTGTTAATGGTTTATTTCATCTATTCCCATGCAGTTCTCACTTCCTACCGCTAATTTGTACTGTGTCTCCGACTGCCTATTAGTATACTACTCTTTTTGTTGTTGTTGTTTTTTCCCTTTCTAACTTGCTGCTTCTAGTCTGCTGAGCAGTTGGTGTCTCCCCTGTGGCCAACCTTGATGGATTTGTCTCACTAGAAGCTGGTGAGAGCCCGACACATTCCCACGTGGAAAGAACAGGCAGAGCCTCAGGCCACACCTAACATGTCCTGGACTTGATGGCTCAGAGACCTTTTTTATTTTGCAAAGTCCTCGGATCTCAGTGTGTTCTTGGGAGCTGGGGTTACCAGATAAGCAAGCTGTCACCATCCATCTCTTGCTCCGTCCAAGACTCAACATCGGCGTCTTGCCCAATACAGTAAACATAAAAGCATCTAAAGATTTATTCTGAAAGCACTTCTGTGTGAGAAAGTTTGCAAAAGGAAATCTGGGAGCCTATAACTTTTGTTTTCATTTATGTCAGGATGTTTCTCAGCTGTGTCTGACAGAAGTAAGAGGTTCTTCCCTGGGGATCCAGAGATCCGTGTTCTTGTGCCCTCTGTTCAACATCTCGCTGTGTGGTATTAGGTTAGTCACTACCCCTCTCTGCCTCATCTTTCTCCTTCTGAGTGACATTGAATTATATGATTTCCTCCTGGCCCCATGGGTTCTAAAATGCAGTGACCTAAGATCAATTGTCTAATTAGTCATTTTGGAATGGCCTGGTTACAGTTAAGTTTAAACAAGTAGTCCCATCCGGTGGCATCAGGATAGTTAAATTGCAACCCATCAGCATGAGTTTCAAAGGGGAAAGTTAATGCCTAGCTTTGAAGGTGAAGAGTGACTTCTCTGGCGGTGAGACACAGACCTGCCTGGAGTCAGAGCCCAGAAGTCCCTCAGCATCTGTACTCTTCTTAAAGAACGGGAGCTTCCTTCCCCAGGCACTTTAGTTAACTCACAGTTAGTGAAGCCACGGAAAGCCAAGAAGTAGCAGGGTCTTTGGTAGCAGGCCAGTCTGCCCCACCTGCCCTTTTGTTCCCCTGAAAGGTACCTTCATTGCTGATCAGGGAGAGTAGAGAGAATGACCACAAAGGTGACGAGGCTAACTCAGGGCAAAAAAAAGAAAAAAAAACCCTCAAAATAAGTGACTGGTCTCTAGAATCCACTGTATTACCACACCCCTTCCACCTCCTGTACCCATCACCCTGTTCCATTTTGAGATTCCTGCATCAACCATCACACTAATAGCATTTCTCCTAAGTGTGGTCAGAATCTCCTGGGGATGCTTGTTTCAAATGCTATTCCTTTGCATCACCCCCAATATCGAATCTTTGGGGATGGAGCTCAGGAATTTTCAATTGAATGAGCACGTTCAGGTTTTCAGAAACTCTCTTTGGAGGGTGGAGCACAGCAGGCCCCCTTTGGGGTGCATGCTCAACTCTGGGCCTCTTTGGCTCTCAAGGGAGAAGAACTGCTCAGACGCAAATGCACCCTTGCTCATGGGATTGATTGGCAGCCAAATTGTTTTTCTTCCTAACATACCTTCATTGGGGAAACTTCCCCACAAATGAACGGGAGGAAATTTGGGGGGATGCTTGACCTTCCTGGAATATCTCTCCTGTGAGCAAATCCCAAAGCTGTGCTTTCTTGTCACCTCTTCCTCCCTCCTTCCTTTATGCACTCACAGTCTCTGAAAGCATCACTTTTTATTTAAATAAGAGCTGTCAGGGTCCTCTCAGCAGATGGTCTGCTGGAGAGGGGTCAGGCTGCTTCAGCTCTGCACTCCCATACAACTATTTTTGTTATTATTCTGTCACACTTGTTTCTCGAAGTTGAGAAGAACCACAATTCAAGTAAAGTCCACAGATAAACCATCTTTCTCAAATACCAGAAATTTATATATATTTGTATAATATATGTATGTACACACATACCCCTACCCCTAATAGATATCCTTGGCTCTAAAATAAACAGCCAAAATGATCTCTGAGGCTTTTCCAGCTCTCAAATTTTGTGGTCTGCAAGTCCTATAATATAATATAATATAATATAATATAATATAATATAATACAATATAAATAAGGGATTGTAGTAGATAAAAGTGAACAAATGAATTCTAAGAATGTGTAAATAATATCTAGAGGTAAGTCTTTTAAGAATAAGGAATTTTGGGGCGCCTGGGTGGCCCAGTTGGTTAAGCAGCCGACTTCGGCTCAGGTCATGATCTCGCGGTCCGTGAGTTTGAGGCCCACGTCGGGCTCTGTGCTGACAGCTCAGAGCCTGGAGCCTGTTTCAGATTCTGTGTCTCCCTCTCTCTCTGACCCTTCTCCGTTCATGCTCTGTCTCTCCCTGTCTCAAAAATAAATAAACGTTAAAAAATTTTTTTAAAAGAATAAGGAATTTAAAGCAACTTTAATTAACCTGTATTCTTTCATTACAGGTCAGTCCATGCCATGTCAAAAATATGTCGTTATGCATGTTAACATATGAGAGGGAAAGCACACTTATGCATTTATAGAATGTCTTCAATGGCAAGATGTGCTAATTACTTATGAAGATGCAAAAAAAAAAACAAAACAAACAATTAAAGGTCTCTGCTATCTTTTAAAGTTATAATCACCACCAAGCATATGGTGTAAATAATAGGTACAAATGAAGTTTGAAGAAAGGAGGTAGCCCAGAAGGTTTCGTTGGTAGGGAAGGAGTTGGGCTTACACCTAGGGGCTTAGGGAATGCAGAATCAATGTAAGGAGAGCAGGGCTTTTTAGGTGGGCCAAAGTGGAGGAGGCCTCATTATCAAGATGTGCTTTCTGCACACATGGCATATATTGTCCTGGCTGAAGGAAGATATTTGCTTCAGGAAGCAGGAGAAATTAGGATTGTAAATACAGGTTGCTTCAGATGATGGAAGCCTTTTAATTCAGCTGTGTCTGAATTAAATATTTGAGGTTGACTTTCTAGGCCAGCATTTCTCAAAGTTTGATTCAAGGAACGCTGGTCATGCTCTCTGGGCAAAGGACCTCAAATTTTCATAACAAAACTTACTCCCCTTTGGAGATTCTCAGTGCACATCAGCATGCTAAATATCCTCCAGTTTAACTCAACATTTCCGGAACGTACATGGTTATAAGCCCTTATTTCAAGTTCTGTCCATGTCTTGAACACTTCAGGAAAGTGCTATAGGTGGTGGGGTACTAAGTAGTTTAGGACAGGTTTGGTGACTCTCTGAGTGACTGTTCTCTGCCCTTTGCCCTCCATGTTCAGACGTCCCTTCCCGCAATGGGACGTGGATGCTTGCAATGTCAGCATAGGAGAGAGTTGACTGAGAAGGTCTGTTTCTGGTTTGGTGAGCCTGATCACAGTAGGATGGTGTCTTAGTCTGTTTGTGCTGCTGTAACAGATATCATAGACTGGACAGTTTATAAGCGACAGAAATTTATGTCTCCCAAGTCTAGAGGCTGGGAAGTCTAAGGTTATGGTGCCAGCAGATTTCATATGGTGGTGAGTGAGCACCCACTTCCTGGTTCATAGATGGCACCTTCTTGCTGTGTCTTCAACGTGGTGGGAGGGTCTAGGGAACTCTCTGGGGTCCCTTTTATAAAGACACTAATCTCATTCATGAAGACTCCACCTTCGTGACCTAAGCACCTCCCCAAAACTCCATTTCCTAATACCATCATGCTGAGCATTAGAATTGCAAAGTATAAATTTGGAGGGGGAAGCAGACATTCAGACCATAGTAGATGGTCAGATGGAAATAGCTAATAACTTGTTGAAGCAACTGCATTGAAGCTTGGGATGGAGTCAGGCTTACAGATAGAATCAGTGTCATCCCAATGGAAGCATTACTTGTTGGACTAGTTCTGTAAGGAAAAAAGGGTTGGGAGGAAATACTGAAAATCCTGAGAGATGATTATGAATCTGTAATTCAGAACTGGTGCTTTTACTTTAACCTCAGGTCATAAAAGCATTCCTGATACCATATAGTTTACTTACTGTGTTTTCTTACAACCTGAATGTAAACTCCTTGAGGGCAGGAGCTTAGTCATCACGTAGCCCGAACGCCAACAGCAGTGCCTGGTACTCGGCAAACATATGTTGAATTGAACTGAACATTGAGTGCTGCATTTATCTGTTAATTCTTTTATTCACCAGACATTTATGAGGTCCTTACTCCCAGTGTGACAAGAGCTGGGACCCTACTTCCCTTCCCCCAGGGGGGCTCCAGGTGGAATGTCAGGACACAGGCGTGTGAAGAGAGCCCCGCTGCACAGCACACTTCCTATAGAACAGGAGTTGAGTCCAGCAAGTGATGTGTCTGGGAACAAGGCAGGTGGGGACAGGAATTCAGGCAGGGAGAAAAGCACACGCAGGGTGACGCAGGAAGGCCCATCGGCCGTGGCCGTGACAAAGATGGGAGCAGCAAATGAAGCTGGAGGTGCAGGCAGGAAACAACACAAACCCAGAAGCTTTAACATAACATTCGACGACAATGACAACAACAAAACGATATAAATAGACTGCATGAAAAGAATTCTATAGGGCAGAAACTATCAGGAGCAAAGTTGCAAGAACTACGAACTGAGAAACAATGTTAGCCGTACATATCAGAAAGGGCTCATCTCCCTAATATGTAAGGAACCCCTAAAATCAGTAAGAAAAAGACCAGCAGCCCTATATTCTTCAAAAATAACATGGACACAGTTTACAGTAAGAGAATTCAAAAGACTAAAACAAAATGAAAAGATGTTCAACCTCATTCATCAAAGGTGCAAACCTGTTCCAAAAGGTCTAAGTCCCTGCCTTCATGAAGCTGAAATCTAGTTGTGGAAGACAGAAAGTAAACAAAAAGCAAATAATTAAAACATTGGCTGTCAGGCAGCAGTGAGTGTTTTTGGAAACAATGAGGCAGAGTGCCCAGAGTAGGCAGAGGGCAGCTCTTGTAAATAAAGTGCTCCCGGAAGACCTCAGTGACTTGTGATGGAGCCGTGATGGGAGGTAGAGGGCAAGCCTTCCAAACATTTGGAAAAGAGATGCTCCCAGAAAGAGGGGCTACAGAGGCAGAGGCCTGGGTGTGAGAGCTGATGTGTCAGAGCAGGAATTAGTAGGCCAGTGTGGCTGCAGTGTCGGCAGGACACGGAGGGGCGGGGAGGGGGTTGGGTAGGAGCCAGCGTTAACAATGAGCCAGAGTTAACAGTGCCAGACACAGGGGCTGGCTTTGTTCTCAGTGAGATGAGAGGTCTTTCCCTGGTCTGAGCAGCAGAATGGCTGCACCAGATCACTTGAGGACAGGGCAAGGCGGCTATAGCAGTGGCTGGAAGACCATTCAGGAGGCTTTTGCAACAATCCAGCCCACCCTCTGGTTGTGGTTTGACAGGTGGTGGTTGGGGTGGAAGTGATGCGAAATGGTTACACTCTGGATATTCAGCTGTATTCTGGATATGTCAGGATTTATGGTAGGTTGGTTGTGGCTTAGGAGGGAAGAAAGGGAAATCAGTATGACTGCAGGATTTGGGGCTCGAAGGGGGAACATTACTCTTCACTGAGGTGGAGGGGATTGGGGAGAAGAGGCTCGAGAGGGAAGGTCAGGGACTTGGTTTAGACATGTTAAGTTTGATATGCCTAGTTGGAAAGTTCAGGTGAGAGGTCCAGACTGGAGGTAGTGAGTTTGAAATCCATAAGCGCAAAGATGGTCTTTTATACATGGAGACTGACATCGTCTAAGAAGTGACTGTGGATAGAGAAGACGGAGCCCTGGCCCTCCAATATTTAGATGTCAGGGAGGAGATGTGGAGGACCAGGCACAGGAAGTCAGGATGCAGCCAAGCGATAGGAGGAGAGAACTGTGATCTTCTGAAAGATGAGTAAATAAGGTATTTCAAGGAGATGCCACTTTTCATGCATCAGATCCAAATGTTTGTATCCAAGACCACAAAGTTACATCACACATGAGTCATGATGGATTGGTGAGGATATAGGGGAAACTGGTATCTGTCACAATGCTGGGGCGGGGGGTGCGGTCCATGCCTAGGGAGGACCATATGGCAGTAAATTTCAGATTTACAAGTTACGTACACTTTGAACCAGCAATTCCATTTTTTCAAAGTTTATTCTACAGATATGGTCACCTACGTGGGGAAGGACAATATGTAAATAATTTTCTTTGCAATACTGAAATCAAGCTAAATGTTATACCCTAAGCATTCAGTAGGAGGCCCTTATTTAATACATTCTGATAGATCCATAAAATGGAACATTATGCTACCATAAGAAAGTAGAAAAAAAATATAAGCTTGTATATGTACATTCACCTACACACACACACACACACACACACACACACACACTACATATATACACGTATATAAGGAAGAATTTATATATACATATAGGTTAAATATATATATCATGTACATTGTTTTCAAAGGGAAGGCAAACTGTGCTATTTGCTAGTATTTGTTTTAAAGGGCCGGGTAGAAGAATAGGGTTCTGTGTGCTTGTGAGTGCATCACTCTGTCTGGGTGGATACCTAAGGTCGGGTAACAGCACTTGCCTGGTGGGAGGGGAGCAAGGAGACTGGGGGGTGGGGAAAGAAAAGATAATTCTCTGTATATGAGTTTATACTTTTTAAATTGCTGAGCCATATGACTATATTATTTATTCAAAAATTTAGCTAAGAAGAGGTATAAAAAGCAAGGGAGGCAGGGCTGTCCCTGTGACGAGGCCTGATGTGTTATGGTGATTGTGCCAAACTGTGGTAGAGGGGAAGGATCCAACTTAGAGTGGCAATGCAGACAAAGATGTCCTAGGTATAAAAAAAAAAAAAAAAAGAAAAGAAAAGAAAGAAAGAAAAAGAAACTAATCTTTGAGCTTAACGGGGACGAAGAGGCCTTTTTACACCTCAGCGAAATGAAATGGGAAGGGTCTACATCCTGGCTCCTGTGACCCCACCCCAAGTGCATCATGTGGCCATGTGTTTAGGATGGTGGCATGGCACTTGCATTCCACAAAGGACTGAAAGTTATGCAACTTCCTCTCACCTCGATTTACCCAGATGGAGCATGCTGGCAGAGGAAGGAAAACCTCCCTCATGCAATCCATTCACAAATTGTACTGCTGTGGATTTGGCATTCCGGGATCTTGTCATCCATCTGGGTTTCAGGGATATATTTAAGAGACCTGGTTTATCTCTTCCACCTCATGTGGAACGGGATTTAACAGCTCAAAAATCCATCTTAAAATAATTTGGCTTTTGTTAATGCCAAGATTGGAAAGAAGGCCAAGAAAAAGAGACTACCAACTGGAACTATATGAAAAATAATTAGGCATTTCCGTGTCTCCATGGGGATTATGGTGTAAACGCCCACGTGTCAGCAGTGCATACAAACTTCAGACCCCTGGGATTTTGGGACAGAGCGTATAGTTTACAAAGGCTGTGATTTTTAACAGGTGCTGTATGCAAATTAGTTGGAAAAATAATCCGATAACTGTATTTTGTTTTCAAGATACTCTGATGTTGTGCCACAAGACACGTGCAGATTGTGTTATGTTAAGGTACTTTTAATACTGTTGATAAATCATTGTCTGGAATGAGGTCCCAAATGGGACCTGTGTTGTATGGGATTCCATCTTCCAGGAAATGTCTCACTACACCCGATTTGGGAAATTTGAAATAAAATATAAATACATATTTCTTTTGTCACCGTTGGACAGATTTTACCCTTTGCTTGTGGCTGGTTTCTATTTTCAACATATGAAAAATATTTTTGCACTGGATATGTTTGTGATAAAAGAGCATTTTAGGGCAGCAAAATAAATTTTTGGTTGAAAAAACTAATCTTTATATAAGCTTAAGATCAATATGTCTCTCTTACGAGCATTTTTTAAAATTACATTCATTTCTAAAAATATTTAGCCTTGTGCTACATGGTGTATTTTAGATTCATATCATTTAGATTGGTAGAGAAAATCCCAACCAGAATGTTTGAAAGGTCATTCTGCTTTCTGTTTGGCAAGAAGAAATGGCATTCACTTAGATCGAAGAGGAAATGATGCCATGTTTTTGACCAAGTCTCCCTTTCTTTCTGAGCAAAAGCCTCTTTCTTCATATCTTTATATTTCTTGCATATATCATATTTTTTTAAATTTTTATTTTATTTTTATGGCTGTTTGGTTTTCATCTATGTTTATCTGTGGTGGGCAGGAAACTCAGTAACAAGTTCCACAATATTCCATTCTTTGCAGTTGTACTAATGTGCTTAGTTAATTTAATTATATCACCCTGGAAAATTTATCGTCAGTTATTCATTTTTACAAAACATGATACTTAATCTGTCAGCTTTACATTTTATTTTTGGTCATTAAGCTTTAAGCCCCTCCAAAAAGAAAGTCTTTAAAGTATTTAGGTTTTAAGGTATTTTGTAATAATAATTGGAAAATGATGTGAAACCAATAGCTACAAATAAAAAAAATACATTAGCTGTTTATATTTTCAAGAGATGACATGGGAACAAGTGACAGCTTTCCAAAATGTAGTTCTTTATGTAAAAAACAAATCATATAATTTGTGTGGCCATACCAATTTTTAAAATTGAATATTAAATTTTAGGATTTAATTGAAGGATTAAATGATTTGTGCAGTCCCCACCATGGATGCATGGCCCTGTTCTTTGTGCACATGGCCTTTGTCTTCCATTCCCTTAGATCAGAACCAAACTAAATTCTCATAGAAACTTATGGGTTTCCATTTGTTCTTTCTCTGCTGTTTGATGACCAACTATTCATTTCCTAAATTCTCAAGTTCACTACCACCGAGGAATTTGAGCAGATTTTCTTCTTGGTTAACATTCCTAAAGAAAAATAACTCACATCTTTTCTGTGGGAACAGAAACTTGAGGTCATGGAGTCAGGAACCTAATTGCAGGTTCTTTGGCACAGAGTAGCCAAGGCTTAAAGACAATCCTCTTGGCAAAAGAGCAGTCACAGCAGGCCAGCCAGGTCTGTGCATGAGATACGACCATTTGATGCTGTCTGGACATCATGTCCCCTAGGCATTGGTCTGTGTTTCCATGTACTTCACCGGATTTGTGTAACATATGCTCACAGCCTTCAAACTTTACTGCCTTTAAACACACCATGTATTTTGACTGTTAAATAATGGAGCCCATTGCAGTTGTGTAGCGTGTCATACTTTTCAAAGGGCGATTTACCTAGGTAGTATTGGTTTTCAAGTGAAGTTGGCTAAAACTTAGAAAGATTCTCCTTTCTTTGGCCAGAATTAACTGTTACCTCTTGTCTTGCTTGGGTGGCAACATCCTGGCAGAATCAAGGAACCCGGTCTCCTTCCCCTACCTTAATAGGTGCCCCACGTGTTGTAAATGTTAGCCAGACCATGCTTTCTTTGAAGCTTTTGTGATGCCATTTAGTGTAAATCAGATGAGTAAATGGGACATTACTAATAGAAAAAATACAAGATAATGTGAACAACTACACATGGGTCTAAAATATACAAATTGATGATAAAAATGGTGGCAGAGTATTTGGAAAATACTGGAAACATACAGAGAAATACAATTTGTTCCCAAAACAAAACAAAACAAGGCCACTTCTTATTCCCTCATTATTATCGGCCTTGTTTCTGTTTTTGAACCTGAGGATTGTTTTCACAGTGGGAATTCTTGTCACTAAGCAGCGGTAGTGAGGCAATCAAGAACCTGTGACCTGTGCCTGCCTGGGAGCTAAGTCCACCAGCAATGCTCAGGCCGCAGAAGCTGAGGGCCGTGTTTTGTAAGGTTATTAGAACTCTCTGGTCTTAAATCCGCAAACTCTCTTGTCTTAAATCTGCAGTTTAGAAACCTCCAAATACTGATTTTGCAGATAGTCACAAAAGAAATTTTTTCAGGATCAATAAAATTCCAGTTATTTTCAGAAGCTACAGTTTTGTTTTTGTTTTTTTTTTGTTTGTTTGTTTTGTTTTACCTACAGTTCATCAATGAGACATACTGTGTTTTGGAGCTGGAAAGCCCTCTATTTCAGCCCCTAATGCCCCAGGTAAAGGCACAGTTTCCACAGAAAGCCGGCTTGGGGCACATCTTCCCCCAGCCCTGATAGGGCTGTGCATGGGGATAGCCCTCAGTGGTGGTGTCTACCGAGGGAATGACAGCTGAAGCTGGTTTGGGTGGTTCTCATACATCTTCTTATCCTTTCTAAGAAATCATGAAGGCTTCTCCACTGAAGCCAAAAGCCTGCTGTGAGGGCTGCTTGTAAGCACTCCACCTATGTAAATGAGCAGTGCCCTCCCCAGAGTGGAGGGACTTTCACTCTAAAATGCCAGTAATATGGACAGGCAGATAAAAGACACTGCTAATTGGTAAACAGGGAACATACAAATATATTGACTGTTTACTTTGTATAATTGCATGTCAGTTTGGCTAATAGTGTAGTTAATAAGGCAGGACATAGAAGTAAACTCTGTAGGTAGAACGGCTACGGGAAGTGGCCAGGTCTTGTTTCTAAACAAGGTCATAGTTGGTGCAGGCAGCCTGAGACCCAGCCCGCACCCTCGGATGCAGTTGAGCTGCGCTGGCTGCTGGCATGTTCTGCATCCCGGGCTCTGTCTGGTACATGTCTGTGGAGCACAGCTGAGCAGATAGCCTTTCTCTGACCAGAGTCCAGCGTTCTTATTACTTCATTTAGAATACTGAGGCTAGCCGAGATAAAGAACAGGAGATGATGAAGGACTCCCTGTCCACCTTGTTACGTAACTTTCCAGTGTAACTGTTCACAATTTTATAGTAGGTTTGAGGGCAGTCAGCTCTCCTGTGGGATGTATCTATTATCTTCTCATTTACTATCCAGTCGCTTAAGTGAGAACACAGAATGGACTTCCTCATGTTTTTGGAAATTTTAATTTCTTTGATTTTTTGTATTTTTAGTTTATTTTGTAAGATTAAACAATCTAGTCTTATATTACCAGTTGTTTGTAACTTGTTCTGTAAAATTTTACAATCTAATACGTAGACCTGATATGCCTACTAAATCTCCTGTGCCCAGGGTGTGTTTCCTAGTACAGAAATCCTACCCTGATGGTGTTCCTACAGACTTTACTTTGGCATTGATTTACAAAGCAACGATTGTTACGTGTTCTCACATCATTTTGATGCCGTTGTCCCTTTTGCTATAGTGATGCAGCTGAACTCAGCCATTGTGTTCCAGAACAAAACTGTCAACACTTCTTTCTGAAAGAGCTATCAATGAGTTGACAATATAAGCACTAGTTCCCTTCCCTCAGTTTACTCCACATATTTGTAGAAATCTGTAGTTTTTTACAGAACGATCGTAATGGGTTTACAGATTTAAGTAATGGGTTTTAATAGGGCTCAACACAGCATATAGTCAAATGACCTACACTTGGTTTGTAATCAATAAATGTTATTCTCTGACCGATTAGTGTTGTTACTTGGAGCCTCAAGAATTACTTCCATTATCTAAAATGATGAGACCTCTTATATGCAGTCATTACAAAAAAAAAAAAAAAAGGCTGGACCAGTCGTTAAAAAAGAAGAAAAAAAAGGGAGAGTCTTGACTGTGGTGCCTGCCACATCTCTCATGTGCCCTCCGCCCTCCCTCCCCCTCTTCCTTCCTTCAGGATAGATGGAGTCAGCAGTATCACAGTTGTTAAGTTTTCTGAAATGCCCTCGAACACCTGCTGCACGTGTGTCTGTCTTCATCATGACCTGCAGAGTCTCAGTGTCATCTCCCTCTCCTCCGAACCCGGTTTTCCTTGCAGTGATCTCCAGCCCTCTTCTTTTTTTTTTAATTTAAATTTCAATTTTTAAAAAATGTTTCCTTATTTATTTTGAGAGAGAGAGAGAGAGAGTGCATGCATGCAAGTGGGGGAAGGGCAGAGAGAGAGGATCTCAAGCAGGCTCCATGCTGTCAACACAGAGCCAAAAGCAGGGCTTAAATTCTCGAACCGTGAGATCACAACCGGAGCCAAAATCACGAGATGGACACTCAACCCACTGAGCCACCCAGATGCCCATCGCCAGCCCTCTTGCATGGAAATCTTCTGGGGTACTTGCTAAGAACGTCTGGGTCTGGGCCTACCCCAGACCTTCTGACTAAGATCCTGGGGGAGATGCAGAGACTCTGCGTTTTATTTATTTATTTGTTTTTAAAAAGAAATTTTTTTAACGTTTTATTTATTTTTGAGACAGGGAGAGACAGAGCATGAACGGGGGAGGGTCAGAGAGAGGGAAACACAGAATCTGAAACAGGCTCCAGGCTCTGAGCTGTCAGCACAGCCCGACGCGGGGCTCGAACCCACGGACCGCGAGATCATGACCTGAGCCGAAGTCGGCCGCTTAACCGACTGAGCCACCCAGGTGCCCCGAGACTCTGCATTTTAAACACGCACCTCCGGTGACTGCGTTGTACTGAAGTTTGGGACCCGCTCCCTAGCATGTATGTGACTGCTCTGTGAAGCCTGCCCTGAGATTCTCTTACAGAATCCCCTCTACCTCTCATCACAGTCTCTCTAACAATGGAGGCCGCCCATTCTCCAGATTACTGTGAAAGTGTCCTCTGCCCGGCTCCATTCAACTGCAGTCACACATACACACCAGCTCTTTGCCTACCCAGGGCTCTTCTCCGCACCTCCTTACCATCCTGTCTTCACCCCCATAGTGGAAGCTCCCAATCTCCAGCACCTGCCTCTAGCTCCTACCCCAACTCCCCTCAAACTATAATTAAAGAAAGGGAGTTTTACTTTTTTAAAATATTTGTTCATTTTTGAGAGAGAGAGAGAGAGAGAGAGAGAGAGGCAGAGAGGGAGGGAGACACAGAATCTGAAGCAGGCTCCAGGCTCTGAGCTGTCAGCACAGAGTCTGACGCAGGCTGAACCCACAAACCGTGAGATCGTGACCTGAGCCAAAGTCAGAGGTTTAACTGACTGAGCCACCCAGGCGCCTCTAGAAAGGGAGTTTTAAAACAAAAACAACTTAACTTCCTTGTGGGGGTTGGGGGCGGGAGTGGGAGAGGTGGTAAATTAGTCTTAAAAGTTTGGCTTATTTGATTTTCACCGATGACTTTAAGTGTCACTCTGCTCTTTAGACAGAATGGTACAACTTCCAGATGGAGAAGAGATAGTGCTTTTATGTTTCTCAATAAGAAACTTTGTCATTGGGCTAATGTTTCTTTGCTGAAAATAATTTGGAAAATAGGGAGAAAGTTACTTAACATCTAACCCAGACAAGTTCTTTATACTCAATGTTGATGTAAAGAACTAAAAGACCTCCTGTGACATGTTAAAATAGATTTCCTGATAATTTAATATCAAGGGAATAAATGCAGTTTGCATCTAATATAATTAGATTTCCTTGTTATATATGGACTGACCCACTTCAAATGCATAATCTCATTTGCTCTCCCTCTGTATTCCCTTAGAACTAGGTCAGTGCATGTGCATCAGCCCTTACAGTGCTCTACCTCACGGAGTAATTATTGGGTACACGTAACCGTAGCCTGAGCTCATGTCAAGAGTAGGGACTCTTGATTGGAAATAACTCATGGTAGTTGGAAGACAAACCAGTATTCAAATTCTTCTTTCCCATTTCCTTAGGAAAGTGCTATATAGCCTCTCTCCAAGTTTCCTATACGATGTTCGTAAAGCACCTGGACAGATGCCTTTTGTTTCTCTCAGTTGTGTGCCCTTAGTCCGTGCTCTGGGCTTTGCACGTCACAGGGAAGCAGTGAAAGGTACAGTCATGTTGTATGGGCCAAGGTCAGAATCCTTTGATTTCCTTAAATAAAATCAACATATGCTTTGAATCAGTGGATTAGCAGAATGTTTGCAAAGATCAGTCTATAAGTTATGAATATCAGAAGACTTTTTAAAGAAACCATTGTGTGATGCAGCAAATATATAATGAATCAATATTTCAAATAATGAAATAAGTAACAGTGGGACTGATAATCTTGGTCGCTTTTTGAAGCTTCAAGTTTTGTATATATATTTTTTCTTTTTGCCAGGTTTTATATTTTTAACATAATTTTTCCGGTTTCAACTTAATCACCTTTCTTGCGCACATTTTTAAAAGAACTTCATTAATAATACAGTTCTTTATGGACTTTTATTGGACTGTTGATATTTCCAGAGGGGAGAGATAAGAGGGAGCTGCATAGTCTCACTTTTCAATGAAATGTGAACTTTTTAGACAACAGGCATGTATTTAACTACCTTTAGTTCTGTAAATGTTTCCCTGTTTCTTCCTTATCAGTATCATCTTTTATTATTTTGACCGTTTCTTCCTTGAGTCCTCAGTCCTTCTCAAGACAGCCTATGCTTTTACTGCCTCTGGCCCTGCATTCTTCTGAACCTTCAGAAACCTTCTTAGAATTTAGGGTAGACGTTTGTCTAAGCTCAGCATTCCCTTACCTTCTTGTTTACAGAGAGTTGCTGCCTCATCACTTCTGTTGTGTCTCTTCTCTTTCCTGCATTCCAGTCATGAATTCTATCTGCCGTGCTTCAGTGATGCTTATAAGGCTCTAGTGCCTCCTGAAGGCTACTCTAGAAACATGACGAGTATTAATGACTCATGTCCTAAAATCTAGGTCTTGACAAAGTCCAGTATTAAATATTAGCAGAAAAGCCAGCACATCAAGGTCTCACTGCTCAGGCTTCACCTGGCCGTGTTCTAAGAAGTGGGTGGTAGTCATCATCGCACTCTCCAAGGGGTGTCCCAGGGAAAAAGAAAAACATGCGGGCACAGTTAAATGTTCTAGCAAAAATCCTGGGTTTTAGAACAAGATTGTATCCTATTCATGGTTGCTTTTTTGTGTTCTTTGTTTGTTTTTTGCAGTATGTTCCGCCAAGCACATTCAGTAGAAGTCAGAATTAGGTATAGGGGATGCAGCCTGCTGTGTGAGCCAGGTCACCAGCATTAGGGTGGAGGGGGTTTAGTTAATCAAGTCGGGATGTTCTCAGGTACCATCAGTGGCAAAGAGAAGTTGGAGAAAAGGAGAGAGGTCAGTGTGGTAGTTTCCTAGACGATGTAATGAATTTTACTGTTCTTTCTTGAAACCAGTTATGTTCTTAAGCCTTATTAGCAGGATAGGAATTACAGCTGTTGTTCCTATTCGGTGAGGGGGACAAAAAGAAAAAAGACTAATAAAAAATTGGCAGCTTACCGTATTTATCCTATGTGTCAGCTTTTGCTTCCTGTTTAAAGACACTAAGAAATAGAGTTGCTGTCAATCACAGTATAAAGAGTTCTTTGAAATGGTGTTGCATAGGAAGGGTGTTAGCAATTGGAATGCCCAACTGAACAGTAACCATGCACAAAGGAACAGAGGAAATGTACAGATTATGACTCCTCCACATCATTTGTAACAACAAATGCTTTCAAAACAACCCAATGTCCGGTGGTAGGGGACTGGTGAAGTAAATGCTGGTTCATCCCCTCAAGGAGTCCATGTAGCTGTTAAGAAAAAAGAGTGAAGATGAGCTGTACACATGGACGCAGAGTGATCTCCACTCTGTACTTACATGAGGAAAAAAACAAAAACCAAGATGTAGAACAGTGTCCTTCTGAACAGTGTACAGAAAACAAAACCAAATACAGAAATTTCTTGTGCAAGAAAGGAAAGGCTGTGGATACGTGTACACAGTTGCTTGTATTTTCAAGGGGAACAATGACAGGAGAAGGGTATATTAAAAACTACCAAAAAATGTGGAGGGGGAGGGAGGGATCAGGGTACAGGACACCAGAAGGAAGCAAGACTTACCTGAGCTCTTTGATACGAGGTTTGACTTTGGAATCATGTAGTCTTTTTAATTTTTATTAATGTTTATTTATTTTTGAGAGAGGGAGTGCCTGCGAGTGAGCAGGGGAGGGACAGAGAGAGGGAGACAGAAGATCCAAAGCAGGCTCTGCACTGACAGCAGTGAGACTGATGCAGGGCTCAAATTCACAAACCATGAGATCATGACCTGAGCTGAAGTCAAGAGTTGGATGCTTAACTGACTAAGCCACGGAGGCACCCCTGGAATCATGTAGGTTTGCCGTAATCATAAAACAGATTACATCCAAAAAAGCACTGCCCCACCACACACACGGAGAATGAAAAATGCAAAAGCCAAATGAACCTAACTCGAGTTTGTTAGTCACATAACGACATGGAGAAAAGAATTATTCTGACTAACCTTAGAACACAATATTCTTACTGTACATTCTCAGTGAGGTACTCCCTGAGGACCCCTCCCCCAGCAAATGCTGGTTTTACTGTTAAGAGTTCTATTGATGTGGTTAGGAATTAAGGTTTTCCACCTAGGAGATACAACATAAGCATCAAATTTTTAAAAATATGTAAAAACCTCATACACTTATATTTGAATTAGAAGTATTAGCAGGATCTTATCCTTCCCTCTTTTTTTTTTTTTTTTTTAAAGGTGTCTGAGATCAGTCCAATGAAAAGACCTAGAAAACAATGAAAACTCAGTAAAAATGGGCACTCGTAACACCCAGATTGTGGTCTTTAAGTATCATTCCAACTAAAAGTATCTAGAGGTCCTTGGAGAAATGCCTGGCTCTAGGTCTGAGGTGGAAAATGTATTTGGTAAAGTCTAGAACATCTTGTGCCAAAAGGCTAATTAGTCATTTCAAAAGGACATAGGTACCAGTCTGAAGGGTCCCCATTGGCCAGAGGTGGGATAATTGACTGCAGATTACTATGTAAAATTCCGTGAGTTGTAATGATATTAAGCCAGCAAAGACACCGTCATACTATTCCTACATTATTGCATTGTTACTGCATAGGGAGCCTCTGACACTATTTTGAATGACAGTAGGGAGTATTCATTTGATTATGTCAATTATGTTAAAGAGTCATAATGTAAATGTAGAGTTAGAGGTCAGGGTCTTTCTCCCCATCTTCTTCCTTTTACAGTAGGCTTGGTAACTGACCTCAGATTGACTCACTGTTGACAGAAGTACATTACTTTGTATTCATTTCATCTCTGGCTGCCAACTTTGTGTCCTCAGCAGAGCTTAAGTCTGCACTCTGAGGCTCCAAATACCTGGGCTCTGGTGCTCTCCCTCTTGCTACCTCCACAGCCTTCCATCTCTCACCTTTGCTGAACCTCAGATTCCTCATCTCTAAAATGGGACTGAGAATAATCATATGTGCCCCGTTCCCCCTTCAAAACCATGAAGAATGACTGTTGTAGACCTCTAAGATGCCTTCTGCCTTGTTTAAGACCATGAGTTTTTTTCAGTGTTTCCCCTCTATCACATTCCTTTTTTTTTTTTTTTTAATTTTTTTTGTTAGTTTATTTATATTTCATTTAGAGAAAGAGCACAAGCAGGGGAGGGGCAGAGAGAGGGAGAGAGAGGATCCCAAGCAGGCTCTGCACCATCAGCACAGAGCCTGATGTGGGGCTCGAACTCAAGAACCTTGAGATCATGACCTGAGCTGAGATCAAGAGCCAGACGTTTAACCGACTGAGCCACCCAGATGACCCAATGATCACATTCTTAAATAGGCACGTTTATGAAAATCCACTGGGGATCGGAATTCTTTCACTAGAGATTGGAAAAATAAGTATTGCCAGCTCCTCCCCACGGGTTGGATGGGGAAGTAAACTACTCTGTTTCTTTCAGCCATGGAATTCCATGAACATTTGCACAGCATCGGCACCAAGGAAGGTTTGAAAGAACGAAAACTACAGAAAGCAGTGGAGAGCTTTACCTGGAATATCACCATCCTAAAGGTACGTGGCCAAGCTGTTTCTGATGCTGGTAATTTTGCAGTCTTTCTCAGCATGTTTCGTCCTTTCAGTGTAGCATGTCCTGCATTGTGCAGTATCAGCCACTGAGGCCGTAGCACAGTCACAGCAATCCAGGGAGAACTCGGCCCTCTGGAGAGCCTACAGGCACGACAGCTGGCCAGTGCCGCTCGGAGAGAGAACATGGGACTGTCATGGCTGGCACGTTGTGGATTCTGATAGGAAGGGAAAGGACCTTGAGTTCTGTCCTTGAAGCATTGTCAAGTTTATACATGTCAGTTGCTATATGTGAAATAGAAAATATGATTACAGAGGAATGATTGGGAATTTAGATTCTAATGACTCAAATGCCATTTAACACTTTCAAGTATAATCACAGCCTTAATATTAATATGATCCCGGGACAAAAATAGGAAAGAATTGTGTGGGGCATAATTAAAAGAAATATGTAAAGGAATTGCCATTTGAAAGAAATTTTCCTTCAAGGGAGAAGCCATCTGTATCAATCTGTTTTCCTTCCTTCCTTCCCTCCTTCCTTCCTTCCTTCCTTCCTTCCTTCCTTCCTTCCTTCACATGACCATTTAAAATTTTTAAATTATTTTTTATTATAAAATTAGTACATTATCATTGTTGAAACTGTCAAAATAAAAACAAGCCAAGATGAACATACTCCCACCGTTCAGAGGCAATTGCCACTGGCCTTTTTGCTGTACATTCTCCCTGTCTTTTTCTCTATGCTGGGCTTAATAGGAAATTGGAACTTTTTTGAATTTTGTCTCAGTGGTCTTTACTTTTCTTCTCCTCTGTGTTTGGGAGCTTGATAATCATAACACAGACACATTATTTCACTCTGGATCTTGAATAGCTAAATGTAAAATTATTCTCTGATATTCACCCTTCTAACTTTGTGCTCCCTTGAAGTCAAAACTGTAAAGACGTTATCACAGCTGCCGCTTTTAATTTCCTTGTTTCCCCTGAAGTTAAAAGATTCATTCCTGCAGCTGACAACAGTTTTCTGATTTAATAAAAAGTCACCCTTGCAAAACTAGCCAACTTGCATTTTCTCACGTTAAACCTCTACTCATTTTTATAATTAAAATCATTTTCTTGACTTCTTAAAATACTCCCCATCCTTCACATGTGCTTTTTTTTTTTTTGGTAATCTCTCAATCTTCTGCTTAGAAGTTAATTTTGATAGTTTGCAGTTAAGTAAAAAGCAGATATAAGAATTTACAATGAAAAGGAATTTGGCTTTATAACTTGCTGACTCACTCCCACCCAGAGGTGTGGGTACACTACAGATTTCCTGCAAATCTCAAGGGAAAAGTAGCACAATTGTTTAAGCCCCGTGAGAGACCAAATGCTCATTTTCTTTTACTTTATTATAGGCAAAAACAGACTTAGGGACCAAACTCCCACCTGTCAAGTGTCCTAGCTACTCGTCTGTGGTCTAGGAACCAGAAACCTGGGTATCACCTGGGAGCTTGTTCAAAATGCAGACTCCCAGGACCCACCCCAGATCTCCTGATTGCACATCTACAGATCTGTATTTTTACAAGATCCCAAGGGGTTCTCATACGCATGAAAGTCTGAGACGCTCTTGGCTAAGAGCCATGGAAAATGGGAGCGGGGCGCACATATTAATGAAAAACAGCCGACATAAAGTAATACACCAGATTTTAGAAATCAGTAATTGAACCAAATAGCTACACTGAGGAAACCTATTTTCTTTGGAATTATGTCCAGGAGAGAGAATTAACACCTCAGACTTATGTTCATATGGAAAGTAATGTGTAGGACAGGGTAATCGATCTTTTAAAAATTTCCAGCATATTTGCTGTAGATGGTGTTCGAATGTGGTAGAACCTGGGCAAGGAACGGGGAAGAAGTGGAGAGATCTGTGTGTCACTTCCGTATAATGGAGGGGCTTTTTCCATTCCTGGATGTTTTACAAGTTTTATCTTTGTTTAGGGGAGTCAGTGCCCCCTTGGACTTGAGTTTGGGTCTGAGTTGAGCTACTAGCCTTTTTCTGACAGGAGGGAATCGGATCCTTTGGGTTCCTCTGACCGTGTGTTTTTTGTTGTGAGCTTGGTGAGGTGGCAGCCCTCCAGGGCTATGTGTGGTGGGCGAGAGGCCGCAGTGCCCTCCTGGGGGGCACAGAAGCTTGGGGAAGGTTTCAGATGATACTGGTTAGGGAGAGAAAAGGAGAAAGATGACAAGAAGACATGCTGAAGGAGCCCTGCGGCTGTGAGGCCTGACAGGAATTTCCTCGGGTGTTTAAATGTAGTCTCCTGAGCTCCCCTCAGAATCTGGATCAGAATCTCTAGAGGTAGAGTGCAGGAATCTGCTTGTTTAACAAGTTCCTTGGGGTGATTCTGAGGCACCCTAGAAAAATGGAATACCTCTGCTCTGGAATGAAATCCAAAGCACCTTCAACCACTAATTTGAACAAGAAGGTAGGCAGGGCGACAAGGCATCCTGGGACATAGGACTTTCATGTGAAAACCGGGGCAAAGCAGGAATGCTTGGTCCTGCCATAAATTCTTTTCATCTAAGGACATTTCATCCCTATTTTTATGGGTTTTTTGGCTTCCTTTGTTTAGTTTTTCAATTTTAAGAATTGCTTTAGAATACAGAAATGAACAAAGAAGAAATGTCAGCTGTCATCACCACACCCAGAGATATCTACTATTGACGCCTTGGCACATTTACTTCCAATCATTTTTTATTTTGAATAAAAATCATTCATTTGTCTTTGTAAATGCGTCTTCATCATACAGAACTTTTTTAATGTAGAAAAGATAGACGTTTTAAAATGACTCCAAACCCTCTGAGAAATAGCTATTACTAAATGTAGGTGACCTTATTTTAGCAACCATTTTATTTGCATATGGATGGATGGAGATACATTTTATTGATTCTGAGTCATCCTTCTTTTTTTATTTTTGAGATCAAAAATCTTTGAAATTGGTATGTTATCTTCTAGTCCATGGCATCCGTGCATTGTATCCTAGTTAAATTGGCAGTGATTTTCTTTCTTAGTGGTACATCTGACAAGAGCTACTGTCTCACGTATTATGAAATAAGGTACGCCAGTAGATAGGATCCTACTGTAACTGCCCTTTTGAAGTTTTTTTAAAAAGTACTGAGTTTCACTTTTCTTTATTTAACAGAAGAAAAGAAGCTAAATGAATTACTAACAAGTTTTACTGTGAGAGATATTTATTTCCTATGAAATATCTCTGAGGTTAAGAAAAAAGATTATTGGGGCGCCTGGGTGGCTCAGTCGGTTAAGCGTCCGACTTCGGCTCAGGTCATGATCTCGCGGTCCGTGAGTTCAAGCCCCGCGTCGGGCTCTGTGCTGACAGCTCAGAGCCTGGAGCCTGTTTCAGATTCTGTGTCTCCTCTCTCTCTGACCCTCCCCCGTTCATGCTCTGTCTCTCTCTGTCTCAAAAATAAATAAAACGTTAAAAAAAAATTAAAAAAAAAAAAGAAAAAAGATTATGAAAAATGTTAGTAGGAGTCATTTTGTTGGGTTTTTGTTTTTTTTTAAGCTACACATTTCAATTATGAGGTCGGTTGGTTGACCTTCTGCTATGAAAGAGGAGAGTATCTACCCACTAATATTTCTAGGTGAGGACTTAGGCATGCTGTTATTTTTCCATTTTCCAGTTTTAAATATTCCCATTTGGCCCCAAGACTATGATTACCATGTTGTTTGGTATAAGTTCAATATTTAAATTAGCTTACTGTCACCACCATCCATAGCCTGAGGAAAGGGCAGAGAAGAGATAAATCTCAGCTGGGGTCATTGACAGTCTTTGGATTCTTGGACCCAGCTTTCTCAGAGTCTGTAAATTTCACGTTCTAGGGTCTCTGCTGCATAATTGGGAGAGGGTATAATCCATTTCCACAGGTTTCTGATTGCTCTTTAATTCAGAAGCCTGCCCTCAAGACCTCACTTCCCTTAGATAGTCAGCATCCTTCCCTTTTCTTGATCAACTTTATCGAGGTACAATTTACATAAGATAAAATTCCCCCTTTTGAACTGCACAACTCAACGAATTTTGATAAATGTATATTGTCATGCAACCCCACCACAATGATGACAGAGCATTTCCATCACCCCCAAAATTCCCTCATGCCCCTTTGCAGAAAACTCCCTCCCTCACCAACCACTGACCTGATTTCTGTCTATAGTTTCACCTGCTCCAGATTGTTGTATAAATGGGAGTTGTGTAGCATGTAGTCTTTATGCCTGGCCACTTTCGTGTAACATAATGCTTTTGATATTCATCCAAGGTAAGGTGTGTTTCAGCAATCCATTCCTTTTTTTTTTTTTTTTTTTTTTTGATGAACAACATTCTGTTTTATGGGTGTGTTACTCTTTGTTTATACATTCACTGGTCGATGTACGTTTGGGCCGTTTCTAGCCTCTAACTGTTGTGAGTAGAGCTGCAGTGAACACTCACACGCAGGTCTTTGTGTGGACATACTCTTATTTTACTGGCTAAACGCCTGGAGTGCAGTTACTGGATCATATGGTAAGCGCATGCCAGACTTTATAAGAAATTGCCAAGCTGCTTTCTAAACTGTCCCATTTAGCACTCCCCCCAACAGTGTTCTGAGAGTTCCCATTATTCTACATCCATGTCAACATTTGCTATTGTCAGCTTAGCCAGCCTAGTAAATGCAGAGAGGTTGGGCATCTTTTGTTTAGATTTTTCTCTCTCTTTTTCTTAGACTTTTAGAAGAATTATGATGGGCCTCAGTCTGGTTTTCTTCATGTTTCTTCTGCTTAGGGTTTGTTGAGATGCTTCTATATGTGAAAGAATAAGATTCTTCTACATGTGGAAATTTCCATCAGATTTGGAAAATTTTTTAGTCATTTCTTCTTTAAATCTTTTTTTCAGTCTTACCCTTTCTCTCTTCCTTCTGTAACTCCTATTATACATGTATACTGCTTGATATTTTCCCAAAAGATTCATTTCTTTTTAGGTCTCTTTTCTTTTCTTTTCTTTTCTTTTCTTTTCTTTTCTTTTCTTTCCTTTCCTTTCCTTTCCTTTCCTTTCCTTTCCTTTCCTTTCCTTTCCTTTTCTTTTCTTAAAAAATAGTTTTCCATTGTTTCTACATCTTCAACCAATACTGCTGTATCTTCTACAGTGCCTACTCTGCCGTTAATCCCATCCAGCTTCCCACTCCTCTCCTTTTGGTGCTCATCATACCCTTCGTCTTCCCGAACCAGATACTGACAGTAGCTGTTTAAGAGCCCCACTGCTCCACCCTGTACATCCCAGCTGTTTAGCCTCCCTGAACTCCAAACTCCATCCCCTTGGCTTGGTGGGGCCACTAGGCTCTGCCTTCCTGCACTGCAGCCTGGAACCCCTCCACACAGGGAGCTGGACCCCCGTTTGTATCTCTTCCATCAGGGCTCACTGTGTTGCACTGTCAGAACATCATTGTTCGATATACTGTGTCCAGTTTTCTATGTGTGTCAGTCCGATTCCTCACTTGTCCTGCGTTACCTCTTTCTTCTTACCCTCTGTCCCATCACCTTTTCTGTTGCATCAAGCAGAAGTAAACAAAAAGGACTGGGCACCGGGGCGGCTCAGTTGGTTAAGTGGCTGACTTCAGCTCAGGTCATGGTCTCGCCATTCCCAAGTTCGAGCCCCGAGTTGAGCTCTGTGCTGACAGCTTGGAGCCTGGAGCCCATTTTGGATTCTGTGTCTCTGCCTCTGCCCCTCCCCCACTTGTGCTCTGTCTCTCTCTCTCTCTCAAAAATAAATAAACATGAAAAAAAATTTTTTTAAAGAAATAAAAGAAAAGGGCACTCAGTTTGTGTCTTTGCAGTTTGACTGGGCTCTTAAAAGTTTCAGGACTTCTAAGAATTGCCACTATGAATTCTGTGAGTTTCAGAAATTTGTTAAATTATGTCATACCCCTTTGTTTGTTTGTTGCTTGTGTTGTATGTGTGCGCGCGCGGCGCGCGTGTGTGTGTGTGTGTGTGTTTGCCAATTTTACTATTTTTTGCTCATTTCACCAGAAATGTGGGAAGGATATCCTGTTAATATTTTCCGCCCACCAGCTTAATTAAGAGGTTTCTCTCCCTTTATTTTTCATTTGCTAAACGCTCACTGTACTGGTGATAATTTTTATTGTTTCTATTTATTACCCTTCCTAAGATGGTGGAATCTCATGGTAGAAGAGCCCTGCTTTAATTGCTCTGTTTTGGTTCTAAGAGGCAGAACTCCTGCAGGCCAGCTCACAGAGGAGGGGCGAGAGGTGCTGGCCTCGGGGAGGACTGTGAAAGGCCAGGGAGCTCTGGGACCGGAAGCCGTGCTCCAGCCTCACAGGAGTAAAGGGCAGCCAGGAAGCCCAGCAGCACCCGGGGCAGCTCTTCCCCGGGGGCCGATGGTCCTCTCTCTGTCCTTCTCCCTCTGCTCACTCATGTTTCTGTTGCCCTATGACTTACTGTGGTCTTGGTTTGGCCCCGACTGTACCTTAGAAGGTTTCATTCCAAGTTCTCAATCTGTTTGTATTTCCTAGTTCAAATTCCAAGGAGAGGAAATCTGATCGGCTGAGCCTACCCTTTCCTTTCACATCCAGACCTGCGGTCCTAAAGGTATAAGCCTCCTCTCGTATTAAGTTCTCCTTGGATCAGGTTCTCTACCTGCTTCAATCCACTGTGCTCAGGAAGGCACTGTTACATGGCACAAAATACGGCCGCCTTGACTGGCTATTTCAGTTCTCTGTTGCCATAGAACAAACCATGACAAAACTAGTGGCTTAAAACAACAGCTTCTTATTTGATACGATTCTGTGGGCTAGCTGTGGTCAGCTGGGTGGTGTTTCTGCTCCATATGGTGTTGGTTTGGTTCAGCTGGGAGGTCAGCTGGGCCTGGAGTAGCCAAGAAGGCTCCACTCACGTGGCTGGCATGTCACCAGGGATGGCTAGAATGGCTGGGTCCCCCTCTTCTTGATCTCTCCCTTTCTCTGCATGGCCCATCGTCATTCAGTAGTCCAGCCCCAGCTTCCTTATATTGCTATGAGATTCCAAGAAAACAAAAGGAGAAGCTGCCAGCCTTCTTAAGACCACTTCCTCCATGTTACTGACCAAAGGAAATCAACTCCAGCCCACATTCAAGGGAGGGGGAAGTGGACTCCGCCTCTTAGTAGATGGAGTAGCATGCCTGGACAGAGATGGAAGGAATTATGGCACCTGCCTTTGGAGATAGTCTACCACAGTGGCAGAACCTGCCAATGACGCATTTTCCCTTAGAAGGGTATAGGATACACTGTGAGGCTTGGCCACACAACCCCATAAAGTCATCAAACCCACCTTCCTGCTGCTCCCACCAGATTGCCAGCCTGCTCCACTGTCATGCAATCTTAGTTTTGTTCTGCCATACAGTATATGGAATTTTATCTCTCTGTAACTTCATTTCTACCCACTGGTTCCAGTAATACCCTCAAAGCAGCACAGAATTATTCTATTCCCTCCTCCTCAACATCCCTTTGTACCTTTGCAAACTATCATTACCTTCTCTTAGACCTCCCTGATTCAGGTCAGACATGCTCAATCTCTGCAGATAATAGGGTGAGATGGCATCTGATCCCCTCCTCACTGGGTCCCTTGGTCTCCTGATGGCTCTGGTTTGTCAGTGTCCTTCATAAGATGGGGTGGCCAGAATTATCCCCATACTTTGGATACGCGGTGCACTGACGGCCCCAGGGTAGGACTCGTCAGTATGGTTTTCTTCATAATCTGAAAATTATCTTACTGTCAATACAGGCCAAAATTATGCTGGATTTTCTAACACCTGTGTCATATCACAGACTCAAATAAAGTTTATTACAACCCCAAGATGTTTTCCAGAAGGATTGCTGCCAAGCCAGCTCTTCCTGTTCCGCACCATCCGCCCTCAAAACCAAGACTAAAAGCTAAGCCCTAGAAGTAATTAGAGATTTGTTCTCTCTAGGAAAATGAGACTTATGCCAAAAATAAATAGTTAAACCAGACAGTCTTTGCACCTGCTGAGATGTTCATCTTGATTTTGTTTTTACCTGAGGTATAGTACTTACCTTGAAGACTGAAGAATGACATTTGTTTCTTTTCTGAACATTGCTGTGATGGCCCATGGGCAACTCCTTTTCCTTATTGATGTTAATATCCTTTAGTTATTTTATGTACTAGGTGATGTATTATGTTGCCTGTTTTCCTGAAAATCTGTAATTGGCTGGAAGCCATTCCTCTCTTTAGCATGTGAAGACTCTTCAGAATGACTCAGAAAACCAAACTATGGTAGTGCCTGTCATTAGACAGGCTGTACTTTCTGGTCCATTTAAAACACAGTAAAACCTCAGACCTTGGATCCCACTAATGTGGAATTTGTGATCACTCAGCTAACGTTTAATCGTGCAAAAAGTGTGCTTAAAAAATTAACAGTGCGAGGGAAGTGCTTGTGCGTGCTGTTTTTACTAGCGTTTTCGAAGCTTCCATGTTTGTGGCCCTGGCCCTGCTCATCCCTCAGCATCCCCTTGCTCTCCCCTTCTCTCTCTACACACTAGGCACACTGCCCTTGCTCCCCTCTGGCCCTGGCCCCTTTGCCTGGAACACTCTCTTGACCTCCTGTCTTCTATGCTTAGGTCATGGCTCACTTCCACCATCTGCAGCCTCCAATGGCACCTCCTGAAATCCTCACCCCCCCTCTACCGCGTGAGCCACCAGCTCTGTGTCAGGGGAGGTCGTCTCCCACTGTAGGGGGCCAGCTCTCACTGCCAATGTGAGACTTAGCTTTTCCCATGCTCATTCCCATTATCAGAGGGAGATGTAACCACAGTTGGAACTCAGAAAGCTTTGTAGCATAGAAATCATGCTACTAAGCCGTGGTTAGGCCCCAAAGGCATCACTTGTTGGGAGTCATAGAGTCATGTGTGGAAGGAAGGCAGCGTCTTCCACAGCCCCTTGGCCTCTGCTGAAATCGTTTCTCGCCCGTGTCAAGGCCCAACTTAGACCTCCTCCATTGTGCTGCCTAGGAATGCCTGGGAGCACCCACCCCCCCATCTTTGTTGAGTGACACGTAAAATAGTTTCTGAGGTGAAAGACACCCACTCTGAATTTAAATTGCATCTTATATTAAAAATTTTAAATTAAAGTGTGCGTAAACCTTTGAGCACAACCTTTGTGAAGTTGAGAAACAACTGTAAATGTGATGAAATAGCCAAAATATCGGCAGCGGGGAGGGGATCGAGGTGCAAGGATAGTCCTGGACCGACCCACTTTGCTTGCATAATCAGGACACTGCTTCATACAGCTTGAATGTCTCTCTGGATTAAGGCGAAGACTAAGGGTTAGGAGTCTTGCTCCCAGAACCGTTCTTCATACTCTCAGAGGGCCTTTCCACCTGGCCAGCACCTGCAAACCCTTTGGGATGGAGTCAGGGGAGACGGAAGGCAGTCTTCTTGCTGAGAAGAGAGGAATTCACTTGCAATTCACATGTCACTCCCTTCACACATGTGACTGAGCACAGGGGAAGCCAATAGGACAGAAAAAAATCACGAAACGTTTAACATGCGTTTATCGTCCCACAGCCGAGCACATGCTGCTATGCTCTGTTGCACCAACTTCAGGTGACTGATGATCAGGGGATCTTTGTTCAAGTGTAAGGTTTATTGAGACGTCAGTAGGAAGAAGGCCTTCCTTAACTCTGACGAATGTGCTACAGCCTTGGCCAGCCACACGGGCCTCTCAAGGGGGGCGTTCGGAGTGCAGTGAGGCAGCTTAGAACCGGGGCCAGGATTTCCGTGGCCCCACCATGGTGTTGTTCGCTCCCTACTCATTCAACAAATACGAATGGAAATCTGTGTCTCTGTTCTTGTGTTTAAGCACAGGAAGAAGGAATTGCCTGCACCATTGGTGATACACTGGAGATGTTAGAAATGTAGTGGACGTTACACTTTGCTTGCTTTCAAGTGTCACATGTAATGTGTGGGCTCAACTGTATAGCTTGGGCCCTGTGGTTTAGTTAATCCAAAAAGAAAACAGAACACACAGAGAGAAAGTTGTATGTTTTTAAGTGTAATTTGCTGTGCAGGCTCTGCCTTGGGTAAGCCCCTTCATCCCTCTAAACTCAATGTCCTTGACTACAAAATTGGGAATACTAACAGTAGCTCTCACAGAACTGAGATTGTCACGAGATATTCTTTGCGAAGGGCTTAATACAGTGCCCGGCATACGTTAGTCACTCTCTTTCCAAGAAATGTTTCCTGATTATGAGCTTGTGTTAGGGTTTTGCAATTTAGATTCTCTGGCAAGAGACAGCCAGAAAAACCCTAGGTCCCTGTGCTGTCATCTCAGAGTGATGCCGAGGGAGGGGACAGGAAAACTCTTGCAGCCTTCTGGGTGATAGGAAAGATAAGGACGCGTGCATGGCAAATTGCTGAGTAAGGGGTCAGCGTGTGGCCGGTGCTAGGTGCTTGCAGGGTGGCAGTCTGTCTTCCTGCTGGGCCTTGGCGCTCTCCAGGTGTCTGCCCCCCCTCTCTTTATCCCAGAGTTAGCTTCATGTCTTGGGGGAGCGGAAGGTATCGGTGGAGGTGCCTAGAAGCTGCTTTGTTCCTGAGTGGACAAAGAAGCAGGAAGGAGGCAGCCTAGTCCATGCCATCCAAATGAAGCTTCTCGGGCTGGGGCCGTTAGTCCCAGAACAACCCAGAAGTCAGTGTGGGCCCCAGACATGCTGAGGTCAAACCAGACACTGATAGCTTATGTCTTTATTTGCATTAAATTAAAAATTTTTTGACTACCTTTGTGCCTCCTTCAGACTCCCAAAATGGTATGGGTATCCTCTTTTTTCCTCTTCCATCCACCTGCTTATAATGTGGAAGAAACGTGTCTGCTGACTCCCAGGGAACGGCAGATGGCCATTTTTGCCCCTTCCAGCTCTCAGCCACGTGGCCATTGCACGGATTGGTGGCAGAGGTCGGGGGAGTCTTTGTGGCCACCCTGGTTCACTCATCTCAGAAGGAAGACAATTCTGTTCTTCTCTAATAGACAGTTGGAATAAAAAGCTTTGAAAAAGAATAACGGAAGTGTACAATCCCTATAGTTTTAGCTCTAAGTCTAAATAAAAGCAGTGAATTGTGGTTGTTAATTTTAGATTCAAAAACTATGTAGGACTAACAGATGTGCCTTGAAGTATTTTTAACATATTAAAAGCCAGGGCATCTTTTATGGTCAGACAGAAAGTTTGGTGATTGGCCAAGTGTTGAGTATGGCTGGGGCACTGGCCCTGGTGTCTGGGATCTGCCATCATTCCTTTCCCGGCTGCTCCGACCTCTGACCTGATCTCAGGCAGCCGCCGGCAGGGCCAGAAGGAGCACAGTTGCGGCCAGCTCTCCACAAGAGCCGCTGGGATCCAGCCCTGCCCTTAGCTATGTCTTTTAAAGATTATATTCCGAGTCTAAGTAGGAACCTTAAATATTATGACCTAAGGTTGTTATAACTCTTTCGAGATGAAAACCAAATAGAATAACTTTTGAAATTCAAAACAGAATGTGTGAAACCAAATAGGGTTTGAGTTTCTCAACTGGAAACGTTGCAAAGCCAGTTTCGTAGGAGTCTTCAAACCCAGATGCCCTGTGTCAGTGGGCGGCGGTGTTTTAAATAGCCTTTGCTCTTTTGAAGCAGCGAGACGTGAACACTGCTACAGCAAACACCATCATCACCTTGTTCAGAATTGTTCTCTGCTCCCGCTGGATGCCACAATCCTGAGACGTGTCAGACGTGCGGTTGTGGACGCACAGAACAAAATACAAGTGCCGGGGATAAAACTCAGCAGCTCCCCAGCTCTGGGGGTCCTTTGTGTCTCCCCTGGCTAGGTGTGGAAAGCCTGATCCGTTCAAAGTGTGGTAATGACCTGTCTAAACTTGGGAACCAAGATTCCACCAGATAAAGAATTCGTTATTACCACATTAATTATCCTGTATACCATCTGGGGATTTTTCTATTTAAATGTCCCGTCATCCTGTGGCAGATCTATATATGCTGACATGGAAAGATTGCCAAGACATGATTTTTGGTGAAAAAAAGAAAACTGAAGAATGGCAGGGTTTGCTTGATTTCATTTCTGTAAAAAATACAATACCTATTCATAATATATATATAAATGCAGAGAAAAAGGTGAAGCACATGACTGGGAGGCCACTGTGAGGATTAAAGAGGAGACTTTCACACCTTAGTGTCATTATACTCATTCAACACATTTCTTAAGCCTGTGTTGTATGCCTGGTGCTGTTGTAGGCTTGAGGGGTGAGGGTTCAGCAGCGGATTGAAGACGTGAAAGTCCCAGTTCTCCTGGAACTCACATTTAATGGGAGAGACAGACAGTAAACAAAGCAACACAGAACATGTCATGAAGAAAGCAAGGCAGGGAAGGGGCAAGAAGAGTTGGGGGCAAGAGGTGGCAGTTTTCATTTTGGAAAGGCTGTCAGGGAGTCAAGGCCCAAAGGAGGTGACAGAGCAAACTGTGTGTCCTTCTGGGGCGAGAGCCTTCCCTGCATAGGCAATGTTGAGTGTGCAACCTTGAGGCCGGGCCAGAGAGGACCTGCCGTGTCTGAGGAGCATTTAGGGGCCCAGTGTCACAGTGGCTTAGTGAACAAGGTGGGGTGATGAAGAGGGTGAAGACAGCTCGGGGGCTGTGAGAAAGGACTTTGACTCTCAGTCTGAGTTATACGAGGAGCCACGGGTTGGGGGGTTCATGTTCTGACTGTGTTTAGTTCTATGTCTCTGGCTGTCATGTTGACAGAGAAGCCAGATGGCCAGTTGTCATAAACTCAGAGAGAGGTGATGGTGGTTCAGGCTGCCAGTGGTAGCAATGAGGGTGGTAAGAAGTGCTGAGAACGTGTATATGTGTATATTTTTTGAAGACAGAGATAATGGAGGCTGCCGACAAGTGGGATGAGGGATGAAAGAAAAGGAGACGAGTCAAAATGGTACTAGGGTCTGTGTTCTCAGTCACTGTGAGAACGGAGTTGTCTTACCCTGAGAAGAGCTGGTTATAGAGAGGCTGGTAGGAAGGATATCAGGAACTCAGTTTTGGACACGTGAAGTCTAAGAGGACATGCCAAGGAAGCACTTTGAACATAGACCTACTAATTTTTATTAATAAAAATATTAGAGCAGAAATCGGTGAAATTGACATCAGGAAATTAAGAGAGAAAATCAATAGAACTAAAAGATGGTTCTTTGAAAAGATCATTAAAATCAGTAAGTCTCTAGCCAGGCTAACTATGAAGGAAGAAAAAAAGAGGACACCAATTACTGATATCAGTAATGGAAGAAGGGATGTCACTACAGATCCCATGGGCATTAAAAGGACAGCAAAGGAATATGATGAACTACACTATTCCCACAAATTTGATAACTTAGATGAAATGAACCAATTTCTTGAAAGGCACATTTTACCAAAACTCACAAGAAGAAATAGACTATTTGAATAGATTTATCTCTATTCAAGAAGTCAAATAAACAATTAATAACCTTTTAAAATGAAAGCACTGGCTCACATGGGTTCACTGGTGAATTCTATCAAACATTTAAGGAAGAAATTATGCCAGTTTTTTTTTTTACAATCCCTTCCAGATAATAGAGGCAGAGGGAATACTTTTTAATATATTGTACGTGGCCAGCATTTATCCTAATACCAAAACCAGATAGACATTACCAAAAAAACTACAGATCAATATCTCTTATGAACATAGATGCAGAAATCCTCAAGAAAATATTAAAAAACTGAGTCCAGCAATGTGTGAAAAGAATTATACACTGTGACCCAGTGATATTTATACCAGGTATGAAGGTTGGTGCAACGATCGAAAATCAATCAGTGTAATCAGGCTAGAAAGGAAAAATCACATGATCATCTCACTAGATAGCAAGAAGGCATCTGACAAAATCCAGTGCCCATTCATGATAAAAACTCTCAGCAAATTAGAAAGAGAAGAACTTCCTCAACTTGATAAAGAACAAAACACCTTTAACTATCATACTTAATGGTGGGAACACTCAAACGTTTCCCATTAGGCAAACATAGGCAAAGAAATACCCTGACTCCACTGTTTTTCATCATTGTACTAGAAGTCCAAGCTAATTCAATAAGACAAGAAAGAAAAATAAAAGTTATACATTGGGAAGGAAAAAATATAACTTTGTTCACAGATGACATGATCATCTATGTAGAAATTCCAAAAGAATTGACAAAAAACTCCTGGAACTAATAAACAATTATAGCAAGGTTGCAAGATACAAGGTTAGTGTATAGAAGTCCATCACTTGCCCAGATAACAGCAATGAACAAGGGTAATTTGAAATTAAAAATATAATGCCACTTACATTAGCATCTCCAAAAATAAAATACTGAGGCATAAACCTAACAAAATATGTACAAGATCTACGTAAGGAATACTACAAAACTGATCGAATATATCAAAGAAGAAATGAATAAATGGAGAGACACTTCCTGTTCATGGATTAGAAGACTCAATATTTTCAAGATGTCATTTCTTTCCAAATTGAGCTATAGATTCAACATAATCCCAACCAAAATTCCATCAAGTTATTTTGTAGATATTGACAAATCGATTCTAAAGTTTATATGGAGATGCAGAAGACCCAGAATAGATGGCACAGTCTTGAAGGAAAAGAACAAAGAGGAGTGACGCTACCCAAGTTGAGATTTACTCTAAAGTACAGTAACTGGGGCTCCTGGGTGGCTTAGTTGGTTAAGCATCTGACTCTTGATTATGCCTCAGGTCATGGTCTCTGGGTTAATGAGTTCGAGCCCTGCATCGGGCTCTGCATTGACAGTGCAGAGCCTGCTTGGGATTCTCTCTCTCATTCCCTCTCTCTCCTTCCCTGGCTCTCACTGTCTCAAAATAAATAATTAAACTTAAAAAAAAAAAAAGCTATGGTAATCAGGACAGTGTAATATTGGTGAAAGAACAAAGAGATCAATGGAACAGAATAGAGAGCACAGAAATAGACCCACATAAATTTTAGTCAGCTGATTGTTGACTGAGGGGCAAAGGCAATACAATGGAGCAAAGATACTCATTTAAACAAATGGTGCAGGAACAACTGGACATCCACATGCTAAGAGAAAAAAAAATCTAGACACAGACCTTACACCCTGCACAAAAATTAACTTCAAGCCAATTGTGGGCCTAAATGGAAAACTATAAAACTTCTGGAAAATAGCATAGGAGAAAACTTAGCTTACCTTGGGTATGGTGATGACTTTTTAGGTGTAACACCAACAACATTAGTCATGAAATAAAGAAAGAAAAGAAAGAATTTATAAGCAGGACTCTATCAAAATTAAAAACTTCTGCTCTGCAAGGCAAGTTGAGAACAAGAAGACAAGCCACAAACTTGGAGAAAATATTTGTAAAAGACACACCGGATAAGCAATGGTTACCTAAAACATACAAAGAACTTTTAAAACTCAACAATAAGAAAATGAACAATTAAACAATGGACAAAAGATCTGAACAGATGCTTCCCCCACAGCAGGCATACAGATGGCAAGTAGGCATGTGGAAAGGCGTTCAACATTATATGTCATTAGAGAACTACAGATTAAAACAAAAATTAGACACTAATGTGTACCTTTTAGAATGACCAAAATCTAAAGTGCTAACAGCACCAAATGCTGGTGAGGATGTGAAACAACAGGAACTCTCATTCACTGCTGGTGGGAACAGAAAGCGGCATGCCATTGTTGAAGACGGGATGCAGTTTCTTACCAAACTCAACATCCTCTTGCTGTATGATATTAGCAGTCATGCTCCTTTCGGTATCTACCAAAATGAATTGAAAACTCATGTCCACACGAAATCCTGCACATGGATGTGTATAGTAGCTGTATTCATAAGCACCAACACTTGGGTTTAACTGAGATGTCCTTCAGTAGGTGAGTCAATGAATAAACTGTGGTACATCCAGACGATGGAACATTATTTGGCACTAAAAACAACTGCGCTAGTAAGCCGTAAAAGACATAGAGGAAAGTTAATTGCATATCACTAAGTGAAAGAAGCCAATCTTAAAAGGCTACGTACTGTAGAATTCCAACTATATAATATTCTGAAAAAGGCAAAATATTGAGTTAGTGAAAAGATCAGTGGTTGCCAGGCATTAAGGGGAAGGGAGGGATGAATAGGGGGAGCACAGAGGGTCTTTAGGGCAGTGTGACTATGCTGCGTAATGGGGCACATGTCATTGTACACTTGTCCAAACCCACAGAATGTACAACACTAAGAGTGAACCCTCGTGTAAACCATGGACTTTGGGCGATAATGATGTGCAGTGTAGGTCTATAGTTACAATAAATGTACTACTGTGGGGCAGGATGTCAGTAGTGGAGATGTTTACGCCTCATGCGGGGATTGGGGCATACGGGAAATTTCTGTACTTAACTGCTCAGTTTTACTGTGAACCTGAAACTGCTCTAAAAAATAAAGTTAATTAATTTAAAAACAATATTTGGAATTTTAAAGCACAAGTGGAATATCTAGTTACAATCTGTTAACCATAAATGTATGTAGCAATCCTGCACGTGAGGGCAAATAAAGTCTTTAACAAGAAATTATATTTCTGGCACAATATGCTATATTTACGTACAAAGACCTTACTGCTTGTAAAATTTCAGCATATGAGTTCAGTGACTAGTTAAGAATGAATAAAAATGAAGCTCTTCAGTTAAACTAAGCAATGGAGCATGTATTTATAGTTACTAATTAAAGGTCTTTGTAAAGCAGGAAAATCATGAACAGTAAGTGGTAAACAGCAAACCATTCTGTGGATTCCGGCCTCATAGTGGCTTAAGATTACGCTGCAATTTAGTCTCACCAGAGGCTGAGATTTGATTGTAGTCCAGTTGCCTTCCAAGGTAAGTCCTTACCTGTTGCCTCCGCAACTGGCCCCCAGCTTTTGTTGTACAGGAGCACTTTAATGGGATGCACGCTGAGAGGCAGTTAAGGGGAAAAAAAAAAAAAAACAGGAGAAAGACGGGATAGTACCAAGAATCTAAGTATGACAAAGAAAAAGCCAAAGTATGGAGGGATGATAAAGAGAATAACAGAATGAATTTAGAGCCCGAGGAAGGAGACAAAATAGGAGAGAAGGAAAGGTAATAGTATAAGTAGAAACAACTATTAATGGAAGGCAGATTAAATATCAGAGGGGAAAATAGAACAAACGACCAAAGTAGGAATGTTGGAATTTACAGTGGAGTACCACATCATCTCTCCTAACCAGTAATCTTGAAATGGTCGGCTGATATATGGGTAGTTTCACCCCCCCAGAGGATATTTGACAACATCCACAGACATTTTGGTTGTCACAGCTGAGGGAGTGCAACTGGTCTAAAGGGGCCAAAAGCCATGGATGCTGCTCACCAGCCCAAGATGCACAAGACAGCCGTCCACGCGTCCACCCGGCCAAAGAATTCTCTGGTCAATATGTCAAGAGTGATGAGGCTGACAAACTCTCCATTGAGCTCTGGAATCAGCTCAGATTCCAGACTCCCAGTGACTGGTGCTTCAGTCCATCCCATTGTGTCTTGACCTATGTGTTAGACTGCGTGTATGTCGAGAGGATGGCCACACCCCACTAAAGAAATTAAGATTTGGCTAAGAAAGTTTATTGAAAGTAAAGAATCCTTTCCTTCCTTCCTCCTTTAAGCAAGTAGTCCGTGAAAACCTGCTGGGTGCCTATCTGCCAAAGCTTGCTTCAAAAGCAAGTCTTTATAATGGAGAACAGACTGGTGGTTGTCAAGGGGCTACGGATGGTGGAGGGATGGGGAAGGGTGTGACCGTAGAGTCCTGGTGCCTGGGAGGTCTCTGTGGCGGCAGGTTAGCTCTGTGTGTTGATTGCAGTGGTGGTTACGTGAATCTCCCCATGGGATGAAGTGACACAGAGCTATACATGTACATTGCACCAACGTCAGCTGCCCGGTTTGGACCTTGTACTCTAGTTATGTAAGTCATAACCATTGGGGGGAATTTGGGGAAAGGTATATGAGACCTCTCTGTATTATATTTGCATCCTGTGAATTTATACTTACTTCAGAATGAGAAGCTAAAAATAAGGCAAATCTTAAAAGGAAAAAAACCAAGATGGGCCAAACAATTTACAAAAAGATGTAATTCTAACCAGGGCAGACAGCCATGGTCCACACACACAGCATTCTATTCAGATTTATAAAGGGAAAGAACCAAAGAGGCAGCACGGTCTTGGAGCTTGATGTGGAAAACGGGGAAGACAGTCTTGTTTTTTATTACAATTGACCTATTCGGATACAGTGCCAATAGCAGATAAACATGCCCTCTTGTGGCATCAAAATATTTCTATTTCAGTGGAACACCTGTATTGTCAGACTGCAACAAGAAGTCATGTTAGTCACACCTAACATTTAATTGCATGTCTTGTTACAGGGACAAGCGGATCTTTTGAAATATGCTAAGAACGAGACCTTGGAGAACCTGAAACAAATCCATTATGCTGCTGTTTCATGTGGGCTGAATAAACCAGGCACAGAAAATGCCGACGTTCAGAAGCCGCGTCGGAGCCTGGAAGTCATACCTGAAAAAGCAAATGATGAAACTGGAGATTGAAGGAATTTTCTAGAAACCATTATGGAGTTTATAACTCTAGGACCAATTGTAGTCAAGTGGGACATTTGCTTTGCACTCACTAATGAAAATAATATTTGGGATTTTAAAGCACAACTGGAATAGCTAATTGCAGTCTCTTAAAACTGTGAATGTATGTAGCAATTCTGCGTGTGAAGGCAAATAAACTCTTTAACAAGAAATTATATTCCTGGCCAAAATATGCTATATTTGTATACAAAGACATCGTTAACAGTTCCAGGGTGAACCACAGACTATTCGTTCTAGTTCCGTTGAGAAAAAATGTTTTCCTAACTGAAAACAGTTTCTTAAGATGGAAATGGATTGTATTGTCAAATTAGTATTTATTGGACAGAAACCTAATCTACGCATTTTACTTCTATACGATTGCCAGAGTCTCTGGGTTATAGATGATTTTGGTGGCGTGCCTGCTGAGCCATAATTACTAGGGAGAATGTAAGTGGACAGATGCTCCGAGTCCCCAGGGGCCTTGGAGAGCCGTCGGGTACAAGGACTGCAGCTCCCGGCTGAAGACACACGCTGGGTAGACATACAATGTAAAAGCAGCCAATCTGGAAGCAACACATTGTAAATAGTTTTTCATTGTATGAAGTAGTGTTCACATTAAAACGATGTTTTATGATATTTCTCCAATAGCAGTACATGCACTTAATGAAAGTTTTCACTTTTAAAATTTCTAGTTAAGAATATTCTACTCTTCAGAGGAGCCGATTGTTGAACCAGCTTTGTCAAAAATGAGTTGTCTGGCTTAGCGGTTTTGCTTCGAGGAAGGTGCTCACGACTTTGCGCAACGACAGCTGACTGATTCTACCAGGAACCGAGATGCCGCTTTGTGCTTTGAATTCGCACTGGAGTGACGGGTGCCTCCAGACCGTGCAGGGGGTCCGTCAGAGGCAGTTAGAGGGGCTGGGGCACGTGTAGCTGTCCTCGGCCAGCTGGGATTTTAATCCAAGGCTTTATTTTCTAAATCGGTGAAACTTTGTGCTAGTTTTGAAAACATACCAGACACTGCAGCCTAATTACTGCTTCTCCCAAACCAAACCTGCTTTCAGATTTTGGAAGAGTAAAAGCTCTAAATCCTCAGCAACCCTCCTTGATTTGTCCGTTTTCTTTTCAGTGGTTCAGGTCTGCAAGCCAGATAAATATGCGTAATCTGCTATTTCCTCCCAGTTAGGAAGACGCTCAGGCTGATGTATTTAATTTATTTCTGCCCAGACTCCTAAATATCCTCTTAAAAAACAGTTTCTCTGCTCAGTTCTTGTCATTTGCATTCTAAAGAGTGTGCTTAAGTGAAGGTATGCGTCTTCGCTGGCTCTCGGCACCGTGTAATTCCAGTTAGAAAATTAAACCTATCTGTCATTTGAATGATTGCGCGGTTCCCGGCGCACCCCGGCGAACGCCCGGCGGGTAGGTAGCTTCAGTTCTCTGCTCGGAAATGAACTCCACACAGAAAAAAAAAGCGGGGGTGGGGTGGGGGGGGTGGGTGGTGGGGAGACTAGCAACGAATTAAAAGTAGCTTTATAGAGTGAGAAATAAAATGATGTATAATTTAGACCATTGTTAATAATCCTCGAACTCAGCTGGCAAGTAAGTAGCAATATTCAACTTCACGGTGAAATCCAAAAATAATAAAAAAATGACTTTTCACAATAGAATGAGATTGAAAGCAGTGCTACATTTACAGCCGCGGCAGGCATCAGTGGAAGTGTGGCTTGAATGACTCGGAGAGCAAGGCCCCTGTGATTTGCTGTAGGTCATACAGGTGTGGAATGGGCAACTTGAGGACACAAGGAGTCTGAGATGATTGCTCCTGACACTCCTTTCTAGGTGCAGGGGTTGCGGACAAGGACAATATCACGCACAACCCCAGGTCACGAAGTCTGCCGGGGCGGAGGGTGGAGGGGGGTGTGGGCACTGCACCCAGCCCCGGGTTTGCTCTACTTTTCCTCAGTTAAAAAAAAGCAACCTTCCTTTGACCCATCTCTTCAAAGGAATTGGCCACGTAACGGGAACAAGAAGGCACATCAGTTGAGGAGTTGCTCCCGAAGCTGCCATGTTCCTCCTGTCTGCCTAGTCCCCGCCCCAGTGAGGCCCCCGTCCTTCATTAAAGAAGATGGTGGCTCAGCTCAGCAGAACATGCAGTCATGGCCAACTGAGCTATTCTCTTCTGTTCGTCTTCATACGAAAATGGGAACCATTCGTCACCTGGCCCTGAGCCAAAGTTCTGATTTATGACCTTTGTAAGCAGGTTTCTCTTACAAAGGACTAACTGGTCTGCTCCGACTCAAACCTGTGAGGGCCTTATTATAACCCCACTAGTCAAACAAACGTGGGAAACACTCCTAAGTTCATAAATTGTGGCAACAGCGGTTTGACAGGCCGGCTTCCCTCCCTCATCTACCTTCCTTATATGGGGGAACCCCCACTTAAGTCTCTTACTGTAAGAGACTTGTTTACTTACAATAAGTCAAACAAATAACGCCCTTTAGTTTGACTAATGTGTACATCAGTCACACTGTGCACACACACTGCATCATCCCTAGTTAAGGGAAACATCTGATGGGAAGTCCATGAACACAACTGGCGTAGCGCTGGCGAGGATACAGGAACGTGAAGAGTCGGGCAGAATTGCGCAGGGACTACGGCCAATGCCTGGTGAGTCCAGTGAGAAACGAAACGTCACACTGGCAACCTGCAAACAGAGCCAAGCACCAGGTTTCCAGCAGTCGTGTGGATGACCTGTCCACGGAATAAATCCCGAGGCATCTGCTTGTGAGGTGGATCCTCTCTGATACCTGAGCCGTTGCAAGTGTTGGTCTCTTTTCTGCTTCTAGCAGCTACAGCTTCTGAACGGTGGGAAAGAAGGCCTCTAAACCCCAAATGCTCACCTCCTCCGTCTCAGGGCAGGGGTGTGGCCTGGGAGTCTGGGCCAGGTGGAGTCCCTCCCCAGCTGGGTGGCCTGCATCTTCGGGAGGATGCTCTCCACCTGCACGGAGGCGGGGCTGGACGGGGAGAGTCATCCGGCTTGCAGCCTTCGTCATGCGGCCTCATCTGGTACATTGGATACTTTGCGTTGAATCTTTAATCAAGGGTTGAAATGACATAAATGCAAAATTGACCTCAAGAGCATCACTCCCTTGTACCCACCCACTGAGTGAGAAAGCCCCGCTAGATTTCTCTTTACCGTCTTCAGTAGGAGCTCCTACCCAAGCTAGGCTTTGATCTGAACAGACCTGACATTTACCATGAATTGGAAGAATTTTCTGTTTGTTACGTTTGACAGTGGGACCCTTTGTTGGGGCTGTGTGCCAAGCAAGGACTGTATTTAGGGACTTTGCATATGTCATTTTATCCTCTCAACAACTGGCAAGATACTTAACCAATGTTATAGGTGAAGAGATGATGACTTTGGCCAAGGTCACAGACTGCTCAAGTTAGGATTTGAGCCCAGAGCTGCCTGCCCTGAAGCCTGTGTTCCCCAACCTCCATCTGTACTCTTCTGAATTCCAAATATATATTTCATCCTTAACTACAAGGTGAGCACTATGTCATAAGCAAGGAGGTAATTTTATTTCTCTTTCACTCTGAACACGAGCTCCCTAGAAACCACTGAGATTTGCTCTGATTTCACCGAGCACACATTTTGGACACCAGGGGCCACCATGAACAAGAGCAGACATGGTCCCAACCCACATGGAACTCACAATGTGGTTTCGAGAAGGAGACATTAAATAATTACAAAGAGAAGGTACAATTACAAACCATGGCGAGGGCAATGGAGGGGCTACCTGGGCTCACATCCTAGCTGAGTACTGAGAGGAAGTGTGCTCAGACTCTCTTGCTTCTGTAATTGAAGGATTAAAAAAATGCTTCCTTCCCTCACAGGATTCTTGTGAGGACTGAATAAGACGGTGTGTGTAAGGTGCCTGGCTCACAGCGGACTTGCTGTATGATCATCGGTAGTGATTCTTGAAAGGTAGAGCCATGAGAGTATACAGAGGCCTCACCCTCCTTGGAAGATGGACTGAGTATCTATTGCTCTGAAACTCAACCCTGAGAACTTAAAACAGTCCTTATGTCTTGGGTTGGCTGGGCTCACTTCGGTGGTTCTTGCTTGGGGTCTATCATGCAGTCACTGGCAGAGGTCAGCTGGGACTGCGGTCGTCTGACTGGCTACACGTGCCGTCTTGCAAGATGGCACCCTCACATGGCTGGGCTGTCAGCCAAAGCATCTGCATATCATCTCTCCGTGTGACTTGGACTTCCTATAGCAGGGCACTGGGTTCCAAGAGTCTGTGTTCCAGAAGACCTATCTAGAAGCTGTTGGTCTTCTTGAGACTTCTTGTGCCTAGCCTCAGAAGTCCCAGGAGGTTACTTCTGCTGCATTATATTATTCAAGTATGTCACTAAGTCTGCCCAGGTTCGAGTGGGTGGAGAAATCAACTCCCTCTCTTGCTAGGGAAGCGGCAAGGTTGTCTTGCGGAAGAGGATATAGGCCAGGAGATACTAAGATCACCTTTGGAATATGCAAGCTGCCACAGAAGATTCTCTGAGAGAGTTGTATTTTAGCTGAGACCTGGAGGCAAAAATTGTCAGGAGAGGGTGAAATTCAGACAATTTAGGGAGAGAACCCAGCGTGTTGCCAAAGCCGGTGATGGGAGGGAGGGTGACATGCCTGAGGACCCAGAGAAGGATAGTGAGACTGGGGTGCAGACGATGAGAGGGGGGAGGTGTGGAATGAGTGGTGGAGGGCCTTGTCAGGGATTTTGGTCTTGGTTTCCTAAAAAGCTAGTGCCCAATATTTACTTTTATTATATCGAATCTACCTTTTATTAGTTTTACTTAATTGTAGAGAAATGTATGCTCCCTGTTACTAAAAAGGTCAAATGCTAAAAAGGTCAAATGCTAAAGAATGTGAATTAAAAAGTGCATCACACGGCCTATCTCCTGCTCCCCACGGGAGTGGTTTGGCCAGTCGTCCTCCATGCGGAGATGTTCACATGTTGCCAACAAATGCCATCCTCTCTCTGACAAGTTCCCACTTTTACTGTCAAGAAAAGGTAAAACTCTCTTTAGGGGCCGCAGAAACCAAAGAATCGAATATTTAAAGTAAAGCTGTGGCCTGGAAAGTGATGAACAGCAGTTCAGTTTCATGAACTACAATACTTTTGCATTTTATCAAAGCCGCAGATGTTAGGTGGAAAATAGAAATTAACAACTTAGGTGAAATATGACTGTTAGAATTTATAACAACAAATGTCTTCCCTCTAAAAATATTTTTTACTCTAAACCCAAAATCACAAAAGTCCTTTGGGAATGGATTGTTGTGGCTTGAGATTATAGGTTGAGATGAGCGTTCTGGACATATAGTGAGATATGATATAGATAATGAATATTCAAAGTATTAAAAGGTCTAATATGAGAGTAAAACTCTCCTTCCATTTCCCCCTGGCCTCAGCACCAAGAATTTATCATGCTTAATCATTTCTGGTTTTGATTCTTCTGGTAATTGCCTCCCAAACTCTAGACCAACGGTGTCCAATAGAACTTTCTATGATAATGGAAACATCTCTATCTGTGCTATCGAATACAATAGCCACTAACCGCGTGTGGCCATAAATTTACATTTTAATTAATAAGAACTTAGTGAAATAAAAAATTTGCTTCCTCAGTCACACTAGCCGCATTTCAGTAACTCCACTGCCACATGTGGCTGGTGGGGCAGCGATAGAGAAGAGGCTCATCCCTCCGCTGCTTCTTTATCAACCTTAAGAGATCTGTGACTCTACACAAAGGAAAAGGAAAAATATGGCTCCCTTCACTGCTCCTTCTCTTTGCTTTCCCTTCATTCCCAAGCCCTGTCAGGAACATTTTCGTTTTCGTGCTGCTGGTGTACCATTATGGCGTTAAGTAGTGTATTTTAAACCGTTTCTTGATACATCAATTATTGACTATCGTACTTTGATCCACTGCCGTGTTAGGTCAGGAAATTAGAGTTCTCCACTGTTTCCCTCCATTGACGCCCACCCTTGCTGACCACCACGCCCATACTTGTCACATATATAACTTGTTTCTGGGTAACATCATATTCTGTCCCGTAACTATAAACTTCCCATGCTTCCTCTGAGATTGGTTCTAAAATTAAATAACCAGCCTTTATCATGTTATAATTTCGTAAGAATTAATTTGTTATGGGAATAGTATAACTAAACCTGCCTAGAAGTAGACGGTTGGGACCCCAGGCCACAAAACCTGTGCCGTTCAAGGTGAATAGAGCTAACTTCCTCTGCCAACCAAGACAGAGTAATGGGGAGCAGACCTGCCTTCCTGCATAAAACAACCAAAACCCAGAAAACAATGGATTTTGGACACTAGACCTCAGGCATAGAAAGAGAGTGATCCCTTGGAGGAAGTAGGCAGATGAGGTGAGCCCTGCGATTTCCCTAAGTGATTACCTTGAGAGAGTTTCCAGGCCCTGTGCCAGGAGGGGAAAGCGGGGCAGAGCCTAGAAGCACCCCTGAGTCAAGGAAGTGGGGCTGAGAACCTGGGAGACCAAGATGGGTACAGTTTGCGGGACAGGGTGCTGGAGAGGAGAGAGCTGCACGGACAGAGAACAGAGCTACCGGGGACCAGTGTTCGGCAGAGTGCTCATCAGCACAAATGGAGACACTCCCTGAGGCAGGAGAGAGAACCACTCAGTCATTAGAACAGCATTTCTCAACCTTTCCAGATCATCAACCCCCTAACGAGTCATTTTAGACATTTTTTCCATAGTCACTCTCCCCCATGAAGTTTTAAGACCACACATATAAATGTAGATCCATCCAGCTATTTATGTACTGTATGCGTCTCTAATATGTATATAAAATTGTATATACAATTTTTTGTATACAAACAGAGTAAATGCTTTATATACAAACAGAGTAAAAGCTGTTCTCCCAAAACTAAATCTTACTCCTTGGGAGTAAGGAGTAATTCTTACTCCTGTGGGAGCAGCTGTCCACACAAAGGGAAACAGTGCTCATGCAGTGTTCACAAAGGGCCCACAACAGTGTGCCCGGCCACCAGCTGGACCAGAAATCCACATAATTCACAGGACCCCAAGGAGAGTACTCAGAAGCGTCTTGCCTCAGGAGTGGAAAATAATTCCCTCCAGAATAGACATTGCTCTGGTCCCACCTACAAATTTTAAGAAAAGCAAAGCCTAAAAAAATCAAGCTTTTCCAGCAAGTGAACTACATGCCTGAACAAAGCTCAGGAATATTTACTGGAATACACAAATATTTAGGACCCCAAAAAGTAAAATTTGCAACGTCTGGTACCCAAAAAAGAGTGACCCGGAATGTAAAGAAGCAGAAAATTACAACCTATGTGAGGAGAAAAATCCACGAATTAAAACCCAGAACTGGCACAGATGTTAGAATTAGCATACAAAAGTGTTAAAACACTTATTACAGCTGTATTCCTTATGTCCAAAAAGTGAAGTGGTTGCGTGGATGGTGTAGAAAAGACCAAAATTTGACTTCTAGAGATGGGAACATCAGCGTGTGAGTGAAAGCTACAATGGATGGGACTAACAGCAGAGTAGACCTCACAAAAGAAAAAAAATTAGTGCCCTTGAAGCCAGCATAATAAAGACTTTCAAAAATAAAACACACAGAAGGAAAAAAAAAAAAAGAACAAGAAAGCAAAACAAAACAGATGAACAGAGCATCAGTGAGCTGTGGGGCCACTTCAGGTGGCTTCCTATGTGCGTAACTTGAGTGCCCAAAGAAGAGGAAAAAGTGGGAAGAAAAATAAAAGAAAGAAAGACAAAGAAAGAAAGACAAAGAAAGAAAAGAAAGAAGAGAAAAGAAAGAAAGAAAGAAAGAAAGAAAGAAAGAAAGAAAGAAAGAAAGGAAGAAAGGAAGGAAGGAAGAGAAAGAAAGAAAGAAAGAAAGAAAGAAAGAAAGAAAGAAAGAAAGAAAGAAAGAGAAAGAAAGAAAGAAAGAAAGAAAGAAAGAAAGAAAGAAAGAAAGAAAGAAAGAAAGGAAAAGAAAATATGGTGAAATAGTTTCTACACTTTCTACAGACACTTTTACATCCCGGAAACGCAGGAGTCTCAACACCCAAGCACAAGACATCTGAGGAAGACTACGCTATGGCACATCAATCTCGAATTGCTCAAAGCCCATAGTGATAAAGAGGAAAGTCTTAAAAGCAATAGGAGAGAAAAAGACACATTGTATGCAGAAGCACGAAAACAAGGATGCTGGCGGATTTTGCAGGTGACAGAAGTCTTTAAAGGACTGGCTGAAAGAAAAGTAGCTGTCTCCCTAGATGTCTATGCCCAGCAAAAATATCTTCCAAATAAGGCAAAATAAATTGTTTTCATATGGACAAAAGCTAAAACAATTCATTACCAACAGACCCAGACTACATTACTGTTTTAGAAAGTCCTCAGGAAGAGAAGAATGATAGCAGATAGAAATATGGATCTGCACAAAGAATGAGGAGTTTTGGAAATGGTAACTACACCTATAAATGTATAAGATTTTTTCTTCTTTTTAAAGTATCTTTAAGGGGCGCCTGGGTGGCGCAGTCGGTTAAGCGTCCGACTTCAGCCAGGTCACGATCTCACGGTCCGTGAGTTCGAGCCCCGCATCAGGCTCTGGGCTGATGGCTCAGAGCCTGGAGCCTGTTTCCGATTCTGTGTCTCCCTCTCTCTCTGCCCCTCCCCCGTTCATGCTCTGTCTCTCTCTGTCCCAAAAATAAATAAACGTTGAAAAAAAAAATTTAAAAAAAAAAAAAAAAGTATCTTTAAAAAGATCATTGGCTATTTAAAAATAATGATGCAGCTTATGTAAATGTAAAATGTTTAACAACAATAGCACATGATCCTAGGGGTGAGAAATAGAAGTATATTACTGTAAGGTTCTTATGCTGTATGTAAAGTGATATAAAACCACTTAAAAGTGTAGTATTATAAATAATGACATAAACTGTACACATTAGGAAACCAGTAGAATAACAAAACAAAGAATTATAGCTAATAATTCAACAGATGAGGTGAATTAGAATAATAAATACTCAAAAGAAAAAGAAGAAAAAGGGAAAAGGATAAATAGATGGGGCAAATAGAAAACAATTGGCAAAATCACATGCAAAAACGTGATAAATCTGACTTTAAAATTAGCTTCTGCTTTTTTCTGAGATGCTATTATTAAAAGTCAGTCTGGGATAAACATTTGGGACCCTATACTTTTTGACAAAACCGTGGTTTTCAGAACATGTAAAAGACTTTTACAACTCAGAAGTCAGAAAGCAAGCAATGTAACAAAAATCATGGCTAAGGGAATATTGACAAAAGAAGATATAATGGCCAAAAAGCTCATGAAAAGATATTCAGTATCATTAGTCATAAGGGAAATTCAAATCAAAACCACGATGAGATACCACCATACACCCACTAAAATGGCTAAAATTAAAAATATTGACAATCCTGCATGTTGACCATATGGGACAACTCTAATTTTCATACATTATTGTTGAAATGTACACCTATTTGTTGAAATAGGTGCACCTGTTTTGGAAAACAGTTGGGCGTTTTTTTGATATAGTTAAATCTATACTTAACTTATGGACCAGCAATTCCAATCCCAGAGTTTCTGCAGAGTAATCAAAACTTATATCCTTCTTAAGACTTGTAGAATTTTGTTGACAGCAGCTTTATTCATAATATTCAAAAACTTTAAACCACCCAAACGATCATCAACAAGAAAATGGACAAACAAAAGTGAGACCATGATTCATGAGATTCACTACTTCTCAACTATAAGAACAGACTTCTGGTACCTGCCACAGACATGATGACTGGAAAAAAACTTCATGCTGAGTGAATAAATCCAGACACTGAAGAGCGCTTACTGTATGATTCCATTCATAAGGAGTTCTAGAATGGGCAAAGCCAGGACTCTGTAATAGAAGGGGTTGAGGAGGGGGTTGCCTGCAAAGGAAATTTCTGGAGGGATGTGGATGTAACATGGATGTAAATCTACATCTAGATTGATTGCAATTATACTGGTCACATTTACAATGTACCAGACATTTGCCAAAACTCTTCGAACTGTGTATTTGAAATCTGTATATTTTTTGTATATAAGCTATATTTCAATAAAGTTGATGTTATATTTTTAAAAAGAGATTGGAATGTAAACACCAGGAGAAAAACAATTGGGAATAGGAGTGCAAAGAGGGAACATGGTATTATTTCATACTTTTCCTTTATCAGTAAAATCCTTTTGGTGTCTTAATTATATAATTTTTTTACAGATTATTTTCTTCTGAAGACATTTTTTCCCCCTCCGAGTCCTCTTATTTCTTGTTTTTAATTTGGACTAATTGCCTTCCCGGCCCGCTGCACAGATTTAATTCTGAGGTTTATTTTATTTATTACAGTGCTGACTTAGTTTTACTATATATTGCTCTTTCCTGGATCCTATGTTTTGTTTGGGGAGCAGTTGTCTTTGCTTTTCGCTGAGGATACCCGTGAGTAATTCTTTCAGAGAGTGTTTAGGGAAGGCAGATTTTCTGAGTCTTGCCATGTTAAAAAATTCTTGACCTTGCTCCCATATTTGATTGCAGGTTTGACCGGGTGTCTAATTCTAGGCTCTAAACCATTTCTCTCAGAACTTTGAAGTATCACTGTATTTTCTTCTAGTGTCATTATTGCTTATGAGAAGGCATACCATTCTGGTTCTTACTCATTTGTAGGTAACGGGCTCCATTTTCTTGGGAACTTATGGATCTATTCTTTATTTTTGGTGTTCTGAAATGTTGTGATATATATGAGTTTACTCATTCATTCAACAAATACTTATTGTAGATATTGATTTCAGGAAAGCCTAGGAGCCAGAAATAGAGCAGTAAGTCCCCCATTCTCGAGGAGGTTACATTCTGGTGTGGGAAATAGTCAATAAAATATAAACAAGTAGATGAGATCCCTGTAGATACTGATACGTTCTAAGAAGAAAATAGAACAGGAATGGGAGAATAATAAGTTGAAGCAGAATGAGTTGAGTGAAGCCCTGGGTTGATCTGGAAAAGAACATTACAGTAAAGGGAGCATGCCCCCAAAGGACCAAGGCAGGAATGGACTCACAGTGTTTGGGGATAGAAATAAGTCAGGATGACTGGAGGGTTAGCAGAGCTGAAAGCTGCAGAAAATAAGGGGCAAAGAGGAGCAGACTCTGCAGAGCCTGTGAGGATCTTGGATCTTATTCTAGGTCAGTTAGGGAATACTGTGATCTGATTTGTATTTTAGAAGATTGCTCTGGCTGTGTATGAAGCATGAGAGGGTCAAGAGTAGAGACAGGTGTTGCTGTAAACCAGGGAGGCAGTGATGGTTGGGAACAGAGTGTAACAGTAGACAGGGAGAGACGTGGTCATATCGGGGTCTTAATTGGATGTGGCAGCAGAGAAAACGAAATCAGCAATGCCTCGGGTTTTTATTGGGGCAACTAGGTGAATGGTGAGCCTTTACCTGAGAGGGAGGAGACGAGAGGAGCAGCAGGTTTGGAAGAGAAAACTCACATCTAAGTTGAGATGCCAGAGAGACATCCTGGACAGGTGAGCAGTTAGGGAGGAGAGGTGAGGGTCTCCAGCCTGTGAGGTAGTGTTCAGTGCCCTGCTTGATACCTGATGGGCCCTTCCATTGTGAAATCTGTGTGTGACTCGTGCGTCTTCAACTCTGGACATTTTCCCCTGCTATTTATAGAATTATAACTTCTGCATTTTGCCTGTCCTTTCTTTCCAGAATTCCTATTCGAGGTGGATGCTACATTCTTTGAAACAATCCTCATTTCATTATTTTCCTTCATTTTATTCATCTCTTTGCACGTTTGTTCCGTGTCTTTCTTGGCTCTTTTTTGTCTGGGTATTAGATTGATCCGTGTGATGTTGGCTTTAATTTTTTTTTTTTTTTACTTCCAAACACTTTGTTATTTTCTGATGGTTGTTTCTTCTTTATGGCAATCTGTTCTTGTTTTGTGATGGTTATTGTCCAATAAGTGCTCTTATTTTCCCTGTGTTATTTCTTCTGTGGTCAGCTGTTCTGTTTATTTATTGCGGACCTTCTGTTTTGTACTACGTTCTTCCATCGATTGTTAGGAGGGCCATAGTGCTCTGTTCCTGTCTATGAATGAGAAACTAGCGTGGTCACCATGGCTGGGTGCATGTCCATGCTTGTGTGTGTTCTCTTTGTCTCTCCGTGAACGGGGACTCCCTGCGACAATGGAGTATGTCTGTTAGCAGGCTTCCTAGCACACGAGCAGGAATGGGTATCTTAGCACACAAGCTGATATCGCAAATGCTTATGAATTTAGTGTAGTGTGGACTCTTTGGATAAATTACAATACAGAAAAGAAGTGGTGAACAGAAGTTACCCCTCTCTGAAAACAAATGCCCAGGCAAATATTACCAATTGATCAAGGCTCTTTTTGAGACATTGATCGATTAATGGTGCCTGAGTAGGGGGGCCGGAGGGGAGGCCCAGGGCAGGAGGCTCTCCCGTGTGATTCCTGCTTCAGACCATACCACTGTCAAAGGGTCATAGCTCTGGAGTCTGTATATCAGACTCAGCCCACGAGTTGGTCTGGGGGACTTCATAACAATCATTTCATTCAGTGATAATTCACAGTTAAATGTATGTAGACTTAGTTTGGTGTCTATTGCCAGAATGCCAAAAGAAGGGCTGACCTGAGAGGAAATCAGTTTGACTATGAAGTAGCCGTGTGCATGAGTCCGAAAACATGTGTGCATCATTAGGTAACTGATTATGTCACGAGCTAGATGTAAGTTACTTTTGGAATATACATACTTCTGTTACTTCCGCAGACATGGTTAACCGGAGTGCACTGCACTTGATGGTATTTTAATGGCTGATATACAAACATTTATTGGCCCTACGAATGAAAACAAACTGGATGTGGTCGTTAGCAACTGGGAAAGACAGATCTGACTAGTTTAAGAAGTACGCTTTAGTAAAAGGGGACCTGTATCAGCAGACGTTACATTCATAAGGAAAAATTCAGCAGAACGAACACAGGGAGGACAGAGTTCAAATGCAAGGCGGGCCAGGCCTGCCGCGTGCAGGTTTGACAAGGCACCCACTGGGAAAAGTTACAGTGAGTCAGTCCCAGCTTCGTGAGTCAGGCTAAATGCCAATCAGAAATATTAAAGAGAAGTGTGATGGTGGGATAAATGACGATCGGGAGAGGGAAACGAGGCAAAGCTGTGAATATCGGTGTGGCCAGAAGCCGGAAGCCAGGCTGGCGGTATAAATGCATAAAATAGATGGGAAGGCAAGAGGGAGTAGTGAAGCCTGCAGCCAAGGGGAGAGTTAATATCACCCCTGAAGACTAATTCACATTCGACAACAACAACAGCATCGTGGCCCGTCATACAGAAATTTCTCGGCAGCCCCTGTCTCCAGAATGGCTGCATCATTATTGGCTGGGGCAGTGGTCCAGCACAGGGGTGCTGGTGAGCCATGATGGTGCTCCTAGTTACCCAGCCACTGCTGCTTTGCAGGGCTGCTGGTTTACTCTTCCAATTTACTTCAGAATTACCTTCAATATAAAGAGCATTATCACCAGAATCTCCACTTAATTTGCAGAGACATATAGGAGAAGGAAAAGAATTGCCCTGATTGGGGTGGGTTTGGGGTGGAGAATCTTCTTGCAATTTTCCTCCCACATCTGCTGTTGGCTCATGGCATTCACGATGAACATGAATATTCATGTGAATATAATATGAATGCTGATTAAATGAAAAAGGCAAATCGAGGCCATGTTCTCAAGATTTAGGGGAGCTCATGAGACTCACATCTTGGAATTTTTTAATCTCTGTAGGAACATATCAGGGATGAGAACGTGTCTCCTTTGGGCTGGGGTAAAGGAATTAGATGGCACAATAATATTTCGGATCTGGTAACGGCTCCTGGGTTCATCAAATCCAATATATTTTTTCAAAATGCAGAAACTGAGGCGAGAGATGTTACAAGACTTTTCAAGGCCACAGAACCAGCCAGGGTCAGATGTGAGACCAGACGCTGGGAACTCTGGTTAGAAATTCAATTCCTTTTCACCTCTGTTCTTACAATTCAGTTTAATTTTGAGATGATGCCTACCAGCAATTGTATCTTTTCTGGAAATGACTCCTCAGTACCTATAGGTCAGCAATTTGAAATGTACCAGTCAAAGTAATGTCATGTGTCATATATATTCAGATGTTTTCCATCCTGGTTGCTCTGAACCCAGCACCTAGGCAGCAGCAGTAGAAATGGCATATGGTGTGGTGAACTTCAGTTCTTGAATTTTGCACCCATCTTCATTTAGGAATTTTAACAACATATTTTTACTAGTAATAAAATTTCTGAAAATGATGTAATATTGTTGGCTACCTCACTTAAATAAGAAGTAGAAATTTTGGTCTAAAAAATAGAAATCCATATACCTTTATTAGCATGTATACATATCTTCCTACCGTGTAAATTATATTTACTATTAAAATAACTCTCAGAAGCATGAGCTGTATCTTATATATAGAAAAATTAAGATCAGCTTTTGAATATAGCAGAAAAAGGCTGATGATGTTGACCAGTAAAATATAGCTAGAAAACGCTCATAAAAATTCACCTTGCTAAAACAAACATATAGATTTATTTTTATTGGCATGTTTTTACCAGCAGCACAAAATGGTTTTCCATCTGTAACATATCAAGTATTCTCCAAAAAAGAACCTGTACAAAAATCGACCTAGACTGGAGTACAGAGTGTTAGTAAAGATAGTAAGAGAGAGAGAGGTATTTAGGGGAAAAAAAACCCTCAAAAAACGAAATGTAAATATGGTTATGGGGATGGAGATTCTGCATTTATATCAGGTTGCCAGGTCATGCCTATGCTGTGTGTTCAAAGATCACATTTGAATAGCAAGAGTCTGGGGAATATCTTGATTGTATAAGGACAATTATATGAATTAATTCTGCCAATAATTATACAAGGCATTTAAAGTTGCCCAGTGATTTTCACTGGAAAAATTAGAAGTTTGGGGGAAATTGAGTGGATTTATAAGTGAGAGTATATGAATATTTATAATCACTGTTAATTTGTCATAAATTTCTGTGATATATATATTCCCCATAATTTGTCATAAATCATTAGTAAATGTTCATTTCTATCCTGGAACTTTCCCAAGTTCAGAAAATCTTGGTGTTGGCTCAGGTGAGTGAGAAAGCTTCTCCAGTTGTCCCCGTAGCTGTGGCTAGAGAAGGGAGCACCAGGGACCCTCAGGTAGACAGAAGGACCGCACAGAGGGCGGGCTGGAACCACCAGCTGCAGGAGCCTTTGGGTTCCACAGAGGTGCCTCAGGGGCTACCATGGGGAAGAAGCAAATGGAAATTATACCTCAGTTTTTAAAACTGTGAATATTTAAAAAGGGAAGTTTGGCAACAATAGCTTCCAGATGAGGAAGGTGTGGCCCAGAGAGGCGAAGTGACTTCCCCAGAGAGATGAGCTTCGGTCCTGCCAGTGCCCTTATCAGTTCTGTTCTCACAGAACCACTCTTCCCTAAACTACCCTACCCTAAACTACTCTCTTCGTCATCATTGGTGTTTTATGTCTGAAAAACAGATACTGTCTCAGACAAATGACCAGAGTTTGGAATTCAAATCCATTCCTCTTTGTGGTGAATCTCACCCCCCACTGCCCAGTGTGAACTTGGACAAGGGTCCAGAAGAAATGGGGTTTTGTATCCTGGAAATAAGACTGCGTGGTTGCTGGGGCTCGGCCAAGTAAGGTCCTTGCTCCCCCAGTGTCAGGTAATGTGGCTGAGCTGCATTATATAGTCAAGCGGGGCTGAGCTGCAACCCCACAATAGACCCTTATAAATGGGCAGCTCACTAAGACTGTCACACACACAGAGATCCCCTTCCCCCCCGGGAAACTCTCTGTCCAAGAGTTTTTCTGTCTTCTTCACCTAAGTATTTTTTGGATCCCTCTCTCTTTTTGATGTTTCTTTGACCTAAATGGAACACATCTCGTGGAAGAAATATATCAGCGACTGTGCTTCATAAATGTATGCTGTGACAGGATTCTTGTTCTTCCTAATCAGCAACAAACAGAAGGCATTATACGGTCTGAATTCATTCTGCACTTATTTACTGAGCACCCGTATGTGCCAGGCATTGTTTCAGGTGCTAGGGAAAGAGAACACTAGCTAACTCTATTAAGGGGCCAGGCAATAAGCAAACTGACCAATGAATAAATGGCAAGTTGTAATAGGAGTTTTATGGAAACAAGTCATGAGTTACATTAAAAATTGGTAGGAGGGATTCTACGTCAGGTACAGGTGTCCAGAAAGCCAGGCCTTCTGACTTTGAAAAGACTGGATTTACCCAAAGAGTGGTAGAACTAGCATTCCTGTGGAGAGAAGAAAATACTTGAAAGTTCTGGGGCAGGGGGAGCTTGATATGTTGGGGCATAAGAGGAGACACACAGAGGGAAGAGTGGCCTAGATGAGTCTGGAGAGACAGGAAGGGACTAGATAATATGGAACTTTCTAGGTCAAAGGTCTGAGAGAAGTAAGTTTTATTCTAAATACAATTGGACAGCTATTGAAGGGTTTTAAGGGTATGATTCCATTTTTGTTGTAAGATCCTTTTTGTTGCTCGACGGAGGAAACAGTGGAGAGTTGCAAGACTTGTAGCAGAGGGACAAGAATGCAGATGCAATAATTCATGGCAAGGGGACTGGTGGCCTCCATTGTGAGGGTTGCAATAGAGAAGGAGAGAGGAGGGTGCGTCCAGGATGTATGTTGGTGATGAAGAATGGCTATGCAGTTGGATGAGTGGGATGAGAAAAAAAGGAGAGGTGGAGGATAATTCCTAATATTCTGACTTAATAAACAGTACCTGAAAGACTAGGGAAAGAGCACATTTTAGGGGAGATTAGGAGTTCCTTTTTTGGACATGTTGAGGATGAGAACCCATTAAACATCTAAGTGGAGACGTCAAGTAGGCATGTGGATATATGAATTTGGAGCATGGAGGGGAAGTCAAGTATGGGAAGACAAACTTGGGGGTCATTACCATACATACATGGCATCTATTGCCTAGAGGGTCTATGAGAACATCTGGGAGAGAGTGTTGGTAAAGTAGAAGACTCAGGACAGAGCTGTGAGGAGCCCAACATTTAGAGCTGACAAGCAGCTTGTTGTTTTGAATTCTCACCATTGACATCATTGTTTTTTCTTATGATATTGGGTGATGTTGCTCTGAGTCATGTTTCCCACATACTTTTAAATAGCACAAGAGATATTTTATATGAAGAATCAAATCTATCATTTTGGAGACTGTGTGGGAAACAGCAGAGGTGATCGCCGTCATGGATTGTTACTGGCGCCATTTGAATTTCTCGATCATTTTCCTCATCAACATTGTTGTATAAGAGGAAATGAGGCAAGGCAAGATCTGTATGTGTCACTGAAAGCAAACAATACTATGACATAGTGTGTAGTTTGTGTCTCCTTCAGAATAAAGTCCAAATGCCTTTGCAGGCAGCGGCCTCCCTGAGAGGTCCCCTTGCTCCCACCACCCTCCCTGGAACACTTTTTGTTCCAGCAGCACTGGAGAGATACTGATCCTTCTCCTGGCATGTATGTCTCCCTGCCCCATCTCCCACCCCTCAAGCCTCTGGCCACCTTCTCCTTATCCTTTATTTACCTTCTGGCATGCCCTCTTTGGGGAACACATTCTTCCCATCCCTCTCCATCTCCAAATGCTGGCTGAGTGGTTCTCTCTGCCCCACCATGTGACTCTGGGCACCTTGTATTAGATGGGATGATTATGTGAGATTCCAACCTGGAATTTGTATTCTTTTTTTTTTTAGTTTATTTATTTATTTTGAGAGAGAGAGATAGATAGCAAGCACAAGTTGGGGAGGAACAGAGAGAGAAGGAGAGGGAAAGAATCCCAAGTAGGCTCCATGCTGTCAGCGCAGAGCCCAATCCAGGGCTCGAACACGCAAACTGTGAGATCAAGAGCTGAGCCGTAATCAAGAGTCAGATGCTTAACAAACTGAGCCTCCTAGGCGCCCCTGGAATCTGTATTCTCGCCCTACTCTCACCTCCTGCCTACCCCTCCTCATGGTCTGCCCTACGGATTTTGGACTTGTCCAGCAGCCTCCACAGTCATTTTAGGCAATTACTTGCAAAGATGTCTTGATATACATCTTCCACTGATTCTGGACTCTGACTGCTACAGGCAGCTTTCCAGTTAGCTATTGCTCATGACAAACCTCCCTAAAACTATGAGGCTAAAACAACCACCTGTTTATTCTCTTCGTGGAATCTGGGAGTCAAGATGTTGGAAAGGTCACAGCAGGTGTTTCTCTCTCCCCCGTTGATGTCTGGTGCCTCTGTTGGGATGACTTAAATGGCTGGGGAGGGAGGGGATTCAATCGACTCAGGGGACCCAAGCCTGAAATAACCTCCTCATACATAAACCTGGCTCCGGGAGAGGAGGGAGGCAGGCTGGGCCCGGCCAGACTGCTCACCAGAGTGCTTCCATGTGACCTATTCAGACTGTGGTCTCAGAGAAGTGCAACTGCTCAAGGCTCCCAGCAGGGAACATTCCCAGGTGACAAGGCAGAGCTGCATGGCCTCAGAAGTCACATAGCAGGACTCCTGCCATCATCCCTTCCTTGAAGTAGTCATAGGCCCAACCAGGTCCAGGGGAAGTGACATAGCCCCAACCTCTTTGTGGGAGGAATGTCAAAGAATTAATGGCCGTATTTCCACCACCAGCAATTCCACTGTCCAGGAATTGTCCCTGTCCACTGTCCAGGAATGACAGGGAAGCAGACGCAGAAGGAAGCAAATGCGTGCACTAATTTCACTTGTCTTTTTCTTTCTAGACATTGGAGTCAGACTGCCTGGGTTTGAATCCCAGCTTGGTCATTGACTGACCGTGTGGTCCTGAGCAGTTTAATTGACCTTAGTTTCTATACCTGTAAATAGAAATCATTGCAGCACCTACCCCAGAGTGATGTTGTACGTGTTGTACGTGTATGAGCTCATACACGTAACATGCTTGGAACCGTGTCTGGGACATTGTAAGAGCTGAGTAGATGTCAGCTATTATTGCCCTTCTCAGGGTCTCTATTGAGAGTACTATAACTCTTGTTTTTGGTAGCTCTTGCATCAAGGATCAAATTTAGCCATCAAAGCAATTCTCAGTCTGAAGCAGAACATAGGCCTGAGGAGACATATGTGATTGATATTCCAAATACTTAACCACTGGCGCAGTGCACTATAAATACTGCAGTAATGTGAGGTGGCCCCAGCCTTGGGGGACTAGTGGGTGTCATGGGTCTACAGCCACGGTGTGAGCATCAGTACCAGGTATCTCTCCCTCCCACCAGGACCAGGCCTGTGTTGGCCAGAGGGGCAAAGGCTGGGGCATGGGAGCTGAGGCAGGCTGGCGGGCTGGTGGACATCTAGGGCCTGGGGAGGGGGCTAGGGAGGAGGGAGGTGCAAGGGAAATTCGGGGCAGTGGCTGCTTTCCTGCTCTCATGGAAATAAGCAAATTCTTGCAACAGGTACGATCATCAAGGTCTGTTAACCTTCAGCCCGGTGGGGACAAAGGTACCAAACACTGAAAGCCCCCCCTCCCATCACTACCTCCCCCTGTGCACACTTCCGGGCACAAATCTGGGTTGTTGATGTTTATTTATCTGAAGTCAGCTCAGGTTCAAAGAGTGGGGCTTGGGCCAGGGCTTGTGGCCTGGACTCATGCCTGCTCTCTGTGCCTGCTGGGACCTGCAGAACTCACGGGGTCTCCAGAGACCCCAGAGCCAGCCAGCAGCAGATGTGACCCAGAGCTGTGCCAACACCCAAACCAAACCCTTGAGGGCTCCTGGTTACCCAAGTCCTCCCTGTTATGTATGCAACAGGAAATGTATAAATAAATTGTTCACACAATGGAATACCTTAGAGCAGTGATAAACAAAATACCACAACTCACCACACTAGGTGTCTCATGGGTGTAACCATGAGAGAAGGAAGCCAGACCCAAAGCCTTTCTTACCCAATACAACGAAGGTGCATTTTTTTGTGTTCTTCCTCTTTCTTTCCTCTCCATTCTCCATACCTTCTTATTCTCCTGCTCCTCTTCCTTTCTTCTTCTAAGTCTTCTTATCAGCTGGCTTTGGATGTTCCTGGGGATTCTGTGTGGAGCACCTGGGAGCCTTGCTATAATTCAGCATATTATTGGTATGAAGCCTCAGATGGAAGTCATAAACACGGGTCAGACCACATCACACTCCTGCTTGATGCCTTCTAATGGCAACACATTGTACCTGGAATAAACTTCAAACTCATCACCATGATTTAAACTAAGGGCTGGCAAACTACAGCCTGTGGGTCAAATCCTACTTGCCATCTGTTTTTATCAACAAAGTTTTATTGGAATGCAGCCACCTCCAATCTTTACATATTGCCTATGGCTGTTTTCAGCTACAGCAGCAGAATTGAGTAGCTGCGACAGAGCCCATATGACCCACATGGCCTTCGATATTTATTACCTGGCCCCTTCACAGAAAAAGTTTGCCAACCCCTAATTAGAAGGTCCCGCATGATCTGGCCCCTACCCACCCCCAACCTCATCTCCAGGTTCTGTGGGTCCTGTCTCCCTCCCTCCTGCATTGCAGCCACACACCATGCTCACCCCCCACAAGACCTGGGTACCCACTCCTCTCAGCACTTCCCAAGACTGGTCCCTTCCCATCATTCCAGTCTCAACCCAATGTTCCCTGAGCCTTCCTTGGCCACAAGATCTCACTCCTCACTTTCCAGCTTATCAACCTTATTCATTTCTTCTAAGATTTTGTTTACTTGTACACTGTCTCCCCCAGTGAGAATGTAAAAACCATCATGGCCAGGATTTGGTCCATCTTGTTCCCAGGTCCTCAACACCCAGCACCACAGCCCATTCACTATAGGTGCTCAGTAAATATTAGTTTAACAGATGAACGAAAGGATGAATCTTTTCTAGAAGACAACACTACACGATGAAGACCTGGTGTAAACAGGGCCTGTTGTATGTAAAGCTCTTACCACCCAGTGATCACATTCTATGCAATTTAATTCCCTTTAACAGCCTGTGTGGTAGGCAGTATTATGCCCATTTTATGGATAAGGAAACAAAGCTCAGAAGGTGAATCAACTTGCCCACAGTCACACAGTACGGGACAGAATGAGATCAGACTTATCTGAATTCAGTGTTCAGACTTTCCCCAGTTGCCCTGCTCTTGAACCCAGCCCAGACAGCTTTTGCTAATATTTGAAAGGCACTATCCTCCCAGAAGCTTCCCTCTGTGGATGTAGCCTCAGAAGGTCACAGAACCCAGCTGGCAAACAACATCTTAGAATTTGAGTCCAGGCTGTACATATGCTATTGATCTGCTACCCTCATTCATTTAAAAAAAAATTCCAAATAAAAATGAAACCCAGCAGTCAATCTGAATTAATTAGCTTCTCTGGCAGCTGCCATCTGAGAATTAGGGATTATCCTGAGCCAGTAAATCCTAACGGATTCTTTTTTGTGGTGTCAGATTGGATTAAAGGAAATGTTGTGGGTAAAATTAAATGCTACGCCTTTCTTATTGCTTTAGTTGCCCGAAGATAAATGCTTTTCATGATGATAAATATACCATAAATTCTCGTAACAATAACTGAAATTCAAATAAATAGGCTGCATAACCCCATGTGACTGTAATTTTCCTTTTATAGTCGGCTTGTTTACTGTTTATTGAGGAGAATGTCTGGTCCTTGCCTTTGAGAGATTTTAAATCAAGGGTTAGCCCAGACCTCTTAAAGAAAGCCCCAAGCCAAGCACCTGTCTATATCATTGATTATGTTCTCTTAAGAGATTACAAGGTCACAAAGTCCTTGACCTAGAAAGCTGGAATTGGCACAGGGGTGATATGAGAGGGGAAACAGGAAACAATCTGGGCAGAAGTCAGGAGCCTTGGGCTCTGGACCTACAATTTGACTTTGGCCAATTTGATTCATCTCTTTATGCCCCAGTTTTCTCATCTATTAAATGAGTGTATCAATAACTGCTCTGCATACATCATAGAGTGTTTTTCTCATACCTGAGATACTGGGTGTGAAATACTTTGAAAAGGGCAACACTTGCTTCTTAGGTTGATTCTTGGCATCACAATGAGTGGGTAGCTTTGCCCGGTGTTCCAAAGGCCCACTCTAGACACCTGAATCGCCAATTACAATGACTGTAATGAGGCAGAAATCACCAAAAACCTTGGCATTTATAAGTTAAATGTTACTGCAATAAGCAAAAGGTAAAGTGAAACTAACAGATGCATTTCTAGATACACAGCAGCATGTTAAGTTGGAAGCTTTGACCAAGGCACCATAATGTAATACCTGTGAAATCCCAAAGATTCAATCTACAGATTCAGTACAATCCCTATCAAAATTCAAAGGCATTTTTCACAAAAATAGAAAAAACAAATTACTAAAATTCGTATGGAACCACAAAAGGCCCTGAATAGCTAAAGCAATCTTGAGAAAGAAGAACAAAGCTGGATGCATCATACTAACTATTTAAAAATATATTACAAAGCTACAATAATCAAAATAGTATGGCATGACATTAAAAAACAGATGCATAGATCAATGGAACAGAATAGAACACAGAAATAAATCCACAAACGTATGGTCCACTGATCTTTGACAAGGGTACCATGAACACGTAATGGGGAAAGGATAATTTCTTCAATAAATGGTGTTGGGAAAACTGCATATTCACATGCAGAAGAAATTAGACCCCTATCTCATCTCATGTACAAAAATCAACGCAAAATGGATTAAACACTTAAATTTAAGACCTGAAATTATAAACTCCCAGAAGAAAATATTGGGAAAAGCCTTCTTAACAGTGGTCTGAGCAATTATTTTTTAGATATGACCCCTAAATCACCAAACCAAAAATAGACAACAGTGGGAGTGCAACTAACTGAAGCTTCTGCACAGCAAAGGAAACAATCAACAGAATGGACAGACAACCTATGGAATGGGGAGAATATTTGTAAGCCGTAAATCTGATAAAGGGTTAGTATTCAAGATATATGAGGAACTCAACTCAACAACAAAACAACAATAATAACCATGTTAAAAATGGCTGGGGCACCTGGATAGCTTCATCCCTTAAAAGACTGACTCTTGATTTCAGTTCAGGTCATGATCCCAGGGTCATGGGATTGAGCCCTGCATTAGGCCCCATGCTAGGTGTGGAGCCTGCTTGAGATTCTCTCTCTCCCTCTCCCTCTGCCCCTCTCCTGTTCTTGCACATGTTTATGCATGCTCTCTCTCAAAAAAAAAATGAGTGAAGGACATTTTTCCAAGGAAGACATCCACGTGGCCAACAGACACATGAAAAGATGCTCAACATCACTCATCATCGGGGAAATGCAAACCAAAACCACAATGAGATACCACCTCACACCTGTCAGAATGGCAAAAATGAATGGCACGAGAAACAACAAGTGTTGGCAAGGATGTGGAGAAAGGGGAGCCCTGCTGCACTGTTGGTGGGAATGCAAACTGGTGCAGCCACTCTGGAGAACAACATGGAGGTCCCTCAGAAAGTTAACAAGCATTCCTTTAGGTCCCATGCTGATTGGCCAGGGATTAGCTGGTCTAGGATGGTCCTACTTACACTCGTGTGGTCAGCTGTTGGGTCAGCAAATCAGTTCTGCTGATCTTGTCTGATCTCCCTCATGAGTCTGGGACAAATCAGCCGACTCAGTTTTGCTCCATGCCGTCTCTCATTCCCCAGCAGGCTAGGCTAGGTTTGTTCACAAGACAGTGGCAGGGATCCAAATGAGCAAGCACAAGTGTACAAGGCCTCTCCATATCTGCGCTTGGAAAAATCACATCCTTACCTCTACTGCATTGTATAGGCCAAATCAAGTCACCAGATCAGCCCATTTTCAAGGAAGGGAAAATAAATTCCGCCTCTTGATGGCAGAAGCATCCAGGTTATAATAGAAAGGGGTGTGACTGCAGGGAAGGGTGGGGAATTGTGGCCAGTTTTCCAAGAGTCTTCAGTAAATTTGAAATAGTGCAGTTACGGCAGAGCATGGGGTTTAATTTCTTCCACATGACTAAGGAATTTTAAAATTAGAGGATATGGCTACCTGTAAATAGTCACCAGCAGAGACAGAGAGAGACCGTCAAAGGCTGCATTTGGGAAATCTCTGTACTGCCTCCAAGAACAGGGTGAATAGTCTGCATTACATTTCTTATGAGCTAGAGGCAGGTCAACTGAGAGAGAGATGCCCTCTGGCACTGTGCAAGAGGACAGCCAGGCGGGACAGCCAGGAGGGGACTCCAAGAGAGAGAGTTCCGTGCTGAAGAGACCACTGAGAAGCCAGGAGTGTGGGCAAGGGAGCAGCAGCTGGAGGAACATGATTTCCCTTCTCTCTGAGGAGCTATAGTTGGTGGGACCCAGCAGGGGAATGTCTGATAAATCCCTGAATGTGCTCATGAAGGAATTAGGCCTAAGTACTCACCAGATCCCCAGAGTTTGAAAAACCTTCTCATGACAGTATTAGACAAGTAAGAACTGTCCCTGTCCCCCGTCCTGTGTAACTCTCTGAGAAGACCAGAAGCCACTTCCTTAGCAAGTAGAGAGGAAAGTTGAGGAAGAAGAGTATAGAGATCACTCCCTGGCCCGGATCCCCTGGAGCCCGGCTAGCTGGAGGAGGGGAAGATTTAACCCTAAATCAACTTGGGAATTTGTGATTATTCTCTGGTTCTGGGAAATCTAATTAGCAAATTGAGCCTATGTTCGTGATTGTGAGACTAATACCTAAGAATGAGCAGAAAAATAGGACCAGAGCTTTCGTCCCAGGCAGGGGGAGTACATTTTAAACAGGAAGGGTCACATTTTTGTTGTGTCCTACATGTTCTCTGTATCAGTTGCAGTTTTAAATATTTTATGATTCTTTACAGTGACAGAGATTATCGTAGAGTACTTTGTAGTGGTATATAGTCATATAAAGTAATACACATATTTCCCTATTGTGAATATTTTTGCGTTTTAAGTTTAAATTTCCATACATTAGACTATGCTGTTTCAGAATTGTGATTTCCAAATTTTCTACAGAATAATAAAACATCAGAAAAATATGTTTAACATCACTAGTAATCAGGGAGAAATAAACTAAAACAACACACTATTGTCCACCTTTGAAATAGGCAAAGATTAAAAAACAATGAAAACAACAACGATGCTCAGACTTGGGGCAAGTGCTGTGAAGAGGGCAGTCTCATATACTCGTGAAAGAAATGTGAGCTGCCGCTATATTTTGGAAAAATGATCTATAGTATGTGTCAAGAACTTTGAAAATGTTCATAACTCTTTGGCCCAACCATCTCGCTTAGAAAAAGCATGCCAGGAAATAATCAGAGAGACACAGACAGATGTCTATGTAGCAGAAACCTGGAAACAACATCAGGGTCTGTTTATAAGAGATTGATTAAATACTTAGTTCATGCCCTGGAATATTATCCAGCTGTTAAAATTATGTCATAGCAAATTATTGAATGAGATGCAAAAATGCTTATAATTGAGGTATAATTGCCAAATAAGCTTGTGGTGCTTTTAAAACAAGAGACTATACCACATTTTTCTATGATCTGTACATATCCATAAGGTGTTTTTTAAAAACTCAGCCAAAATGTTCACAATATTTACCGCTGGGAGTTGGAAATGACGATTTTTCCCTTTCATTCAATTTTCTGAACGGTCTACAGAGTGCACATACTGCCTTTCTTCACAGAAAAAGGTATTCGCTACGTTTGTGAGGCTCATCCCCATCGCTGGGCTCTACCTAGAAGTGGAATTGCTACGTGTGTGTTTGTTCAGCCTCAGAGATGCTTCCAGTTTCCAAAGAAATCTACAGTGAATGTGACATTCTTCACCAACAACGTTGCGTTCGAAGTTGAGTGCAAAACGCGCACTCCCGCCTGCAGTGCACGCGCATGGCTGTCGCTTCTCATCCTCGTCCGCACTCGGCATTCTCCGTGTTGTTGATCTCAGCCATGCCGGTGGGCGTGTGCCGTCACATTGCAGCACTAACGTCCAGCCTGGGCCAGAGGGCCCCTGCTCTGGGGCCTACGCTTTAGAGAGCCCACGTATCTTCCTAACACTGTTCAGGCCTCAGAGAACCATTTCACCACATCTGTCGCCCTCCGTCCTCTGCAAAACATAACTGTATAAATTTCGTGCAGGTGTGTGGGTTGCGCCACAGCCAACATCAGGGACCAGAGCTGCCTTGGGAGGTGGGAGGGTTAAAATGGAGGAAGCACTTAATAAGAGAAAACACAATTAATTAACTTGTCAAATCCATCCTGTCCCGTAGGAGGGATGCAGTAGATCCCTGTATAACAGAGTTCCATTTCTTCTTTTCTTGCTTCTCTTCATGTTCCAATTTGTGGTTCTGGAGGTACTCACGAATTAGTGCAGCGTTCGCACCCCTGTGCATCGCAGCTGACCAACCTTTGCTACATTAACCAGCCAGTAACCGTCTAACATTTGCAGATAGTTAAGTCTAGACCGGGGCTTTTCAATTTTGGTACTACTGACATTTTGGACCAGGTAAGTTTTTGTTGCAGGTGTTTGAATGTAGGATATTTAGCAGCATCCCTGGCCTCTTCCTGCTAGATGGCAGGAACACTAGCATCCTTGGTTAAGACATTACCAAATGTTGTTTTGGGGGGGTGGGGGTGGGGAGGGCAGAATTGCCCCGGTTGAGAATTACTGGTCTAGCCAAATATGATGTGGGACACTAGTCCTTTACATGAGCAACTAGGCAGACATTGAATGCTGGAATGATGAACGTTTAATTTATAAAAAATTACCAAGAGTTAATTATTTAAAAAAATTAATTAAAATTTTTAAAAATTTGAAGACATTTAAAATAATTTTAATTTTTCACTTTTATACTTCCTTTAATTTATATAAAAATTTTTTTTAATGTTTATCTGTTTTGAGAGAGAGATAGACACAGAGTATGAGCAGGGGAGGGGCAGAGATAGAGGGAGACACAGAATCCTAAGCAGGCTCCATCCAGGTTCTGGGCTGTCAGCACAGAGTCTAACATGGGGCTTGAACTCAGGAACTGCGAGATCATGACCTGAGTCGAAGTCGGACACTTAACCAACTGAGCCACCCAGGCCCCCCACACTTGCTTTAATTTAAATTGTTGATAACAATTAATAAGATTATATACACATTGAATATATTTTTAATAATTTAGATTATTACTATTAACCAAATAAAAATTACATGAAAAAATTACGAATTTGTTGAAATTAGTGATTTTGCTGAAATGAGGGTAAGAATAGCTTCTGTGGAAATAATATATATAAACATTTATGAATTATTATGTCTTTATTTCACTACCAATCCAAACACCACTGACCCAGTAACAGAACATAGATAAAATATTAATTAAATTCAGTCACTTCTAATATTTAATGACTGAATCAGTTATATAAAATCTATAGTTTTATTCATATTTGCAATGTCATTATGAAGGTGTATTTGAAAATATAATTGTCATATGAAGGTATATTATGAAAGTTATCACTGAAAGGATAAAATGTATTTTTTAACAACTTCTGCAGCTTAATGGAAAACATTTAAATATTTAGATAAATGTGGCTGGGCCTTCAATTCTTACTTTCCCCCTGAATCACATAATGCCCTTCACTCCCCTGCCACTGGCCAGAATTTCCATCCATGGCTGCCTCCAACCACAGCAACACTGGGGAGCTTGCCCAGGACTCAGGAACCGGGCCCACGAACTTCTAGCCAACTCTTTGCTTTTGTAACTTCGGTTTAAACTTTAGTTTCAGGGGCGCCTGGGTGGCTCAGTCGGTTAAGCGTCCAACTTCAGCTTAGGTCATGATCTCGTGGTTTGTGGGTTCGAGCCCCATGTCGGGCTCTGTGCTGACAGCTCAGAGCTTCAGATTCTGTGTCTCCCTCTCACCCTGCCCCTCCCCTGGTCGCACTCTGTCTCTCTCTCTCTCAAAAATAAATAAAATGTTAAAAAAACCAAACTTCTGAACCTTAGTTTCAGTGAACTTGTCAAGTAGCTTAGTGTTCCTTTAATGGAACATCGGCTGGGAAAGTTGTTTATGGAATGTTGTATCAAGCCTTCCAAGTGTCTCTGCACAGGCTTCAAGATGTTTTCAGTGCATTCTCTCCACGAGTTCAGATGATTGGATGATTGGAAGGCAGTTGGTCATGGCTGAGTGAGACAGAGAGCTCACTCACAGGAAGCCCGACCCCTGGGTCTGGCCTGTGGAAATAATATCAACACAAGGTGGCATTTATAGGCTGCCTGCTGTGTGCCAGGCACTTCGCTGCACCGTCTCGTTTTAGCCACACAGGGACCTTACAGTGGAGGTGCCCTTCCCAGTGAATTTACAGCTTGGGCCATGGGCTAGGTGAAGTGACTTGCCCAGGGCCAAACAGCCATTCAGTGGGCTTGCTCCCAAGACCAAAGGACCCCTGAACCCAACCCAGGATTGTTGAATGTGAGGAGGACTCAGCCCCTCTTCACGCAGCCTGCCCAACCCAGGGCTGTTCTGCTACCTGCACGTCCTCCCTCCACTCCCTTCACTCCCTCCTCCTTCGTAGTGCCCCTTACTACCAGCCTGGGGGAACCACCGCTTCTGTGGGGCCTAGACAGCTCAAGCATCATCATCTGAAGACCTGCGTCTCGAAGGGCTCTGCCGTTTGCCTGGGTGACCCACAGCAGGTCACTTACCATCACTCTGCCTCAGTTTGCTCACCTGTAAATTGGGAGCGATATACTTGCCCATTCAGCGGCTACTGTGAGTGTTAGATCAGATCATGGAGGGAAACGTTTAGCATGGAACCCAGACCCAGGGCCGTGTTGGGACTTTTGTGAACACTTTCTCCACAGAAATGTGTTAAAAATCATCATTGACAATTGTGTTGCTATAAAGACAACTTTATTAATTTCTGAATTAAGACATTTTCTTTGACCTCGAAGTTCATTTTTTTCCCCTTCTGAGTTTAAAAGAAATTCAAACGTTTTTGTGGGCCCCTAAAAGCGCTGTGAGCCCTGGCCCTTGCCGGCCATGCTTACCCGCAGAAGGCGGCCCAGCCTGGTGCACACCCGTGCTGGGAGTTTCTCATAGGCTGCCCACAGATAAGGCTGGCGGGCTTTTTAGTTTCCCGTGTTTGAGCTGTAACTGCACAACTTTCACTCACAATGATGAAGGGTCCAGAACCCCTCATGCAGTCAGACCGTGAGACAGCTGGGCACCTGTTTCTCAAGGCTCTCCCTGGGCAGAGCTCAGTCTCCGACCCAGGCTGGGTCACTGCACCTGGACAGCACAGGCCAGTGTTGTCAAGAGTGGCTGTGTGTCCTGCCTGGTAACCACCCTCACACCGGTTTTCCCTCGATGGGGAGCAGTTTCTATCGAATCTCAGCTCCGGGGAAGGGAGAGGTATGGTTTTGTTGTGGTATTAATGATAATTGATTATGGTTGTTAATGTGGACCTTAAAGACTCTGTGAACTGTTTCCCTCTTTGCTTTGGCTGTCAGGAAGCTCACAGGTGGCATCTCCCCAGGACATTTGTGGCAGGCATTTCTGTGGAGGAAACTTACACCTGACTTTGTTCTATTTACTACCCTGTTTTTCCCCTTTTCTTCATTTCTCTCGGCCATGTTTTTGTGACTCCAGAAATTTATTATGAAAACATAAATAATAGATTACAAGTATCTTAGAGAATACTCTTTAATTTTTAGAAGTGTTTTTTTTCCTGATTATAAAAGTCATGTATTCTAAATTACAGAATTTAACTTTGAAAACAAAGGATGGGAATATAAAGGCAAAACCAAAAATTACCCACAACCCCACAGACCAAACAGGTGAGAGTATTTTCATTTAGCTCCTTCTAGAGTTTTTTTTCTAGATAATGTTACTGCAGTCATACTATGTAAAAACACTTGGAATTTTTCCAGTTAAATATCCCACAACATCGAACATTTTAAACATCACATAAGCATTTTAGTGAACAAATGTGTCATGCTCTATCTGTGCCCCTGTCATTTCTCCCACCCCCGATCCTTATCCAACATGAACGGCTGACACCATGAGGAATATGGACACATCGTTGACTGTTTCTCCTGGGTACGTCACTTCTATGTGAGTCCATGACTAGACAGGTATGAGTGTTTTGGAGGGATTTCCTTCTGTTTACTGGATTTTCAAATGGAGGGGCCCCGGGAAATGCCTCGGCTCCCTTGCCAGGTGAGGCATGGTGTGAGTGAATAAATGAATGGTTAAAATAAACTGTTGAACAGATAAATAAGGTCACACCTCCAGGCCAGGACCCTAGGAGTCCTTGGCTTCTCCCATTCTGGCAATAAGTCATCTCCAGATGCTGTCATTTTCCCTCTGGACTCCTCCATCGCTCAAATACTGCCTTTTGTCGTTTCTCCTCACATGATGAAGAATTCCGCAGTATTACAGGTCTGTTTCAAGTTTCCAAATCTTTGCCCTTATCCTGTCTTCTACCTGAACATCTTTCTCTTCCTTGACCAACTGGCATATGGCTGTTCATTCTTCAAATTCCTGCTCTGGTGTTACTAATCTCCATGGCCCTTTCCCCTGGGGGAAATGCTAACTCCCCACTGACTTCTGTGATCCTCAGCTGCAGGGCTCTCCTGGGCTGTCAGGCTGTTGGTTCCCCAGGCATCCTGGTAGGGAAATGATAGAGTACAGTGGTTAAGAGTCTGACTACGTGGATTCAAACCCTGGCTTTACTTCCTCATCCAAACCCCCCACCCCCAAAAAAGAACAAAAACAAAAAACAAAAAACAGAACAAAACGAAACAAAACAATAAACACAGGCAGTAATTGCACCTGCACCATTTGACTGGTGGCAGTGAGTTAACACTTAAAGGGCTTAGCACAGTTCCCTGGCACATAGTAAGCTCTCAACCACAGCCAGCTCTTCTCATCTTAAAAATGAAACTGTGTGGAAAAACAGTACAAACATGATGATAATCTGATTTTTATTTTGGCTTTTTTTTCTCTAAGTATTTTAAAAAATATTTTTATTTTTAAGTAATCTCTATACCCACTGTGGGGCTCGAACCCACAACGCCAAGATCAAGAGTCACACACTCCACTGACCAAGCCAGCCAGGTGCCCCTAAATATCCTTAACATCAACATAAGATTTGTTATCTCTCAGTGAATCCCTTATGAGTCAGTTCCTAAGAAGTAAGTCCACAGTGTGTGGTTCTGGCAGACCCAGTTGGATGTGGGAGACGCAGGACGGCTATGGCCTGGGCAGAGAGCAGAATGTATTCTTCCTCCAAGGAGGGCGAGGTGGGGGAGGGGGGCTTTAAAAATTCCCTGATCACATCCCCATCTCTGGCACCTCTAAAACTCAAAAGAAACCATTGATTCGTGAGCTCAAGCCCCATTTGGGGAGAGCTCGAGTCCCGCTCCGGGTGGGTCCCGCTTCTCTCTCTCTCTCTCTCTCTCTCTCTCTCTCTCTCTCTCCTCCCTCCGCCTTCGCTCACTTGTGCTCTCTCTCTGTTAAAAAAAAAGAAGAAGAAAAAAGAAACCAGTGAGAACCTCCCAACAGCAGCTTTGGGGTGGAATAAAGCCATGAGCTGTGCTGCCATGTTCCCAAGGGGCTAAAGGTGGGGAGTTGTGAAAGGGTGGGGAGTTGTGAAGCAACACATAGACCTGCTGTCAGAGGGAACCAAGTTCAAATCCAGTCTCTGTACTTTCATCCTGTGTGACCATGGGCAAGCTGCTTTACCTCTCTGACGTTCAGGTCTTCATCTGCAATAACAGTTCCCTCCCAGGAATTCCGTGGGGGTCACATGCCAGTTAGAAAAGTGTCCAGCATATGGAGGTTGAGTAGAAATGTTACTTCCTTTCCCAGTGAGCTTGAAGGAGAAGAAAGCATAAGTCTGTTTTTGTTGCTGTTCTTCTTCTATTTCAAGCAATAATAACAACATATTATAATATGGGTACTCAGAAAAAGAAACTAGTTTCCCCCTTTCCTGTTTTCTTTGGTCTGCAACTCAGTGGCTTGGACCTTGAAGCCCAGAGGGTTCAGGCGGGTCACCCTCCCTTCCCCCACTCCCCTGACCTTCGCTCCTCTCCATTTCGGTTGACCCATTTCAATGATCATAGTAACCTGTGACCTTTTGGTAATGCCTCCAAATGTTTGTTCTGACAGGCAGTTGAGCCCATTTCTCTGGCTCCTAAATGCACATGCCCTTACTACTTGCTTGCTTTATTTATTTATTTACTTATTTATTTATTTAATTTAAAAAAAACCCTTATTTATTAAAAAAATTTTTTACATGTGACTTTTATTTATTTTTTAATTAATTAACTTTATTTTAAATTTACATCCAAGTTAGTTAGCATATAGTGCAACAATGATTTCAGGAGTAGATTCCTTAGTGCCCCTTACCCATTTAGCCCAACCCCCCTCCCACAACCCCTCCAGTAACCCTCTGTTTGTTCTCCATATTTAAGACTCTCTTATGTTTTTGTCCCCCTCCCTGTTTTTATATTATTTTTGTTTCCCTTCCATTATGTCCATCTGTTTTGTCTCTTAAAGTCCTCATGAGTGAAGTCATATGATATTTGTCTTTCTCTGACTAATTTCGCTTAGCATAATACCCTCTAGTTCCATCCATGTAGTTGCAAATGGCAAGATTTCATTCTTTTTGGTTGCCAAATAACACTCCATCATATATATATATATATATATATATATATATATATATATATATATATATATATACACACACCACATCTTCTTTATCCGTTCATCCATCAATGGACATTTGGGCTCTTTCCATACTTTGGCTATTATTGATAGTGCTGCTATAAACATCGGGGTGCATGTGCCCCTTTGAAACAGCACACCTGTATCCCTTGGATAAATACATAGTAGTGCAATTGCTGGGTCATAGGATAGTTCTATTTTTAATTTTTTGAGGACCTCCATACTGTTTTCCAGGGTGCTGCACCAGTTTGCATTCCCACCAGCAGTGCAAAAAAGATCCTCTCTCTCTGCATCCTCATCAACATCTGTTGTTGCCTGAGTTGTTAATGTTAGCCATTCTGACAGGTGTAAGGTGATATCTCATTGTGGTTTTGATTTGTATTTCCCTGATGATGAGTGATGTTGAGCATTTTTCATGTTTCAATTGGCCATCTGGATGTCTTCTTTGGAGAAGTGTCTATTCATGTCTTGCCCATTTCTTCACTGGATTATTTGTTTTTTAGGTGTCGAGTTTGAGTAGTTCTTTATAGATTTTGGATACTAACCCTTTATCTGATATGTCATTTGCAAATATCTTTGCCCATTCTGTTGGTTGCCTTTTAGTTTTGCTGATTGTTTCCTTCTCTGTGCAGAAGCTTTTTATTTTGATGAGGTCCCAGTAGTTCATTTTTCCTTTTGTTTCCCTTGCCTCTGGAGACGTGTGGAGTAAGAAGTTGCTGCAGCCAAGATCAAAGAGGTTTTTGTCTGCTTTCTCCTCGAGGATTTTGATGGCTTCCTGTATTACATTGAAGTCTTTCATCCATTTTGAGTTTATTTTTGTGTCTGGTGTAAGAAAGTGGTCCAGATTCATTGTTTTGCATGTCACTGTCCAGTTTTCCCAGCACCACTTGCTGAAGAGACTGTCTTTATTCCATTGGATGTTCTTTCCTGCTTTGTCAAAGATTAGTTGGCCATACGTTTGTGGGTCCATTTCTGGGTTCTCTATTCTGTTCCATTGATCTGAGTGTCTGTTCTTGTGCCAGTACCAAACTGTCTTGATGATTACAGCTTTGTAGTATAGCTTGAAGTCTGGGATTGTGATGCCTCCTGCTTTGGTTTTCAAGATTGCTTTGGCTATTTGGGGTCTTTTCTGGTTCCATACAAATTTTAGGATTGTTTGTTTTAGCTCTGTGAAGAATGCTGGTGTTATTTTGATAGGTATTGCATTAAATATATAGATTGCTTTGAGTAGTATTGACATTTTAACAATACTTGTTCTTCCTATCCAGGAGCATGAAATATTTTTCCATTTTTTTGTGTCTTCTTCAATATCTTTCATAGGCTTTCTATAGGTTTCAGTGTATAGATTTTTCACCTCTTTGGTTAGATTTATTCCTAGGTATTTTATGGGTGTTGGTGCAATTGTAAATGGGATTGATTCCTTGATTTCATTGTTGGTGTATAGGAATGCAACCGATTTCTGTGCATTGATTTTATATCCTGAAATTTTGCTGAATTCATGGATTAGTTCTAGCAGGTCCTGGTGGAATCTTTTGGGTTTTCCATATAGAGTATCATGTCATCTGCAAAGAGTGAAAGTTTGACCTCGTGGCCGATTTGGATGCCTTTTATTTCTTTGTGTTGTCTGATTGCTGAAGCTAAAACTTCCAATATGATGTTGAATAACAGTGGCGAGAGTGGACATACCTATCTTGTTCCTGATCTTAGGGGGAAAGCTCTCAGTTTTTCCCCATTGAGGATGATATTAGCATTGGGTCTTTCATATATGGCTTTTAAGATCTCGAGGTATGATCCTTCTATCCCTACTTTCTTGAGGGTTTTTATCAAGAAAGGATGCTATATGTTGTGAAATGCTTTCTCCGAATCTATTGAGAGGATCATGTGGTTCTTGTCCTTTCTTTTATTGATGTGATGAATCACATTGATTGTTTTGCGGATATTGAACCAGCCCTGCATCCTAGGTATAAATCCCACTTAGTTGTGGTGAATAATTTTTTTAATGTATTGTTGGATCCAGTTGGCTAGTATCTTGTTGAGGATTTTTCCATCTGTGTTCATCAGGGAAATTGGTCTATAGTTATCCTTTTTAGTGGGGTCTTTGTCTGGTTTTGGAATCAAGGTAATGCTGGCTTCATAGAAAGAGTTTGCAAGTGTTCCTTCCATTGCTATTTTTTGGAACAGCTTCAAGAGAATAGGTGTTAACTCTTCCTTAAATGTTTGGTAGAAGTCCCCTAGAAAGCCATCTGGCCCTAGACTCTTGTTTTTTGGGAGATTTTTGATTACCAATTCGATTTCTTTACTGGTTATGGGTCTGTTCAAATTTTCTATTTCTTCCTGTTTCAGTTTTGGTAGTTTATATATTTCTAGGAATTTGTCCATTTCTTCCAGATTGCCCATTTTATTGGCGTATAATTTCTCATAATATTCTCTTATTATTGTTTTTATTTCTGCTGTGTTGGTTGTGATCTCTCCTCTTTCATTATTGATTTTATTTATTTGTGTCCTTTCCTTTTCCTTTTTGATCAAACTGGCTAGTGGTTTATCAATTTTGTTAATTCTTTGAAACCAGCTTCTGGTTTCATTGATCTGTTCTATTTTGGTTTTTTTTGTTTTTTGTTATTTTTGGTCTCAATAGCATTGATTTCTGCTCTAATCTTTATTATTTCCTGTCTTCTGCTGGTTTTGGATTTTATTTGCTATTCTTTTTCCAGTTCTTTAAGGTGTAAGGTTAGGTTGTGTATCTGAGACCTTTCTTCCTTCTTTAGGAAGGCCTGGATTGCTATATACTTTCGTCTTATGATTATCTTTGCTGCGTCCCAGAGGTTTTGAGCTGTGGTGTTATCATTTTCATTGGCTTCCATGTACTTTTTAATTTCCTCTTTAACTTCTTGGTTAGCACATTCATTCTTTAGTAGGATGTTCTTTAGTCTCCAAGTATTTGTTACCTTTCCAAATTTTTTCTTGTGTTTGATTTCAAGTTTCATAGCGTTGTGGTCTGAAAATATGCACAGTATGATCTTGATCTTTTTGTGCTTACTTAGGGCTGATTCATGTCCCAGTATGTGGTCTATTCTGGAGAACATTCCATGTGCACTGGAGAAGAATGTATATTCTGCTGATTTAGGATGAAATGTTCTGAATATATCTGTTAAGTCCATCTGGTCCAGTGTGTCATTCAAAGCCATTGTTTCCTTGTTGAATTTATGATTAGATGATCTGTCCATTGGTGTAAGTGGAGTGTTGAAGTCCCCTACTATTATGGAATTATTATCAATGAGTTTCTTTATGTTTGTGATTGATTTATATATTTGGGTCCTACCACATTTGGAGCATAAATGTTTATAATTGTTAGGTCTTCTTGGTGGATAGACCCCTTAATTATGATATAATGCCCTTCTTCATCTCTTGTGACAGTCTTTATTTTAAAGTCTGGATTGTCTGATATAAGTATGGTTACTCTGGCTTTCTTTTGTCAACAATTAGCATGATAGATCGTTTTCCATTTCCTTACTTTCAATCTGAAGGTGTCTTTAAGTCTAAAGTGGGTCTCTTATAAACAGCACATATATGGATCTTGTTTTCTTATCCATTCTGTTACCCTATGTCTTTTGACTGGAGCATTATTCCATTGACTTTAGAGTGGGTACTGAAAGATATGAATTTATTGCCATTATGTTGCTTGTAGAGTTGGAGTTTCTGATGTTCTCTGGTCCTTTCTAGTCTTTGTTGCTTTTGGTCTTTACTTATTGTTTTGTCTTTTCTCCCCTCAGAGAGTCCCCCTTAAAATTTCTTGCAGGGCTGGTTTAGTTGTCATGAAATCCTTTCATTTTTGTTTGTTTGGGAAACTTTTAATCTCTCTTTCTGTTTCGAATGACAGCCTTGATGGATAAAGAATTCTTGGCTGCATATTTTTCTGATTCAGCACACTGAATATATCCTGCCACTCCTTTCTGGCCTGCCAAGCTTCTGTGGATAGGTCTGCTGTACACCTGATCTGTCTTCCCTTGTAGGTTAAGGACTTTTTTTCCCTTGCTGCTTTCATGATTCTTTCCTCGCCTGAGTATTTTGTGAATTTGACTATTGTTGATGGTCGGTTTTTGTTGAATCTAATGGGAGTCCTCTGTGCTTCCTGGATTTTGATGTCTGTGTATTTCCCCAGATTAGGAAAGTTTTCTGCTATGATTTGGTCACATAACCCTTCCACCCCTTTTTCTCTCTCTTCATCCTCTGGGACCCCTATGATTCTGATGTTGTTCCTTTTTAATGAGTCATTGATTCCTCTAATTCTTAAATCGTGCTCTTTTGCCTTAGTCTCCCTCTTTTTTTTCTGCTTCATTATTCTTCATAAGTTTGTCCTCTATATCAACGAATCACTGCTCTGCCTTATCCATCCTTGCCACCATGGCATCTATTTGAGATTGCAGCTCAGTTATAGCATTTTTTATTTAATCTAGACTAGCTTTTGCTTCTTTTATTTCCACAGAAAGGGAATCTATTTTTGACTCCAGCTAGTATTCTTATTATCTTGATTCTAAATTCTGGTTCAGACATCTTGCTCGTATCTGTGTTGGTTAAGTCCCTGGCTGACGTTTCTTCCTGTTCTTTCTTTTGGGGTGAATTCCTTCATTTTGTCATTTTGAAGGAAGAAAAGGAATTCATGAGGTAAAAAAATTAAAATTAAAAAATTAAAAACAACACACACACACAAAATCAAATAAATGATGCTATATCATAGGTGTGTTTTGGTCTGGGTGTTGAAAAGGGCTTGACAGACTAGAGAAAAAAGGAGGGGGAGGGAAGGAAATCATTTGAAAATTAGAAAAAATGAATATACTGAAATATAATAAAATGAAATGATAGGAGTAAAATAGAATTTAAAAAATATATAAAAAAGTAAAAAATATAGGAAAAAAATTAAAAATATTTTTAATAAAGATTAAAAATAAAATTAAATTTTTTCTTTCTGTATTCAAGAAAAAGAAAAGAAACAAAAAAGAGAAAAAAAAAAGAAAATTGAATAGATGGACCAGCGAACAGACTGAAATACGATTAAAATTACTTCGTTTTCCCCTAGGAGTCAAACCATGAAGCGCTTTATAGTCCGTAAACTCAGCAGGCGGAGAGACTTGTGATCCTGAAGAGCGAGTTTGGCCCAGTTGGGCGGGGCATAGTGTAATGGCTACGTTCTCCACTAGATGGCGCGGCTTGGCTTACTGAGGTGGATTGTTGTGGCGCTTGTAGGCGTGTATGCGCATGCACGGAAGTGGTGAAAAGGGAGTCATCCACCTACCCAGTCTCTAGTACTGGAACTAGTACCTGGATCAGCAATCGCGCACCCGTCCTTCGTCTTTGGCTTCCATCCACTCCCAACTTTTACACCGTCCGTGACCAAGCCCCAGGCAGCACCTCCCTCCTGAGTTTTACCTCAGATGCGGCTGTTTTTCCTGACCCCTTATTTCTGAGGGACTGCGGCTTTGACCTGTTCTGTCCCTCTGCGGGAGGGTCTCACTGAGCAATGGCTGGGTGCCGGCCGCAGGACCATGCTGCTGCTGATGCCCAGAGACTGCGGCTGGGCGCCAGCCCACCCCAGAAAAAGTTTGCGCAAATTGTGTAGCAGCAGCCTTTCAGGACTATGGAAATTCACAACGCACACCTGGCACCAGGCTTCACCCTTAACGACCTTGTTCCAGCACCAGCGAATGTGCTTGTTCTCCTGGGCCCACTGGGGCATTTGCCTGGGTGGGGGGGACACACAGCCTCTACAAGATGTCCTCCCAGCCGAGGAACCGCCTCTCCCGTGTGGCCCGAAGACCCCCAGGCCCCACTCTGTTCCTGGGGATTCGCCCTTCCCACCAGAGCACCGCCAGGTATGGAGCTGCGCCGTTTCAGACTCTGCGCTCCCGGTTTATAGAGTCTTAATGGAATTTAAAAACTCTCCTTTCTCCTTTCTCCCTTTTTAGTTCAGTCCCCGCAGCTGTTTCCACTTTTCCGCTTTCTCTCCAGCTGCTTTTGGGGGGGGTGCTTTTCCCATATTCTCCCTCCCTCCCTCCCGCTCCCCCCCTCCCGCTCCCCCCCTCGTCCTGTCTCTGTCCTCTCTCCGCAAGCAAAACTAGCTCCCTGCCCTCCGCAGCTTCTTTCTCCCCCAGTTCACTTCTCCGCGCCTCGTACCTGCTGAGTTCTGTGGTTCAGGTTGTGCAGATTATTGTGTTAATCCTCAAATCAGTTTTCTATGTGTGCAGGATGGTTTAGTGTTGATCTGGCTGCATTTCATGGATGCGAGACACAAAAAAACTCCCATGCTGTTCTGCCATCTTTGCTCCTCCCTTATTTTATTTTTATTTTTATTTTTATTTTTATTTTTATTTTTATTTTTATTTTTATTTTTATTTTTATTTTTATTTTATTCTTGAGAGAGAGATCAGGGGAGGGGCAGAAGGAGAAGGGGAGAGAGAATCCCAGAAGGCTCTGAGCTATCAACATGGAGTCCAACGTGGGGCTCAATCCCACAGACTGTGAGACTGTGACATGAGCTGAAATCCAGAGTCTGAGGATAACGGCTAAGCCAGACAGGTGCCCCACAACTTGAGATATTATGCATAAGCCATTGATTCGGGACCAGGGGAAGGGAGAGGTCCTCGGGATGGACCTTACTGAGGCTGTCTCACAGCCCGACCCCAAATGATGCAGGCCTAAGGTGCTGAGGGGGAAGGAGGTTTCAGAATGTTGTTGCCAAAGCCCTTCTAGTGGGGGCAGCATTAGGGGGCATAAGGGACCCCCTTTATACTGTGCTCTGTGTGAGCACAGCTGTGTCCCGCTCTTTCAAGTCAGCACCCCGACTGCAGAGGGAAAAACCTTCTGGATGGTGACTGGGTCTGCGGCTGTACTTATCCTCAATTTTCCAGCTGGTCAAGCTTCATTCTCTCCTGTATGTGACTGACAGAGGTCTCCGCGGTGCCCCTCATTTTGGGCTGAAGGACACAGTGGCCTAGTTTCCCTGGAGATGCAGGGAGCCTGCTAATGCCGGCATGGGGTGTTGCTGGGGAGGGATGGCGTCTCTGTGGGCCAGGAGATAATGGAGGTGGTCCTAAGGCAAGGGGCTGTGAAAAAATACTTGGGCTCAGCTGATGCCCAGAGAGTCCTGGAATGGAAGAGGGCAAAGCCAACGTGCCTGGCCTGCGTTTCTCCAGGCTGCTCTCCTCCTGCTCCTCTGCTGGCAGGACCTTACCAGACCCAGACTTGGCGGGGGGTGGGGGGGGGGCTTGGGTGGGCACTGCTTCCAGGAGGTGCATTCAGGTGGCCGGACCTAGCTCAGGGCGCCGTGTGTGTGTGTGTGTGTGTGTGTGTGTGTGTGTGTGTGTGTGTGTGATCTTTCTGTATGTCTCCATCATCCCTACCTCTCTCTGACTCCCCCATTCCTGCACACAGAATCCCACAGCAAGTAATTTCTGTGGAGCTAGGTTACCTGAGACTTTCAAAACACCACCCCACCCCTATCACTGACCAGCTGTTTGATCATGGACAAATAACTGTCCTGTGCCACAGTTTATTCATCCGTAAAAATGGGATCATGGGGTTGTTGTGAGAATCAAGTGAAGCGCCATCTGCTGTCTTCACTCTGCGCCCTCCTCTGTGCTGACCGTAGATCCTAGCCGCCGGCGTTAACTGGAGCCTGCAGGGCTCCTGCTTTCCACGGCCAGCCCAGCAGGGTCCCGCACTGACCAAGAGGGCAGACGTGCCCACGAGTGCTATGAGTAGGAGGCTCAGCGCAGGCTCTGTCCTGCTCAGAGTAAGTCATCAGGAGCCCCTTGTCCCGTGAAATCTCCTTAATTCCTTACACTTACAAACAAAAGGGGATTCTGTTCCCGAAGAGCCACTGATCCCTTAATTAGCAATCCTTGTTTCTTATTCAGGTTACTTGGGACTGAATCACAGACCCTCAAGTGACAGATCGGCTTCAAAGAAGCCATTTGCAGAGCTGTGGTCCTGCGTGCCTGCCGCCAGGCCTTCTTGCACCAGTGCTCTGCTCTAATCTCTTTTTTATTATTATTTTCTGCTCAAATCCATTGTTGCTGCCTGGGTGCCTCTGACATTTAGCAGCTAAATGTCTTGCCAGGAGGCACCATCCTGTCTTTCAATGCAGGAATTCTTTGGTGGGATTTTGCCCAGGGACAGAGAGGGGGAGGTGTGTATGGCAGGGAAGGAGTCACAGGGCCTTGGGTGGAGCCGATTCCCTCCGGCAGAGGTCCTTGTAGCTCAGCTGTCACCCCGCCCCTGAGCTAAGCTCCTGCACATCTAGGGACAGGGAGAGGAAGCTACGTGTAGCCTGCCAGAACCATTCTCTCCTCTCTGAGCAGTGCCCTGGCTCCTCTGGGGGCTCTGTCTGCTTTGGGTTGTTCCAGAAGCTCTGAGACAAGGAGTCAACTGCAAGCTGCTCATTTAGGGTGATCCCAAGAAATGGTGTAGAGGTGAGGGCACTGCTGTGGGAGAAGGTGCTGGACTCACCACCAGGCTCGGGTGTTGACCACCCCCTTTCCATCAAGGGCCCAGGCTGCTTTGGGGACCGAATCCCTCTGCTTATCAGCTTGCCCTGTGCATTCTTGCAGGACAAAAGCCCTCAGACAGAACATTTGGGGCGGGGGTGGTGGTGGTAGGGAGGGTTGCAATGTGCAATCTCCTGCCAGCGGTAGAGGCAGATGTCCCTGAGCTTGGAGCCAAACCTTATCAGGGAACGCGGCCGTGTTTCACCTCCCCATCCCCCTGCCGCTGCTTGGTGGGCTCCTGGGTGGGCACGTGACCTGTGGTGAGCAGTTGACCAGTGGGTGAGGCCCAGGATTTGGCTAGGTGGGGTGGGTGGGAGCAAACCACTGGTGTGCAGACTTGCAAAGTGGGAGGGGTGGCCTGGCTATTTTGCGGCTGGGTGGGAAAGAGACTTTTTCAATGACGTCCACCCGAGGAAATCAGAGCTGAGAGATCCTGACATTGTTTGAATCCCTCATTAAAAAAAAAAAAAAAAAAGATTATTGTAAAAAAAAAATTATGTCAAATATATATAGCATTAAGTTTACCATTTCAACCATTTTTTAAAGATTTATTTTATTTTGAGAGAGAGAGAGGAGAGAGGGAGAGTGGGGGAGAGGGGCAGAGGGAAAGAGAGAGAGAATCCCAAGCAGGCTCCATGGTAAGTAAGCTCGTGGGGCTCAATCCCATGACCCTGGGATCAAGACCTGAGAGCGTAAATCAAGGTTCGGATGCTCAATTGACTGAGCCGCCCCATTTCAACCCAGTTTTAAGTCTACAACAGTGGGGCATTAGGTACTTTCACATTGTTGTGCAACATTTTTTAAAAAAAGGTTTTTGAATGTTTATTCTTAGTAAGGGCACAACTATGATCTACTTTGGGGGCCAGTTGGTGCATCTGTTTGCACGGTTGGTCAGCAGACAGAAAAAGTGCTCTTTGGGGAGGAGTTGGGAGCATACACGGAACCACAGCCCTTCTGGACTGTGTGGTGTGACTGGGGCGCCTGGCTGCCCCGCCAGGAGCCAGCGCGGCCACTTTGGCCTGCATTCGTGACTTGGAGAAACACTTAATCCCAGGCTTGAGGGAAGTGCTCTGTGCTGCTGGTGGAATTTCTCTTTCATCAGGGGCCAGCATTTGTTCTAACCCCGAAATAGCTCCCTGGTCTGAACCCATGTGGCTCCAGGTTTATTTATACCCATCGTATTGAGGAACGTCTCCTTCCCCTGGCTTCCTCGGGGTAACAGCTGTAGATAGACAGACACACAGGACAAGCCATGCCATGGTTGGGACCATGATCCCCAAGTCACCCCTCTCTCTGTCTTCCCTGCCTTTACTGTTGAGCCCAGGGTCCCGGGGTGCTGAGAGGTGGCCCGGCACAGCTCTGGGGTCTTGGCATTTCTCCTGCCCTCTCGGAATGGGGGACACTTCCTGGGCTGCAAGTTGTTCCCCTGGACACTCAGCACGTGGCCGCCGTGGGCAGCTGGTGAGCTCTCCCTACATGTGGGCTCAGCCACGTCACCCTATAGGCAGAGGCTGGCGGCCGAGCAGACTCATTCTGCACTGGGGTGGGGAAGGGGTGTGTTCCCAGCCATGACTGAATGCCTTTAACTAAATTTCGAGAAGCCCTTTCTGAGAAAGCCTTCCGGGCCAGGATCTGGGGTTGGGTGAGAAGTTATTAGACTCATGAAGAGCCTCCCTCATGTGATCTTTCAGGACGGTGGGGGCTTGCCAGACGTGAAAGGCCAGAGGAGGCCCTTCGCTTAGCACCCTGTGCAGCTATCGCAATCATAGGGGCTGGTTGTCTGTATGTTTCCTGCAGATTTTCAGTCTTTCTCTCTTGGGTGCTGTCTTCCTTTCCCCATCTGTGCCTCTGCGTCTGTGGCTCCGAGTGTTTCTCCGGGGTCTCTGTGTCAGTGCGTGTCTCTGAACAGCTGAGGATCTTTCTGGCATTGTGAGTATGTGTGGGTATGACTGTGTGTCCCTCTCTCTCTCTCTCTCTCTCTCTCTCTCTCTCTGCATCTCTGTGGCTAGTACTTTATCTTGGTCTGGCTCTCTCAATGTGCATGTATCTGTTTATCTCTGTCTCTGTCTGTCTCTCTCTCTCTCTGGCTCTGTCTGGCTCTGTCTCTTGCTGTCTCTCTCTGGTCTAATACAGAAACCTTAGCGTGGGGACATGAGTGAGTCAGGACTGGCCGTGACTGGAAACCACAGGGAAACTAGCCAGGGCTGGTCTGTCTGAAGGAGAACAATCCATTATTTCCTGGGGAAAAAGCCTGGGCATGCATTCTGTCCAGCCCCCCCACCCCCTGCCTTGCCTACCCCATGGATCCTCAGGAGAACTTCGGTCCCAGTTCTTGACACCATGGGGGACCCCCCACATACCCCCATCATGGGGCTGTTCTTGGGCTGTGCAAAGCACCTCTGTACTCAGACTGGGCCAGACCTAACGGAAGAAAAGTAGCACAAGATAATCCAGTCTCAAGAGATGCTTAGGATTTGTGTGCAACCAATTAATCAATAAAATATACAGGAAATTTGAATAGTTTTGCCTGATCCCTGTAAGTCTACATGGTCATAAACAATCTGATAGATTTTACTGAGAAAACTTTACATTTGGGGTCACTGATACTTGAGCAAAGGTGGCCTTCGTATTTACCTGTGCACTTAGGGCATGTGAGAACTGGCATGCCCACTGGGGAGCAGCTCCTGTGCCCCAAAAGTAGGGCACCCCAGGCGGCAACCAAGGGGGCCGAGCACCAAGATCTGTCTCCACCATACCTGATTCACCCTGTCCCCCACCCCCACCCCATTACCCTAGGTACACAGGTTCAGACCTCTCCTGTCAGCCCAGAACACCAGGGGCCGGCCCTGACCCAGTGCTCTTTTGCTCTCTCGCCCTGCACCTAAGCGGTCACTACAATAACGACATCAGAGAGAGGGCTGGGACAGGTGAGAGTGTGTCTGCAGGGGCAGATCATGGGGAAGCATCCAGGCTGCTGGCATTTGGGAATGGCTTCATCCAGGAGGGGCAACTGACCAGGAGAAAGCTTAGATAAAAAGCAGGAATGCCCACCCAGCCAAAGCCCAAAGGCCCTACAGTGGGAACAGGTGTGGAGTGTGTGTGCAGGAGGGAAGTGGAGGAAGCAACCACCTGTGGTCCATGCAGATCAGTTTGGGGGCATGCAAGGTGCCCGAACAGTGGGTGATGTGGGCAAAATAGTGTCTTATGTAGAAAGAGAAGGCTGGCAGCTCCAGGATCGGTGGCAGACTCAGAGGCAAAACAGGCAGCTAGAAAACAGACCATGAAATGATTAATACCTTCATGAGGCAGAGCTGATCGAAGGGGGCTGTGCCCAACCCCAGTGGCTAGGCTGTGTGCCTTGGCTATGTATGCGCACGTGTGCATGCCTCTGTGTGTATGCCTCTGGGCATATGCATGCGTGTGCATGTGCACAAGCCTCTCTGTGTGCCCGTGTGTGTATACATGTATTTGCACATATGTGCATGACTCTGTGTGTGCCTGTGTGCATATGCATATATGTGCACGTGTGCGCATGCCTGTGTGTGCCTGTGCACGTGCATGAATGTTCATATGCATGTGTGTGTGTATGTGTGTGGTATTGTTGCAGTCTTTCACTAAATTCCTATCCGTGGCTGGTCCCTCCCCTCTCTGTCCCTCCTCAAAGATCCTTCACTCTGTGAGCCCACAGAAAGGGTGGGCAAAGACGACAGATTTTTTAAAGCTGGGGAAGGGGATGAGGATCATGAAGACTGGGCCTAATCTATGTTCTCTCTTCCCCCATGAGTGTGAGGGGTTTACATATCCAGCAAATCCCCTGAAATGTGTTCATATATTGGTGTTATTCACACTAGCCCATAAATGACTCGGTTGTCCACCAGCAGGGGAATGGCTACACCAGATGTGGTATAGCCCCCAGTGGAATAAAAAGGAACCACTGAGGGGACGCCTGGGCGGCTCAGTCAGTTGAGCAACTGACTCTTGCTTTTGGCTGAGGTCATGATCTGATCCCAGGGTTGTGGGATTGAGCCCTCCGTCAGGCTCCATGCTGAGTGTGGAGCCTGCTTGAGATTCTCTCTCTTTCCCTCTGCCCCTCTCCCCTGCTTGTGTTCTCTCTCTCTCCCTCGCTCCCTCTCTCTCCCTCGCTCCCTCTCTCTCCCTCGCTCCCTCTCTCTCCCTCTCTCTATAACGTAAAATGAAATGAAAAAGGAACCACTGGGGAAACCTGCAGCAACAGGCCAGTCTCACAGATGGTGGATGAGCGACAGAGGATGGGCCCTGAAAACTACACTCTGTAGGAGTCATCCCTGTGAAGTCCCAGAACAGGCGAAAGCATTCCTGGTGTTAGAAGGCACATCAGTGGCGCCTCAGGCGAGGAGGTGGGGTGACTGGGAGGGGTGAGAGAGCTTTCTGGGCTGAGGAAAGGACTCTGTATCTCAATGGGGCAGTCGTTAACATGGTGCAAACACCTGTCAAAACTCACTGTGTCGATTCTTTAAGATCCACTTTACCCTATGTAAATTCTAACTCAGTTAAGAAAAAAATTAGGCTGCCAATTATGAAAAAAAAAAAGAAAGAAGAGGGGACAGGAGGGGAGCAGAAAGAGTAGGATGTGGCTTAACTTCTCCAGGGTCCACTCAGGGTAAATGGAGGCATTGGCCAAACCTAAAAGCAGGCCTGACAAACATGATGCTCTCTGCTCAGTGGCTGTGGCTGGTCTGGGGGGGGGGGGGGGGCTGGGCACGGACCGGCGAGTGAGGCTCCTTAAATGGCACCGTGGGTGCCTCCCCGGCTCACTAGTCCCGGCCTGGTGTGGCCTGTGGGCAGAGCCTCCCAGGCTTTAGGAGCTGCCATAAGTCCTGATTTTCGTGTCAGATCTCCCTGTTTTTAGTGCTGGTACCTACAGTACTAATAGCCTACTGTTGACCAGAAGCCTTGCTCGTCACATAGTCACCTAGGACATGTTTTGGATATGTATTGTATACTGCATTCTTACTACAGTACCTGACTTTTTCTCAATTGTTTTCCTGATATTTCTAGCCTATGTGGTTTGTCTGTGGGTTTTTTCAAATTGTTGCAAATCTCCAGAACCTCTTCCCATGTTTATTGCAAAAAGCCCTCACTGAGGCGGACCCGCGCAGCTCAGACCCCTGTTGGGTGAGAGTCCGCTGCGATGCCTCAGCTGCAAATCAAGCAGTGGGCCTCGCGTCAGTCCTGGTGCCAGATAACCACCTCGTTTTAAATGTTTAATCCTTGGAGCATTTATTATTTTTAAAAATTTTTTAGTGTTTATTTATTTTTGAGAGAGACAGAGACAGAATCCAAAGCAGGCTCCAGGCTCCGAGCTGTCGGCACAGAGCCTGACACGGGCCTGACTCACGAACCCCAACTGCAGTCAGACCCGTAACGGCTGAGTCACCGAGGCACCCCCATCCTTGGAGCATTTCTGCCGATAGCAGGGCTGCTGGAGGTTCCTGTGCTTTGGGGGTGCACACATAGCAAATTCCTCGTGTTCCCTGAGTCAAGCAAGTAGTCAAGAAAGCAGCAGAGCAGTCTGGGGCTGAGTTGGGAGGAGGCCAAGGGGTGGTGGATGCTCCTAAGAGAAAAGGTCGAGTGGGAAAGACCTCTGAGAGAGAATATCCTTTCTGTGCAAATGTGTATTTGTGTGTTTTCTCTGCTGTGGTTTGGGGGAGGGGCCAGAGTTCAGGTTTGGCTGGAAGGCTGGTCCTCCAGGACACCCCTGTGAGGAAAGCCCCATGGGCGGCCTCTTTGAGAAACAAGGCCCCCTCCCCCATACTGGGAGTACCCCAACGTTCTGCCTCAGCCGGGGCCCTGTGCCCCCCCCACCCCAGTCTGGGGGGCTGCTGAGCCCCCGTGGTCCTCTCCTCAGCCCCCAGAGTTCAAACGCTAGCTCCAGAAAGAGCCCACGGTGGTGGCTCCTTCCCCGCCCCTCAGGCTCCTTGCCTTTAAAATGGGCATCACAACAGCTGCAGGGACTGAGCGAGGCCGTGTCTCCAAAGGCAGCCAGGTGTGCGTGTTAACAGCAGAGGGAACCTTCTGGCAGTGTGAAATCAGAACTGAGACTGCTCATGACAGAAACCATCCTGAGTGGGGTGGGGGCATGAAGAGGGCCTTTCTCCGCTGCCTGCTGAGTGCTGCCAGTCTTTCAAGGTTGCTGTCATCCCAGGCAAGCCCAGTGGGGAGAGCCCACGAGTTAGAGCCAGCCAGTCTGGTTCGTGTCCTCTCTATGCCTGTGATGACAGAACACTGTGAGACCCTGGGCCAGTTATTGAACCGCCCTGTGCCTCGGTTTTTTCTTCTCTAAAATGGGATAATAGCAACATGTACCTCACAGGGTTGTTGCAGTGGTTAATGTATGTAAAACACTCCTAGTCCTAGTCTGTGAATGCTCACTAAATAGGCTTTTCCCTCCTGGGAAAACAATTTAAGGCCAATCATAGGTGGATGTTAATTAAAAAAAAACCTATAAGTAAAAAAAAAAAAAAAAAAAGCATTCTTTTTCAATTTTTTTATTTTTTTTTAAACTCTTTATTTATTTTTGAGAGAGAGACAGAGCATGAGCAGGGGAGGGGGCAGAGAGAGTAGGAGACACAGAATCTGAAACAGGCTCCAGGCTCTGAGCTGGCAGTACAGAGCCTGAAATGGGGCTCGAACCCATGAGCTGTGAGATCATGACCTAAGCCAAAGTCAGCCGCTTAACCAACTGAGCCACCCAGGCGCCCCCAAAAAGTATTCATTCTTAATTTAAGTCACTGCAAGTTAATAATGTGGAGGTTTTGCCCTCAAAGGGAAAGTGGATACAAATCCCAGCTCAACAACATACCATCGTGGCATCTGGAGTGTTGTTCTAGCTCCTCCCTCCCTCCTCCCATTGCAGGCCCTGCTCCCTGCGCCTCCTGGGTCACATGACTTGTTCTGGCCAATGGGATGTTAGCAGGAGCAGTGCAAGCAGATGGCTAATACGTGTGTATACCCGCGCCCACAGTGAGGCTTACTCCCTCTGGGGGCTGCCCCTGCTGTGGGGAAAATGTATCCTCGCGTGCTGGCCTAGGGACAGTGACATTTTAGGGAACCTTAAATATCTCCTTTAATTCTTACCACTCTCCTAGGAGAGGGTCTTGTCATCCCATTTTGCTGATGAGGAAACTGAGGCCCCACCGAGGTCCCAGGGTTTTAGTCCAATCGCACCACTGGTTGGTGGCACCAGGAGACTGCACCCCTCTGGTCTCAGCGCAGAGCTTGGAATGTGAGCATCTCATGTGTAGGAGTTTCTCCAGGATGAGACTCCCCATTGAAGAATCCCATATCCCCCAGTGGGCATGAGTGAGCTTCCAGAGCGGCAAGGAGGGTGTGCACATTTCCTGCTCGGGCACCGAACAGATTCTCTCAGAAAGAAAACATTTGCCCCAGTAAGTCTAATTAAGTGGTTAGTGTCTGGAGGGAGTGAGTTGCTCCTGTCACTGGGAGGTTTAGAAGTTGAGAGCTGATGCAAGATTAATTTCGTGAGAAGAGGCCAATGCCTTTAGATGCTGCCTCCAGGAGCCCTCGGATCTTGAGAGGACAGATCATGCTTGTCTGCTGGTGGAGATGGAGAGAGGGGGTGTGGACAGGAGTCTGGGGGTGTAGACAGGAATCCGGGGGCGGAGGAGTCTCCGGTGGTGCTGAGTCAGATTCCTCACCAGCCAGCTTGTCCCTGAGTGTCCCAGAGCCCAATGAAGCCTTTGATGTTGGCGATAGGTGGGAGGGGTCGGACAGGGTAGGGACAGAGGGGACACTGAGCAGGAAGTGGTTGAGAACAGAGATTTCACAGCCACTAACCAGCTGGCCCCATTCCCCTGACATCCAGGAGGGTGGGGAGTTGAAACTGCTTCAAAGGAACGTTCTCATGTGAAAGTTGTTTCTTCACAAGACCCTGACATGCCACAGATCTTCCTTTGGGTCCATTCTTGTTATGACTCCCATTCATTCACAGATGGAGAAACCGAGGCTTAGTGAGATTAAATGACTTGACCAAGGTCACCCCACTGATGATCATACCCAGGTGTGTGTGACTTCAGTGCCATACTCTTTGGGGAAAGTTTGATTCAATTCTTCTTAGGCATAAAGCATATATATGTCTTCTATTGGAATGTGTTCATTAAAATTAATAACATACCTTATTTTTTGGCATTAGAGAAGGTGGTATTCTTCACGTCTGTTTGCTAGAGCTCACTACTTGAAGCATTTTGATTTCTGTAATTGTCAAGGATTTGAGGTGAAAATCACTCTTAAACACATGCCATCTGTCATTGCCTAGTTGAGTCTTTTCCAGAGGATTCTGGTAACTTCTGTGAAGGGCACTCAGCTGCAGTGACACAGATGCCCTCTGATTTGCTGACATAAATTGGATTATTTATCCTGCACTGACTGGCTGCATTTTTAGCTTTATGGGATGGTTCTCCAGTCTCAGCCCTCTGTCATACTACCAGCTGTAACTCCAGCGGCTGTCAAAAGCCATCTCCATGCCTCCTAACTGATGTGGACAGGAGACAACATGGCTAAGCCTTTAGGTGTGTGTAAAATATGCATTAAAAGGTGTGAGGTGATGGCCGACAGACCTTCTACAGGGGCTTTTTGACATTTACAAATTATTGCTTCTTCTCCACGTCTTGTCTGCTTTCTTCCTGACTCTCAGTTGTGTTATAGTCTGTGTTGTTACATATATTACATCCAGATGAGTGGAGTTTTGTGCATGATGGTGAAGTCATATTAATGAAAATCTGTGGCTTGAGGCAGGCAGAAAAAGTAAAGTCCATGCATCAAAGGACTTTTTTCTTTTTTAACATTTATTCATTTTTGAGAGACAGAGTGCAAGGAGAGGAGGCGTAGAGAGAGACACAGAATCTAAAGCAGGCTCCAGGCTCTGAGCTGTCAGCACAGAGTCCAACATGGGGCTCGTACTTGGGAAGGGAGGATCATGACCTGAGCCGAAGTCAGATGCCCAACCAACTGAGCCACGCAGGGGCCCCATGTCAAAGGCCTTTTAAAAGCCTGTACACCAATGCTGTTAGCAACTTTATCTGTAACAGCCAAAAACTACCAACAGCCCAAATGTCCTTCAGTGTATGAGTGGATGGACAAACTGGCACATCCACACCATGGAATTTTACATAGCAACAAAGGGAGCGAACTACTAGGTGGAACTCGGATGGATGGCAAGAGCGTTAGGCTCAGTGCAAATGCCAGTCCCGGAGAGGGATCACGTACGGACTACAGAACACTCTCAAATGAGAAAATGATGGCCCTGGGGACAGACCACCAGAGGCTGCAGCCGCAGGGGGGTGTGGGGGAGCTCGTTGCGGTGATGGAGTCATCGGGCATCCTGACTGTGGTGGTGGCTGTGCGAGTCTGTATGTGGGGCGACATTTCATAGACACACACACACACACACACACACACACACACACACACGAGTGCATGTGAAAAGGGGTGAAGGTGGAGTTAAGATCTGCAGTTTACTTGATAATAATGCACCAACATCAATTTCCTGGTCATGACAACTGTTCTCTGCATAGTAAGGTGTTATCGCTGGAGGAAGTTGGGTGAGGGGTACATAGGAACTCTCTGTACACTAGCTGCACAACTTCTATGTGAGCCTAACATTATTTCAAAATAAAAAGGTAAATTTCTTTTTTTTTTTTTTAAGTCTACGTAAGAAAGCCAGTGGAAACACTGGATTACCTTGTGTTCTCAGTCATCTCTCTCATCCTTCCTTCCGACTGTGAGCTTTCCATTTATGTACAGTGTTGAAATGGAAAATCACTTTTCCCAAGTTCTTCTTCAGGTTTTTTATTAGTATTATTTATTATTATTTTTTATTTTATTTTTTAATATAATTTATTGACAAATTGGTTTCCATACAACACCCAGTGCTCATCCTAATAAGTGCCCTCCTCAGTGCCCATCACCCCCCATCAACCCTCAGTTTGTTCTCAGTACCCCAAAGTCTCTTATGGTTTGCCTCCCTCCCTCTCTGAAACTTTTTCCTCCCTTCCCCTCCCCCATGGTCTTCTGTTAAGTTTCTCAAGATCCACATATGAGTGAAAACATATGGTATCCATCTTTCTCTGACTTATTTCACTTAGCATAATATCCTCCAGTTCCATCCATGTTGTTGCAAATGGCAGGACTTCATTCTTTCTCATCGCCAAGTAGTATTCCATTGTGTATATAAACCACAACTTCTTTATCCATTCATCAGTTGATGGACATTTAGGTTCTTTCCATACTTTGGCTATTGTTGAAAGTGCTGCTATAAACATTGGGGTACAAGTGCCCCTATGCATCAGCACTCCTGTATCCCTTGGGTAAATTCCTAGCAGTGCCATTGCTGGGTCATAGGGTAGGTCTATTTTTAATTTTTTGAGGAACCTCCACACTGTTTTCCAGGGCGGCTGCACCAGTTTGCATTCCCACCAGCAGTGCAAGAGGGTTCCTGTTTCTCTACATCCTTGCCAGCATCTATAGTCTCGATTTGTTCATTTTAGCCACTCTGACCGGTGTGAGGTGGTATCTCAGTGTGGTTTTGATTTGTATTTCCCTGATGAGGAATGATGTTGAGCATCGTTTCATGTGCCTGTTGGCCATCTGGATATCTTCTTTGGAAAAGTGTCTATTCATGTCTTCTGCCCATTTCTTCACTGGATTACTTGTTTTTTTTTTTTTTATTTTTTTATTTTTTTTAATTTTTTTTTATTTTTTAATATATGAAATTTACTGTCAAATTGGTTTCCATACAACACCCAGTGCTCATCCCAAAAGGTGCCCTCCTCAATACCCATCACCCACCCTGCCCTCCCTCCCACCCTGCCCTCCCTCCCACCCCCCACAACCCTCAGTTTGTTCTCAGTTTTTAACAGTCTCTAATGCTTTGGCTCTCTCCCACTCTAACCTCTTTTTTTTTTTTTTTTTTTTTTTTCCCTTCCCCTCCCCCATGGGTTTCTGTTATGTTTCTCAGGATCCACATAAGAGTGAAACCATATGGTATCTGTCTTTCTCTGTATGGCTTATTTCACTTAGCATCACACTCTCCAGTTCCATCCATGTTGCTACAAAAGGCCATATTTCATTTTTTCTCATTGCCACGTAGTATTCCATTGTGTATATAAACCACAATTTCTTTATCCATTCATCAGTTGATGGACATTTAGGCTCTTTCCATAATTTGGCTATTGTTGAGAGTGCCGCTATAAACATTGGGGTACAGGTGCCCCTATGCATCAGTACTCCTGTATCCCTTGGATAAATTCCTAGCAGTGCTATTGCTGGGTCATAGGGTAGGTCTATTTTTAATTTTCTGAGGAACCTCCACACTGCTTTCCAGAGCAGCTGCACCAATTTGCATTCCCACCAACAGTGCAAGAGGGTTCCTGTTTCTCCACATCCTCTCCAGCATCTATAGTCTCCTGATTTCTTCATTTTGGCCACTCTGACTGGCGTGAGGTGGTATCTGAGTGTGGTTTTGATTTGTATTTCTCTGATAAGGAGCGATGTTGAACATCTTTTCATGTGCCTGTTGGCCATCCGGATGTCTTCTTTAGAGAAGTGTCTATTCATGTTTTCTGCCCATTTCTTCACTGGGTTATTTGTTTTTCGGGTGTGGAGTTTGATGAGCTCTTTATAGATTTTGGATACTAGCCCTTTGTCCGATGTGTCATTTGCAAATATCTTTTCCCATTCCGTTGGTTGCCTTTTAGTTTTGTTGGTTGTTTCCTTTGCTGTGCAGAAGCTTTTTATCTTCATAAGGTCCCAGTAATTCACTTTTGCTTTTAATTCCCTTGCCTTTGGGGATGTGCCGAGTAAGAGATTGCTACGGCTGAGGTCAGAGAGGTCTTTTCCTGCTTTCTCCTCTAAGGTTTTGATGGTTTCCTGTCTCACATTCAGGTCCTTTATCCATTTTGAGTTTATTTTTGTGAATGGTGTGAGAAAGTGGTCTAGTTTCAACCTTCTGCATGTTGCTGTCCAGGTCTCCCAGCACCATTTGTTAAAGAGACTGTCTTTTTTCCATTGGATGTTCTTTCCTGCTTTGTCAAAGATGAGTTGGCCATACGTTTGTGGGTCTAGTTCTGGGGTTTCCATTCTATTCCATTGGTCTATGTGTCTGTTTTTATGCCAATACCATGCTGTCTTGATGATGACAGCTTTGTAGTAGAGGCTAAAGTCTGGGATTGTGATGCCTCCTGCTTTGGTCTTCTTCTTCAAAATTACTTTGGCTATTCGGGGCCTTTTGTGGTTCCATATGAATTTTAGGATTGCTTGTTCTAGTTTCGAGAAGAATGCTGGTGCAATTTTGATTGGGATTGCATTGAATGTGTAGATAGCTTTGGGTAGTATTGACATTTTGACAATATTTATTCTTCCAATCCATGAGCACGGAATGTTTTTCCATTTCTTTATATCTTCTTCAATTACCTGCATAAGCTTTCTATAGTTTTCAGCATACAGATCTTTTACATCTTTGGTTAGATTTATTCCTAGGTATTTTATGCTTCTTGGTGCAATTGTGAATGGGATCAGTTTCTTCATTTGTCTTTCTGTTGCTTCATTGTTAGTGTATAAGAATGCAACTGATTTCTGCACATTGATTTTGTATCCTGCAACTTTGCTGAATTCATGTATCAGTTCTAGCAGACTTTTGGTGGAGTCTATCGGATTTTCCATGTATAATATCATGTCATCTGCAAAAAGCGAAAGCTTGACTTCATCTTTGCCAATTTTGATGCCTTTGATTTCCTTTTGTTGTCTGATTGCTGATGCTAGAACTTCCAGCACTATATTAAACAGCAGCGGTGACAGTGGGCATCCCTGTCGTGTTCCTGATCTCAGAGAAAAAGCTCTCAGTTTTTCCCCGTTGAGGATGATGTTAGCTGTGGGCTTTTCATAAATGGCCTTTATGATCTTTAAGTATGTTCCTTCTATCCCGACTTTCTCAAGGGTTTTTATTAAGAAAGGGTGCTGGATTTTGTCAAAGGCCTTTTCTGCATCGATTGACAGGATCATATGGTTCTTCTCTTTTTTTTTGTTAATGTGATGTATCACGTTGATCGATTTGCGAATGTTGAACCAGCCCTGCATCCCAGTAATGAATCCCACTTGATCATGGTGAATAATTCTTTTTATATGCTGTTGAATTCGATTTGCTAGTATCTTATTAAGAATTTTTGCATCCATATTCATCAGGGATATTGGCCTGTAGTTCTCTTTTTTTACTGGGTCTCTGTCTGGTTTAGGAATCAAAGTAATACTGGCTTCATAGAATGAGTCTGGAAGTTTTCCTTCCCTTTCTATTTCTTGGAATAGCTTGAGAAGGATAGGTATTATCTCTGCTTTAAATGTCTGATAGAACTCCCCTGGGAAGCCATCTGGTCCTGGACTCTTATTTGTTGGGAGATTTTTGATAACCGATTCAATTTCTTCGCTGGTTATGGGTCTGTTCAAGCTTTCTATTTCCTCCTGATTGAGTTTTGGAAGAGTGTGGGTGTTTAGAAATTTGTCCATTTCTTCCAGGTTGTCCAATTTGCTGGCATATAATTTTTCATAGTATTCCCTGATAATTGTTTGTATCTCTGAGGGATTGGTTGTAATCATTCCATTTTCATTCATGATTTTATCTATTTGGGTCATCTCCCTTTTCTTTTTGAGAAGCCTGGCTAGAGGTTTGTCAATTTTGTTTATTTTTTCAAAAAACCAACTCTTGGTTTCGTTGATCTGCTCTACCGTTTTTTTAGATTCTATATTGTTTATTTCTGCTCTGATCTTTATTATTTCTCTTCTTCTGCTGGGTTTAGGCTGCCTTTGCTGTTCTGCTTCTATTTCCTTTAGGTGTGCTGTTAGATTTTGTATTTGGGATTTTTCTTGTTTCTTGAGATAGGCCTGGATTGCAATGTATTTTCCTCTCAGGACTGCCTTCGCTGCATCCCAAAGCGTTTGGATTGTTGTATTTTCATTTTCGTTTGTTTCCATATATGTTTTAATTTCTTCTCTAATTGCCTGGTTGACCCACTCATTCGTTAGTAGGGTGTTCTTTAACCTCCATGCTTTTGGAGGTTTTCCAGACTTTTTCCTGTGGTTGATTTCAAGCTTCATAGCATTGTGGTCTGAAAGTAGGCATGGTATAATTTTAATTCTTGTAAACTTATGAAGGGCTGTTTTGTGACCCAGTATATGATCTATCTTGGAGAATGTTCCATGTGCACTCGAGAAGAAAGTATATTCTGTTGCTTTGGGATGCAGAGTTCTAAATATATCTGTCAAGTCCATCTGATCCAATGTATCATTCAGGGCCCTTGTTTCTTTATTGACTGTGTGTCTAGATGATCTATCCATTTCTGTAAGTGGGGTGTTAAAGTCCCCTGCAATGACCACATTCTTATCAATAAGGTTGCTTATGTTTATGAGTAATTGTTTTATATATCTGGGGGCTCAGGTATTTGGCGCATAGACATTTATAATAGTTAGCTCTTCCTGGTGGATAGACCCTGTGATTATTATATAATGCCCTTCTTCATCTCTTGTTACAGCCTTTAATTTAAAGTCTAGTTTGTCTGATATAAGTATGGCTACTCCAGCTTTCTTTTGGCTTCCAGGAGCATGATAAATAGTTCTCCATCCCCTCACTCTCAATCTAAAGGTGTCCTCAGATCTAAAATGAGTCTCTTGTAGACAGCAAATAGATGGGTCTTGTTTTTTTATCCATTCTGATACCCTATGTCTTTTAGTTGGCGCATTTAATCCATTTACATTCAGTGTTATTATAGAAAGATATGGGTTTAGAGTCATTGTGATGTCTGTATGTTTTATGCTTGTAGTGATGTCTCTGGTACTTTGTCTCACAGGATCCCCCTTAGGATCTCTTGTAGGGCTGGTTTCGTGGTGACAAATTCCTTCAGTTTTTGTTTCTTTGGGAAGACCTTTATCTCTCCTTCTATTCTAAATGACAGACTTGCTGGATAAAGGATTCTCGGCTGCATATTTTTTCTGTTTAGCACACTGAAGATATCGTGCCAAGCCTTTCTGGCCTGCCAAGTTTCAAAGGAGAGATCAGTCACGAGTCTTATAGGTCTCCCTTTATATGTGAGGGCACATTTATCCCTTGCTGCTTTCAGAATTTTCTCTTTATCCTTGTATTTTGCCAGTTTCACTATGATATGTCGTGCAGAAGATCGATTCAAGTTACGTCTGAAGGGAGTTCTCTGTGCCTCTTGGATTTCAATGCCTTTTTCCTTCCCCAGTTCAGGGAAGTTCTCAGCTATAATTTGTTCAAGTACCCCTTCAGCACCCTTCCCTCTCTCTTCCTCCTCTGGGATACCAATTATGCGTATATTATTTTTTTTTAGTGTATCACTTAGTTCTCTAATTTTCCCCTCATACTCCTGGATTTTTTTATCTCTCTTTCTTTCAGCTTCCTCTTTCTCCATAACTTTATCTTCTAGTTCACCTATTCTCTCCTCTGCCTCTTCAAGCCGAGCCATCGTGGATTCCATTTTGTTTTGCAATTCGTTTAAAGCGTTTTTCAACTCCTCGTGACTGTTCCTTAGTCCCTCGATCTTTGTGGCAAGAGATTCTCTGCTGTCCTGTATACTGTTTTCAAGCCCAGCGATTAATTTTATGACTATTATTCTAAATTCACTTTCTGTTATATTATTTAAATCCTTTTTGATCAGTTCATTAGCTGTTGTTATTTCCTGGAGATTCTTCTGAGGGGAATTCTTCCGTTTGGTCATTTTGGAGAGTCCCTGGCGTGGTGAGGACCTGCAGTGCACTTCCCCTGTGCTGTGGTGTATAACTGGAGTTAGTGGGCGGGGCCGCAGTCCGACCCGATGTCTGCCCCCAGCCCACTGCTGGGGCCACAGTCAGACTGGTGTGTGCCTTCTCTTCCCCTCTCCTAGGGGCGGGATTCACTGTGGGGTGGCGTGTCCCGTCTGGGCTACTTGCACACTGCCAGGCTTGTGTTGCTGGGGATCTGGCGTATTAGCTGGGGTGGGTAGGCAAGGTGCACGGGGGCTGGAGGGGCAGGCTTAGCTCGCTTCTCCTTAGGTGATCCACTTCAGGAGGGGCCCTGTGGCAGTGGGAGGGAGTCAGATCCGCTGCTGGAGGTTTGGCTCCGCAGAAGCACAGAGTTGGGTGTTTGCGCGGAGTGAGCAAGTTCCCTGGCAGGAACTGGTTCCCTTTGGGATTTTGGCTGGGAGATGGGCGGGGGAGATGGCGCTGGCGCCTTTGTTCCCCGCCAAGCTGAGCTCTGCCGTCCGGGGGCTCAGCAGCTCTCCCTCCCTTTGTCCTCCAGCCTTCCCGCTTTCCGAGCAGAGCTGTTAACTTCTGACCTCCCAGACGCTAAGTCGCGCTTGCTGTCGGAACACAGTCTGTCCGGCCCCTCCGCTTTTGCCAGCCAGACTCGGGGGCTCTGCTTGGCCGGCGAGCCGCCCCTCCGCCCCGGCTCCCTCCCGCCAGTCCGTGGAGCGCGCACCGCCTCGCCGCCCTTCCTACCCTCTTCCGTGGGCCTCTCGTCTGCGCTTGACTCCGGAGACTCCCTTCTGCTAATCCTCTGGCGGTTTTCTGGGTTCTTTAGGCAGGTGTAGGTGGAATCTAAGTGATCGGCAGGACGCGCTGTGAGCCCCGCATCCTCCTACGCCGCCATCTTCCGGAACCTCTCCTTGATGTTCCCAGGTCTCTTCAAGGGCAGCCACACTCCACTGGAATGGGCTCACTCGGATTACTTGTTTTTTGGGTGTGGAGTTTGGTGAGCTCTTTATAGGTTTTGGATACTAGCTCTTTATCTGATGTGTCGTTTGCAAATATCTTTTCCCATTCTGTTGGTTGCCTTTTAGTTTTGTTGATTGCTTCCTTTGCAGTGCAGAAGCTTTTTATCTTGATGAGGTCCGAATAGTTCATTTTTGCTTTTAATTCCCTTGCCTTTGGAGATGTGTCGAGTTAGAAATTGCTGCACCTGAGGTCAAAGACTTTTTTCCCTGTTTTCTCCTCTAGGGTTTTGATGGTTTCCTGTCTTGCATACAGGTCCTTTATCCATTTTGAGTTTATTTTTGTGTATGGTGTAAGTAAGTGGTCTAGTTTCATTCTTCTGCATGTTGCTGTCCGTTTCTCCCAGCACCTTTTGTTAAAGAGACTGTCTTTTTTTCCAATGGATACCACTGGTCTGTGTGTCTGTTTTTGTGCCAAAACCATACTGTCTTGATGATTACAGCTTTGTAGTAGAGGCTAAAGTCTGGGATTGTGATGCCTCCTGCTTTGGTCTTCTTTTCAGTATTACTCTGGCTATTTGGGGTCTTTTGTGGTTCCATAAAAATTTTAGAATTGCTTGTTCTAGCTTTGAGAAGAATGCTGGTGCAATTTTGATTGGGATTGCATTGAATGTGTAGATAGCTTTGGGTAGTATTGACATTTTGACAATATTTATTCTTCCAATCCATGAGCATGGAATGTTTTTCCATTTCTTTCTGTATTCTTCAATTTCCTTCATAAGCTTTCTCTAGTTTTCAGCATACAGATCTTTTAGATCTTGGTTAGGTTTATTCCTAGGTATTTTATGGTTCTTGGTGCAGTTGTGAATGGGATAGGTTTCTTTATTTCTCTTTATGTTGCTTCATTATTAGTGTCTAAAAATGCAACCAATTTCTGTACATTGGTTTTGTACCCTGCGACTTTGCTGAACTCATGTATCAGTTCTAGCAGACTTTTGGTGGAGTCTGTTGGGTTTTCCTTGTAAAGTATCATGTCGTCTGCGAAAAGTGAAAGTTTGACCTCAACTTTACCAATTTTGATGCCTTTGATTTCATTTTGTTGCCTGCTGATGCTAGGACTCCCAACACTATGTTAAACAACAGTGGTGAGAGTGGACATACCTGTCATGTTCCTGATCTTGGGGGGAAAGCTCTCATTTTTTCCCCATTGAGGATATTAGCTATGGGCTTCTCATAAATGGCTTTTATGATGTTTAAGTATGTTCCTTCTATCCTGACTTTCTCGAGGGTTTTTATTAAGAAAGGATACTGTATTTTGTCAAATGCTTTTTCTGCATCGATTGACAGGATCATATGGTTCTTTTCTTTTCTTTAATTAATGTGATGTATCACATTTATTGATTTGCGAATGTTGAACAGCCCTGCAGCCCAGGAATGAATCCCACTTGATCATGGTGAACAATTCTTCCTATATGCTGTTGAATTCGATTTGCTAATATCTTGTTGAGAATGTTTGCATTCATATTCACCAGGGATATTGGCCTGTAGTTCTCTTTTTTTGCTGGGTCTCTGGTTTGGGAATCAAAGTAATGCTGGCTTCATAGAAGGAGTCTGGACGTTTTCCCTCTCTTTCTATTTTTTGGAACAGCTTGAGAAGGATAGGTATTATCTCTGCTTTAAATGTCTGGTAGAATTCCTCAGGGAAGCCATCTGGTCTAGGACTCTTATTTGGTGGGAGATTTTTGATAACTGATTCAATTTCTCCACTAGTTATGGGACTGTTCAAATTTTCTATTTCTTTGTGTTTGCGTTTTGGTAGTGTGTGGGTGCCTAGGAATTTGTCCATTTCTTCCAGGTTGTTCATTTTGTTGGCATATAATTTTTCATAGTATTCCTTGATAATTGCTTGTATTTCTGAGGGATTGGTTGTAATAATTCCATTTTCACTCATGATTTTATCTATTTGGGTCCTCTCTCTTTTCTTTTTGAGAAGCCTGGCTAGAGGATTACAATTTAGTTTATTTTTTCAAAAAACCAACTCTTGGTTTCATTGGTCTCTACTGTTTTTTTGGATTCTGTATTGTTTATTTCTGCTCTGATCTTTATTATTTCTCTTCTTCTGCTGGGTTTGGGATGGCTTTGCTGTTCTGCTTCTATTTCCTTTAGGTGTGCTGTTAGATTTTGTATTTGGGATTTTTCTTCTTTCTTTTTTTTTTTTTAATATGAAATTTATTTACAAATTGGTTTCCATACAACACCCAGTGCTCATCCCAAAAGGTGCCCTCCTCAATACCCATCACCCACCCTCCCCTCCCTCCCACCCCCATCAACCCTCAGTTTGTTCTCAGTTTTTAAGAGTCTCTTATGTTTGGCACTCTCCGTCTCTAATCTCTCTCTTTTTTTTTTCTTCCCCTCCCCCATGGACTTCTATTAAGTTTCTCAGGATCCACATAAGAGTGAAACCATATGGTATCTGTCTTTCTCTGTATGACTTATTTCACTTAGCATCACACTCTCCAGTTCCATCCATGCTGCTACAAAAGGCCATATTTCATTCTTTCTCACTGCCAAGTAGTATTCCATTGTGTATATAAACCACAATTTCTTTATCCATTCATCAGTTGATGGACATTTAGGCTCTTTCCATAATCTGGCTATTGTTGAAAGTGCTGCTATAAACATTGGGGTACAAGTGCCCCTATGCATCAGCACTCCTGTATCCCTTGGGTAAATTCCTAGCAGTGTGATTGCTGGGTCATAGGGTAGGTCTATTTTTAATTTTTTGAGGAACCTCCACACTGTCTTCCAGAGCGGCTGCACCAGTTTGCAGTCCCACCAACAGTGCAAGAGGGTTCCCGTTTCTCCACATCCTCGCCAGCATCTGTAGTCTCTGATTTGTCATTTTAGCCACTCTGACTGGCGTGAGGTGATATCTGAGTGTGGTTTTGATCTGTATTTCCCTGATGAGGAGCGACGTTGAGCATCTTTTCATGTGCCCGTTGGCCATCTGGATGTCTTCTTTAGAGAAGTGTCCATTCATGTTTTCTGCCCATTTCTTCACTGGATTATTTGTTTTTCGGGTATGGAGTTTGGTGAGCTCTTTATAGATTTTGGATACTAGCCCTTTGTCCGACATGTCCTTTACAAATATCTTTTCCCATTCCGTTGGTTGCCTTTTAGTTTTGTTGGTTGTTTCCTTTGCTGTGCAGAAGCTTTTTAGCTTGATGAGGTCTGAATAGTTCATTTTTGCTTTTAATCCCCTTGCCTTTGGGGATGTGTCAAGTAAGAAATTGCTGCGGCTGAGGTCAGAGAGGTTTTTCCCTGCTTTCTCCTCTAGGGTTTTGATGGTTTCCTGTCTCACATTCAGTTCCTTTATCCATTTTGAGTTTGTTTTTGTGAATGGTGTAAGAAAGTGGTCTAGTTTCATCCTTCTGCATGTTGCTGTCCAGTTCTCCCAACACCATTTGCTAAAGACACTGTCTTTTTTCCTTTGGATATTCTTTCCTGCTTTGACAAAGATTAGTTGGCCATACTTTTGTGGGTCTAGTTCTCGGGTTTCTATTCTATTCCATTGGTCTATGTGTCTGTTTTTGTGCCAATACCATGCTGTCTTGATGATTACAGCTTTGTAGTAGAGGTTGAAGTCTGGGATTGTGATGCCTCGTGCTTTGGTCTTCTTCTTCAAAATTACTTTGGCTATTCGGGGCCTTTGTGGTTCCATAAAAATTTTAGGATTGCTTGTTCTAGCTTTGAGAAGAATGCTGGTGCAATTTTGATTGGGATTGCATTGAATGTGTAGATAGCTTTGGGTAGTATTGACATTTTGACAATATTTATTCTTCCAATCCATGAGCATGGAATGTTTTTCCATTTTTTTTATATCTTCTTCAATTTCCTTCATAAGCTTTCTATAGTTTTCAGCATATGGATCTTTTACATCTTTGGTTAGGTTTATTCCTAGGTATTTTATGGTTCTTGGTGCAATTGTGAATGGGATCAGTTTCTTTATTTGTCTTTCTGTTGCTTCATTATTACTGTATAAGAATGCAGCTGATTTCTGTACATTGATTTTGTATCCTGTGACTTTGCTGAATTCATGTATCAGTTCTGGCAGACTTTTGGTGGAGTCTGTTGGATTTTCCATGTATAATATCATGTCATCTGCAAAAAGTGAAAGCTTAACATCATCTTTGCCAATTTTGATGCCTTTGATTTCCTTTTGTTGTCTGATTGCTGATGCTAGGACTCCCAACACTATGTTAAACAACAGCGGTGACAGTGGATGTCCCTGTAGTGTTCCTGATCTCAGGGAGAAAGCTCTCAATTTTTCCCCATTGAGGATGATATTAGCTGTGGGCTTTTCATAAATGGCTTTTATGATGTTTAAGTATGTTCCTTCTATCCCGACTTTCTCGAGAGTTTTTATTAAGAAATGTTGCTGAATTTTGTCAAATGCTTTTTCTGCATCAATTGACAGGATCATATGGTTCTTATCTTTTCTTTTATTAGATTGATTTGTGAATGTTGAACCAGTCCTGCATCCCAGGAATGAATCCCACTTGATCATGGTGAATAATTCTTCTTATATGCTGTTGAATTCGATTTGCTAGTATCTTATTGAGAATTTTTGCATCCATATTCATCAGGGATATTGGCCTGTAGTTCTCTTTTTTTACTGGGTCTCTGTATGGTTTAGGAATCAAAGTAATGCTGGCCTCATAGAATGAGTCTGGAAGTTTTCCTTCCCTTTCTATTTTTTGGAATAGCTTGAGAAGGATAGGTATTATCTCTGCTTTAAATGTCTGGTAGAATTCCCCTGGGAAGCCATCTGGTCCTGGACTCTTATTTGTTGGGAGATTTTTGATAACTGATTCAATTTCTTCACTGGTTATGGGTCTGTTCAAGCTTTCTATTTCCTCCTGATTGAGTTTTGGAAGCGTGTGGGTGTTTAGGGATTTGTCCATTTCTTCCAGGTTGTCCAGTTTGTTGGCATATAATTTTTCATAGTATTCCCTGATAATTGCTTGTATCTCTGAGGGATTGGTTGTAATAATTCCATTTTCACTCGTGATTTTATCTATTTGGGTCCTCTCCCTTTTCCTTTTGAGAAGCCTGGCTAGAGGTTTACAATTTTGTTTATTTTTTTCAAAAAACCAACTCGTGGTTTCATTGATCTGCTCTACAGTTTTTTTAAGATTCTATATTGTTTATTTCTGCTCTGATCTTTATTATTTCTCTTCTTCTGCTGGGTTTGGGATGGCTTTGCTGTTCTGCTTCTATTTCCTTTAGGTGTGCTGTTAGATTTTGTATTTGGGATTTTTCTTTTTTCTTGAGATAGGCCTGGATTGCAATGTGTTTTCCTCTCAGGACTGCCTTTGCTGCATCCCAAAGCGTTTGGATTGTTGTATTTTCATCTTCATTTGTTTCCATATATTTCTTAATTTCTTCTCTAATTGCCTGGTTGACCCATTCATTCTTTAGTAGGGTGTTCTTTAACCTCCATGCTTTTGGAGGTTTTCCAGACTTTTTCCTGTGGTTGATTTCAAGCTTCATAGCATTGTGGTCTGAAAGTATGCATGGTATGATCTCAATTCTTGTATACTTATGAAGGGCTGTTTTGTGACCCAGTATATGATCTATCTTGGAGAATGTTCCATGCGCACTCGAGAAGAAAGTATATTCTGTTGCTTTGGGATGCAGAGTTCTAAATATATCTGTCAAGTCCATCTGATCCAGTGTATCATTCAAGGCCCTTGTTTCTTTTTTTTTTTTTTTAAATTTTTTTTTTAACGTTTTATTTTATTTTTGAGACAGAGAGAGACAGAGCATGAACGGGGGAGGGGCAGAGAGAGAAGGAGACACAGAATCGGAAGCAGGCTCCAGGCCCTGAGCCATCAGCCCAGAGCCCGACGCAGGGCTCGAACTCGCGGACCGCGAGATCGTGACCTGAGCTGAAGTCGGATGCTTAATCGACTGAGCCACCCAGGCGCCCCAAGGCCCTTGTTTCTTTATTGATCCTGTGTCTAGATGATCCATTGTTGTAAGTGGAGTATTAAAGTCCCCCACAATTACCACATTCTTATCAATAAGGTTGCTTATGTTTGTGAGTAATTGTTTTATATATTTAGGTCCTTCGAATTCAGTGCATAGACATTTATAATTGTTAGCTCTTCCTGATAGACAGACCCTGTAATTATTATATAAAGCCCTTCTTCATCTCTTGTTACAGCCTTTAATTTAAAGTCTAGTTTGTCTGATATAAGTATGGCTATTCCAGATTTCTTTTGACTTACAGTAGCATGATAGATAGTTCTCCATCCCCTCACTTTCAATCTGAAGGTGTCCTCAGGTCTAAAATGAGTTAGACAGCAAATAGATGGGTCTTGTTTTTTTATCCATTCTGATACCCTGTGTCTTTTGGTTGGAGCATTTAGTCCATTCACATTCAGTGTTATTATTGAAAGATATGGGTTTAGAGTCATTGTGATATCTGTAGGTTTCATGCTTGTAGTGGTGTCTCTGGTACTTTGTGGTCCTTGCAACATTTCACTCACAGAGACCCCTTAGGATCTCTTATAGGGCTGGTTTAGTGGTGATGAATTCCTTCAGTTTTTGTTTGGGAAGACCTTGATCTCTTCTATTCTGGATGACAGGTTTTCTGGGTAAAGGATTCTTGGCTGCATATTTTCCCTGTTCATCACATTGAAGATTTCTTGCCATTCCTTTCTGGCCTGCCAAGTTTCAGTAGAGAGGTCTGCTACTACCCTTATGTGTCTACCTTTTTATGTTAAGGCCCATTTATCCCTAGCTGCTTTCCGAATTCTCTCTTTATCCCTGTATTTTGCCAGTTTCACTATGATATGTCATGCAGAAGATTGATTCAAGTTATGTCTGAAGGAAGTTCTCTGTGCCTCTTGGATTTCAATGCCTTTTTCCTTCCCCAGATCAGGGAAGTTCTCAGCTATGATTTGTTCAAGTACACCTTCAGTCCCTTTCTCTTCTTCTTCTGGAATTTCTATGGTATGGATATTGTTCTGTGTGATTGAATCACTTAGTTCTCTAACTCTCCCTTGTAATCGTGGATTTTTAAATCTTTGTCTCAGCTTCCTCTTTTTCCACAATTTAATCTTCTAATTCACGTATTCTCTTCTCTGCCTCTTCAATCTGAGCTGTGGCCACCTCCATTTTATTTTGCACCTCATTTATAGCGTTTTTAAATTTATCTTGACTGTTTTTTAGTCCCTTGATCTCTGTAGCAATAGATTCTCTGTTGTCCTCTATGCTTTTTTTCAAGCCCAGCAATTAATTTTGTGACTATTATTCTAAATTCTTGTTCAGTTATACTACTTAAATCTATTTTGATCAGTTCTTTAGCTGTCACTTCTTCCTGGAATTTCTTTGGAGGAGAATTCTTCCATTTCATCATTTTGGCTAGTTTTCTGTCCCTTATGAGTTTTAAAAGCTTGTTATGTGCTGCACCTGCGAGTACTCCTATATTAAAGGGGGGTCATACAGTGTCCAGGGCCTGGCCCTTCAGGAAGTGATTTTTGGAGAGTGTTACTTGCTCTCTGTTGTTGTGACTTTGGTTATTTCATTTCCCTACTCGTAGTGATGTTTTGGACCCTCCGTCAGGTGTGCTTTGATTTGTTCCTTGAAGTAGCCCTGTAAAGGAAAACAAACAGGAGACAAAAACATGCAAACACACAAGCAAATAAAACAAACAAACAACAGAAAACAAAAGTCTAAAAACAATCCAAAAGCAAAAACCAGAAACACAGTAAAGAACAGGGTGGAGGCAGTGCTTATGGAAGAGCACATACAAAGAGAGAAATGACAGGGGCGGGGAAAAAGAAGAAATAAACACTGACTGGCCACAGAGACTAAAAGGCTTAATCCAGAGAGAGAGGAAGGAAAATAAGGAAGGAGGCGGGGAAAAAGAAATGAACATAAAGTTACCCAGACAGAGAAACTATATGGCTTGATTATTCCAGAGAGAGAGAGAGAAAGGAATGTAAAGAAGGAGGTGTAAAACATGTATGAATAAATATGTCTGTTTAAATATGTCTGTTTAAACAAACCAATAACCAGAGTAACCAGCCTAGAGGAGGGAAGAGATAAGGAGGAGAAATTGGGGGGAGAATTTATCTATACATCCAGAATTGACCTAGAATTAATCCAGGCAATGCAGCGGCGCTGGTCTGGAGGAGGAGGCCGTATAGTTCCACAGCGTCTGTCCCGCTCCAGTAGATATGCAGTTACCTGGCGTGGAGGGCATCGTTTGGTGTAGGCTGGTCCTGTCTCCACCGTGGGCCCCGCAGACCGATCCCCGAGGCCCCGCCTTATTGGTGGTGGGGAGAAAAATGGCGACCCCCCAGTCTCTTCTCCACGACATGGTGTCCCAAATCACTCCTTTGCAGCCCTCCTCGCTGTGCCAGGGCGCAGACGAGGCTCTCTGTCTTGCTCCGCCGACTCCTTTGCCCCGGAGGCTTGGCTGGGAATTAAACTCCTGCTCGTGCGCCCCAGGACTGGGGAAGCGTCTCCCAATATGAGGTCTCAGCTGGTTTTGTCCTGTGCCGAGCCCTTCAGGGGAGGGGCCCGGTTTCTCCTGCTGCAGACTGGGCCCCTGATCTACCACGGAACCCAGGAGTGGCTCCCCTCCTCCCCAGGTGTGCAAACAGGGCAGCGGACCCCAGTCTGAAGATGGGATCTGTAGTTAGAGATCCTGTAACCTGCAGTTAGAGATGGGATCCTTCTTAGTCCAGGTGTGATGTTTTTTCTCTTGTCCAGATCCAGTCCTACGTTTCCCCAGCCGCTCTTTCTCTTCCCTTTGTCTCTCGGCAGAAGGCGATCCGTCCCCTCCATGCCTACATGGCCCGTTTTGTCTCCCCTCACTCACCTATGGTCTCTCAAGTTGTCCCGTTTTCTTCTTGGTAGATTCAGTCTCTTTTCCTCCCAGACTCTTGGGGTTCAAAGTCCTTTGGCTTCAGCCCTTCTTTATTTGGGAGACGCAGGAAGTACAGATCCCCCTACTTCTCCGCCATGTTGGCCGTGTCCCTATTACTTATTATTATTATAAACATAATTATTATTCACCATGACTCTGAGCTCTTCATTTACCCAAACCAGTGACCCAGATTTGTAACATCTATGAGACCAGAGGAGGCTGGGGTGGGGGAGTGACATTAGACTATCCCCTCCATAAGGACCTGGTTTTTTTTCCACTACTGCTTCCCTGGTGCCTAGAATGGTGTCTGAAATACTTGTTGAATGCATGTGTATGCAGAAATACGTGTCCATAGATCCATAGGAGATGCATATGTTCTGTTGGTGGGTACTCACAATTATATTTGGTTATATGCAGACAGAAGGCAGTTTCATTGAGAGAGAAGAGGGAAAGGGAGGGAGGGAAGGGGGACAGGGAGGGGAGAGGAAGATATTTACTGAACGCAATGCAGAATGTTTCTCGGGCCTCTTCCCAGACAACCCCCGCCCCCACTGACCAGCAGCAACCACTCTCTGAGGTCCGTCACTATAGACTCATTTTTGTCTTTTCCTGAACTTTATCTAAATGGAATCCTAGTAAGGACTCCTTGTTTGGTTTTTGTAGCTCACCCTTATGTCCATGAGGCCCATCCATGCTGTGTGTACCCAAGGCTCACTCCTTTGTACTGCTGAGTGGCTCTCCGTCACCTGGCCGTTCTGCCATTTGCTGTCCGTTGATGGACTTTTGGGTGATTTCCAGTTTGGGGCTATAGTGAACAAAGCTGTTGTGAATGGTAATGTGTAAGTCTTTTTGTGAGGCGTGTATTTCATCTTTCTTCAGTAAATACCTAGGGGTGTGATTGCTGGTTAAGTGTATGTTTAACTTTATTAGAAGCCCCTGAACTATTTTCCAAAGTCATTGCACTGTAACTCCCACTAGAAATCATGAGTTATATAATTCCTCCACATCTTTGCTCTCCCTATTGGCAACAGCCTGTTGTCCCAGGAACAGGTTGTGGGGCCTTCACTGATGCACTGATTCCCTCTCACCCTCCCCTCTTTCATCTGCAGCCATTTGTGCCGTGCCCAGATTCCAGGATCTGGAGGGATGGTGAGCATGCCCACACCCTCAGCTCTGGAAGTCCCCACTCTAGGCCCCTACGGGTGATTTCTGTGCAGTTCCTACCTCTCATTTCATCAATAAGAAGATAAGACTGGGGCCCAGAGAGAGGAGGTGACTTGCCCAAGGCTACCCAGCGAGAAGCAGGGCCAAGGCAGAGACTCGGATCCTTCTTATTTCCGGCTCATGCTCCTCCCTGACACCAGAAATGTCTCTCTAGACTGTCTTTCTTTCCTTCTTTTATCCCAGCCTCTCTGCCTTTGCTCATGCCGTTTCCCTACAGCAGTGCCAATCTCCCCAGGCTCCCATCTGAGACAGCCTGGCCATTCTGAGGCGATTCCTTAAATTTGAGCTTTGAACCACAGATATTGTAGAAGCCTTCACCTCTAATAAACACAACCCCAGAGTGGGGAGAAGGTCCCAGAGAGGACTTGGAGTCCTCAGACCTTGCTGGGGTCTCTCGCGTAGGGCCCCCACTCCACCAAGAACCTCCTTTGCTGCCTCCCTGCTCGGGGCCTCACCTCTGCACACTCTGTGTATGCCGCTACTCCCAGTGTCTAGAACACCTCCCCACAAAACCGCCCAGTCAACTCCAAGGTCCAGCTCAACACTTCGCTTCTTTGGGCAAATCCACCTGCTACCCTTTCTTCCTGGTTTGGCACACATCACATCCCTCCTCTACTCCCGAGTCCGCCTTTCTCAGATTCACAAATTGTCATACTTGGACTTGTCAGGGAATATACACGGTAGCAACAGGTTCCCCAAGGTCAGTCCCTTGGCTGGGCTGGGTGTGTGTGGCCCTCGGAATACACCTGTCCACCACACATATATTCCTAATAAAGGGCTCGTTTGGCTTGTCACTTCCATGCAGAAGGGCAATGAAGTCTACACCTAGAAAGTAAATGTGTTATGTGGCCCTTCCTCTTCCAGAGGTTGGGGGTGGACAGGGCAGTGTCTACGGGGTACTCACCATGAGTCTTGCCCTTCACTTACTTTAAACCATCTGCTTCTCACACATATCCTGGGAGGCAGGTAACGTTTCCCATTCCCAGGTAAGCAAATGGAGGTTGAGAGAAGTTGTGCATGTTGCTCAAGAGCTCACAGCTTATGTGGAGGCAGAGGCCCTTCTTGAACCCAGATCCACTGCCTGAACAATCCCATATTCCTGCCCTCACACACCTTTTCCATGGAGAGGCTCCTTGCTCTCGGTTCATAATAGGACAGTTGCACAAGTTATGGTACATTGACCAAAATTAGTTGGAAATTTTGAAATTGGATCTAGGTCACTCACTGAAGGCTGATTTGTCTCTTCAAAGAAAGGGGCCAGTGTCTCCAGTGTGACTTTGGGTCATATACGTCATAAGCTGAGTCACAGTTACAGGGCCCTCTCCCAGGTGTTTCTGAGAAAAGAGCTTCCAGAGCAGAAGTTGTTTTGCAGACCCATCAGAGCTCAGGGAGCATCAGCAATGAGATGGAGGCAGACTAGATATTTCCTGGGGGTGGGGGCAAGAGAGAGAAGAGGTGGTCTGGGGGGAATACCAGGATATTTCATGGCAGGGGCTAAGATGCCTGCTCCTTCTCCACTGTTCTAGGGCATCATCATTGCCACCTAGCTGGAATTTTGTCCAAAGTCAACTGCATTCTGGGAAAAGAACTTGCAAAATCCCTCTCAGAAGGAGGCTTGGAGCCTCCTCCAATCCGGTCTGTAACTTGCTTTAGAAACCATCCTCCTGGGCCCCCAGGTGTGCCTTCTGCTCCTGGACGTTTGACCAGGCCTCAGTTCTTTGGATAGATTAGTAGTTCATCTGAGTCTATAGTGGGCTAAAAGTCACCTTTTCTGCATTGCATCTTTCCCTGAGCAGCAGCTAGGGTGTTAAGTAACCCTCTTCTTGGCTGAATTAAGTCCTTCAAGACATGTGGCCATTCAACTCTATACACTCTACAGAGTAGGATAATATTATGGCCGTTTCTTTGAGTAATCGTCTGAATTTGTAAACGGTAGGCACTGATCCAATAGTGGGGCATGCCCAGCACTAATAAAATAAAATAAGGTAGAAGGTATTAGAATCAGGAAGCATCACATGCAGGATGAGCAAGTTTGTTTCATGAACCTTCTATTTCAGTTGCATGGGTGAGTGTGTGTGTGTGTATCCAGGGTGTGTCAGAGGTGGCTGACTGGCTGCCAGATCCGTGCTCCCCTCTCAGAGAGTACGTGTGTCCCGAGGGAGGAGGTGGGCTCCTGGAGTGACCACCTCCAGACCCTTGCTTTAGGCGGGGCCCCTGGGTGACTTGCCCTCACTAATGGAATGTGATTGAAAGTGACATTTTACTTCTGGGTCAGGGTGGCTGGGTTCCTGAATCACTTTGTGGAGGACAGCCACCCACAAAGCAGGAAACAGTGCATTGAAATTATGTGAGTGAGAAATTAACTTTTCTCGTGTTAAGCCATTGACATCTTGGGATGTGAGTTACAGCACTTGAGGTTGTCCTATGTAGTACGTGTAAAATGTTTGTCTTAATGTGGGTTATGGTCAGAAAAGTTTGAAAAAAGGACCTGGTCTAATGTAACCCTTTCATTTTCCGATGGAGAAGCCAAGTGTCAGAAACTGGGAGGGGCTCCCCAAAGTCTTCTGAATGAGCTGGGACCAAACCCTGCCTAAGCAGGAGGATGGTTGCTGTGTGGCCTGGGTGGGCTTTGTGTACTGCTGGACAGGGCAGAGCTGACTGCTGGGCTGCTGACTCCTGGGACAGTGCTCCTCCCACACACACTCAGGGGCATGGATCTGACATTTACACTGTGCTTTGGGGCCTCTGCCCACAGCTGGGGACAGGAAGGGTGAACTCTGCCTGGCCTGCTGAACTAACTCTCACCTGGCTTCTGCTCAGGCTCTGTGGTTAACATCTCTGCGGCGTACCAACAGACTTTCTCTGAAAATCTAAGCTTCTCTGAATCTCTGAGGTGGCAGGATTCTGAGAAACCTGGCAGCGGCCTGGCCACCGCCATGAGAGCACTAGCTGAATTATACGCACATACGCCCAGGAACGACACCTCCATTTTTAACACATAGTGAGTTCGGGCCCTGGTGCTGATGCTGACACCGGCAGGTAGGAGCCTTCAGCCATCACGTTCATGCATCCCACAGACTGGCAGAGCCTGTCACCCAGGTGCTGAGGCCACCCTGGATCAGCGGGGGAGGGCGCAAGGCTTGTGCCTTCCCCATCACCTAGCCCCGTGACGTTATTGCGAGTAAGAGTTAATCATGCAAGTGCTCAGTACCTGGGCACAGTACCTGACACTTCACTGACTGGATTGTATTTGCGGCACCCCTGTCATGTGGACAAGCTTGGCATTCTCCCCATCATATTACAGATAAGGAAATGGAGGCTCTCAGAGCTCACTTGTCAGACTCAAAGAACCTTCTTCACTGGCTGGACATGGGCTGGAGCCCTGGCATCTTGAGTAAGGACAAAGTAAGACAGGCAGGGCCCAGGGCATTGGGGTCCAGTGGCACTAAAACCTCCTCTGAACGGGGTTGGTTGGGAGTGATACTGGCCTCCCTCTCCCCCCCAGTCTGTCAGAACTGGCCCCGGCTCTTTCCCCACGGGTAATGTTTGTGGGAATGAGAGCAAAGAGGCTTGGGAAAAATCTAGGACAGGCTGGGTCTCATAATCTGGGGAAAGTGAAGGGGTGTCCCGGCCTCCTAACTCCTGCATTCTGGGCTCCCAGGGTCATCTACTCACCTCCTCCCCTTCCATACACTGCTCCTGCGTCTTCACCCATATCCAGTGGTCCAAGAGCAGTTACTGCAAGGGAAGTGTGGTCCAGCTGTGTCCCTGCCCCGGGGGAAAAGGAATCGGCCATCCTGAAGAGTCTCTGCCACGTCATTCTCATCTGAAATTATCTCCGTCATTTGTTCACAGAAGCAATGCATTGAATAAGAAGGCTTTGCCTGTCTCCCGCACTGGACCCCGAGCTCCCTGAAGACAGGGATCTTGTCTATCTTGTTCACTGTGCGTCTCCAGCTCCTAGAACATAGTAAGTGCTCTACAAATATGGGTGAACGAATTGCTAAAGCTCAGACCCTCTTTTCAAGGAGGGAAATGCAAGTTCTGGACTTGGAGGGCTGGTCACAAGACGAGGGGGTTTGGAGGAGACGAGTCCTGTTAGGGTGTTAGGGAAAGTCACCCATTGCTGCATCACCACCTACCATGAAACTTAACGGCTTAAATCAGCAATCGTTTTGTTTGCTCATGATTGTGTAATTTGGGAGGAGTTCAGCAGGTGTGCCTTGTCTCTGCTCCACAGTGTCAACTGGGACCGAAGGATCCGCTTCCAAGACGGCTCACTCTAAGTCGGCCGCTGGCTGTTGGTTTCACACAGGCCTCTCTGCAGGGCCGCTTGGGTTTTCTTGCCGCGTGATGACTGGGTTCTAAGAGTGAGTATACCAAAGACAGGAAGTAGAAGCGGTCTGTCCTCTTAAGGCCTGGGCCCAGAAACTGTCACTGCATCATGTCCTCCATATTTTACTGGTTAAAAAGTCCCAGAGCCAAGAAAGATTCAAGGGGCTCTTGATGGAAAGAGTGTCAAAAAGTTTCGGGGCCCTGCCTAAAACCATCACAGAAGGCTTCCTGGAGGAGAGGTGTGAGTAGCTACAAACATTAGAGGTTTGAACAGCACCTTTAAGCTCTTCGGTATGGCTGGAGCAGGACTACCTTGGACTACCGCAGCATGGCTGAGGCCTCGCTCCAGCTACCCTGAAGAAGCCTCCAGTCAATGGGCGTGGTGGATTGTATTCTCCCAATGTGGCCATAGCACTTCCTGTCTCACACGTGCTTCCAGAATGTTGCCTACTTCAACAACTGGAATCTATTTCCCTTCCCCTTGAAACGGGACGGACGTGTGACTACCTCAACGAGAAGACTGGGGCAGAAGCGACGCTGTGTGACTTCTGAGGCTAGGTCATAAAAGGTGACAGGACTTCCCCTTGGTGCTCACTCTCTCTCTCTTCCTCTCTCTCTCTCTCTCTCCAGACACTCGCTCTTGGAACTGAGGCATGTGCTGCAAGGAAGCCCAGGCCACGTGAAGAGGCCACTTTGGGGATCCCAGCAGATAGCCCATGATCCTGGCACCAACTGTCAGGCGTCTAAGTGAGCCAATTCAGAGGACCCCGGCCCCCAGCCTTCGAGTCTTCCATCAGAGGCACCAGTGACAGACCATCCTCACCATGTTCTGTCTGCATTCCGGACCCACACGACCCATGGGCATGATAAATGGTTACTTAATGCCAACTTCTGAGTGATTTTTTGGGTAGCCATAGTAACTGGCACAGTGGGCAAAGTGAAATATAGCAGTGCGACCTCCAGAAAGCAGTTCCACGGGCAGGAGGAGTCTGGTGGAAACTCACCAGAACGGTCCGGCCATTGAAGCTGGCTTCCACCAGGTATAAACTGGGGAGCAAGGGAAGGTGTTTTGGACAGAGAAAAGGGCATATGTGAGGCCTTGAGCCAGGAAGGGGCCTAGCAGGAAGAAGGTTAGCGGGCTAGCACACAGCCCTGTGGGGACAGGGTGGGTGGTACAAGGGGCCACCCTTCATCCTGGGCACTTGGAGGACAGCCCTGGGTCAGATCCGCTTCCAGGTAAGGAGGGGGGACGGTAAGTCAGAGGAATAAGGCCCAGCGAGTGAGGACGAGGCCTCTGCTGTGCAGGTGCGTGGGTAAGAGGGCCTGACCAAGCTGTGGGATGGGAGGCTGTGCGGGAACCAGAGGCTCCTGACTGGATGGATGCGGGGCTAGGACCAGAAGCTGAGGTGGCAGGAGGTGGGGATCCCCATGTTGAGGGACAAGGGGAAGGGCAGCGTACGATGCTCTTCTTTCGACAGCATGGCCTTTGTTAGCTGTCCTTCCTCTGGGAAGATCCCCTGGGGATGTGACATCTACTGCAGTCCCTTTCCCCCTTCAGTTACACCTTGTGACGAAACTCTTTATCCCTCTGAGACAGAAAGACACAGGAGAGTTTGGCCGCTTCCTCAACAACGGCTGCCGTGAGCTCAGGCCTCAGGTGTCTGCTGGGGTCCCCCAGCTGGGTACGCTTTCTGGCCAGAACTGCTGCTAGAGCGTCAAGCCTACATTACAGCACATGCCTGGGGGAAACGCATCCTGCTTGGTGCTGTCCGTGCACCCTCCTCCCCGGATCCTAGCTCCTGGCGGGGATTTGCAGGGAGTAGAGTGTCCCTGCCTCGCCGCTGGAGGAGGATGGCAGGCGGGGCCTAGGTCACTGGTCTCACCTCTGAGCCTTCAGGAGCCTCTCCGGCCAGAGGACTTCCCTGGGCTCTCTCGGTACCGAAACCTTTTCTGGCGTTCCTGGCAGACACGTGTCTCTTCCCCCGTTTCCCGGCAACCCGTGCATCCTGGCATCCAAGCAGCCTGACGCTTTGAGGGTGTTGTGTGGAGCCTGCTGAAGGAACAAGTGGCCGAGGCCGAATGCATGCTCAGGGTCCACGCATCAACCATCTGTGCCTCCCGGGCCCTTCACCTTTCTGTGAGAAGGGTCCTTTCTCGCCACAGATGCGCCTCCCAGAGTGCACAAATTTCTGGTGACACACACATACCCTTAAGAGGTCAAGAATGTGGCCTGACAGAGACAAGTTACAAAATAAAAACAAAGCTGTCGGTGGTCCCCCTAATGGCGCATTTCGGGGAGGAGTTGGGGACTTGGTGGAGCAGTCCGAGGGTGCCTCGGCCCTGGGTGGGACTGGTGACTCCTCTGCACAGCTGTCTGTGAGGCCAGAGGACCCCCTTTGACCACCTGCAACCCGTTCCCACTTACCCATCACCCTGGCTGCAGGGGAGGCAGGGACAAGGCTTCTGCCTGTAGAAGGGGTCCTGGGAGGAGGATGTGTTGTTAGTGCGATTCCCCGATTCCCCGGGGCTGGCCCTGAGAGAAGATTGAAGAGTGGCTTGTTTAAGTGGGAGGGGCAAATGCCAAGGAGGAGTGGGGAAGGGAGTCAGGAGGGGAAGGCACTCAGCACCTGGATTCAACCCTGCAGGGAAGCCTCCCTCCCCCGCCAGCCTGCACTCACCACTCCTCAGCCAGAGCAGAGCCCCTCCCGGGAGATGGGGCCCCAAAGTTCTCAGGCACAGATGTAGGTAGTGCAGGAGGATGAGCCAGCTGCCCAGAAATGGTCTTCCCAGAGGATACGGGTGAAGCCCCCATCATACCTGCCGCACAGGGTCCCTGTTCCCGGCGGCCGGCGAGGGATGCCAGCGTGCGTGGCTGTCACTGGTCACCATCACCAGCATGAGCCACCTGAGAAGTGTGCCGGGCCCTCCAACTTTTTCATGGCAGAACCTGTGGATAATAAAGTTGCTTGGGGGAATAGGTTGTGACCCATGGGAGGGAAAGTCCCTTGCTGGCTGGGCCTGGGGCAGAGACCTAGGCCAGGGATGGGCCCACGCAGAAGTTCTGGCAGTGGCACAAAGGTATCACTGGCCTCATGGCTCTACCTAAGCTAAAAAGATCCCCCTTACCTTTCCTAGTTTAAGACTTGGGGGTGCCCTCCCCACCGTGGCCCTGCATCAAACCCTGTGTTAGGTGGGCATAAGTGAGGCTACCAGGGCAAACCTGGTGTGGAGGGGAGACCGTGCAGAGGGGAGGGCAAGCCGTTGGGGCCACACCCCTAAATGACTTCTTGGAGCATCGGGCCTAGCAGGGCCCAAATTGGGGAAGAAGGGACTGGCAGGGTTAGGCGTGAGCCCTAGGGAAGTGCCTCATGCAGTGACATGGGTGAGGCTGGGCTGGGGGCCCTGCTGGCCATGTCCTGGACTGGTGTCCTGTGACTCAGGCCTGCTCAGCATCTTGCCCTGGTCCCCCACCCAGAACAAGTCAAGCTACATTCTCAGTTTCACATTAGTCTTTTATTATAACTGTATTTAATGGGATCACTTTGCCAAAAGGAGAAGTCATTTCTTAAATCAGTATGAGTTACAGCATAAAGATGAATGAGAACAAAGCAATAGGATATAAATGGCACAACAGGATATTCCATAAGTCAAACGAATTGTGCCATCGTGAGACAAACTATTATGACAACTTTTACATCAAAGTGGTCTCAAGCCTGTTTACAGGAACTTTAGATTTCTTTTTAACACTATAAAAAGAGAGCTTTTGAAAGTAACATGGGGGGTGGGGTGGGGAAGCGGTTTTGGCCCGTGAGAAGGAAGCTCGGCTTGCCAGGTGCCGTCCTTAATCCATCCCGGCCTCCTCTCCCTGTCCCACGGCCCCCCAGAGCCCCTGTTCTGTACACATGGGGGCGGGGACCGGTGTGCACCTGCAGGGGAGGGGGATGGAATGATGGAATGGCCTGGCCTCCACAGGACAGCCACTGGGAGGGCCTGCATCGCCCCTCCCCTGCTCCCCGCAACACTGGTTCTGTAACAGCCCCTGGAGGCAACTTCTTAAGGAAACAATAAAATGAAAACAAAAATAGTAAATTTAAGTCAACTCTGGCAGATTACCTATCTTTAGGAGACAACGTAACTGCCACTGAGTTTTGTATTTGTTCATCGTCTCTGACAAAGTGGAGGAGTCCTTCGTGTTAGCGGTGGGCAATCAGACCCGAAGGACTAACGAACTCTGTCAGATGCAGAGAAGGCAAAGCACAGGGAGGCCTCGGGTGTATTTTTAGTCACACTTATTCCGCAGTGGTATTACTTCTTACCAGATTGCAGTTAGAAGTGAGCATTTGCAGGAGATCACCTTTGGAAGAAGAATCCAGTATAATTAAATGTTTAAAGTGTTATAAGACCCCTTGGCATATACAAAAGGTAAGGCAAAGTCATAATGACTTTCTTTCTCTAATCTGTAGCTCTCATATGTAATGTACAGAGAGAAAATTTAACTCAAATTTCCAAACTGATCAGAGAGGAATGCATGAAACACAGACACACATATTAAAAAAGTGGATGACAGAATTCATCTAAGCTTTACAAATATAAAATCTATTTAACTGCTAATAATCAAAACATGAGAGGGTTCCACTGATTATATTTGTTAAAGAAAAATAAAAAGGTTTCATATATTCAGGATTTAAAAAAATGTGCAATGAAACAGAAGTACCTGATAAAATAATAAAAAAGGAACACATTCTTTTAATAGCACTGTAACTAATAAAAATGCAAACAATGCTCGACTATGAAAAATAACAAGTCACTTAAAATGACTGAGAGAGTAATACAATTCTCAAACCCCATGGATCTATGGAAAGTGGAGGGTGGCACTGCCCACGTCCCACTCCCCCTCGTGCCTCCTTCCTCGGAGGGGGGAGCAGCGCACTGGGGACCGCAGAAGCAACAGCTCTGAGGGACCCCGTCGCTTCCCGTGTAGCACAGACACAGAAGCACAGAACGGAGGACCTGCCCCTGGTGTGCTGGCGGGCCGGGGGTGTTCAGTGACTCGTAGACACCCAGCCGTCTGCGACTGCAGGGAGGTAGCCTAGAGCCTTGTCAGGGTGCTGGCTGTCTGGCAGCTCCCGTGTGCCCACTGACACTGGACTATCACGACTCTAGCTCTCAGGGCCAAGGAAATGCTCGAAACGAGCAGACGGCTGTCCGCCACTGCGAGGGGACAGCCAGCTCTGTGGCCCTTTCCAGCCACTGTCCTGGAGCCCTGGCGAGGATGGCTCTAGGCTTCTTACCTTAGAACCGAAAACACCAACAGCTCCCCAAACTAGGTCCGCGGAGAGAAAATAATGGCAACCTGGTGCAGCTGCAAGGCCACTCACTGCATGGGGACCTTGGGAGCATACAAAGTGTCTTCAAGGCGACACACAGTAACTTACTCAGTCACCCCCACAGGGGGCTGGGCAGACCACTCAGACAGGACGCTCATCAGCGTATCTTTGAGTGACCACGGAAGGCCCAACAACCCTGTTATCTGAGCGAAACCAGAGTTGTCATTCCTCTTCCAGCTCACGCGTTCAGAGATTTTCCTGCTAGAGGTTAAGAACAAATCTTAGAGCTACTTAGAACCCTCTCTGTAGTAGCTGACTCTCGAGTCATTGCTAGTTTTTGGAGAGCGAGAGCACGTGGGAAATGAGGTCATTATCACGTTTGTCTGTAGAGAGATACATGGTTAGCAGTGGGAAGGATGTACACGGTGTGTGTTCTTTCAAACTTAGCTTTTCGCTCGTGGGCATGACAGGTTCCGCTGCCCAGAGGCCTCGCCATCCTCAGAGCAGAGGCCCTAAGAGCCAGTCACCTCAGGGCAGGGGCACTGTGGCTCTCCTGTCAGAACTCCTGCTTGGGCACAGGAGAGGGGAAGTGTCCTCTATAGGGACTTCTCCTTAAGGAGACAAACAGCTCCTGTGATGCTTTCTGCCCATCGCGATTCCATAAGCTGCCTACGGAAAAGCGCAAATCCCCACCCTGTGCTGAAGCCCGGGGAGGCACAGCCACGCCAGACCTGGTCCTGCCCCGGCGGTGGTGCCTGGGATGCAGTGCACAACCGAACCCAGGCCCTGCAGCTCCTACACTTGGCTCCCAGCAAGGAAGGGCTGTGCAGAAATCCCACACCTTCCTGACATCTGGAATGTTCTGCGGGAAGCCCTGCTCCCCCAGAAGGGACTCCAGGTCTAGTTTCCTGTTACTGCTACTTTAAGGCCAATGGGAGATCCTGACTCTGGATGGGAATGAGTTTGGGTTTTTCCCTTTACTTCTCAATTGACAGGTGACAAATGTATTCTAGCGTCAAAGCTACAGAGGCTTTACCAGAAAACTGAGAGATGTTTATCCCACAAGTCAGGGTCACATTTACCAATTCAAGGAAGTAATATTGTTACAACTTTTGAAATCAGTGCAGCAAAGATTGGCTCAACGTGACCTTGCTTTCTGGTTGTGAAAGATCCTAAGAGGAGCAGTACAATTGTCTGAGGAGGGACAGTGATGGCCAGAGTCGATCTGGCCTGAGGTCTGGAAATGTACTCTTTAACAAATGAAAAAAATCTAACTCCCATCACACTGAAATAGGATTCCTAAGTTTAGACCCTGTTTCTAAAGATTGCTATAACTTTCTGAAAGGTCAGTGATGGGTTTTTTCCAGGCCTGGAACCTACCAGTTCTAGTCCATTCTGTTGTATTTGGCTCTGCTGTATGGCTTCCCAAAGGAGGAATGAAAGACGCTGAGATACAGATTTCCAGAGAGAAAGCCTTCTTGATATCAATCGATTTTCCTACGCCTGATGCTCTGAGGGAGGGAAGATTTGAAACCAACTCTTCTTCCTTCTTCTAGTTATAATTAAAGGAGTTGCCACACCTAATTCTTAGTTGGGGAGAAGAGGACAGAGGAAAAGTGATTCTAATTGTGGTCTGGTCTTTTTTTTGACAGTGAGCATGATCCTGGATACTTAACCCAGGTCCACCTCAGAGGAAGGGTGGGGTGGGACGAGGTAAGGGCCACGAAAGCCCTGTCTACGTTCTGGTGAACATCAGTCCGTGTGCTCTGTGGCCCCGTCTGCCTCTCCCTGGAGGGTTCCGATGGGCTGCGCTAGGGCCACAGGCCTGCTGGGAAGGAAGTGTTGGTTTCAGAGGGGTCTCCGCTGGGGGAGCCTCAGCCAGACCCTGGGGCCGCTGAGGGGGGTGGCCAGTCCCTACAAGGAAAGCCAAGGGCACTGTGGTCAGATGTCCAGGGGGCTCACAATAGTGAAGCCAGAGTCCTTGCTGTTGCTGCTGCTGTCCTCATCGGGGCTGGAGCTGGGGTTGCTGGAGGAAGCTGAGGCTGGGCCCATCAGTGGGTCAGAGAACACCAGAGGGGAGCGGGCCAGGGGCTCGCTTTTCCCAGAGGTGCTTCGGAGGGTGCGAAGAGGCTGCGCCTGGCCTGAGAAGGACCCCTTGGTGCTGCCCGTGTCGTCTTCTTTGGAGACCAGGATGAAGTCGTCTGCGCTCCCTCTGTCCGTGCGCCCCGGTGTTTCTGAAGAGGACTGTGAAGCAGAGTCAGAAGTAGAGGTGGATGAGAGAAGAATCCAGTGAAATGAGAGAACTAAGTAGTAGCCCTGGGAGCACTTCATGGAAGTTCAAGTCCCTGGCCCGATGCTCTTCCTTGGAAAGATGCAATGTTTGGCCAGGTACTTCCCAGTGGCGGGGGGCCAGCTCCCCTGAAGCTGGATGCTGGGTTCCCAGGGCAATAGAGTAAATCTCCTGCCTGATAAGTTGAGAGAGGCCGGCTCAAGAGACAGCCAGCAGGCTGCAGACAGACTCCCTGCCAGCTGCACGTGGCACCCTGCCGTGCGCATCACTCGTCTTCCTCGGGCTTTAATGTTCTCATCTGCGAAATGGGGATAAGGACAGCATCTGTGACCTAGCGTGTGGTCACCGTGCAGTGAGATCACGTGCATGGATGTGAATCACACAGAATTGGCTCCCTAATGTAAGCCCAGATCCGGAGCGGTTTTACTACTGGCTTAAAGAATAGCTTCAGGAGGGCCTAATGTATGTATCTCATAACCAGCTCATCCCGGGTATGCGCTTAGGGGCCCCCTGGGACAATGGTGGCAAACACAAAAACCAGGAATGGTTAAGTGCCAAGTATATGGCAAAAGGCAGAAAGGCAGAAGTGGTTTACTGACCATGCTTTTCCTTTCTTCTTAAGCAATTATGAGTAGCGTTTGTTTTTGACTAAAAATGCAGACATCTATGAACATGAGTAAGGGTTTTGGGTTAAGCCCAGAGAAGCCCCTGCCCGCCCTGACGTGAGGAAAGCTACAGCCTGACCAAGGATGTTTCAGAGCTGGCCAGGCGGAAGAAGTGCTGACATAAGCTGGTGTGGTGCCCACACCTGCTCGACCACCCACCTCGCCTACTCTCCCACAGCGTGGGTGGTGGCTGGGGAGGGGGTCTGAGGTCTGACGACATGTGCACAGTGCCGTGGCTGGAAGTGCCACCCGATCCTCTGGCCTCCAGACCAGTATGGCCTGGGCCACCGGTGGGCTGTGGGCAGAGCCTGGACAGGTAGCTGGCAACACTTCCAAGGGAAATCTGGGCTTGACTGACTGTGCTTTCTCTGAACTACATGTTCTTGGTGACATGCGGGTGGTGAGTAGCTAAATAATGGCTCAGGTGCCTCTACCCTCTGACCCTCTGTCCACCTTTAAGATATTTAATTGGGAGAACAGAAACAAATTAGCCTTGAGATCACAGGGCTTGAGACAACAGGTCTTGAAGTTCCTCATCTCAAGGTTTAAAGCTGTTTCCATTCCATCAACACATTAACTCTTACAAAACTGAGGAGACACACAGATCCTGGCACTCTGGTAGAAGGGGATGTGATCATAGCTGGTACTAGGGCAGTTTGGGAGAGAAACACCGTCCATTGTGAGGTGTACCCAGTTGGACGGTGCCACCCTTGGAGAGGCTGGAAGGGACACGTGAGTGGGGCTTGTGCTCCCACGCATATATATGCACATGGGGTGCAGGGCCGGCTGGGCTGTGGGACCTCAGCTTCAACCTTCTACCTCCAAAGTGTGGACACTGTTCATGTGACCACTGTCCTGCACTGCAAACTGTGAAAACCTTGACCTCTCACCCCACGTAGGGTCTGTGGCTGGAACGCTGCTGGGCAGAGCTCATCTTAGTTTGAAAATAAAAAGAGCATGTACAGCAGGCCCTATTTTCAGAGTGACTACAGAAATACCATGACAACCCACTCTCCTTTGGCTTACAGTGAATACATTACAAGACTTTGAAGAGGAGAAATACGTTATAAAGCCTGTGACTGGAAGTAAAGATGAGGTTCCTGCCATCACTCTAATTATCTGGCACATTTCTGGGAAAGTAGTGAAGTCAAGTTACTAATCTTGGGTTACCCCCCTGCCTCCCATTCCCAGAAAAAATTATGGACTGACTCAGACAAAGCACGGCAGAGCTGGCAGGGCCTGACCTTCTTTTATTACCCCTCCTCACCTTTATATTACAGATCACAAAAGGAAGCCCATTTCAGAGGCCTGGTGGCCTGGCCATTGTCACAAAGCGAATTAAAAGATCTGGACTCTTCTGGACTCCTACCTAGAACTTTTTTCTAAACACAAAGATGCCTTCTTTCTGGATTTCCATAGCAGCCTTTGCTACTACCCGGTTCTGTTTATATCATTTACACAATCCTCTTTTTTTTTTTTTTTGCCAAACACAAGCATGTACTATACAATGGGAGGTTTCAACCCGTCAGTCCTGCCTAAAGCTGGCCAGGACCAGCACAATATACAGCCCCCGGACCCCGACCTGCTGTCCTCACCCTGCCTCATTTCTTACCTTGAGTTTAGGAACATGGTGGATGCAGGTGAGCCCAACTGTGGACTAGCTGTTCAAGAGAAGTGTGCTCTTTCTATGCTGATATAGAAGCACCCAGCCACAGGTGGATATTGAGTACTTAAAAGGTGGCTAGTGTGACGGAGGAACTGTATTTTTAACTTAAAGCCATTTAATCTTAATGAGTTTAAATTTAATTTTAGATAGACATCTGGCTAGTAGCTACTGTATTTAGACAATGCAGATATAGACCATACAAATAAAAATAGGGGCCCCAAGTACCAGTGAGGCACATGATGTGGGCTGGCTGACGAAAAGAATCTAGAGTCCTACAGGGTCCTGCCGTCTACTGCCATAGAGTTGAGTCAAGTTTACCAAAAAACTTCCAAACGAGTGTGTGAAGGACAGACTGGGAGGAAGGGGCAGAATGTGGCTCTTCCCATTCTACAGAATACAATTTTGCATCTGCTCTTTTCAGAGCTGGGGATAAGATCTGTGAGTCAAATGGAAAGAACAGTACTAACCAACATGCTGGCAGGGACTGAGGCACGTGCATTTCCAAAAAGGAAAAGCCCTACTGAAGCTCCTGATGGGGAAGGGCACTGAGCCACCTGCCCCAAGGCGGTGAGCCTGACCCTCGGCATTGTCCTTTGCACGTACTTTCGTGCTAAACCAAGAAGCAAAGCTCATTCCCAACTTAGGAATGAGCTGTGGCACAACCCACCGCACACCAAGACGTGGTGATTACATCTCCAGAAAATGTCTCCAAAGCCCGCCTCACACTGTTGCCCCGGCCTCTGGCCCTCTAACTGGAAGCTCATCAGCGGGGGCCACATCCCATACCCTGAGCACCCTGAACACTTGGCAGAGCAGGCCCTCAGCTCACCTTTGGGAGGCAGGAGGGAAAACGCCTTCAGAACACCCACCTGGCCCACACGTTCCTGTCCAGAGCCAGCCCCCCTCTGCCACCCTGGCCCCACAGGGTAAGAAAGTAAGTCTGCCAGTTCCAAGCCCTGACAGTCGTCCCAAGGCTTGAGACACAGGTTCCTAAGGAAAGATGCTGGGCCAGGACTGCCAGCCTGGTGGTTCCTGTATGAATCTAGACCAGATCCCCGGGCACTGGGGCACAAGGCTCCAGACATTTGGCTCTCTATGCGACCTGTTGCTTCATCTGGGATTTCTCTTGCCTTTCCTCCCGTGAAGGCAAGAGGAGAGCACTGCTTCCCTAATTCTTCCTTCCTCAGATAAAACCTCTTTCAGGAGTACAGGGTTTTTTTTTTTTTTGTTTTTATAAACTGCTAACATCCTTGGGGAAGAAGCCATGGCAGGAATGAGCAAAGAAGAAAAGCCCTGCTATTTTCCCTTTTCCCACTTTTCTTCTTTTCCACTTAACCCTACAGAGGAACAGAGATGCAGAGAAGGCAGCTGTGGGGTCTCTGGGCACAGGATGGGTTGACTGTGTTTTAGAAGCGCACACAGAGGCAGGTCTCTTGGATGCTGCACAGGAGTGTGGCTCTGCCAGAGCAAGGGCATATCCTATTTCGGGCCATCTACACCTCACGGCTGGCTCACTTTGAGTGTGCACATGGGTTCTGCTGGGGCAATGGCGGTAACAGGTAGGTTCTTACAAAATGAAAACTGGGAGTAACAATGGCAAAGTATAATCAAGAAGCTTTAAATTTAGCAAATTCATTAGTGCTTTTGAAAGGTCTTTTTCTGTAATATTTTTACACATTCAAATAAAAAAATCATGTTAAATTTTAAAACAGCATTGTCAATTAAAAATAGTTGGGGGGTGAGCCTAAACTCAACAAAATTTGAATGAAGAAATGATTATTGAAAAACATCTGCTTAGGGAAGGAGAATTTGGAGGAACTAATCAAATTAAACTTGCAATGTTAATGCTCTATTCATGTGGCTAAAAATGCAGACTAAATGCTCTATGAAAACTTTTTTTTTTTTTTTTAACGTTTATTCATTTTTTGAGACAGAGAGAGACAGAGCATGAATGGGGGAAGGTCAGAGAGAGAGGGAGACACAGAATCTGAAACAGGCTCCAGGCTCCGAGCTGTCAGCACAGAGCCCGACGCGGGGCTCGAACTCATGGACCGCGAGATCATGACCTGAGCTGAAGTCGGACACCCAACCGACTGAGCCACCCAGGCGCCCCGAAAACTTCTTTTTAAAGCTGAATGAAATTAACCACACAAGCCTCTCTCTCCTTGAAGAGTACTCTTCAAACTAAAAAAATTCCCATTCTAACATATCATTTTGGTTTTTTCATCACAAAAATAATTTGTAAGTATCTGGATGCTCGGTTTTGAGAGAGAGCCTTAGATGAGATTTTGCTAATGTTCATTTTTCAAGATGAAACTTTGTAAGCCATGAAACAGTGTATTATTAGGGATTTTTAGTCCTGTCAGAGAAAGTATAGTGAGGAAGCATGGTGGAGCTAGGAGCCTACTGGATTGGAACAGGAGTTCTGGAAACGTGATGCCTGTTGAGCCTATGTGCCTCTGAGGCCTTCATTTTCTCACTGGTAAAATAAGCAGACAGGACTAAGCACAAGAGGAATTTCTTGGATTCTTTCTCACTGGAAAATTCTATGTTCCTATGTTAGAATAAAGTATATAGTATGTCAACACCTTGAGAGCAGGGGTCAGCAAACTATGGCCCATAAGCCAAATCTGGTCCGTGGCCTGTTTTTGCATGGCTCTCAAGCTGAGAATCGCTTATACATTTTTAAAGGTTGTAAAAACAAAGAAACAAACACACCAAATACAAAAACAAATACGTGACATAGACCACATGTGGCCTATAACTCCTAAAATATTAATGAGCTGATCCTTTACAGGAAGACTCCGCTGACCTCTCTCCCTCAGAGGATGGACATCAATGAGAAGCCCTCCTCCACGAAGGCAAAAAAAAGGTCTAGCCAACTGAAGTACACTCAGGAGAGCACTGGGAAAGAATGAACAGCACTTCCTGTGCTAACGGGGAATTGGGGCGTCAGCTAGAGGTAACCAATAGCTGAGGCAGAGATCTGGCTTTCTAATGTCACACAATAGGACTGGTAGGAGGTTCAGGCCAAAGCTGCTGCATACAGGCATGTAGGTTGTATACTGAACAACTCTGGGAGATAACAGCCTAATTGTTATCATTGTGAACGGTACCCCGTAGGGCACTAGGGTATGTAACTCGCACAGCTGTATACAGCACTTCTGGCTCAGGCCACCCGTGGTATTTGACAGCTGAACTTCACACACGGTAATTTGAAATGACTTTGGCAAAGTTTTCATTATTCCTTGCTTTGAAGAACTCTCGTGAATGTGCCCCCATCAAGTTCATGTGACACAGTTCATCGGAGCTCTTATACCTGCTTGGTGGCCCCAGGTGTTTGGTCGCTCTGGCCTTGGCCTTGGCCCTGGCCACTGGAGCAGTAGTGATCATCTGAGATGGTGATCTGCTCATTCTCCTCAGCTTCCAGCTGACTCTGGTTGAAACGCAGGGAACCTTTTAGAATGTCTTTGATCTATTTTTCAAAAAAGAAGAAAATAAATGAAAAAGGTGAATGAGTTTGTTTTGAAATGCTAGCTAAACCTCTAATACCTTTAAACTAGACTTATCATGGGCCATTTTTTAATAGGATGATGAATATATTACCACAAGAAAGGAATAACAGGAAAAAATCCAACTGTATCAAAGCCATGGACTTATTAATGACCAAGGAAAATTTCCGAGTCTTAATGGCCAGGCTCTCATGGGGTCAGACATGGGTGTCACATCCTGGGCAGTTATCTTAGAGCAGGAAGTGCCATTTGCCTACACACTCAGCCCCACTGAACGGCCCTTAGCTACTCAAGTGACTACACCCCAGCTGAACTGTTAATAACACAGGCAGACGGCTCTGAGAGCAGCACGCTCTTTTCATTAACGCGTACGTTCCACTCAGCCCTCCAAAGGTTGGGTGAGTGTGGTCCTTGTGGGTCTGAGGCCTGCCGTGGGTGGCTTGTGCTCCGAGGACAGCATGTGTTTATGGGTAAACAAGTGAACATGCTGCCAGACCAGGCAACACCAGCTCTGGGTGAGGAACCAACTGAATGGCTTTGGTACGAGGAAGAAGCAAGGGTGAGAGTGGAAAAGTAGCTTGGGCTACAAGCCAGTCAGACATAATCACTCGTGGGAGCACGAGGCGTAAAAAGGTGGCGGTTCAGGATGGGCTCTGTCTGGGAGGAAATGAGGGGCTGGGGGGATGTTGGCTCTAATACGTGCATGGTCCACCCTCCACAGGATACCCTCCCCAACAAGCACTGAAAGATGGCCAGCGGGACACAAAGTCAGATCAATGGACATACCTGTTTTAATCCTGCCAGAGAAACCAGAATTTGATCTTCTTTTTCCAAATTTTCTTGTAATATCACATCTTGAATATTTACTGAAAATAGAAGAATGATATTTTATAACTAATGCCCTGAGTATAACTTATCTGCTGCCACATCATTACTTGCTTGGAAATGTTTCTGTCCAATCTCATAGTAAGTATTTCCACCAAGGACGCTCTGCCAAAGTGCAGATGAGGCAGGTGTGGGGGAGAGCAGAGGGGAGCTCCGAGCCCGGAGAGCACAGCCTTCCCACCGACGAGACACAAATGTGTTCTTATGATGACAAATGTGTCTTCACTTCTGCAGAGAGACCAGGGCACCTCCTGCTAACCTACAATGTGAACAGTCTAGAGCATTCATCCAGCCTCTGGGAGGAAGCGTTTCATTCTGAGCTTCCTACACCGCCTCATGGTTCCATCGGGTTAACTCACCTCTGTCTCTGAAGACCAGGTCCTCCCAGGTGACTGAAGTCAGTAAAGACACCGTCTTTGAAGATTTAAACAGTAAAGCATGTTGTAAACTCAACAAAATGGTAAGAATAAAAGAACAAACTCACGGCACCACAGGTTGCCATCGGACATCACTGCCTATGGAGTCTGCCTGACTTCACCCGGGGTCTTCACAGGAGCTACTTCTCTACGTCCTCTAGGAGGCTCACCCTCCGTGTGAGACGTCCTTCACCCAGGCCGGATTGGGGGGATCCAGCAAGTCAGCCGTGACCGCCAGGCTCAGCATCGCACTGAGCTGCACGGTCAACATGCAGCGGGCCTCGGGGCTCCCCCACGACACGCCTAAGGGACGCACACGGCCCTGTTGCTGGTGGGCCTGACTGAGCCGGGGTTCTCAGGAGAGCTCAGGGGAGGAGGAAGAGCCCCCCCACACCTTCCCCCCGACCAGGGCTAGGCAGGAGAATGTGTGGGGTGAAGGGCAACTAAAACACACTTTAAAGAGGATACCAATATGCACACCAATCGGAGAATCATGACAATAAGTAGGCTTACCCTCCACTAACATCTCCTTGCTTATTTTGTGGCCTTAAATCACACCTACTTATATGCACGGGCCTACAAGGCCCATGCTTAGTCACTCACTCAGTAGAGTGGTCTCAGTCTCGACTCGAGACTCCTCAGTTGTATGCCTGGCCCCCTACGGCCACCAGAGCTGTGTATCACTCCCTGCCGGCCTGCCCCTGCCCCACTGCTAGCGGAGGCAGGGCCGGCACACTGCTCTCTTGGCCCTGGGGGGCTGGGCCCACATCCGTGCAGACCAGCTCTTCCTCACTGTTCAACTCGGGTCCCATGATGCCTCTTCAGAGCAGCCTTCCTGCCCATCCAAACTAAGGGAGCCCGGGTCACAGAGCCTCTGGGCGCTGCCACATCATCTCTTTTCCTGTACTTTCACGAAGCACCTGTCACCATCTGGCATTCTCACATGCATTTGCTGGCGTGTCTATTGTCCACCTCCCCCAACAGAATACAAGCCCCAAGACTGTCTTGTTCAGGGCTATCCTCTCGGCCCTTGGCATGAGACCTACCTTTCAGGTACAGTGTAAGTCCTGACTGACTGACTGAACAAACGTGGGAAAACATTCTTGGAACTTGCATTTCAAAACACTGCTATGCTAAATATTTCCAAAAATATTTCCAGTTAAGGGAAAAGGCAATGACTGATACCGTCAACATGGGCCCAGCCTGACAGTCTGTTAGAATCTTCAATAGGAATAACTCTCTAACCCATGCTGACAAGTCCTCTCACACACCGCAGCAGAAAAACAGCAGCTTTTATTTATGCAGAAAACGTGACTGTAGTTTCTGGCTCATATAAAGGCCTGCTTCAAAACAAGAAAGCAAGATGAATGGGAATGGAATAATAGATATAATTAGAGAGTGAATGTTTCTGGTTTCCTTAAAAGCCTGTAACAATTTGTTCTCTCTCAACAGAAAAACAATGCAGAATCCACTCCACAAGACATCAACGACAACCAACGGCAGGAAGCTGACAAGAAGCAGTTATGTAGGTCTGTCAGGGGATTGAATATGGTCACTTCTGTTTTTACGAATGCCATGGTTTTCAGGCAGAGGTCTCAGGGTCTGCGGGCTGCACGTAGCAGCTGCGTAGTTTGGTGGGGCGGTGAGCTCTGCACACTGAGCCGCAGTGTGGGGCAGATGTCCCAGCTCCTGCTGTGCAAGCAGGGGCAGCAGGGGAATAACTCCGGGGCCCTGGGAGGAAGCTCAGCCAATGGATGCAGGGATATCTGGACATCTGGAAGAAGCACGGGAGGCTTCTTGGAGAGGAGGCCACTGGAGGCCAGATCAGGGGACCATGATAAGAGGAAACGTGCAGAAAGCAAATGTGATGTATCCTGCTGCCCCAGCTCGATCTTCAGCTCCTGCCTGCCCCTTTGACGGTCTTCTGTGGAACATATCCTGAATCAAAAGGTTTGGCCAAAATGCCCGGCTCCTGCCTCCAGTGTAATGTGGGGCCCATGGTCAGCGGCAACACAGCCGAAGGCCTTTAGGGTCATAGGCTATAGGCTAGCAGGGCAATCAGTCAATGGTTCCAGTGGGGACAGAGGCCGGTAACTATGCAGGAACAGATATCTCCTTAGAGGCGAGCAAAGACCCAGAGGGCACCCAGAGATCCTTCCTCAAAGACCAAAGAGACACGTGAGCCATCCTAGAGCCCTGACATCATCCTGGCAGGGAGAAGAGACAAAGCGGAGACACTCTAACTGGGGGCATTTGTTCAGCTGAGATGGCTAACTTGTAAGAGACAAAGTTGCCTTTAAGTGGCAGACTTAAGCCTTGGACTCTGCCACTGGTGGGGACGGACCTCCAGAGTGAGGTTTCTGTACCCCCGAGTTTAAATATATGATCTATCACCCCAGTACAGAAGTAGTGGTATCTACCTGACATCTTACAAAATCATACTGGCCATATTGCCTGAAAATCTCAGGAGGCAAGTCCTCCCAATGTGCCCTCCTGGACGCCACAAACCCATACAACTGCGTGGTGGTGGTGTTCGCAGTGGGCAGGCTGAAGAGGGGAGTGGCGGTGAAGGTGGAAGAGGACAGGCCCCTTGTTTTTCATTGCAGGTCTAAGTGGCAATGATGCCCCATGATCTAAAGGCCACTCTATCCCATGTGCTCTTGCTTGCTTAAAAGCAGGAACAGCCAACAAGCCTAGGTGCCCCCTACGGTACCATCTCCTGGGTCTAGAGGTGGCAGAGCTGTGTGTGGGCCACCCCCCCAGCCCCACCCTCTACTCCTTCCTCACCAAGATCCTCACCAGATCACACCCAGGGCAGCACCCTGCGCCCCTTCCCTCACAGCCGAGGTGGGTCATGTGACACAGCTTTGGCCAATGAGGTGTAAGTCCCCAGATGGAGCTTCTGGGAATCTCCTCATTGGGTCTGACTCAGTCTGTGGCTTTTGGGCCTTTACTCTTCCCACTTTCCCTGCTGAAATGCGGGCAGGAGCTCCACAAGTCAGCTTGCAAGGACTGTGGGCGATGAACCAGAGGAAGCCTGGGGCCCTGGGCACATCACGGAGTTGCTACACCTGTTTGGACTGCCCACCTCTGGGCTTCTTTTAGTTATGAAAAAAATAGTAATAACCTCCTGATGTGTTTATTCTACTGCTTTTGGGATTATGTTATTAGCAGCTCTATTAGTCTCAAGGTACTACAGACTGGGTGGTTTAAAACAACAGAGATTTGGGGCGCCTGGGTGGCTTAGTCGGTTGAGCATCCGACTTCGGCTCAGGTCATGATCTCACGGTCTGTGGGTTCGAGCCCCGCTTCAGGCTCTCTGCTGAAACTCAGAGCCCGGAGCCTGCTTCGGATTCTGTGTCTCCCTCTCTCTCTGCCCCTCCCCCACTCTCTGTCTCTCAAAAATAAATAAATGTAAAAAAATTTTTTTTTAAACAACAGAAATTTATTCTCAGTTCTGAAAGCTGTAAGTCCGGGGTCAAGGTGTCGGCAGGGCCGTGTCCCCTGGAAGTTCTAGGGAAGCACTCTTCTTTGCCTCTGGAGGTTGTTTGCAATCCTTGGCATCCCTTGGCTTTGTCTCCATCATTACATGGCATTCTCTCTGTATGTTTGTGTTCAAAATCCCCTCTTTTAATAAGGACACCAGTCACTGGATTAATCAAGTCTTACCTCATCTCAACGTAATTATATCTTGTAAAGACCCTATTTACCAAAAGGTCACATTCACAAGTTCCAGATGGACACGGAATGGGGAGGAAACACTATTCGACCTGGTACGGCAGCTAAACTCTTCCCTGTTACACAGAATATGAGCCGTCCAGTTCCTTTACTGAAAGGGGGCCGAGACAGCCCCACCAATCCTCTCCTGCGCGCAGAGTACAACTTCAAGTTCCAGGCTGGCTCTGGCCTGCTGTGCAGTTAGGCGAGCCAAGGGCACTCCCAGGGTGGGAGAAGAGCCCAGAGCCTTACTATCTTCAGCAGCATACCCTTTTCCCAGAAACTTTTCAGCCTTATTTTTTTTGGACAGGATCAAAGATCACCTTTTAGAATCTGATGAAAACCAAAACCTTCTGCCCTGAAAACCCACACATGTATATAATGTTCATTTAATTTTAAGGATTAACCTCTGCTATAAAACCTCACTATAATTTAATTTTTTCATTTAATTTTCATGATAAGCCTCTGCTATAAAACCTCACTAGTCTCACTTTAAGGAATCCAGGGCACAGAAATCCAAATTAAAACAAAGGGCACCTCTGGAGACTTAAAATTTTTGAATGCAGGAATTTTGATTTTACTAACAACAAAGTACCGGCCATGTCAATCCTTTGCTGCATTAGTTCAACTATACATTGATTTAAGGTAGCATTTATGAGCATCTACATGCAAAAATGGAAAAACATAATGATGTTTTCCTCATGCTTTAAAATAGTAAAATAGTAAAATAGTAACGCAGTAATAGCAAAATAGTAAAATAGTAATGCACATTTTTCCTTATAGCAAGAGGCAGAATAAGTGATGAGATAAAGGCTCTTTCTTTTTGTTTCTGTGTAGAAGGAAGTTTATGTTCTTTGCAATCTCCTTCTACTTAAGTTTTATAAAGTATAAATGCTGGAGCACTGAAACTAAAGGGGGAAGATCTCACATAACTACTTCTGTGAAAATTACCCAAAAATCTCATCAACGTAAGAGTTCCACGGTGACTCCACTGTATCTAAAGAGATGTCAACGTCACAGAAATAGATCTCTGACTGTAACAGGAGTGGAAGCGGCACACAAACTACTTTTTCAATTTCTTAAAAACCCTTTGTCTTCACTGCTAGAATAAACGTGTGTTCATTTGAACAGCTGGGACAAAAGGTAACGTAAGCTCATTAAGAAGGGGAGTGGAAAGGGGACAAGACAGAACTAATATCTATCTACAGTGGAGGTGGAACTTAGCTTCCTTATGCCGGAGGGTAATATCAGAACTTTTCTCAAAGGATTACGATGAAGAGTAAATACATTAGCACAGTGTGTTGCCCACTGTAGAAGCTCAGGACAGTGTTCATTTCGACATGGCCACGTTACCTCCTCTGACTATCCCAACAACCATTCTAGATGAGGACTGTCATCCTATTACAGAAAAGGGAGCCAAGCTTAGCAATCCCCAATCCATTATCTGAGGTCTCATGACAGGGAAGTGTACAGCAAGGACCAGATTCTACGTCATCTGGACTCCTCAGCTCCCCCACACTTCCATACACGGCACTGATGGAAGGGCCAGAGAGAGATATGAAGAGGCATAGGAGGGGGTCTTGCCACTGACTTGATTGCCTTCTGATGTCAGTGCCCTTTATTTGGCGGTGGAACTGACCTAAGTGAGGTCAGCCGGCAGGACAGGAAGTCACCTACATGCAAAACAGACTGCTGTATCATTTCTGTCAGAACTTTCTGGAGCACTGGTCCTAGCATTAAACACCTTGAACTTTGATGACCTTAGGCAGAGATCTGTGTAAATCCATTGGTAATGGGGGCAATACCTATCTCAGAGGGTTGCTGGAGAGATTAGTTACATGGGATAACCAATATGGTCCACTTCAAACACATTGCTCACTATTACTATTATTGGTTAGTATGTTTCCCTTTTCCATTACCTTAAATACCCATATAAGTGGATTCTGTTCTTTGTGGTTCTCTCATCTCTGATAGAGATTTAGCCAACTTGACCTCAGACAATCTCATATAAAGGACTGTCCAGACTCTAGGAAATATGCAGGCTGTCACAAAATAGAGGGGTCACATGTAGGGTTGATCTAGGGTCACATGTGTGCTCAGAGTGGTAGTGGTTTAAGAGGTGGTGATGGGTCAAGGAGGGGGGCGGACCTGTAATTTGTCACTACTGGGTTTGGCTGCACTGCTGACAAAGGAATTTCTGCTCACAGAGTGTGTGCCATGGTTGTCCACATCTTGGGAGAAGGTGGGTTTAGTAGAAGACTACAGGTGTCAAATTCATCCTTTAACAGATCATTTGCATTTGCATGTCTCTGCAAATGCCATTCCCCTTCTAGAAAACCCTCCTAGTCTCCTTACAACAACACACCTTCCTTTTTCTTCAAAGTCCACCTTAAAACTGTGTTTAAGCATTGGCTGCCTATTAACAGTCCTCCCTCTGCAAGCATCCAGTTGTTAGACTCTCCCTTGCTTCATCTTTTACTCTTGGAACTGTAATCTTAAACTAGGCTCAGAGGCTAAAAGTCTTCTGAAACTGCACAGTTCTATGTGGCGAATCCTGGATGCAAGGTCCTTTGGTTCCCAAAATGGTAGTCTGTTCACTATATCTGTATTACTTTAGGACCCCATGGGTCCCTGCCCATGTTTGTGAAATCACTGGTGCTCTGGGAGGACCGTGGTTTCATGTGAAGCTGTGTGTCCCTTTAGGTATTTTTAATGAGGTATACTCTCCTTGGCTTGCTCTCTCTCCCTACTTTGAAGCTTTACACACGTCTTCCATTGAGCGCTGAGCTCAATTTTAGAATACCACTCCTCCACTTCACCCTACCCCAATCTACTTCTCCCAGGACCTATTTTTACATCAGAAAGCAGGTACTTCATAAATATTGGCTGAATGAACAATACAGGGCTTTCCTGCCAGCAAGCGAGCTGATTTTTATGTTCTGAGGAATAGACGTAGGTGAGCTATTTCTCAGGTGAAGAATTAAGGGATACGAACATAAACAACCAGATCTCAGACTGAGAAATGGTAGGGGCAGATGAAGGGAAATAACTTTCACTGAGGATTTCTTAAGAGCTGAGGAAGGCACTTCATGCTCAATATTTTCTTAAAAAAACAAAAGCAGACCACACAGAAAATATAATCAAGGGTCCTATTTTGCATCGAGATGTCAGAATGAGTGAAGACCCTAAACTCAGCACTGGGAGAGGAGCATTTAGTTAGGAAAATCCAAGGGTAAGACTAGGCAAATATGTCCTGCATTTAACATTAGTTTTTGATGACAACAAAATAGTTCTCAAGTAAACAGAGTACTTGGCAGAGTTAGAAATCTTTACTCATCTCTACCACCTGGCATATTATTCTCTTAGGATTTACCACCCTGCCAGCCAGGGAATGTCATGGAAGTATGACTCCTCACAGCAAAATCTATCCTATTCATGATATGGGGCACCCCATATCTGAGGGTCAACCAGAAAAAACACTTTACATATATTTTTAAACTTAAAAGGTCTCTAAGCTCTAGTAATGGTTAGATGCCTTTTCCAGAAGACGTGCTTCTAAAAATAAAAGCAGAAACACGGCCAGGACTAAAAGGAAATTTCCTTTACTAAAAGGAAATACCCTAGGGTTCTGCCATTGCACCCTCTCATTTGGAAGCAATGAGAGAGGAGGGCAGTTTGACCAAGATTGTCCTCAAATCACATCATTTAGTCAAATAAGATCCCGTGAACTAGGTTTAAGATGGAAATACTTTTTTTGGTGAATTTGAGGCCATGAAAGTTTTCCTGACAGGAGGAAAGTCAGTAGTCAAAGGTGAGTGCTACTACTCAGTAGGGATTTAAACATGGCCCAAGGCAATGAACATTAGCCTTCTTAACTTGGGTTTCACTTTCCCTGCTCACAAGCTCTATGCTTAGTGTGAGATGCTTATGGTGGCCACAGAGTCCTTGAGCGTTCAAGCAATCAGCAGCAAGCCTGTTTCCACAAGATAGGGTGGACAAGTCTTTTGCCTGTTGGGTCATTAGCTGGAGACGTCTGGGATTGGAGGACAGAGAGGCAGCCTGGTATGGAGGGCTGTGAATGGGCTATGCAGTCAGACAGTTTGAGAAAGATGAAGGATTTGGAGACTGTATTTTTAAAAAGACAGAGAAGGAAAGATATTCAGTGTGGGTTCCTCCTGTGGAAAAACACATGGGAAAATGGGAGACAGCCAGCAAGTGGAAAGCAAAATGATGGAAGATGGGACAGTCTATACTGAAGCCATGGGATCAGAGTTGTGGTATCTTAGCCTGGGAAAGGGTAAGACAGTGTATAGTTTGCAGAGTTTTTCTAAATAGGCACAGGGTTGGTACAAGTTAGATTTTGACCAATTGTTCCAAGTCTTGTGACAATAAAATTGGAGTGGGGGGTGTGGGGGGTGGGAAGAGCCTTTCACTACTAGAGTAGAACAAGTTCAAAGAGACTAAAAAGAGAACTGAATTTCACATGATTGAAAGCTACAAGAGAATACCAGGGGAGGCTGTGTGCTGTCTGCCCACAGAATTTAGCTGTACATGTGCCTGAAGGGTGGAGTTATGAATACATCAATAGGATTATGAATATATTAATTTAATTCTGCCCACATAATTTTAAGTTCTTTTGCTCTTTGCTGCTTGAAGACTTTCATGGGCCAATAACATCCGGTCATCTGGGGGCTGTTAGAAATGCTGAACCTCAGGTCCCATATCAGACCTACTGAATAAGAATCTTTTTAACAAGACTCTCAAGGGAAGGTATCTTCTCCTTCTACAGAGGACTATGCTGCCCACAATTAAATGCAGCATTTAAAATTCTTAAAATAGTAATGAAAACTTTTATCACAGTGTGATTGACAGAGAGGAAGCTGTCTGGTGATCACATTTTCCTTCCCTGTTTTTTTCAAATGTGATTAGTTAACTGCCTTATTGAACATTTCCACAGACGTCCATTGAAAGTTGTTTTTATAAACATGAGAAAATGAGATTTATAAAGTTCTTGCAGAAGCAAATAAACTGATTTTCAAAACTGGCCTCCTCTTACAGCTAATTCTTACATAAATATTATGACAAGTGCAAAATCGGTAATGATGCGTGCAATGAAACAGCAGAAGCTCTGAAATCCAACTACCGATTCAAGTGTTGGCTTTAGTCAAAGCGTCAGTAAAAGAGAAGCCAGGGACTGAAATCGGGTCTAGACTCATGGCGTGTGTGCCACAAGCCAGCTGTGTGCCTCTCATCCTTCCTGGACCTTGCTTTCCTCACCTTCGCAACGAAGAACTGCTGAGTTGGCTTTTAAAGCTTCCACCTGTTCAACATTCTAAGCTCCTAGGAGCTACAGCACTCTGGGAAACCTAAGTTCCCTTAATTCACTGCATTTAACCCTGCCATTGTTTACATGAGCCACCAATGAAAGGGCAAGCTGCTGGAAACCACTTCTGAATACCGAACAGAGACTGGAAATACCTCCCCCGGGAGTGGGCAGGTGGGGCCTTTAGGGCCAGCAGGGTGAACAGCTCACACTCCCTGTAAACAGCTAGCAGCTCAGCCCAGCTGCTCACAGAACAGAGAAGCGTGGGCCGCTCACCCACGTGCAATTATGAGTAAAATACGGCAAACCTAAAAATAGCCTGAGCTCAACGACCTGAGGTTAATACTGTCAATGGCTTTTGACTCAACTGTCAGGGTGACGGGAAGGGGAGTAACTATAGCAACAGAAAAATGAACACGTACAACAAGCCTTCTGAAGTTGACAGGAAAGTTTAGATTTAATAAATGCATGCATTTTCAATTCCTGTCTCTCAGTGTTTGGATTCACGTGCTTCAACTATGTGGAAGTAATAAAATTAAAATTTTGGTAGAGTTTTGATAAAACAAATATTTCTTTAGTTTTGGGTTCCAGGCCCATAAGGAAGTAACTGCTAAGCTGTCAATGTTATTACCTCCCTAATTAAAGGACCATTTGAACAAGTGCCTTTATATAATTTTTAACTGAGATGTTTTTCTCTATATTTGTTCTGTCAGTTATAAAAATAGCCTTGAACTGTACTTGACGTTTTAAAATTACTGAAATGATGAAAGCGCAGGGTAATATGGAATTCTATTGAAATGAAAGGAACTTGGTGAAAACAATCAACATTAGGAAAGGATACAGAAAATACCTCCTAGAATAGTTTCTGATGCAGTTCTCAGAGCTGCCTTGGTAGCCTGTGGCCCAGTGCATAATGGAGGCCCAGCCGCTCAGGTCAAGGACTCTGCATCATTAAAGTTCTTCTTGCCCAAAGAGCTCACACACCTAACCCAAGGACCGGCGTATCCCAATTCCAGCATCTTTCTGCATCACTGACAAGGGGATATTTAGTTAGGGGTTGGGAAATGTGGTATTGGTCCTAGTTCGGCCACTAACTAGTTATAGGGGCCTGCACATGTCAGTACTCAGCACTCTGGTCACAGACTCGATGATCTTCCCTGAGAAGGGACAGTTAAGAGTTAATGAGGCAGAGGAGAGAATTTGTGTTGAAGACCTGACTTTGGGCCATGCCCTGTGCTGGGGTTAAAAGCACATTAGTCTTGGCAACAAACTGGCAAGGTAGATATTTGCATCTCCATTTTCTATATGAAGACACTATCAGAAGCAGGCCGCGCTAAGAAGGGACCGAGTCTGACCTCAACCCTGTGTCTGTCTGCTGCCACACGGGGCTCTCTCCTTCTCAAACACCACGCCAGCCACTCTCAGAACGGGGCTCTTGCCTGGAGCGTGAAGAGGAAGTCCCAGGTGCTAGCTGCACTTCAGCCACCTACAGATTTTCAGTGACCACCTTGCATCTTCCAAGCATAAAAACTAGGTCTCCCAGAAAGTCATCCTACAATCATCCTTTCAGCCAGGCCATGACTGTTAATGTTATTTTTGCATCAAATATATACTGTTGTGCTACTTATCTTTTCCTTTAATAATATAGCATGAACATCTCCTTGTTAATAAGAAAGTATTTTAATATTCGATAAGATGGCATTATACTAAGTTATAATCAGTCACTTACTAATGGGTTTTTCAGTGGTTCCGATTTTGTACTACTTTAATAATTGGGAAAAACAGAAAACATCATATGGAAAAAATACTAGGGTGCTGAAGTAATTTTTAAAAGAAGTCCAATAAGTCAAAGAGCCAATCAAGAGTTTCCCTTAATTAATCTTTGTGTTTTCCTCTAATTTTTGCTTAGAATCAAAACTGCCTACAACATAGGCATACCCTTTAATAAATAAATCACTGTTATAATAGGCAGGTGGATAGAAATGCATCTGTGGGCCCTGGGGCCAGGAATTCTTTGTAGCATCCTTCAAGCCTATTTAAAACATTTTTTTTAATGTTTACTTATTTTTGAGGTGGGGAGGAGGGGCAGAGAGAGAGGGAGACAGAGAATCTGAAGCAGGCTCCAGGCTCTGAGCTGTCGGCACAGAGCCTGACTCGGGGCTCAAACTCATGAACCGTGAGATCATCACCTGAGCTGAAGTCAGACGCTTAACTGGCTGAGCCACCCCAGGCACCCCCACCCTCTTCAAGCCCATTTTATAAAGTGTCCTGCTATTTATATGGAGAAAAGAAGCTGACAACTGTATGAGGGGATTCTGGCTTAAAGTGAAACGTACACACAGAAACGAATTTAGTTTGGTGGTTAGTTGAAAATTCACATCTGGTATGGGCTTTTCTTTAATTAAAGTGTTCCCCCCTCCCATGCAGTGAGAAAATACTCTTACAGAGCTGACTGAAAGACCAAAATCAGAGCGAAAGCTCTTTAAAAATTCTTAGGCTTAAGTAAAGCTGCTTGAAAAGCTGCTATGTGGACCAAACAACCTAGAGATTTCCTAACAGGATTTTCTAGAGTTCCAGTACATCTTTCTCCCAGTCACTTCTTTGTTCTCCTACTTTGGTCAAAACCAAAATCAAGCACTACAAAGGTCACCCACACGGCCAGAGAAACAAACATACACAAACACACATGCCCCCCCTCCCCCCAACTCCCCACACTTGCTTTAAAATTAAAAATTATATTTAAATAAACTAAAATTAGTTATATAATATATATTATTTATATATAAACTGTATCTCTCTTAATGACTTCTTTTTGATGCATTTATAGTGGGATGCTATGAGATTCACATTAACTTAGTTCTATATGCATTTTTAAAGATGATCATCATGAAGCATATAAATAAATCGTTTCGACAGGGGTGGACCAGATGTGACAAGGGTAACATTTCTTACTGTGATCAGGGGTACTACCCTTTTGATCACCTGCCAGGGTTTTCCCTGTTTTTTCTCCCTCTTGAGCTCTTTCTCTAAAGGAGAAGAGTGGTCGAGAGAGGAGAAATAAGGCTGATGACGGAACAGGGCCCAGCCAGCTGCCTAGTAAGACACTGGAGGACAACCAGCCACTGAGGTCAAGCACCTCTCCAAATCTGTAAGGGAACATTACTTGCTAGAGGCCAGTACGGTTTAGGCTACACCTAAATGACAGCTGTTTGGGCCACATGCAAGTGAACTCATGAATAGGCTGGGGAGTCAATGGAGCCCAAGGTAAAGTCCACCTTCAGGGAAGGCTCTAGGGATGGCCCACTCCTAGGACGTCTGCCTTGGTGGATTCTCTTCGATTTCCCCTCACAACTGGGATGCATCCTGATACCTTATAATAATTGGTATTGTCATTTGTCCACACTTACACAGCAGCATATCGGCTATGTCTGTCAGAGTATATGTCTTATTTTCCTAATTTGTTCCCAAACTACAGATGCTAGACACTGGAGAAAGAAGATAATGGACAGAAAAAGGATGTCTGTAAGAGAACTGAAAAACGGTAATAGTATGCATTATGAAGTTTCGCAAGCAGCACAGAGTTACTGAAGCAAAACATATGTGATCCACCAGAGACCATTTCTATTACAAAATACAGAACTTTTACAAATGTAGAGAGTAATGCCTGAAGACTTTCTAACGTGACATATGTAGGACTCACATATAAACTGAACTTCAAACTAGGACATTTCTTAGAATATAAGCACAGTCATAAGTAAGAAAAGGTCATGTGGTCCTGACATGCATTTCAGGCTGGTGGTTAAAAACATGTATTTAAGGGGTGCCTGGGTGGCTCAGTCGGTTAAGCATCTGACTTTGGCTCAGGTCATGATCTTGCGATCCGTGAGTTCGAGTCCCACATCGGGCTCTGTGCTGACAGCTTGGAGCCTGGAGCCTGCTTCAAATACTCTGTCTCCCTCTTTCTCTGCTCCTCTCCCACTCCCACTCTGTCTCTGTCTCTCTCTCTCAAAAATAAATAAACATAAAAAAAAGCCTATGTATTTAAAAAATAAAGCACTGTCAAAATAATAATCACAATAGTAATTACAGATAGGTTGGCACAACAGTAGAGCTGACCATTTGACCTTGAAAGGTCAACATTTCATTTTGGTTTGATGTAGACAAATATTTATAAAGGGCAGTGTAGCACTTAAGAATTGAAATCTACAGTCACACTGCTTGATTTTGAATTTCTAGTCCACTTACTCGTACTATGATCCTGGGAAATGTTATTAATCTTTCTGGGCTTCAGTCTCCTCACTTGTACAATGTTGATACTAACAGTAGCTCTCCCACAGTGCTGCTGTGAGAATTAATGAGATAATTCACATGAAAAGCTCGACACAGGGCCAAGTGGATAGTGTTGTTATGACCATCATCACTCCCGGGGACAAAGCAGCTCACTCACCAAGATGGGTGTCCATCACCTTCGCACAGTATTTGCACATGGCATCCAGGTCATTTAATTGTCCTTGAAGGAAGGAAATCTGGGCTTCTAACTCTTCTTCCTAAAATGAAAGGGGTAAAGATATGGAAAATTTTTAAAATTTAGTAAAATCCCCACAGTTCTCCAAGTGATTTGGATGATTTTATCGAGGCACAAAATAAGAGAAATGGTACAGTGTTAAAAAATAAAACTGGACTTTGGGGCGCCTGGGTGGCTCAGTCGGTTAAGCGACCAACTTCTGCTCCGGTCGTGATCTCGGCGGTTTGTGAGTTCGAGCCCCGCGTCGGGCTCTGTGCTGACAGCTCAGATTCTGCTTCAGATTCTGTGTCTCCTCTCTCTGCCCCTCCCCTGCTCACGTTCTGTCTCTCTTGGTCTCTCAATAACAAATAAACGTTAAAAAAAAATAAAAAACAAAACAAAACCGGACTTCTTCTAACTGAATGTTAGCTTTGTGCCATGTGTAAATGTTTACCCATACAACCTGGTATAAAAAAAGTACAGACAATATCTTCAATATCTGAGCCACACGAATGGGGAGAAAAAAAATGTGTTTCAGTGGACCCTACTCCCTAGGCAGCTGGGTAAAAAAATATCACATTTCCTCACATACATTTGGGGAACCAGAGACAATGATAATCTCTTTAAATGTGAGATTTCCCAAAGCACTTGGAAATGTTTTGCCCCTACAGTCCATAAATAGCTGCTCTTCCATTTCCTCTTTTGATATGACACTAGAGAATTTTATTTATTTGATTGTTTCTAGGAAAAAATACTCTAGGTTGAATAATTATCTAAACTGTAAAAGACAATCTAACTGTAACAAAAAAAAAACCCAGTTTTTGTTAAGGAAAAAAACATACATGCAAAAAAATTTCCCAAGGAAATTTAGAAGATTAAGAGAATTTTTCTCAGAGTAAGAGAATACAGGCATACCCTAGAGATATTGTGGGGTTGGTTCCAGAGCACTGCAATAAAGAGAATATCACAATAAAGTAAGTGAAATGAATTTTTTGGTTTCCCAGTTGCATATAAAATTGTGTTTATATAAATGTAAAAAAAAGTTATGTTTACACTATATTGTAGTCTATTAAGTGTGCAACAGCATTATGTCTAAAAAAGCAACATATATACCTTAATTTAAAGCCTGGCTAGCTCAGTCGGTTGAGCATGCGACTCTTGATCTCAGGGTTGTAAGCTCGAGCCCCATGTCGGGTGTCGAGGTTACTTAAAAATAAGATAAAATAAATACTCTGTTGCTAAAAATGCTGGCCATTGCTGGTCTAGCCGTCATGCCTTGCCGTCATGCTGATGACTGCTAACTGAGCAGGGTGGTGGTTACTGAAGGCTGAGGTGACTATGACAATTTCTTAATATACCAATGAAGCCTGTCATATCAACTGACTCTTCCTTTCATGAACGATTTCCCTGCAGCATGTGATGCTGTTTGATAGCATTTTACCCACAGAACTTCTTTCAAAATTGGAGTCAATCCTCTCAAACCCTGCTGCTGCTTTATCAACTAAGTTTATGTGGTATTCTAAATCCTTCGTTGCCATTTCTACAATCTTCACAGCATCTGCACCAGGAGAAGATTCCATCTCAAGAAGCCACCTTCTTTGCTTATCCATAAGAAGCAGGTCCTCATCCGTTAGTTTTATCAGGAGATTGTAGCCATTCAGTCACAGCTTCAGGCTGACTTCTCATTCTAGTTCTCTTGCTGTCTTCACCACATCTGCAGTGACTTCTCCCACTGAAGTCTTCAATCTCCCAAAATCATCCATAAGTGCTAGAATCTACTTCTTCCAAACTCCTGTTACTGTTGATCTTTTGACCTCTTCCTAAGCATCATTAATGTTCTTAATGGCATCTAGAATGGTGAATCCTTTCCAGAAGGTTTTCAGTTTATTTAGCCCAGATCCATCAGAAGAATCACCATCTATGGCAGCTAGAGCTTTAGAAAATGTATTTCTTAAACAATGAGACCTAAAAATCAAAATGGCTCCTTGATCCATGGACTAGAGAATGAATGCTGTGTTAGTAAGCACGAAAACATTAATCTTGTTGTATACCCCCATCAGAGCTCTTGGGTGACCAGGTGCATTGTCAATGAGCAGTAATATTTTGAAATGAATCTTTTTTCTGAGCAAGAGGTCTCAGCAGTAGGCTTAAAATATTCAGTAAACCATGTTATAAATAGACGCACTGTCACTCAGGCTTTGTTGTTCCATTTATTGACCACAGGCAGAGTAGAACGGGCATATAACTTAGGGGCCCTAGGATTTTTAGAATGGTCAATGAGCACTGGTTTCAACTTAAAGTCCCCGGCTGTGTTAGCCCCTAACGAGAGAGTCAGCCTGTTCTTTGAAGCTCTGAAACCAGGTACTGATTTCTTCTCTCTAGTTATGAAAGTCCTAGTTGGCCTCTTCTTCCAATAGAAGGTTGGTTTACCTCATACTTTCATGTTATGGAGACGGCTTCTTTTCCTAGACCTCATGAACCAATCTCTGCTGGCTTCCAGCTTTTCCTCTGCAGCTTCCTCCCTCTCTCAGCCCTCGTAGAATTGAAGAGAGTCTGGGCCTTGCTCTGAATTTGACTTTGGCTTATGGGGATGTTGTGGCTGGTTGAGCTTCTATCCAGACTACTCAAACTTTTTCCATATCGGCGGTAGGCTGTTTCTCTTTCTTGTCATCCATGCGCTCACTGGAGCAGCACTTCTAATTTCCTTCAAGAGCTTCTCCTTCGCATTCACAGTCACAGCTTGGCTACTGGGGCAGCGCAAGAGGTCTTTCAGCCTATCTCAGCTTTCGACATTCCTCCCTCGCTAAGCCTAATTTCAACACTGTTGTGTCTCAGGGAATAGAGGGGCCCAAGGAAGGGGAGAGGGGTGGGGGAATGGTCAGTCAGTGGAGCAGACAGAACACATACAACATTTATTAAGTTCACTGTCGTATGTGGGTGTGGGTTGTGGCACCCCAAAACATTTACAACAGTAACACCAAAGGTCACAGATCGCCAAACAAACACATTGAAAATGAATGAGTTTGAATGAAATACTGCAAGTATTACCAATATGTGACACAGAGACACGAAGTGAACAAAAGCTGTTGGAAAAATGGTGCCATCTGATTTGCTTGACGCAGGGTTGCCCCAAACCTTCAACTTGTAAAACAATGTAATATCTGCAAAGCGCAATAAAACGAAGTATGCCCGTAATCCTCATTATGTAGGATATTCCTAACCAAGTTAGTTAGCATACAAGGGATGTTGCCAGAGGTAGAATAGGCTAGAAAATTGATTTTCCGGTCTTAGATGCTTGTTCTTTCATATACGAATCTTCTGTACTGTTAAAAAGAAAGCAGGAGAAACTTAATGAGACACGCTTTTTCTTAGCAACTGAGTATAACTTGACTTATAGATGGAAATTAACGGTTGAAAAGGTTACTTGTAGGTGTATTACATTTTAGCAATACACAATGCAGCACTGAAAAGTACTGTTTTTAACTGCTGCGTAGAGAATGGGCCTTAGAAATAGGCACTTAAAAGCCTGACACAGAAAACAGACATAGCAGTAGCTGTAAAACCAAATTACTATAAAATGCAGCACCGTCTCCTCTGATGCGCAAAAGACGACCAGAAGAAACTCAGCCAAGGAATGATTGGAGGGCCATGTGGGTACGTGGGTGCCACCTTCTTAACTCTATGCTAGGCTTGAAGATGGAAAAGGATGCGGTGTTTCAGGGCATTTCTCTTTCCCTTTTCTCTTTCGTTTCTGCCCAGGCTTGAGTTTCTCCATTCTGTCCGGCACTAGGAATTAGGGAGAGAAGGCTATGTCTGCTGGTTAACTACGGTTATGGTTAGTCTCCAAGATGGCCGCCATCAATTCCTTCCCTCCCTCGGTGTACGTGCTGTGCCACTCAGCAAGTGGCAGTATTTATTTCCCAGATAGATACTTGTGACCTGCCTTGACCCAGAGAATGCAGTAAAAGTCACACTGTGCCAGTTTTGGGCTAGTGTAAGAGGTCTGTCAGCTTCTGCTTACTTTTGCTTTCACTAGAGGAAGACAGCTACCAAGATGTCAAGAAGTTCAGGCTAGAATCCTGAAAGAGAGGAGAGAAAATATGGAGAGAAAGAGGCCAGGGGGGAAGTACTGAGGTTCTGGACATGTACATGACATCTTCCGGGACCTTTCAGCCCAATCCATCTGACACCAGCTAAGTGAGTGACTCAATCAACATCACATGGAGAAGAACAGCCCAACTAAATGCCTGACCCAGAAACCTATGAGAAATAGCAGCGTTGCTGTTTTAAGGAGTGGAATTTTGGATGGGGTGTTACACAGCAACAGATAACTGGAACAGAGGTAGAAGGGGCAGAACACTAGGCTGCTATTACGGCATGAGGAAATCTGAGTTCTATTTCTGGTCCTGCCATTAACTAGTTGTGTAACCCTAAGTAATCCTCGCCCAATCTGGGCTTAAATTCAGCACTCCTTGGAGAGGGTGTAAGTCAGACACTTTGCTTCCATGGAGATTACAATCGCATAATTAGAGTAAGAGTGTTGTGTAATTTACCAGACTATGAGGTAGAGTACATGCAAGTCTTATGATGAAATAAGAATAGTTGCTCTGGAAATCCTGGTCCCTGCCTCCTACCACCTCCACTGAAGTCACTTTGTCAATAGGTTACAGACACAAACCCAGCTGGATGAGCTCAGAACGGTACCGAGGCCAGAGCCTGGCAGGCTTTTAAAAGAAGGGGGCCCAGCGATGGCTTCAGTTTCTTCTTGCGTGCGGCCACCAACCGGGGTGCTGTCAGCCCAGAGAGGACAAAGGACACCAGGAATGTACTGCCTCCTGGCTTAAAAAGTCTTCTCTATTTATCTTATGTATTAGTCTTAATTTGGAGTTAGCAATCACTTCCTTTAAGATATAAAAGCCCTTGGGAACTTTAATCTTCAGTAGCCACTCCCATCTAAATAGATTTGCTTTATTTCATTTGTTTGCTTTTTAAAAGCTGGGAAGGAAGAAGATCTCGAGAGGAGACACTTGAGGAGAGAGGTCTCGTGTGCTGGTGGTGGAGGCGCTGGACAGCTGGAAGAAACATGCAGCTCAGAGGTCTCTTCCTCAAACACTTTCGTGTGCTAGCTGGAACACTGTAATAACAAAAACATGAGCAGACTGGTGCCCTCTAAGTTGTGCAGTGCACAATTTGCACAAGGGCACGGGGAAGCCCTGAGAAGCGGGCAGCACCTAGCACTTGCTGGGTGGGCATGCACAAATTAGGAACACAGTTTTCCAAGTCTGCAATTGTGGTCTGGGCTCTGGCAGCAAGTGAAGAGAGTTTTCTTGCCTAAGTCCCAAGTAAATATCAACACAAATGGAATCTACAATGTAGAAAATGACAACTTTCATTCATTTAAACCTTTTTTGTTTCCCAAAGGAAAGCCCACCAAAAAGCCCACGGATGGGATAAGAGGAGGATTCTCTGTGGAACAGGCTGAGGGGCCCAAGAACCTTCTCCATCTGGAAGTTTGAAAGCCAGTGTATTTCCCCTCTAGAGTTTTCTTAATCTTAAAACATTCCTGAACCCTTCAACTTTCTCAGACTGTAGAAACAGAAATGGAATCATTTGGAGGCAAAGGGTGGCTTGTCACTTATTCTTCACTCTATTATATAATTACAGAGAAAAGAAACAGCCAAGAATCAAACTTCTAAAACTGTGGGAATCAACTTTATACTTCTATCTTAGCTTCTTAAGCTTCATTCTGCTCCCAACTAACATTAAAAATGGACAGCCTTAGTCATTTGTTTTCAGTAAACTGGTCCTCTGTAATCCAAAACAAATGCTTGGCTAATTGCCTTGAGGTTTTATGGAAACAAGCCGTTAGTGTAATTTTTATGTGTAAATAAGACACTGAAGAGAAACCCTTATGATATTTACTCTGGCATTGTATGTTCTGCCTTCCAGTATAGGACGGAGTGTGGTGGATGAGGCTGGAATTCTGGCCTCACACACCTGGGTTCAAATCGTGTTTCTGCCAGTTACTAGCTGTATAATATTGGGTAAGTTCTTGAATTTCTTGTTCCCCTCACCTCCACTGGTAGAACTGGTGGGAGAATGAAATGAGAACACTGGGAGAGTGTCTGGAACAAAGCAGGTACTCAATAAAGGCAATTATTCTTTCTTTAAAAAATTTTGTTGACAGGTCAAAACAGTGAAAGGGAATTTAAGTACAGGGTTTTATGACCTAGTGCTGGCAAACACTGGTTCACAGTTTTAAAACTTTAGGCGGCTTGGCACAGAAAGACTTAGTATAGGCTGAAGAGCCCGTCACCGTCTTATTGGATGGCAATATTGACAGGTGAGGGAAGAAACTGATGGAGCTTTACGAAATAGGGCCACACGTAGGCTACTGTATGCAACACATCACCAACCGTACGTGGCGGCCCCACAGGGAAGGACCAGAGAATGAAGGCCACTCCACCTAAAGAGAAAAACAGCTAGTATCTAACCCTCTTATAGCAATTACAATTTGCCAGCCACTGAGCTTTACATGCATGAACTCATGTTAATTCTCACAACAAAACCTTGAGGTAGATTCTCTCATTATCTCCTGCATGAAACATGGTCTCCTCTGTAAGCCACATTTTCTGGAAGTGTGTGCCAAGGTGTAGACAGCTATTTGAGAACCTAAGTCACATGACCCTCACTCCCATTTCTTCCCTGTGTACACGTCCTTTCTTAGGCTTCGTTACTTCGGTCCTTCCAATGAATAACCTCACACTCAGTTTCCTTTAAGAGAGATTCAACAATTACAATGTTAGGTCCTGACCCCAAATTACTTACTAAATCGTTTTCCTTCAAAAATACTGAGGTACAATTGGTTGTGTTCTGTTTTCATTGTTGTTTTGACGGTCTCTGAAGACATGTTTTGTTTTGTTTTTAATTTGCTTTTTAAAAAGCAGAATTTCCATCATCCTTCATCCCCGAATAGCTGATGTATCATTATACTTCTACTCAAATATTATACAATGATTTAAACTGGTTAATAATATGTGGACTTTATGTGTCAGTTTTGTACAATGATGCCATATCTTTCTGTTATTTCTTCGTTAATAGGATAAGCTTGTGTAGTTTATTATTTATTCACTTATTCATTGATGTAGTCAGCGACATATTCGTTTGTACTGTTAGGAAATACAAGAATGAATGAGACATGGGTTCAGACCTCTACAGGTTCAGAGGGAGGCAAGGAAGGAATCAGGCGAGTTCCGTAGAAGATAGGAAAGATGAGGCTTCACAACTCCGCGGGGAGCACACGACTTCCAAGTCAGAGGTCGAAACGAAAGCAGAGTTTCCGGAAGAGGCGGCAATTTGGTGGGTCTTAAGGAAGAAGACTTTGGTGGGACCTGGCTCAGAAGAAATGATGAAGAAAGGTGTTTTAGGAGCCAGGGACCCAGTAAACAAAAGAATGGGGTCAGAAGTGTGGGACCCGGGCAAAGAGCCCGGCCACTGAGTTGAACCCGAGTGTGGAGAATAGCAGGAGCTGAGGGTCGGCAGAACAGCTCCCTTCATCTCCCATTCATCTCCATTATATTCTGACTTTAGACAATAATGTTTTATCTCAAGGGCCGTGGTCTGACGTGCAGACTGCCGCGGCAACTGCCTGACACGCATCATGTGCATGACGATGAGAACAGGCTGCCGCAGGGTCGCTGTTCATGGACTAGTTAAAACCACAGAGCCCCTGGTCTGGGAGAAAAGTGGGGCAGCACGAGCACTGGCGTGGAGTTCTCTTGGCTTCCAAGAGGGCGCCCTCGGATAGAAAGAGAAGCAGGCAAGAGAACCGACACCAACTGCAGGCTGCGGGAACAGGCTAAATATAGCAACCAGAAGCCAGGAAAGACGCCCAGGCTTTCTGGAGCAGATGGGTGAACAAGAAGTGGGAAGTGAAGGAAGCGGAAAGTCTCGAGGAGAAAAAGTGGGAAGGCCGCGGATGTTCTGAGGAAGCTGTGGTGTACACAAGGGCAAAATACACACACGGTGTGGAGCAAATCCAAGCCGGAGCATATGGTATCAGCAGAGGAAGCCACCACCAGGAAAAACGGAAGAAGAGCACAAAGGAGACTTCTGAGGAGTCTAAAAATAAGCGGTACGGGTGTGGAAGGCGACACCGCTGTGTCGGAGCGGGCTGGAAAACGCTCACGGACCCTGGGACCTGCACACACGGTGCCTGCGTCCCCATCTCTGTGACCCTGACCGTACAGCAAAGCTCTCTGCCCCTCACTTTCCTGTCTGTAAAATTGGGATCACGGTAACTCCTACGTCAGATGATTGTTGGAGGACTGAATTACGGGACACTTTCCAGATGGAGTGCTTTGTGTGGCACGGGGCACATGGTAAACGCCCACTCAGTGTCCATCTTGTTGTCTCTAGATTATTTATATAATTCTAGGAAGTTGTTCCAAGGAATCATCGACACGTGCAAAAGCATAACTCCCAGGATATTCACCATACGTATTCCACACACATCCTAAATGTCTAACGACAAGTGACTTAGGTAACTTGCGGTACATTCATAAATGGAGTATTACACAACTTTTTGAAATGTTCTCATAGGAAAACATTTAGCGATAACATCATATACTAGGGGAAAACAAGTTACAAAGTAGTAGGAAAAGAATGATTTTGGAAAAAAAAAAAAGGAAAGACATTCACCAAAGTGTTTATATTGGTTATTTTCCAAATGGTGAGATTATAAATCATTTTTCCCTTTTCTTTTTGCTTATTTTTTCTGGATTTTTCACAATGAAATCATATCATATTTTTTGTAATAATAAAATTACTATTCAAATAACATAATGGAAAGGAAAAAAGAAAAAAAAATTCTCCTTGATTACCAAGGAGAAAAAGATGTTAATATTTTTAAATTACCAAAATTTATTCCAAATCAAACTCTAAACAACACTACAGTCTAAACAAACCTATACTCTAAATAACACTAGGGCGCGCTTTGGTGGCTCAGTTGGTTAAGACTTGATTTTAGCTCAGGTGATCTCACGGTTTGAGTCCTGCATCAGGCTCGACACTGAAAATGTGGAGCCTGCTTAGGATTCTTTCTCTCCCCTCTCCCTCCCCCTCTCCCGCTCAGGGTCATGCTCTCTCAAAATAAATAAACATAAAAATAACTAAATAAATAACGCTAAACACTAAGAATAACTTACATGAAATAACTTGTAAAAAAGTAAACGACGATATTTTGTACAGTGTGCAAACCCTGAGCATACTTTCAGGGTAAAGGGCTTCTTTCTGTGCACCTAACGTGGGAACATCAGTGGTTGCATGTTGTGCTTTACGGATTGCCTAGAAAGAATGAGATTCTTGCAGATACTTTAAAAACTAAAGATAGTAAGCAAATTCCCCAGTAAATAAAACAGTTCCTGTTTTCAGACAGTATGTACACAAACATGTTAAATACGAGTGGGAAGATCTTTAGAAATTTTGGACTGAAATTCAAACTTACGGTGTTACATTTTAAGGTAACAAATCATATTTCAGTGCTGAACTTGCCTTTAAAGATCATTTCTTTTGGCCCCTTCATTTTACAAACAAACTGCAACATGGCTAGGTAGCTAGCCAGTAGCAAAACTTACACTGGAAGGCTTCCTTGTTTCCCAGGCTCCGATGCAGGGCTATGTCCCACCACTGAGATGCACACTGCCTGGCGACACCAGAGATGTCCTCATGGGAAAGTTTTTTTTTTTTTTTTTTTTTTAACAATCACGAAGACCTCCCTCTACCCATGTTCTAATGGTGATGTTCCTTCTTGCCTGTTATAGTCTAGAAAAAAAAGGCACTAAAACCTAAACTCCACATTATTTTACATGACTTCATACTATTAAGAACCACTGCACTGAAGAATACTGCCTCTGGGTTAGATGGCAGACTAGGAAGCACCAGGAAATCTGTCTCCCCACCTAGACAACAATTCCACTGGCAGAACCTTCGTCATGTAACTATTTTAGAAAGCTGGAGTCCACTGAAGACTAACTACTTCCAGGGGAAAGCTTGAGGGTAAAGTGAAGTCAGTTTTGGTCTATTTCAGCTCTGAGGACAATAGCAGCTACCTACTCCCCCACCCCTAGCCCTGTAGCAGGCAGCTTTGTAATTGTTCCCCGAGCAGCTTGCATGCAACTTGTGAGAGCCAAAATAGGCAAAAAGGACCCTGTCCTCCAAACATCAAGGATTTTGCTCTGATTGCTAATTCTTTTTATTTATTTATTTTTTTAAAATAGGCTTCACTCCCAGTGCTGAGCCTAATGCAGGGCTTGAACTCACGACCCTGAGGATTGAGACCTGAGCTGAGGTCAAGAGTCAGATGCTTAACCAAATGAGCCACCCAGGCATCCTTGCTGATTGCTAATTCTGATCACAGTCTACAAAGAGTAGAGTGGTCACTACTGTTGCATCCACTTTCCCTGCTCATGTCCAGTGGATTTAAAGAGCCTGCATTCTATCCTCCACTTCATTTTTCTCTTCTTCCCCTCTGGGAAGCCAGCTATTAAAGACTAGAACATTCAAAAGCAATTACATATATGAGGGAAATAAGAAAGTGACTGCATATGCCCAGGGAAAGGCACAGGTTCAGAAAAGACCTAAGAGGACCAGAAGTTTACATCTCAGGCCGATCCTTGGTACAGAGACTGCCTACAAACAAACAAACAAAATACCACAATAACAGAAAACAGTAAACCTTGTGAAAGGGGAAGAATGATTTCCAGAGTGACTGCATTATTAGATTACAATATCCAGTTTTCGACAACAACAACAACAAAAACACAAAGCACACAAACAGGAAAGTATGACCCATTCCAAAGAAAAACATAAATCAACAGAAAATGCCCCTGAAAAAGACCTGATAGCAGATCTACTGGACAAAGACTTTAAAAAAGCCATCTTAAAGATGCCCAAAGAACTAAAGGAAGAAGGGGAGAACATCAAGGAAATGATAGATGATCAAAACAGAAACATCAGTAAAGAGATAAAAATCCTAAGAAGAAACCAAAAAAGAAATCCTGGTGCTGAAAAGTAACTGAAATGAAAAATCCACCAGAGGGATTCAAAGGTAAATTTGGGTAGGCAGAGAAAAAAAGGAGTCAACAAATTACTGAATCGAAAGAAAAGAAAGGCAAGATTGAAGAAAAGTCAATAGAGCTTAAGGGACATTTGAGACAGCATCAAGTGGGCCAATATGCACATGAGGGGAGTCCCAGAAAAAAGAGAGAGAAAGGGATAGAGAGGTTATTTAGAGAAGTAATGGCTGATAATGGCCCAAATTTGATGAAAGACATGCATATAAACATTCAAGAAAGTTAACAAATCCAAGTAAAATGCACTGAAAGCCCCACACACAGTGAGAATATTATATATGAATTAAAGGTTCAATACAGCAAGAAGATAAACTAATTATTAACATTTACAACACACCTAATAACAAAACAGCAAAATTTATGAAGCAAAACCTGACAGAATTGAGGGGAGAAAAAGACATTCCTACAATAATAGCTAAAGACACTTCAATACTCTAAAAATGGATAGAAAAACCAGACAAAAGGAAATAGAGGATTTAAACAATATAATAAACCAACCAGATTTAATAGACATTACAAACACTCTATCTATAACAACAGCATATGTATTCTTCTCAAATGTTCACAGATCTTTTCTAGGATAGACCATATGTTAGGCCACATATTAAATCTCTATAAATTTAAAAAGACAGATGCCATACCAAGTATCTTCTTTGACCACAATTCACAAATATGTAGAAATTTAACAGCAAACTTTAAAACAAGCAATGGATCCAACAAGAAATAGCAAGAGAAGTTAGAAAATAGAGATAAATGAAAACAAAACTACAACATACCGAAACTTACTGGATTTAGGAAAAGCAGTGTTAAAGCTGGAAATTTACAGTTATACATGCTCACGTCACAAAACCAAGAAAGATCTCAAATCACCAACCTAATTATATAATGTAAGGAACTACACAGAAAAAATTAAACGCAAAACTAGCAGAAGGAAGGAAATAATTAAGATTATAGCAGAGATACACAGAGACTAGAAAACACTAGAGAAAATCAATGAAACCAGAAGTTTGTTCTTCGAAAAGATCAACAAAATTGACAAATCTTTAGCTAAATAGGACTAAAAACAAAACAAAACAAACAAGCAAAAAAAAAAAAAAAAAAAAAGAAGATTCAAATTACTAAAACCAGAAATGAAATTGGTAACACTAGTACTGATTCTACATAAACAAAAAGGATATAGAATACTATGAACATCTATATGCCATGAAATTGGATAAGCTACATGAAATGAACAAAGTCCTAGAGACATAAAATCTACTAATACTAACTCACAAATAAAAAAAATGTGAACAGATCTATAACTAGTAAAGAGATTGAATCAGTAATTTAAATACTCCCAACAAAGAAAAGCTCTGGACCTGATGGTTTTTCACTGGTGAATTCTAGCAACCTTTTAGAGAAAACAAATATTATTTCTTTTTAAACTTTTGAAAAAAAATTGAAGATGAGAGATCACTTTCCAACTCATTCCATGAGGCCACTTTAACCTGATACCAAAGTCAGACAAAGACACTAAAAGAAAACTACAGACCAGTGATCTCTTATGAACACTGATGTAAAATACTCAACAAAATACTAACAAACCAAATTCAGCAGTATATTAAAAGGATTACAGACCTTGATGCCAAGTTGAGATTTATTTCTGAAATGCAAAGATGATTCAAATATGAAAACTGCTCAATGTAATAAACTACATTAACAAAATGAGGGTGGGGGGAATATGATCATCTGAATTACTCAGAAAAAGTATTTAAGAAAATCCAACACATTATGGTAAAACACAAAAAACTATCAGTAGAAGAAAACTCCCTCAACATAACAAAAACCATATATGGAAAAAACACAGACTATCATACTCAATGAAAAACTGAAAGCTTTTCCTTTAGTATCAGAGACAAAAAAAGCACAGATGTCACTTTGACAACTTTTGTGTGATAAAATACTGGAAGTTCCAGCCAGAGCAATTGTGAAGTTCAGAAAGAGACATAAAAAACATTCAAAATGGAAAAGAAATAAAATTATCTTTTTGCAGATGATATGATCTTATATGTAGAAAACCCTAAATATTCCACAAAAAAAATCACAATTCACATAAAAGTGTTAAAACTAATAAATGAATTCAGCAAAGTAGGAAGATACAAAGCCAACACATGAAAATCAGTTTGCAGTGTTTACACACTAACAACGAACAATTTGAAAAAAATTACAGAAACAATTCCATTCATAATAGCATCAAAAACAATAAAATATTCAGGAATTGACTTAACCAAGGAAGTGAAAAACCTGTACAATGAAAGCTTGTAGACACCGCTGAAAGAAATGAAAGAAGACATAAATAAATGTAAACATATCCAATATTCATGGACTATGTTCATGGAAGATGTAATATTCTTAAAATGTCAATACTATCCAAGCAATCTACAGATTCAATGCAATCCCATGACATTTCTTCCCCAGAAATATAAAAACCCATTCTAAAATTCATATGGAATCTCAAGGTACCCTGAGTAGCCAAAACAATCTTGAAGAAATAAGTCAAAGATAAATACCATATCATTTCACACATATGTGTAATTTATGAAGCAGAACAAATGGGCAGAGGGAAAAAAAGAGAGAGGCAAACCAAGAAGCAGACTTCACTATAAAGAACAAAATGATGGTTACCAGAGGGGAAGGGGGGTGAGTGAAACAGGTGATGGGGATTATGTGCTGAACACTAGGTGTTACGTGGAAGTGATTAATCACTGGATTGTACACCTGAAACTGATATTGCGCTGTATGTTAACTAACTGGAACTTAAATAAAAACTTAAAAAACTTAAAAAAAAAGAGAAAGACTGGAGGAACTTATGATTTCAAAATTTATTCTAAAGCTACCGTAATCAAAACAGTGTGGTACTGGCATAAAGACAGATACATAAACCAATGGATTAGAATAGAAAACTCTGAAATAAACCCTTGCATTTATGGTCAATTTTTGCAATGGTGCCAAGACCATTAAATAGGGGAAAGGATAGTATTTTCAACAAATGGTGCTGGGAAAACTGAACATCCATTTGCAGAAATATGAAGTTGGGCCCTTATCTAACACCATGCACAAAAACCAACTCAAAATGGATCAAAGATCTAAATGTAAGATCTAAAACTGTAAAACTCTTAGAAGAAAACATGGGACATTGGATTTGGCAATGATTTCTTAGGCAAATCTTAGGCAAATTTCTTAGGCCTGTGCCAAAGGCACAGGCAACAAGACAACAAATAGACAAACTGGATTTCATGAAAAAAATTTAAAATGTGCATTAAAAGACACAATCAATAGAGTAAAAGGGCAATCCAAAGAATGAAGGAAAAAATTTGCAAATCACATATCTGATAAGGAATCCAGAATAGATAGAACTCCTAAAACTCAGTAACAAAACAACAACCTGGATAACAAATGGGCAAAGGACTTGAGTAGATACTTCTCCAAAGAAGATATACAAATGGCCCATAAACACATGAAAAGATGCACAATATCATTAGGGAAATGCAAATCAAAACTAAAATGAGACATTATCTCACACCCATGAGGATGGCTACTATCCAAATACCAGTAAATAACAAATGTTGGGGAAGATGTGGAGTAATTGGAACCCTCCTGCACGGTTGGTGGGAATGTAAAATTAGTACAGCTGTTGTGAAAAAAGTATGGGGGTTCTCCCAAAAATTAAAAATAGAATTACTGAAAAATCCAGCAATTCTGGGTATATACCCCAAATAATTGGAAGCAGAGTCTCAAAGAGATATTTTTACACTTGTGTTCACAGCAGCATTACTCACAATAGCTAAAACGTGGAAGTAAGAAAGTGTCCACGGACTGATAACCAAAATGTGGTACAGACATATAATGGAATACCGGTCAGCCTTAAAAAGGGAGGAAAGTCTGATAGACAACACAGATGAACTTTGCGGACATTACACTAAGTGATATAAGCCAGTCACAGAAATGCAAGTCCAGTATGATTGCATTTATGTGAAGTACTTGGGAGTCAAAATCATGACGACGTTAAGTAGAATGCTGGTTGCAAGGGGCGGGGGTGAATGGAAGGTTACTGTTTAATGGGTACTGAGTTTCAGCTTTACTAAAAAGAGTTTATGGAATCAATGCACAACAATATGAAAGAATTTGATACACTGAACTATCTACACTTAAAAATGGTTAAGGTGGTAAATTTTATGTCTATTTTATCACAGGAAAAAAGAGAATAGTGCTTCCTTATACTTTATAAAATTAAAAATTGCTTGCCTTAAAATCAGAGTAACCAGGTGAGGCATGAGCCCAAGGAGAGACGGCGGACAGGGCCACCAGGTGAAGTATAGGGAGAAACTTTTATTTTTCCATGAAAATCTTTCCTCTGCCCAATTGCAGTGTGACGTTTAGCATATTCCAAGAGCTGGCCAATTGCATATTAGATCCACATTCACTTCATTGGTTTACATGTGAAAGGCCAAATATCTTTTTGAAGTCAGGTGTTGGCAGGTTAAAATGATTAACTCAGATCACGTGCTTGTTGTGGGTGGGACATATGGGACATAGATTATAAATGTTACCTTAAAATAGAACATCTAAGGCTCACAAAATTAAGAGAAATCAATTTCCTTTTATTCCTGTGCCTCTCATAATTTTTATTGAGGGGGTAAAAAATCTTAGTTTCTTACCCTGTTTTATTCTTTTGCCTCCACCTGATAAGGCAGAAATGACCCACTGTTGTCATGACTAGAGCCCTTTTTTTGTACATGGAGTTAACCACATTCTCTTTAACCTCAGCTCCCTCATCTGTAAAATCAGAGATAATTATAGCACCAACCTCACAGAGTCTTAGAGGATTAAAGGAGTTAATACGTGGAAAACGCTTAGAATAGAGGACACACATGGAAAATGTTCTATAACCTTCAGCCCAGCACTTCACCATCATCCACAAGGAGAACATGTTCACCATACTAGCATACATTTGCAGCTGGATTTATCTATAGCAAATTTCATTTCTGATTTGGTACTCAATTATTCTTACTTCGACTAATTCTTCTCGGTCTGTACTATGCACAAAAATCATCTGGGGAATGCTGTTAAATGCAGTCTAATTTAGTAGGTCTGGGGTGGGGCCTGAGCTTCAGCATTTCTAACGAGCTCCCAGGGGATGGCTACGGAGCTGGTCCCCAGACCACACTCTGAATGGCAAGGATGTAGAGGACCCATCTCATGCCCTCCTACTTCTGAATACAGCTTCCAGTCTCCCTAGGGATTGGAAAGGCTGTGAAACGCTTTACCACTTCTCTGCTCTAAGGCAGTTTTAACAGATGGCAGCATGGTTAGATGCATATTTGGTAACAGTCCAAAAGACCTCTTCTCAACATGGAGTGGCATGTGGTGAGAAGAGAGGCAGGGTGGCAGACAGGTTTTCAAGACAGCTTTCCAATCTCCCTCAGTCAGTTCTTTTATTTTTGTTCATCTTTTATTTGAGAGAGAGAGAGAGAGAGAGAGAGAGAGATTGGGGGGGTGAGAGATTGGGGGAGAGCGAGAGAGAGAATCTTAGGCAGGCTCCATACTCAGCATGGAGCCCAACGTGGGGCTCAGTCTCATGACCCTGAGATCATAACCTCAGCCAACGTTAAGAGTCGGACGCCTAACCCACTGAGCCACCTAGGTTCTCCTCAGTCAGTTCTGTATAGAGTGGCTTCAGTATTCTATTTAGAGCTAATTCTTAGGCTACTAGGTATCAATTTATTCTACTGTAAACATAAGCACTTATTGTAAAACCAAATACAAGTTAATTTTGTTGGATTATGGATGCTCTCTTCTGTAACTTTTGATAAACAGAGGTTGTGTGTAAGTTTGAGGGAATAAAAAGATGCTTTTCCAATATGAATGCAATAAAAAGAATGACAAAGCAGGCCACATCTGTAATCCATGGTGTTTAAATTCATCCCTGATTTTCTGAAGATATTTTTATCATAATCCTAATAAGTAATATTTATTAAATATGTTTAGCCTTTTAGAAATGTGTTTTTATGCCTATTGCCATTTCAACATTGTGAGCTATTTTCATCTAAACTGTGCTTTTCTAGAAGTTGTTTACAAAAAATAAACAGAAAAGATAAGAATGGTGCCAGAAAACAGGATCACCTACTTCAAATCCTAAAATAAACGGAATACATTTTACAGTCCTGAAATAAACATACTGAAAGTTAAGATAAAATGTCTAACCAGGACAACCTCACGCAGGTATAACCAGAGGAAGAATAAAATCTTACTTGCAGAGTTACAAAACTTATTATTTACAAAAATCCTATAACTGCTCCTTTAAATAAATAATTACAGACACGGTATGTCTTAGGAACTTCCTGGCTTAAATGTGAAAATCCAAAAGGTATAAAAATGTTAAACAGAGTTATTAAGACAAGTGCTTATCTTTCGAACATTGTAACTGGGGGAAAAAAGGTCTCTCCTAGAAGGGGTGGTGTTCGGCAGCCTAATTCTATGGTGTCTGTGGAGAAATGTCCCCATCTTTTGGATTTTTAGGCTACATCATCTCTTGTTGTATTTTTATAATTGGGCAACTTGACCAATCTTTTGTAAACCAGAATAGCTCTCTCCTCTACCATGCCAATTAGCACAGATGTTACTCTATTTAACAAGGGTTTTTCCCTCTCTGCTTACACGTGAGCAGACCAACTGATGAAACCAGCCACCAGCACCGGGGCCTCCAGCTGAGTTTCGCATACTATTGCTGGCTGGGCAGACCCGTCTGCGTGCTTTCGCTTGCTGTTCCTGGCATCAAGAAAGTAGGCATCTGCACAATGGCTGACCCAGAGAGAAGGGCCTTTGCCAAGGTTGTTTTTCTTATGGCAAAGCTAATTGACCCGTGTAAGGATGAAACGTGCACCCTCATACCACCGTTCTCTGGGCTGACGCCCATAATGTCCCATTAGGGACAAGCAAAAAATGGCACCCTACAGCATATCCGAGTTAAGGATCAAGCATGTTCAAGAAATACTTTGTTACAACTGGTAAAATGACACCAAGCGTTGAAACAGCTTAAGCTTGATTAACACAAACACTACCAATGCTGAGATGCTGAAAATGAAAAATGAGAAAAGGAAATAATTCTCTAAGTTACCCGGTTTACTCTTATGCCTATCCCACTTTCAGTAATTTACCCCCTAACTAATTTATAAAAATCTCATTTCTCACTATACATCAACAAATTGCTACTAGGTTTTTTATGCGGTTGGTGAGTATCACCGGGAAATGAGGTGACTTTTCAGGCTCTGAGAAAGGCCAGAGTAAAGCCTAATACATCTGAATTCTTGCATAGCACACAAAACCCTTAACAGTTTTCAATCACTCAAAAACACTTACTGAGTGCCAGACACAAAATCTGGCACAGAGGATATTGTGATAGAGACAAGAAAAAGTCTTATAACTGAACACTGGTAGTTCTCTGACAGTCAAAACAAAGGAAGCATTTGCAGATAACTTAGGACGCCCCTCTCCTCCACCTCAAGCTACCGCTTCTGTAGGTTTGGGGAGGGACTCTGGAATCTGCAGCCTAAATCGGGCCATAGCTATCTCCTGAAAGTGCTTAAAGCTTCCAGAGGGTGGAAGGAAGGCTTTATGGGACACAACGCACTTGGGCTGAGACTGGAAGGAACTCTAGGAGTTTCGTGGTCTCGTAAATCATTTTGGTCGGCAGAGACCGGCAGAGTGAAACAACACAGACGTACGAGGCAGTGGGGTTCACATGAGGGAATGGACGTAGCTGTGCATTCCTGAAGGGCTGAGGAGGAGCTGGAGGGAGGGCTGATGACAAGGTGAACAGAGGGAGGTCATCAAGGGCCCTGTAGACTGGGCCTTAAAAATCACAGGATTTATCGTTGGGAGAAGGAGCCCCTGCAGAATTCTGGTGAGGAATCAGACTCTGAGGAAGACATTCACTGGGAGTAAGCTGGTGTTATCAAGTTCTTGAGATGGATGTGACCGCTCTGATGAAATGGACTTACTCTAAAATTTCTAATTAACGTAGGATTGCTAAGTTACTGAGCTGAGAACAAAAAATTAATAAAGTGTCATTTTTCTATATCCTCATTCCCCTAACCTGTGACATTCAGAAGCTGCACATCAAACCCGGAGTAAAATCAGTTCTGTGATAATGTTTGTTTTGAAAATGTGAATCTGTTTCAATGAGACCGATGAGTAGGGAACTGAGCATAATGTGAATTTCATGTTTGCTTATGCACAGACACATCCACACAAACACTGGCTGCAGGCGAAGCTGCACGTAGCCGAACCCAGACAGGCAGGAATACACAAAATGCACACATGTGCACACCTCACAAATCTGCCGGCTACTTTGGTTCACAGTGTGTGTGATGGGCTTCACCCATGTCTCAAACTCATCAGATTCCAGATAGTCTTTCTTCTGCAATTTCATGGGAACTCAAAAACTGCAAGCTTTCTGAGGTCCGCTTCCCCAACCAAGCTTCAGGATTGTATTTATTATGGCATTTACTTATTTAGTTAATCACTTGACATGTGTAAAACCATGCTACCACTTTAGCTAGGTTCCTACCTTGTTTTACGCATCATTGATAAAGTTCTTGAATGTTGTTCCCCAATCCCATTTCCCCAGGAGTCCGGTAGTTTTGAATCATGATTTTGCACAGCATGGTAATTTGGGGGAACATATAAATTGCCTATAACAGAAATGACTATTCTGAACATGACTGTTCATTTGAAGAGAAGTACGACATGACAAAAGAATGGTTATATTTTTCTACGACTGTAAAAGCTTTAGTTGACAGATTATGGTGGCACTCCGTAGGGCTAACTAAACTTTGACTCTGCAGGGAGGAGGGTTGGTGCTCCCTGTTCATTCCTCATGGCCTCCTCCCCAAGAGGGCCCTCCTCTCAAGGGGAAGGTGACTTAGTGCAGAGCCCCAGGAGGTCTCGTGCCAAGCGCCCCACTTCTAACCTGGGGAAGGGTCTGTTCTGAGCAGGGCAGAGGAGGGCAGGGCAGGGCAGGGCAGGGCAGGGCAGGGGGGTGGAGAGAACTTGGTTCCTTGGAGACACTAATGAGCTTCTCAATCACTGGTTCTGAACCCCGACATACAAATAACCTGGGAAGTTTTCATCATTTACCATGGCCCAAGAGATTCTCATTCAGTACTGCTTACCGCTGTTCCTGGTATTTTTTAAAGTTCTGTAAGGGATTCTAATATTACCTAGGAATGAGGAGTCCTTTGGACTTATTTGAGCTAATAACTTTCCTTTGTATTTGAATCAGTTTGAGTCAGAATTTCTGTTCTATTCAGCTTAAAACATCCTGAATAATGGGACACTGTCTTTGGAATGAAATGCAAGGCCCAACATTTAAACAGTCTTTAAATCTCATTAGATGATCTCAGGAATTTAAATGTCAATTCCAAGCCAAAAAAATTTAGGCCCACTCATTTATTTGAAGAAAAAAAAAAAAAAAGACTTTGTGACTACTCATCCTTCACACCTAATTCTGAAGATAATCATCAAGGATACTAAAAAAGGAGTTTAGTCATAATTGAGATTGAGGGTTGGTGACTCTGACTACAGACATTGAGAAAAAAAAACAAACAAACCCAACACTCATTTATCCTGGGCAGTAAATTGGTATTAATAGTTTTATCACAGTCCAACTGGATGATATGAAAGTTTGTTGTCTAGAGATGAATTTAGGATTGCTATAAATGTTAGCATTTTCACACAGTGGTCCCTTGCTGGTTCCATTCTTGTTTTCTTCAATTTCATTTTCACAAGTATTGTTCTTGATATTTTGTGAAGTGTGTATCTTTGTGTCATAATGACTAAGAGATGCTATGTGGAGAATACAAATATGCTTCAAATCTAAAAGCCTGAGTAGAATCTAGACTGAGAACATCCTGAAATTAGGCAACTTGCCAGCATTTCTCCCGCTTATTCTAAATTACTTGGAGCATTATTTTGCACATGAGACCTCCTTCAATTTTGGGACTGTGTGGTGGTGGGTGTATATGCGTCTGTGGGGCAGGTTAATGCTATGATTTCGAATTTGTTACACTTTCTTGTTAATGGAACCCTTGATATATCTGAGGGGGCACATGGAAGATTTCAGGTAAATGTCGCAAACTTTCATGATTCTGTTTACAATTCTGTCCTAACTTTGGGATGGTGTCCAAGAATAAAAAGGTGTTGATGATCAAGAGGTCAGAGTGATCACCTGAAAGTGACTGATCCTACAGGCGGGTCTTGAAAGGCCCTTTCTGTGGACAAGGTATGGTGGGAATGGGTTTATTTAATGAGATCAGACGATCTTTAGGCGTTCGCCAAAGAGGCAAAAATAAGAAAGATAGGAAACTTTAGAGGAGAACGCTAAGAACATCAAAGGTGAAACAGTAATTGGAAAATACTACCAAGAAAGCCAGGAATCAGAGTGCAGTGAGGGGTGTATGAAGAAACGGTGGGGGAAGTGGCCCCTTTTGTCACTGTTTTTCCAGTTGAAAAACTTTTATTTTCTTCTCTCTTGTTTTTAAAGGTAGCCCGTAACTTTTTAGGGTAAAGCTAATTTGTGCATGGCTTATTAAAATCATTGTACTTTCAGTTACTGCTGTTAAAGTTTCTATGTGCTGACTTAAGTAACTTTGGAGAATATGTTCTGACAGGAAATAAGGCTATAGACAGAACTGTGCTAAGTTGGTGACGATTCTGAGGGAAGGGAGGGCGGGCTCTGCCATCATCTTAAATAAAAAGGACGTTTGGGAATTTGATTATCTTTTCAAGACATTTTGCATACTTTGGCCACAATATCATGTCAGTGCTGAGAAGGCTGTTGGTTATTGTTTTTTTCACCTATTTTAAAAAGTTGGTTGTGACCAAATGTACTTCACAAGCAGCGAAACACCCCAGACCAAGGTTAAGATTATGTGAGTCAAGTTTACTAGTCGAACCAAATACAACTTACAACAAAGTTAATCACATCATTTGTAATGACAGACATGCTTATTAAGAGGCTTAATAAAGCATGGATGGGGAACTCTCTGTGTAAATGATTATACTCAGTATTTTTACAGTCAAGAGAATTAAAAAACTTTTTTTTTAATATTTATTTTTGAGAGAGAGAAAGAGAGACAGAGTGTGAGTGAGGGAGGGGCAGACAGAGAAGGAGACACAGAATCTGAAGCAGCCTCCGGGCTCTGAGCTGTCAGCACAGAGCCCGATGCGGGGCTCAAACTCATATAACTGCAAGATCATGACCTAAGCTGAAGTCGGACGCTTAATCGACTGAGCCACCGAGGTGCCCCAAGAGAGTTTTATTTTTGTTTTTCTTTTCTCGTCTTATTAGTTCTTCATATTGATGCCAACAAGTTTTTCCGGTACCATCCATGTTTTTCAATTTTATCATTATTGCCATGAAACAGAAAGGTCCTGAATTTTTCCAACACTTACAGTTTCCTCTTGGGGCCTTTACTAACCTAACACACGCTTTTACTTTAATTAGGAAAACTCACTTCCTTTGGGCGCAGGCCTTGGGGAATGGACATCACTTTTGTAGAGAGAAACACACTGCCTTTCCAGGCAAACACAGCCCCCAGACTTGGGCACGCTTCTTGGTGAACAGAGCACAGGCTGGGTTTTTGCGCCCACTTGCCCCTGCAGTGGGGCTCTTGCGAGCAATGCACAAACTGCACTACTGAATGCTCTGTAACCCACCCTTTTCTCCAGGCTTCAGGCGTGAGGTTCCTGGAGGTTCCTTACCACCAGGTAAGAATACTTCCACATGTATGAACTCCTGACACCTGGGTATCTGGGCGCAGAAAACTGGGAGGGGAAAAAAATCAGGGTTCAGGGAAAGAGAGAAAGCTGAAGTAAAGGTGCTGAAGCTGCTGACCGACCCAGCAGCGCCAGCATGAGGGAAAATCTAAAGGTGGTCTTGAGCCTTAAGGTTTCAAGGCAAGGGGAAAGCTGCCTGCCTGACCCAGCTCTCCCCCTTTGTTCAGTAGGCCTAGAATTCCTATGACAGGAGCAAAGTCATTCTTCCTGGAATTAAAGCTCATTCAGTTAAACATACAGCTTTCTGGAAAAGTTAACACAGGGGTTCAAAAGAATAAATGATGAGATGCTAGGGGCAGGAGATTTAAAAGCAGGAAGATGCCATGTAGGTGAGAGGGTTTCAGCCACTGAGGGGGAAAGAGGAGTCCAACCTCACCGTCCCCACAGTTTGGCCTCTGGCCTCAGGTGACCATCCGCACGGATAATTCAAAGCCCTCATCTTTCCTGCCATGCACATGTGTGCTTTAGGACAAAAATTACTGTCCCCACGGCAATGTGGCATTGAAAGATCAAATAAATGGCAAGTGTCAAGAAAGGTCACTGGAAGGAAGCAAATGCTATTAATGACACATTTAATTTAGCACGATTCAAACTGACAGGTTTCTGGCCAGGGATTCTCACTATTTCTAACCGCTTCACTTGAGCTCTTCCCCACGTATTGTCTATGCCTCCTGGGCAGTGTTCAGCACCAGCACAGCCCGGCGCCTCTGCATTTTATGGAGATGATGGAGATGAAGTCAAATGATGGAGAAGAAGGCCCAGCGTGAGGGGAATAAGTGTTTCATTCGTTCCCAAAGGGCACCATCTCACTGTCCTAAAAAGGGCATTACAGTCAAGGTTCAGCACTCTGCTTCCTGTGGTTCGGCTTTCATAGGCTCCTCCGACATTTTGGTTAAAAATAAATGTACTGAAGCATAAAGATACTAAAAGCTGGTTATAAAACCTGTTTACTAAGCTAAATTAAAATGCTCACCCTATAAGCTGTTGACCACAGAGAGCTCTTTACGATGCTCCCTTTGATGCTCACATTTCTTGGAAATGGAATTAGGTGTTTGGGGTAAGGCAAAAAGATGGACGCAGGAGGAAAGAACACTCCCGCAAAGATATATGGTCCGCTTTCCCTGACCTTGAGCTGGTGCACTGCAGAAAGATTGTGAACAAGGTTCATATACCACCTAATGAGAAACTAAATGCCGTGCTTCAAATATCTGAGCTCATTTTCGCCTTAGATTATAATTCCTCAGAAGCTAGAAAAACTGCTGATGCCTAAATTCATTTTGCATGTATTCATTTCAATAGACTATTATTAAATGGGAATGTATTTTAAATGGGACTGTATTTTAATCCAGTTATCAGTATTATTGATTAAACAATGAGAGATTACAAATGTATATTTATTAATTGAAACAATTCTATAATTAGACATACTCTAGATGCCAGCTTTCAATTCCACCCAGAAAGCCAACAAAGAAATCTGTTACAATCAATACTTTCCACATAATACATGTTCTTAGGAAGTATACATCACTGGCTGAAGAGAAAATCTGATAACTAGGAAAATTCTGGCCTCCTGGGAATGCTATTGCTCAGTTTCTCTCTTCTCACTACCAATCTAACTCAAGCTGCCTAAAAACCCACCAGTGAAACATCACTGACACAACAGAACTGGCTCTCATCAAGGGCAAATGCTTCAGGGAAGGATCAGAGAAAATACTTTGGCAATTTATACTTTAGGGATTATTTGTCCATGTAACTGTTTTATCCTTCTACCACCTTTCCACATCGTCATGGACTTCTCTAAAGCTTCCCCGTACCAGAGACTGGTTTAGGAGTAGGCATGGGATTTCAGTCTGGCCAACCATTGAGTTGGGAGGAAAGCCTGCTGGGGAGCTTCCAAGTAGACTTTTCTAGAAGATGTCGTGTGTGCTAGGGGCAGGGGGCATGGCAGGATATATACTAGGCTTATGACAGCCCTCTTGAGAACATGATGGGCGTGACGTGAGGACAAAGCCTCACTGAGGATGGTAAAATGAAAGTTGGTGATGTCAATGAACAGCTGAATTATCCAATTCTAGACCTGCCTATCTCGGGACTCGTTATTTGAAATAATAAGCAACAAATTTCCTCATTTGAGATAATGATTTCTTTCATTTTTACAAGCAAATTGATACAATCCCAACCATTTTACATTCTGCCAGAGGCTGTGGGGGAGAAGAAAACACCCACAGCAGACATTGTTGACTGCCTACTCAATCTCCACCACCACTATCTGGTCCTAGGAAGTTGTTGGATTTTCATAAGAGAAAACAATGGTTGCATTTAATAGAAGAAGAAATATGTTTGTGGTTCAATCTGATCTCTCATGTGAAGCCTGTCTGGATCAAAACAACAACAACAACAACAACAACAACAACAACAACAAACCCCATGATGGCCTATCTTCTGAATCCATATTATTTATGATCTTTACTGCTTATTTGATATTAAACCATATAACGTCTCTCATATTGATAAGTTAAATTCTTATTTAGTTTAATTATTACTTAACTTTTGATGTGTTCCCCTCTGCCCTAATTTTACCCTAAGCACCCTCGCTGAGACTACTACTCTCTGACATTTCTTATACAGATACGTCTTAGCTTTCCATTCCTAGAACATAACCTGAAGTAGATTAGGTAACGTTCAGGTTGTGTATACTTCCAGACGTAAACATGAGTCTACTTTCAAATTAGTTTTCGTTCATCTGACACTTCGTGTTATTCGTTTATCATAAAGAATAGATCAATGAATATTACAAAAATAATTATATTAGTATGACCATGGCATATGTTCACACTACCAAAGGGCAATGAGGAGTCCATGCAGGGGTCACAAAGACACGGGATGAGCACCCTCAGCAGTGCCGGGAGCTCGCAGGTGGTGCATACTTTGTTACACATCCTGTTTTATGCAGGGATTTCTAGCTCAGACAATTTTGATTTCCTGTAGTTTAGAGAGGATTCGGAACCATGGATGATAACTTTAGATCTTTGGAGACTGGTATGTATGTAATTATCAAAAAGCATAGCAGAATGTCTTGCAGTTCATCAGGAACTTTAAAAAAAATGTTTTACTTGGCTGATGTGCTTAAGCATTAGAAGTTACAAATCCATTTTAGAGTTTTTCTTATGTTCAGTATTTTCCCTATTCTTGAATGTTAGCAAAGATATTCTTGGAAAATGATTTGGCAACAATTGTGGAACATGACTAACAGTGCTAAAACAAGTAAAAAAAATTACTTAACAGTCAGATGAATGACCCAACTAAAATAGATTTCTAGAAAACTAAGTATTGGATGTCATTTACATTATCATGGAAAATTAAAAGTATCAAAATTTTCAGTTCTGTTTTCAAGACTAAAAAATGAGAGCTTGCTGGAAACCATGGTTTGAATTAGGTGGGCCCTAAAGGCTCTTTTGGGAAACAAAGCAGAGGGAAGATGGTTCATGAATAAATACTAATTCTCAAAACAACACTACTACTGATAATGAAGCAAAGGTAAATGTTTAAAACTTCCTACTAGTTTGTTCACATTTCAGAGAGGAAGTATAATGATATCTTTCAAAAATATACGACATAAAGCTTAATTTGTTACCTCTTTAAAGATTTAGCTGAGTTGTGTATTCTACGATATGGCCAAATCAGGGGCATTAACAGTAATAAGTATGATACATCTTCATCTAAAGAAGAGAGCCAGCCTGTGGATTACAGAAAGGCTTTATATGATATATAAAAAGACAATACTGAGAAGACATAAGTTCTATGACCTAATATATGATGCTTATCCAAAATAAATCACACATACTGATTTTGAAGATCATCTCTCAATTACGTTAGAACCATTATAAGCAGCTTTCGCCACACTTAGGTTGATAGCTCCTACTAGATTATTTTGTTTTAATGTCTGTTTTCAACTGCCATTTTAACCTTTTGTTAAGTGACATCAACAATTTCTTGATCCTGGGCCACTTTAAAAGATCAACGGAGTCTTGAAATCTGCAAGGTACATATAGTTTAAGGCACTGGGGAGCCAAAGCAAGACATATCTTTGCTTCCATTTCTGGCTACTTGCTTATGTGAGAAACTGATGCTGACGATGTTAACGAAAAGCAATCTTGAACTTTTCTGAAGACACAGAATGTCCCTATATTACCCTAAGCTGGGCTGAAAATGAAAGCAATATAGGCTCAAGGGATGACAGGTGTCCAGTCATAAGCTCTGGTGCCACCAGTGGCAAAGGCGGTACGTGGCTCCCATGGGAGGACGAGTCCTAGCTATGGGCCTGAGCATTTTCCACCTGTGTACAGTTAGGCTATGATAAGCAACAGTCTCAGCATACATCAACAAAAGTTATTTCTCACTCATACTTCACGTCTACCAAGGCTTGGCTGGGCAAAGGAGGGGGCTGAGGAAGATCCAGTAGTGGCAATACGCACATGTCATTTTCATTAACAACTCCCAGGATAGAACCAGTCACGTGGCTCTGACAAGGAGGTACGATCCTATCAGGCACCTTAGAAGGGGGGGGGGGGGCAGATAGTGTGACCTGGCAAAGAGCACGGACTACATTATTTCATAAAATAATAAGATAATCTATTACTTGAAAAATCAGGGGCTTTCTCTTGAAAATTCCTGCCTACTTACTTCCCACAAGTTAGAAAATATATTGAATTTTGAATAATAATTTTACATTCTGCTTTTGGTTCATAACAGGTCTATGTAAAGAGTGAGACTTACTCTAGTTCTATTTTTGTCTGACGTCTCAGTTTTAAGTTACAGTTATCACCATAAAGAAAAGTAATTAATTGGTGTTGTCGACTAATCCATATGCCACCAAACTGTGACAGAGTGCAAATGGAACGTGTCTCCATATGCCTTTTTCATTTGTTATTCCTTATTCCGCTTCTTCATAGACATGTTCTCTGTACAGGCGGATATCTCTTCTAATTTATTATGCCAATACGTTCTGTTTTTGTTGTGATTCTTAGTTATTATTTTTAATCTAAGTTATATATGTAACACCTTGAAAAGTCAAATGGTTCGAGAAGGCCTGTTACGAAAAACAGTTCACACAGCCCCACCCTCCACTTCCTGCTCCAGAAGGAACCACTTTCAATTCTTTTACCCATTTTTTTTTTTATCTCGGTATCTCTAGTTTATATTGCGGTCTCTTGATTTTTCTGGACAGTATTTTCCACTAAGGAAGAAAATGATTTGTTTAGGTCTACTAACCAATTTTATCATGATTTTGATTAGCTCTGTAGTCACTAGGCTTTCATTATCATGTCTATGTAAATTTTAGTCATGGCTCAGTTACAAGGTTTATCGTAACCTTTCTTCCTTTTTCTGACACTCTGTTTTCCTTTGGAGTTACAATTTGTCCCATGTGTGTGTTTTTAATATTTATGAATGTTTGAGAGAGAGAGCGAGCGGGAGCGGGACAGGGGCAGAGAGAAAGGGGGACGGATGATCCGAAACAGGCTCTGAACTGACCAGCCATGAGCCTGATATGGGGCTCGAACTCATGAACCATGAAATCATGACCTGAGCCCAAGTCAGTCAACTGACTGAGCCACCAGGCACCACTGTCCTGTGTTTTAATGGCTTTGTTTTTATAAAGTTATTAAGTCAAACCCCAATTCACCCCTAGTTTAAATCTTTTAATTTGTTCAAATACATTAGTTGTTTCCCAAATATATCATCTTTTTGGAGAAAACTTTCTGAACCTTCTGACTTGCCCCAACCTGGGTTAGCTGCTGTTCTCTCGACCTGCTAACTAGCCGTGCTATACGTAATCTTGGGATCTCCTAATATTATCATTCTGAGGAATCTTTTTGTCTTGCTCTGGACACTCTGTTTCCTTGTTCTCAGTGTATGTCCTCATTTCTGTAAGCACATCCCCCAGTGGATTCTGAGAATGGGTGCATGAGGATAAATTTTTTGAATCTTGAACATGTGAAAGTAGCTTAATTCTAATCTCACGTTTAATTAGTTTGGCTAGGTATTGGATCGAGGCTGGAAGTAGTTTTCTCTCAGAACTTTAAAGGTATTCCTCCACTGCCTTGCTGGTGTTGCTGTGAGCAATTTGTAGTTACTCTAATTCCTGATCCTTTGTTGGAAATCTTTCTTTTCCCTCAACTCTCCAAGTTTGGAGGATATCTCTTTGTTCTCAGAGTTCTTTGTTCTCAGAGTTCTGAACTTCTTCAGTGATGTGTCTGGCTGTGGGTTTCTTTTTACTTGTGTGGGACTTTCTATGGATTTTTTTTTATTAACTTGTTTTATTTTTTATTTTTTAAAATTTACATCCAAATTAGCATATAGTGCAACAATGATTTCAGGAGTAGATTCCTTCGTGCCCCTTACCCCTTTAGCCCATCCCCCCTCCCACAACCCCTCCGGTAACCCTCAGTTTGTTCTCCATTTATGAGTCTCTTCTGTTTTGTACTCCTCCCTGTTTTTATATTATTTTTGTTTCCCTTCCCTTATGTTCATCTGTTTTGTCTCTTAAAGTCCTCATATGAGTCTATGGATTTTTTTGATCTGAAAACTCTGGTCTTTCATTAGTGGAACATTTAATTAACTGTATTTTTTTATTATCTCCTTCATTTTCTCTGTTGTCTGGAACTTCTATTTTTCAGATTTTGAACTTCTGAGGTTGGTTCTCTAATATTTCTTCTTTTATCTCTTTCCATTTCTGTCTTGTACTCCATTTTCTTGGGAGATTTCCTCAATTTTATCAGTTCCAACTCTTCTACTGAGCCTTACGTTTCAGATATCATATTTTGATTTCTAATAGCTTTTGTTGTTATCCTCTGAATATTTTGTTTCCTTCTTTTTTTTTCCCGAAGCATTCTTCTCCTGAATAAACACTTTTCTCCCAGTTGCTTTCTTCTATTTGTTTTTGCCTGTCTTTAACTGTCACATGCTCTCAAGTATCTAGTGATCGCTGACTGTCATGCTCATGTACAGTGTGAACTAAAAGCTAAAAGAAAGCTCTGTGTTTGGGCAGGGCTGTGGAGGTTGGGTTCACTGTAAAGTGAACTGGTTGTTTACCTGGAGAACCTAAAGTCAGTAATTTGTGTGTTTTTAAAAATTTATAATTTGGGGGCACCTGGGTGGCTCAGTCAGTTAAGGATCTGACTCCTGTTGTGGCTCAGGTCATGAGCTCAGAGTCTAAGGCCAAGCCCTGGGAGGTTGAGCCCTGTGATAGGCTCCGTGCTGAGTGTGGAGCCTTTTTAAAATTCTCTCTCTCTCTCTCTCTCTCTCTCTGTCTCTCTCTCTCTCTCTGCCTGCTCACCGGAGAAGGAAGAGGAGGAGGAGGAGGAGGAGGAGGAGGAGGAGGACAAGAAGAAGAAGAAGACGGCGGCGGCAACGGCGGCTTTTTTTTCCTTTTGATTCTAGTATAGTTAACATACAGTGTTACATTGGTTTCAGGTATACAATACAGTGATTCAACAATTCCATATATCACCCGGTGCTCGTCACAAGTGTACTCTTTAACCCCTATCACCTATTTCATCCATCCCTCTGTTTCTGGAAGAGCAAGTCCCAACTTCACTCCATTTCTAGTTCCTAAGCTTCCATAGGACTTTACAATGTAAATCGAGTTGCTTCTTGGCTTTTACCTACTGCTGACTTAGTGGTCAGCTTTCTTAGGCTGCTAAGTTAGTTAGCACTTAACATCTGCTTCACAAGTACCAAGTGTTTGTTGCTGTTACCTTTTCTCTTGATTTCTTCTTCCTTGAGGGTTTACTTTTACCGGCCCTAACTGTCCTTGAAGTGAGGCCAGGAGAGAGCAGAGCCAACTGCTTGTATTACAGCTGCCATCTTTCAGTGAGAGCTCCACTCTGCTCTTCTACAAGTTGGAGAATCGCAGTTCTTACACGGTGAAGGGACCCCAAGAGACCGAGTAGTGAACTCCTCTCTGTGGGGAGCAAGGTGTGTTGTTTGATCTGCAGATGAGGTGGCTGAAGTACCAGGGATTTGAGTGTCTTGCCTAAAGTCATACACAGCCGTCCAGACAGACATCATACTGTTATCTAGTCTATGTATCATAATTATCCCTCAAGGGCTTTAAAGTTTTGTTGTTTTATTTTTCTTCTAATTTAAAGCTCTCTCAGCAACAGCTAGATCATTGTCTGTAAGATCTTACACATGCCTCCTGCTCCAGTAGGCAGATGGATTCTTCATAGTAGAATATTAAGTGTCGAACTACTTCTAAGATGTGGCTAAATGTTTTATTTTTTTGTGAAGTTGGCTGAAAAAATTTTTCAGACACAACGAAGGGAGCCTGGGTGGCTCAGTCGATGAAGTGTCCCACTTCGGCTCAGGTGATGATATCGCGGTTTGTGGGTTTGAGCCCCGTGTCGGGCTCTGTGCTGACGGCTTGGAGCCTGGAGCCTGCTTCGGATTCTGTGTCTCTCTCTCTCTCTCTGCCCCTCCCCCGCTTGTGCTCTGTCTCTGTCTCTCAAAATTGAATGTAAAAAAAAAAAATTAAAAAAAATCTTTTCAGACACAACCAGATTTTTAAAGTGGTCGATATGCTTTAGATATGTCCTGAACAACGTATACAAAGGACCTTCGAGAGCAGCTATCAACATGCCATCATTTAAATGTAATTTGTATAACTTTTCAAAACAAGAGGTAAAATAATTAATTTTACTTCTCAAGAAATAAAACTGAAAAAAATCCATCTTGGTTTGTTTTATAAGTGTCTTCATCTATTTTTTGGTATAATGCTATTTGATACGTTCTAGAAAAAAAAAACCTAGGCTTTGACAAAAAAGCATTTGCAGAGGAAGAAAGGGCAGATTTGGGATTCCACTTATTTTAAACTGATGCTACTTTTTCTCTCCTAGTGGAATGCAGGCCATGGCCTTAAAATATTACTAAGTGATAATCATAAAATTAAAATAATTTGATGAAAGTATTAATTTTAGTTTGTAGTCATGTGAAGAGCTTTTTAGAACTCAGCCCTAAACAAGTTTTAATAAACACAGCACTCTACAGGAAAATGAAGGATAAAAGAAAAACTGTCCTTAAATACTTACAGATTCTTTTCTGCCCATAGTTTTGCTGTGTGAGCGGGAACGGGAGATGTTGCTAAAAAAGGAATCCTTTTTAGTAGCAGATGAAGGTGGGGAGCCAGTGAATTCCCTTCCTCCAGGCAAACTTTCAGTGCTCGGGGATGAGCTGATGGTTTTAGAACTCTGTCCTGTAAGAAAAATTAAGAGGCGATAATGAATCACTAGACTTTTTCATTAAAGCTACTTTATTCACTGCCTTTAACAAAGGATCAATCATTGTACATCTTTGTTCGCACTGTCAACATAAGGACACCGAGGAGTTGTTAAAATGCACTCATTTTATGTAGCAGAAAAGCTGCCAATTTGTAAAAAACAATGAAGTGCCTCCATACTTTTCCACATGTAATTTATGCTATAATTGTCTAAGTGTTGCACACATCAAAAAAAAAAAAAACAGCAAAAAGATCTCATTTTGAGAAATGACAGGTTAGATAATTAGATTTTCCCTCATTAAAGGAATCACCCTTAGTGACAGACACCAGAAATGATTATATTACGTATTATATTAATATTAAAAAATATAAATCCTTCAGCAGTTTTTCAAAAGAGCCTCTTCACTAATTGCCGAACAGATACGTGGCCAGCCCCCGCCTACGGTAGAAGCATCTGAAAAATGGGATAAGGTGCTGGCTCACAGGGCCTCTTTCTAGACCTTTCCTTACACTACAGTGGGGACACCTGTGATCCCCAGCAGCTATCACTCTGCTTGGCAAATGACCTTCTCAGAGATAACCCTAAGGTCAACTCCTCTTAGAATGTATCTCTGAATTATCAAATTCCAAGTTAGTGATAGTATGGATAAAGTACTAACTGGCCTATATCTCACAGAAAATCCCTGCACGATTTCCCCTTAATTACAGAAATTAGCTTACTAACATTTTCATCCCCTTTGGGAATGTAAACATTTAGACCTTAAGAAAATGGAGTCACTAGAACATGTTCCCAAAGGATGGAGCACTTCATCTGGAGATCTGAAGGAAAAGCCTAGGCACCAGAAGTAGTCTTGCCTTGAGATAGAAGAAAGGACTATTACACTTCTCTGTCCTCCTCATGCCCTGCACACACAGAACATGACAACACTGGGCTGGCACACCTGGCAAATGGATGAGCCACTCCATCACCCAGGCCTCACCTGGACAGCTCCCGAGGCAAGTTGCCAGGATTCTCAACAGGCTTCTAGCCCGTAAGCTGCACAGCGGTTCTGAAGCCCTCTATAAACCTTTTCAAGTTTTTAACTGATAGGAACAACGTTAACAATTTCTTCTGCTGCACTGAAACTTAAAGCCTATTCTTGGAGGCACATTCTTAAGTATACTGCTGTGGTGCCCCGCCCAAGCCCCCTGCGGGACCAAGGCACTATTCCCCAGCCATGGGGAGTGTTGACTGATGAGGGTTCTTACGAGTTCTTCTCTGGAAGTGGCCCTCAGCTGAAGACAGCTGCTCTAAGGTCATGTACCCTCCCCTGGGATTAGCTCCAATCTAGGGACTGGGTGGGGTGATAGAGGATAAAGGCTGGCCCTCTTGCCTCAAGGCAGACTATTCTGAAGGGACAGCCCAGTCCCAGAGGGTCCCAGAGGTTCCAGCCACGACTGCAAAGCATTTCCACTCCTCCTCAGCTCACTGCTGCTCCTTTCGCTCCCCAGATACTGATCTTGACAGCACCCCCCTCCCTCCGGCCCCGCCTAAAGCTTCCTACCCATAAATCTTTGTCTCATAGTTTATTTCTCAGAAATTCTGACTCACGACAGTTACTTAGAATTGTTTTAGATTGTAGGCATTTTTAAATATGCCAAATAAAGACCAAATTCTTAGGCCACCTCAGGCATGCACATATTCTTCATTCATAACCAAACACCAGGGAACAAGCCCCGTGCGGATGGATCGGATGGAATGTCTGCAGAAACTCTGTCCAGCACTAAGGATGAGGGATGACCACAACAGGAGCTCTCAGAGAGCTCCAATAGCAGTACCAGGGAAATACACACCTCTGTGTACACTAACTAACCTACAATCCTAGGTGAGAAAAGCAAACACGGAAGTGTAAACAACAGTACTCTGGAAGCACAAAAGAGAGAGCAACCGAGCCTGTCTCAGGCAATCAGAAGTGTGTGCTCTGTCTTCACGCCTGAAGAGAGGGTGGCGGCGGTGGTGGCGGCGGTGGCCTCAGTGGCTCGGGGTGGGTCGTTTTTAGCAGAGAACACGGTATTTGTGAAGGCAACTGGTAAATGCTACTGGGGACGTCTAGCTCAATCAGAGCTTGCCTGAATCCTCTGGAGCTTCCTGCCCTCTGTACGTAACTGAAAATGACACCAATACCAGTGGAAAATAAGACTAGTCCAACAGAGTGCTTCCTTTGCACTTGATGACGATTTCAATGGTTTTCTGGGAAAAGGAGAGAATCAAGGAAGTTCTTCCTAAAAGCTGCTGGTACCCTACATGTGAGCTTATTTTCCCTCTTGGTCATCCAGCCATAGTGGGGAGGGAGGAGCGAGGGAAGGTGAGGATCTAAACAGGGCCAGGTAGATCAGAAAGAGCATTTTGTTCTCATGCTGAAGGGTCTGGCCCTTACCTTGTCAGTAGATGATGACAGTTACTGCAGATTTTAAGGAAGAAAGCAGCATGAGGATTAGAGGAGCTTGGTTGAGCAAGGCATCTCCTGCGCCTGCCCACACATGAGATTACGAGGGCTGAACCTAAGGCTGTGGTGGTAGATTTGAGAGATGTTTACAAGGCAGTACCTGCTGGGTCTGACACACCTAAGCTGGAGTCTAAGCCCAGCGGGTATCTAGCTGAGTCAACAATTCACTGCCCCTCCATTAGCCATGCTTCTCATCTATAAGTGAGACATCTACTTCACACATGCTTTGTAGCCCAAGTGGGTAATGGGTATAAAAGGCTCAGGGTGGCTTAGGATACCAGGCGATATGCTAAGTATTCAGCAGACATAAAGCATTACTAGCACAGTGGTGACTTCCAAATCTAAAGCAGGTAGTTTCATATGCAGTTACTGTGGGCTGCAGATTGGCTAGTCCTCTCCCCTTAGGACTATTCTCACTCTAGCGGCACCTCCCACAGACTTTGGCGACCTAGCTGAGCCGAGGACTGCCACATCCGCCACACCTGAGACTGCCTAGTGGGACAGCGGGAATCCAGGCCCCGCTCTACTGTTCTGCTTGCTAAGATGGGTGCCCTGGTGTGAGCTGCATCTGTACAGAAGGGGTAGCTTTTTCTAAAGGGCACTAAGGTGTTATCTGGACTAGCTGTGGCTGTGTCCAGGCATATGAAATCTGTCCTTCATTCTCTTTTCCTCTCTGAAACATTCAACAAAAGTTTTGTGTCCCATGTGCTACCTATCAGTGGAGGTTATTTGTCAAGAGCCCAGGCTGACTGAATGAGCTTCAAAGGCATCACGAGGAGCCCTGACTACAGAATGGCTGGGAAGGAAGAAAGGGGAAAGGGGAGAAAGTATTTATTAAGCTCCTACTATGTCCCATGAATAATATTTTTGTGATTTTTCTCTCATTCAAGTCAATGGAAAATAGGAACAGGGGCTGGGGTATATTCCTAAATGGACAGGCAAGAACCTGAGACCAGCTGGAGGAGCTAGACACAGGACCTCCAAAGGTAACATGTTCAGAAGGCTAGGAAATCTGGGGTGGGGGAGGTCACTGGTGGGGTGGCACAGCTCAGAAGAGCAAAAAGGGAAAAAGTGCTGTGCCCTTGACTTTGTTCAATGACCCAGGAGAAAACGAGAGGCATGTGTCCCCTCTCTGGTAATATTTTGTCACCTCACAGACTTGAGTGACAGACAGCAAGAGGGCTGATGTTTATGCGTTAAAAACATACATCTTGGTGTCACAGGAGAGTGAATGGAAGGTTGTAAATGAAACCCCTGGAAACAGACCTGCTCTAGTCTGACCACAGAGTCTAAGCACTGTTGGATCCAGTGCCTACATGCAAACATGTGGTTATAGAATGTCAGAGGTAATTATTAAAAAAATTTTTTTTAAATGTCTATTTAGTTTTGAGGGGGGTGCGGGGCAGAGAGAGAGGGAGACACAGAATCCAAAGCAGGTTCTAGGCTCTGAGCTGTCAGCACAGAGCCTGATGGCGGACCTCAAACTCACAAACTGTGATTAGGACCTGAGCCGAAGTCAGATGTTTAACCAAATGAGCCACCCAGACACCCCAGAAATAATTATTAAAAAAAGAAAAGATAGAGGAGTTGAGTTGGCTCTTTCAGAACTTGATTCTGAAAACCAGAGGTATTTGGAAAACAAAACAAAACAAAACAAAAACACATAACAGTGCTCCCCTCATCACTGCCACCTGAGCAGGCAGCACCCGTGAGTCCTTACGGAGCACAGGTACGGTGGTAACTTCCCACAACCAGCCCAGAAGCAGATGTTCTTTTCCTTTCTTCTCAGATAACAGGTTAAGTGACCTCCCTAGATCATCCAGCAAGGCAGTGGTGGAGGCAGAATTCAAACCTGGACCCAACTCGAGAGCCCATGCTGGGAGAGTTGTACCAGTCTGCCGGCCCATCCCCTGCCAATAAGGCTGTGCGGGGGGCACTGTCGCACATGTGACCTAAGATTAAAGACAAATGGAATGAGGTTTTTTGAAAGTAAATGGCAAATTCTGTCCTTGTTCTCAGTCCAAAAAGTCATTTATTCAATGTCTTTTGGGAATAAGTTTTCCACAAAAATGCATTTTCTAGCTAATTGATGCTTCCCCAGATTTGTTGTACGTATTGTGTTTCTCTGCCTTCTTAGAGTGATTATCCAGAACATAATGGAACTGCTTGTCCTGCTTCACGACTATCATTTCTCAACAACAAGCACAGTGGCCAACATAGGGTCATTCACGAGGATAGCTTTTGGCTTCTCAGTCTCTCCTCTCGCTCCTGTGAGTAGGCGTTCTTTGTCCCATCGTTACTGTGTCCTATTCTAATTAATTCGGCCTCTCTTTTCTTTGTTCTACCAATTTGTTGCACTAGGGCATTTGTTTTAGTTGTTTGTTCTTGAAGGTCCAGAGGGGAGTCCTCTCCCGACATGTGAGCTGGTACTGCGCTAATGTGACTTGCACGTTACTCCTCAGTTTAAAATCTATTTTTTTCCTAGAAGGAATTATAAAAAAATTAAGTGATTACCCTTAGGGAAATGGGTTGGCAGAAACCAGTGGGAGGAGTAAAGAGAGAGGTGTTTTTTTTCCCCCCCATTTAATGATTTTAATTAATTGGGATGATCAAATGTTGTATGTGTTTTAGATTTACCTTAAGAATGTCAACAGTGGTTATCTGGGCAGGGAGATTTTTGACCTCCCCCCCTCCTTTTTAAAAACAACCTGATCGATGTTATACAGTGATATCTATGTGTGGATGTACGTATGTATATATATTTGTATCTGCAACATAAATATGTACACACAAGTATAAACATTAAAAATGGTGCTGGGTGGCTCAGTTGGTTAAGCGTCCGACTTGGGCTCAGGTCATGATCTCATGGTTGGTAGGTGTGAGCCCTGCACTGGGCTCTGTGCTGATGGCTTAGAGCCTGGAACCCTGCTTTGGGTTCTGTGTCTCCTTCTCTCTCTGCCCCTTCTCTGCTCGCACTCTGTCTCTCTCTCACCCTTAAAAATAAACATTAAAATTTTTTTTAAATGGTTATGGCAATAACTTAAGAAATCTAAATTTTTTCCCTAATGATCCATTAAGTGACAATACTTGTATACTTTGGTTGGAAATTCTAAATTTTCTTTGGAAGTAACCTCTGTAAGCATGTGTGTGTTTGTGTGTGTACTCCTATTTTAAAGCTCTGCGGTTCCTAAATATCTCTTGAAAAGTTTCTGGGGCAGCCGGGCAATTTCCAAATCTAATTTCCAAGAAATTCTTTAAGTCTTCAAAAACAAATTCTCCCATGGCACATTTTTTTATGAGTACAACCCATACTGAGAGATATAAAATGGAACTTCCCAACAATTTTCCAAAAACTATTTATTGACTTAAATTGTGGGATTTCATTTTATAGTCAGTTTTTCTCCAAAAAAAAAAAAATTAAATAGAACACATATAATTGCGTGTTTAAAGGCAAAGATACAAATATAAGATCTCATGAAAAAACATAATCAAAGAATCACTGAAAGTGCTGTTATTTACTTCATTTCTTAAAACTTACTCCATTTGAAAAAACATACTTGGGAACGTCAAAATGATAGTTTCATTTCCCTTACAAGTATATCTACTCTGAAAACATTATATAGGAGAGTATAACGGGTGTGGCCCCTCTGATGAAGTTCTTCAACTTCTAATATTACTGATCCTATTAAGCATAGATTGTTAGAAAGTTTTTTTGTTGCCCCCGGTAACTATTTTGGTTGACTTTTACTTCCCCTTGCTTTTTGACACTGTGCAGGAAGTATGTTGAGGAAAACACAAAGTGACTTCTCCAAATCAGGGCAGGTTAGTCTTATTTTCTTATCATCATTGTCACTATCATCATGACATACTGAAAGCTTTTTATTATTTGGGCTCCGTGTCTCATAAAGTAGCTGGAGCCTTCCCTTTCAGACTGATACAATCTCTGTCATAGTATGGTAGGCAGGAGGAATTCTGAACTGGGTATCCAGAAAAGAGCTGGTTCCTGACTGTGTAGGCTTGCCTGGGTTATCTAATGCACAGGCTGATGCCCAAGCAACCATGTAAATAAAAAAAAAAGCAGGAAAGCCAAGAGAACAATGAGAACAGAGTTTGGGCACATAGTAAGCACTCAGTGAATAGTTGGTGAATAAATGAATAAGATGATTCTACCTATATAACACAAGTGATCTGAACAAAATGATATAACCTCCCTCTGCAAGATTCTATTAAAAATGCAAACTGTTCTTGTGGCTCTGGCCTGTAAGAAAAAATAGACTGAGCAATAGCATAGAAGCAGAAATCAGAGTAAGTCAGACAGCCTTCATCTTTCTCTTTCCATAGGTATAAATTGAGATTCCACAGCCAAGGATCTACTCTGCAGTAAACTAACTTAAAAAGTGACCAAACTAAATTTGGGATACCAAAACACTTGTTAAAAAGTTGCCAGGGGTGCCTGGGTGGCTCAGTCAGTTAAAGTGCCCAACTTTGGATCAGGTTATAGTCTCACAGCTTGTGAGTTTGAGCCCCAAGTCGTGTTCTGTGCTGACAGCTCAGAGCCTGGAGCCTGCTTCGGATTCTGTGCCTCCATCTCCGTGTCTCTCTCTCTCTCTCTCTCTCTCTCTCTCTCTCTCTCTCCCTCTCCCCTGCTCACACTCTGTCTCTGTCTCTCTCTCTCTCTCAAAAATAAATAGACATTAAAATTTTTTTTTTAAAACGTTGCCTGGGGGAGGTCAGATTTTAATTTTAGGAAATCAATTGAAGTCCTGTGAATTCTCACCATATCAGATGATCACAGTAACATTCATTTAAGAACAGTAAATGACAAAGCTTAAGAGAAATAATCTGGAGATTATCCGCACCCCTTTTTGTCCTTGCTACTGCACCCCTTTCTAATATGGATCACTTAGACACTAAGAAAGATAAACAGCAGCTCTTCATGGAATCACCAAGTTGAAAAAGCCCTTAAAGGTCAGGGTTTAATTACCTGAATACAGCCAGAAACTGTACTTGTGAAACAGAACTATATAGAAGTAAGATCTCATCCTTCTTTTGCCACAACATTTTTCAAAGAAGCCAATACACCACTCATTCTCCTAATCACAATATATTGTTTTTTGTAAATTTATAAAAAAGCACAGATATTATGAAGACATATCATTATTAGAACAGCATTTTGATACTAGGAGCATGACTATATTATGTGGATATTTTAAATTTAGGAAGATGTGATTATGAATTTTAATTAATACTGCTATCTTTTCAATCTGAATTTGAATGGAAGATTCTTAAGATTAGCTTAGGCTTCCACTTAATACAGAAATCCTCTCTACAGCACATTTTATGTAAAAGATTATATAATAAAAGATTAATGCAGCAACTTTAATATTTATACATTTAATTTAAAATTCCATAGGAGGTGATAAATGTGAATTGCTATTATTTCTGTATTCCTGAAATACAGATTTTGAACAAGCGGTTATGGTATTTAAATGTGATCTTTTTATTTTAAATCATTGCCAATTATATACGGAGATTTCTTGCACTGTTAATATGATTCATAATACAAAGCCTGTACTTAAAAACTTATTTCAAAATTAAGTTGTAATTCTTTTAGGCAAAATATAGTAAATATTTCTGGCTAGTACATATGATAATATGCATAAAAACAGCATTTAAGTCATGTAATCTGAGAACTGATTTGTCAAATACTGCCAGAGAGCACCTATGAAATAAAAAAAACAAAACAAACAAACAAAAAAACCCTCAGTGTGAGCTTCCAAATAAAGTGTAGTGTTAAAATAACCACAAAATATAGAGTGACCATATTTGGCAAGAAAAGAGGCTGGTGTAAACTTCATAAAAACCACATCACAGCCAGATTTGGCATCACCAAGGTATGACATGAGAGGGGACTCTTGTTCTAAACAACAGTGCCACTCAGCGGCTGAACAATGGTAGTGAACTGATCAACAGTATGAATGGAGGGTGGGCAAAAAGAAAAATGGAATTTTGGAGAAGGCAATGATAATACTGCAGGCAAAAAGATATACTATGTTGCCATGGTAACTGTACCTTGGAGGTCAGTTAGAGTCTGGACAGGAACAGAAACCTGAGCATCGCTTCCTGTAACTACATCGCCTGGATTTCATAAGAAAAAATAATTAGATTTCATAAAAAGGAAAAAAAATCAAGTTTACTTTTTTTCATACTTAATGTAATACTTTTATCAACCTAATTACTAAAGGTACAGTAAAACAAAATACAATCTTAGAAAAATTAATATAAAATAGTTTTTAAAGGAATTAATTTTTTAAAAGTATTTCCTAAAAGGTTTCTGTGAATATTTTTCTTCAAGAAAAAAACAAGTTTCTATTAGTCTAAAACATAAGAAACTTGAGAAATCAAATGATTTTTCTGAGCAGGTTTAATTATGCTACAAATAGTAATGTGGTTTCATATTTTCTTTCTTAAAAAAAATTCTTTATCCAAAAGTAAATATGCATTTATTACAAAGCAGGCATTTTTTTGAAACGCATTTCCTCCTACAACAGAGAGAAATTATTTTTAACTAAACTTGACACCAGTTTCTACAGTGATAAGATAAATACCTAAACAAGTTCTAATTTCATAGTTAAGTATTGAAAAGATTTCATAAGCTACCACATGTACTTATAAATGTCAACATGTAAAAATAAATCTGTGAACTGCACACCCTTTAAACTTGATATACTTATGATAGGCGAGATTTCATTCACAAATTGGACCTATGGTAAATGCTTAAAATAAAGAAGCGTTCAACTTCAAAAAATAGACAAAGGAAATAGGGAAAGAGGGCGTGCATTCTAAAAGTACAGGAGAGAAAGGAAAAGGAGAACAGGAAATTCTGTGAAGAACTTGAGGTACACTCCCATTTAGAAGGAAGACTTTTCGGTTCTCTGATTTCTTCCTTCCTGGCCAAGTTCAACATTAGGCACAGTCACTGTCAACAGAATTAATCCTCTGGCTGTATCAGCATCTGAAGGTCTAAGTTACTGTGAAATTCATAAACTAAAATCCAAGTCTTCTACAAAGACACTGTAGTTTCCAGGTTTGATAATGCAGGATTAATAGACTTGCTTGCCCTGTACCTTTCATATAATAGCAAATCAATTTTGGAATTATATAACATACCCTCAAGTGTTTTGACCACTTGCTACAATTATAATTGACAGCACAGCCAGCTTATCTGCAAATTACTGGGTTGTAATACTATCATCCCATCCATTAACAGTACATGCATTTATATATGTGTATCTATATCTCCTGTAACTGAAATAAAATCTATAAATGGGTACACACTCCAAACCAGCTTTCAACGGAACTTATCAGGTCCTGAATTTTCATAATACAGTTACCTGTCTGTTCACTGATAAATGGCATGCCTATCTTCTGTTTATTTGAAGGAGATTTTCAATTCTATGCCTGTTACCCACTTTTCTCTGCTGCTTCTGGATTACCTATTAGTGTATAATTTAGAGACTGAAAACTCATTTTAGTATTAAATATCACCAGAAAGTAGTGGAGGAATATCTGCGCCCCCTCTTCTTTCTTTCACGACCCGACTCCCAACACATACACAAACCGCACTTTGCGTTCCCAGCAACACATACATGAATTTTGGGTTTTCCATACAACTCTCATCCTACGGAAGCCTAAATGTTCGAGAGTTAACTAACCTACAAAAACCACAAGCATTTTCATCTTTACTAACAGCCATTATTCAAAGCAACTTTCAAATTTTCCGGCAGAGAACACTACAAAGGCTATTACATTCTCTCTCCTCAAAGGCCCTAAGTAGGTGACTCTGTTCTGACATAGTAAGAAGCCGTATTCCAACGCAAGCCTCCTGACAGGCTACGTACTGTGCTCACCAATCTCTGGGACCAGGTGACACAGCTGCAGATCTGTCACTGTCACAGCACAGCGGGATACTTGTGGGAAACACCAGCATAAAGAACGAATGAATGCTGGAGACGTATTTTTTCCTTGTAGCATTACCAAGTGTATCTTTACAGATGTTTGGAGCTGGGAGGCTCCCCAGGGAGCAGTCCACACCTCTTATTTCAGGGCGAGGAGACATGGTCAGAAGGCTTCAGGACTGTGCTTACGGTTCATTTCATGGGCAAGTCAGTGAGAGGGAGCAGCAACCTAGCTGGTTTCTACTTGGATCAACTGTTCTCTTCGCCTTTTACTCCGTTTCATTCAAATCCTTATGCAGGGAGGGACATTTGCAGGAATGTTTATCTTTAAGAGGAAGGTAGACAAGCTTTTCGTGATTGACACGAGGAGAATGAACCAGAAAGAAAAAGAAGAGCTGCCACACAAGGAGACGTTCTTTCAGCACGGGGATCAGTTACAAAATGCCCTAGTGATACTCATGTTCCAAGTACTTTGCTTAAGTGCTCTGTTGTCTCCTTCTAACTGGGGACTTCGTTTTCATCAGTCGTTCCATCCTCGTGCGCCTCCTTCTCACTTACTGTGATATTAATACTTGACATTTCCTTAGAGATACAACTTTATATTTCTATAGTCATTTGGCTTGGTTCCTCTGAAGATTTAAGCTACAGCATTAAGAGATTCTCTGACTCATTTGCCTGCCATCAGTTAGAATTACTACTGACTATGGCTTGTTATCAAAGCAATACTGAAATCATATTTGGTTAGAACAATAAAACAGTACAATTAAGAAATATTGAAAATAACATTCATTTCCATTCTGAAAGTGGGCATGTCTCCTGGCATTAAAATACATTTACAATGTGTTAATGATTTGAAGTCTTCTTTTCTTTCAATCATGTGTGACAACTCTACATTGAAAAGAAAAGAATGTAGTTTTACACGAGACATTCCTGTGTAAGGCAAACTCAATATTCTAACAGAAACTTATATACTAACTATACAAAGTCTAATACTTCATATAGGCAATGGTAGATAATACCCTGTAACTGACGGAAGAATAAACATGCACACACTCGTTAGTGAATTCAATACTCATTATTTTTGTGCCATTGGGGAATAAAGTCCACTTAAGTCTGCCAGCTTAAATGCCAAGAATTTAAAATTTTTAACAATTTTAGATGCAATCTTCTTAAATAGAGTGTATGGGAACATGGTTTAAGGTCTTCTAACTGATTCAATATTACTGTGGTTGCTGTCAACACCGGTCATCGAACACGGCTAGAACAAGGGTCCCTTTAAGATGTGAATGAGGCATGGGTCAGGATATTTGTGCCCTGACAACTGAATGGCCACAGGCTCTGTGCTTTGTGAGGTCTTAGGATTGAATTCTGTAGATTTTCTGCCATCATGTTCCTATTTCTTGCTTCTATAGTATAGACAGCAGAGTCCCACCACTAAAAATAAATGCAGCTGTTTCTAATCTGCTGTGAACAGGGGCACTTAATATATAGGTCTCTGAAAAGAGTGGAAAATAAGAGCATAAAGGTTCTGAGTAGGAACCTGAAGGGCTCTCCTACGAGTTAAATACATGCGGGAGACGAAGCACCAGAAAAGCCCGGAAACAGACCACACACTTACTTGAGGCTGGGTGGCAAGAGCGCCCCTCACTCGTAGCAGCACCAGCAGCGGCCCTGCTCGCCAAATGAGAGCTTTGGATCTGGTGGTCTCCCAGGTCTCCTCTGCTCTAGCATTCTAAGGCTCTAAATTGTAGGGCCTGGACTCACAGACTGACTTTGGCTGCTAGAGATTCTGTTTAGCCTTCCCCGTAAGGGTACAGTTCATATTGCTCATGGGTAAAGCAGCTGGATGAGCGACCGCAAGCCTAGGGGCAGCACGCTTTCTTCAAACCGGCTGCGCAGATGGATGCTACGACCAGTGAAGCCCATGCTCTTGGAACGTCCCATTTCAGACTATACACCATTACACGTTAGCAGAGATCGCATCAACTGCTTTCAAGTTCTGTGTTGTGATAGTCTGTGCCATACTCTACGGGCATCCAGAGGACTCGAATGCAAGTATCCTAGGATATAGATGCTAAAGAAGTACCTTAACAAATTACTTCATAAAATGGTCTTATTAAAAACGATACAGGATCTGATATTCCAACTGAAAAAAAAAAACGAATCTAACAGATTTTTAAAAATTAGGTTTTGCATTAATTTCTATCTCTAGGAAGTTGGTTCCTCACAGGCAGGTGAGGAAATCCCAGGCTATACTGTGAGCGTTTCGTTCGATTTATTACGATTGTTTCCTTACCTTTGTTCAATTGCACTGGCATGCTTTCCGATTTCATCAGTCTCTGCTGCTGCTGCTGCTGCTGCTGCTGCTGCTGCAGGGGATGCCTGGGGACCTCTGCCAGGGTCCTGGTGGGAGGCACAGCAGTGGAGGAGCCTCCACTACTGCCCGCTGGTACAGGGCCACCCGCACTGCCTGGGGCCATTGCTGGAGAAATCAACTTTCTTCCAAAATTTATCAGGCTATTAGAGACCTTATTTATATTCAAGGGAGCACCTTTGACGTTGGCCCTGTAGAAAAAAAATTAGGTGGAGAAACATTACTTAAATTAGAGGACAACTCTATGTCACATATTCCAATTGGTATAAAAACACATCTTACCTGCTTGAAAAAGGCCATTTACTGGAACAGCTACACAAAGCGAAAGTGAAAATGTAAAAGTGATCACAAAATAATACAACAATAAGGTTCTTTGAGGTGGCTTATGGAAAATAGTCTTTTTACTGTTCGTTCGTTCATTCATTCATTCATTCATTCATTCATTCATTCAACAAATGGGGCCTATTTTGTGCTAACACTGTGCTCGGTTCTGGGGATGCAGTTGTCCACAGCAGACGTAGTTCCCTTCCTGGAGTTTTCAGTGTAGTAGGGAAGAAATATATTAAATAATCGCGTAAAAAAAGCATGGTTAAAGCCTGTGATAAGGACTCTAAAGGAGACGTCCAGGGCTCAGCAAGCCTTGGATAGAAGGCTTGAAATGAAGCCGACAGCAGATTTCCCACAAGCCCTGGCATGTGGGTATTAGGCCACATTTAATCTGATTTTGAAAAATAAACGTGTCTGAGAGTCACAAAGTAAATTCAATAAAAGCTGTACAGAATCGCCCAGTTCCTGAGAATTGCAAGTTGCCCTCACCACCCCGACCATCCCGGCTCTCCACATCCTCCTTCCCCACTGCCCTGCTTCACTTTTCCTGATGGCACTACATACATATTCTATTTGATGGGTTATTATTTGTTCATCTCCTCCAATCCCGAAGATAAGGGGTTCTGGTCTGTCTGCTATGCTGCTGTTGCCTAGTGTATAACAGGTGCTTTATAAATATTTGTTAAAAGGGAGCTGCACGTCCAGGTAGCTGAAGTCTTTCCACCTCTACAGTGAAGAGTCCCGGCTCCTAGCGATGGCCAGCCTCTCTCACTGTGCTCTGGATTCCAAGCTCTGACCTTCTGAGATCGTTGCCCTCGCACCTTCCTCTCCTGAATCATTTTCTCCTTCTCTGTAGTGGCATTCCCATTAGCATACAACCATGGTGTGTGTGTGTGTGTGTGTGTGTGTGTGTGTGTGCGCGCGTGTGCATGCTCACACAAGCGCCCTTGCTAACTTATCCTGTGAACCCTCATCTCTTCCTAGTTACCATCCCACTTCTCCTCCTTCCTCATGACATATTTTTTCAAAAAGCTGTCTTATGTGCTACTTCTGCTTCTTCGGTCCTAGGCCCACTCAGGTCTGGTTGTGGCCTCCTTGCCAATGTGCAAAAACTACTCCTCCTAGTCATGGATGACCTCCACAGTGCAGAGCTGAAGGCTCACTCTTATTTTATTCTACCCTTGTCAATGGTTGACCCCCTTACCCGCCGCTCCTCTCATACACTTCCTCGCTCGGCTGCCATGGTTTGCCAGCACCTGTGTGACAGCCATCTGGCAAACAGAAGACCCCAAGTAAACATTTGTCAACTGAATGACTACCTCCCAGATGATTCGTAATCTTGAAGTATCTCAGGGGTATTATCTTGAAGACCAGTTACGATTATAAATTATTTTAGTTGCAGGAGGTAGTCCCACTCCACAACAATACCAAAGTTTGTATTTTTATTGCCCAAATCATTAGTAGAAGCTTATTTTCTCACATTTTGCTTCTTTTTTCCATAAAAGTAGGAGATCGAAAATCAAGTTTGAGGGATACATTTACTTGATTTAACTTGAATTTTACTATCATTTCCTTCTCTCAGATCTACCTGACAGCTCTTACATAGTAATTCTCCTACATTTTATAGAACAGCTGTATCCTTGGCGTTGCTAGATACAGCTCTAAGATAGAACTGATCCATAGTCCTATAATAAAAGAGAACACTATGCTTCTTCCTTTCATCAAGTTTTTCTTTAATGGTACTCGCTAATATTATGGGCTACATATCGGCGACTTACATTACTTTGGAGCTAGGACAAATCATATTTAAAACCTGGAATTCGGCTTTATAAGAGAAAGAGTTGCTCATTTACAACTCAACGAAATGTGAAAAAAATTTTCAAATGATTCTTTTTGTATCAAGTTATATCTTTAAGAACTGAGCTATTTCATGCCCTTCCAAAAATTGTTGAAAATAACATTTCCTAATGGAGATAAGGATATATCGTGATTATACACCACTTACTTCCAGTTTCCCGCTGCTTCCTAATGAAGTACGGCATTCTCAATTTACAGACACTACAGCTTAGCAACAGAGAAGGCACTCAATACATGTTTATTGAAAAATAAATGAAGGAAATGAAAAGAACTCGTAAGTTGTGGATTAGGAAGGCATTCACCTCTGGCACTGTATTTCACTCAGCAGCCTGCATGCAATCCCATGTCTTGTTGCATTTTAGTTTTGCTTGTTTGAAGGCAAGATTCATAATTCACAGATATGAAGAAGTTAAAATGTTGTTACCCTTTTTTATGAACAAAAATGTACTAGTCAAATTCCCATACTGCCAGCTGTAAAATTTATATGTTGATAAAAGTACTAAGAAACTGCTAGAGCATTATCAAGAGAATATGGTTAATGCATCTTCATTAGTACTAATAAGCACAAAAAACATAGATCAAGCTCATGCCGAGCAATTTTTCATCTGAATACCTCTTAAAAGGGGATGAACGCTGTTTTCCTTTTTTGAGTATTTTTTGTTTTTAACCAACTTCCCCCCTCATTCACTACCCACTGCTTCCAGAAGAATATTTTCTTCTCAAAACAACTATTGAAGGTGACTCTTCAATTATTACAGATATAAACAACTGTAAAACATGTACTTCTAGGACAAACATGCTGTCCATAGTGTGTTTGTTTTTCAGGATGATAATTTTTTGGCCAAAGGTAGCTAAACACAGATCTTAAATATCTGTAGCAGCATTCTTTACTGGCTGTGATGTACGTTATTAAGTCATGTGTGCTGAGTCAATGAAAATTACTGCGTTTGTCAGAGATCTGATGGACATTGAGTACTGGGTTGGATTAACAATGGAGTGTAACGTGTAAACACTGTTGAAATAAATAGTAAGAGGACTCTGGAGTTAACAAGGCATTATATAAGTCTAATGAGTAACTAATTTTGTGTAATCAAAGTCTTTCATTATTACTATTTACTACATACTCTTATTAAGTAATAAAAATAGTACCATATAGGAGGGATTGTCTTCAAATTGTTGCCAAGACCCTACTTTCTGCACAGCCTCATTTAGCAGGTTAAATCAGTAGCGATGGGACACTTACCTGAAGATTCAAGAGTCATCAAAACAACTGCATCAGAACCCAACCTGGCTTCACTGTTGGGCCCCTTTGGTTCACTTTCTAAAACTGGGTGACTCTTGCTGCCTCTTGCCACCCACCTGATCTCTTACCGCCTGACTTTCTAACCCACGCTCTCCTGAAAGAGCTTCTAGTGTTTCCAATGTCTTCTTAACTGCCAGAGGCATGAGCTGTTTTCATTCAACTTCTAAAACTTTTCTAAAGCTTAAAAAAACCAACCAACCAAACAAACCAAAAACCCAGAACATTATCACATGATCACGTTTGTAAAAACTCTCCACAGCCACGGAGATTTTCCTCTCCTGTTATGCAAGCTTTGACACCACCTCAGGCTTTCTTCCTTTCTACCTATGGATTTGTTTTTCAGGTCTGATATTAAGTATCTAATATTTACTTAACTCCTTTTTCAATAAAATTTTGTTACATGCTTGTTTATATTTTTGTCAAAGGAAGAGTTTTCCATTTATTTGTAATTATTTTTCTCAATATGCTAGTTTATATTTTTCTTATTATTTCCTTTCTGTGTTCCCAAAGGTTGAATGCTTGGTTCGTTCATCCACTCATCCATTCATTCACTTGTTCAGTTCCCTCTCTTTCCCAATAAAAGCATTTAAAGATATACATTTGCATCTGATTATAGCAACAGCATCACAGTTTTTCCCACACGTTTTCTAAATAGTCCATTGGCTCAATTGTTATTTAGGTACATTTTAAAGTTTCAGATGGCTGGGTTTGTTTGTGTTTAAATATAATACCCAATTTGTTGTACTGAATAGAAATAGAAGTATCAGAAGACTGAAAGTGGGGAAACTGTTCTAATTTTTCAGAAGGATTGTAGAGACCACGAACCAGAAAATGGACTGGCTTATTAAAATTTTTTTTCCTAATTACTTGAAAATGGTTGTAGTCTCTCACAAGTAGCCAGTATGGGTCACTAAAAACAAGTCATTCTAAGGCAACTTTATTTCTTATCTGAGGTGTTAAAGTCTGTAAGATTTACCAAGGTATGTCAGTGCCGTGGATAGAATGAAAGATAATGCATCCTCAGTTATAGTTGGAGAACTGTACCTCAAGTTTATTGTTGAATGTTCTAGCACCCACCAAAGACTTCTGGTGATGACATGTGTCTCAGACTTGGTTCACAGACCTGCTCACCAGTCCTTTTTATAAGCTCATAATCTTCCTTCCATCAATGAGCTGCATAACTGGGGAGAGTTATGTAGCCTGCTCTCTGCACTGAAGTTTCCTTATCTTTAAGACAAGGGGGCTGGATTATTGATATTTTGGGTTCCTTTTAGATAGAAAATTCTATAATTTTGTGACTGGAAAGAGAACAAGTGCTTACTGAATTTGAGACTAAAGGCCTGCAGAGACACCTAATCTATTAGACAAAGGAATCAAAATATAAAATACTCTCAACAGGCTAGCATGAGAAATGAATTAAACAGATAAAATTTAACAAAGATAAATAGAATCTTAAGCACTTAGGTTAAACCTTTTTATAACTGCACATTACACACAGAATAGAGAGGCATGGGTTAACATGAGTTCACATTAAAACAACAACAACAACAACAACAACAACAACAACAACAACACCCAAACATTAGTGTTTTAGTTTGGTCTGCTAGGCTAATCTGAGCCCACAGGGACACTGCTGAAGAAAAGTAAGATTCTTAGCCTGTGTTAATACTAAATGAGTGAACTTTTGGTTTCCAGTCTGGCATGTAACAAGCTTGGAAGTTTCCATTTTGTCCTAACAACCAGAAAGAGTTGAATAAATTGAAAAAAAAAAATCAACAAATTTTTCTTAGATCCATAGCGTAAACTGCTGTCCCCAAATCAGACAGACTGACAGGTGACTACAGAGAATCACAACTTCCTGGAGCAGAGACCCATAGGAAGCAGCGCTGGAGTAGGGAGATATGAAGTACAATTGACAAATCTTACTAGGGGCTCAATGGGGACCAATCTGACAGATAAAAACTCCGAGAGGGACCCAGTCTTGAGGGGGTAGCCCACACTCCTGAGTTTTATCTACTGGAGTTCTACCGATGGGAGAAAAATTGTGCATCCAACAGGTGGAATGGAAGGGAACCATTTTGAAATACATCTGAACATTCTGTTTTTCTCAACAAAGTCTGCCCTCAGGAGAAATCATTCAACCCAAGTCTAACCTGCTGAGGTTTTATCAGAGCTTAACTGACCTGGAGGAAGGGAAATACCCAACCTCACACCCCTCTAGTCACCCTGTCCCACCCACGTTGGGGAGGCGGATGAGAGGCATGTGTGTTCACAGTCTGAAGGCACAGGCTCACAAAAAGACTGACCCCTAATCACAGGACTATAGAATGGTTCTTCTCCTCCCACACCTTATCACCACATTACTGTAAGTCCATTTACAGCAGTTCCTTTTACCCACTACATATATCCAACTATCACAAAAAATTTATATAAGACTTACTGAAAAAAAGTAGAAAGACACAGTTTGAAAAGACAGAGCAAGCATCAGAATCAGATTCAGATATAGCCAGCTCTATCTGTTGGAATTACCAGACTGGGAATTTAAAAGAACTATGATTAAAATGCTAAGGGCTCTAATGGATAAGGTGGACAGCATGCAAGAACAGGTGGGAAATGTCAGCAGAGAAAAGAAAATTCTAAGAAAGAAAGAAAAAAAGAATGAAGATTAAAAAAAAAAACCTATAACAAATGAACAGTGTCTTTCATAGGCTTATTAGTAGACTACACACAGGCAAGGAAAGAGACTATACACACTCTTGAGGTTGAGGAGGTTTTAAAGGAAATTCCCCAAACTGAAAAGCAAACACAAAAATGACATAAAGAAAATCACAGAAGAGAATATCCAACTGTGGGATAACTATAAAAGGTATAACATATGCATAATGAGAATACCAGAGGAGAAGAGAGAAAGAAAGGAACAGAAGCAATATCTGAAACAATAGCAACTGAGAATTTCCCCAAATTCACGTCAGACACCAAACCACAGTTCTTGAAGGAAGCTTCAAGAACACCTGGGAGGATGAATGCCAAAAGAACTACACCTAGGCATGTAATTTTTAAACTATATAAAATCACAGATAGATAAATCCTGAAAGAAACCAGAAGAACAAAACACTTTACCTATGCAAGAGCAAAGATAACCAACTTGTTGGAAACCATGCATGCAAGAAGAGAATGGAGTGAATATTTAAAATACTGAGAGAAAAAGCCCCGCCAACCTAGAATTCTGTTCCCTGTGAAATTATCCTTCAAAAGTAAATATGGTATCTCTATGTAGTAAATATATATTATCTTTAATAGTAATATAAATATGTGACTAAAAATACTAGGTGAGTGCCTACATGGCAGAAGCTAACTGCACAACTATGGCAGACAGCTTTCGCTGAGGCATTAATGTCTGGCAGAACTGAGTTGTGTCTTTATAAAATGGAGTAGAACAGTGGGGAGGTATGAAAATTATGCTGCGAGAGGAATGGCTTAAAAAGCTGGGGGGCGAGTCTTATAATATCATGGGAGCTGTCATGGGGGAAAGGAGTCCTTTTGGCATGGCTTTAGAAAACGAAATGTGTTACGAAAGTTACAGAAAACAGTTCAAAAGCTGTAACACAGGAAATCCTTTCTAATGTTTTAACAGGCTCTATTTAAAATAATAAGTGTTCCAATTCTGGAACTGTGTAAGAGATTGGAAAATCACCTTCAGACACTGTGGCTTCCTAGTCTTGGCCTGGGTGAGACATAGGCTTAAATGAAAGGCCCTTTCCAGCTCTAGGGATTTATAATCTGCAGTGTCAAATGGCTTCCACCACTATATTCATTCATTACATTGTTGAAAGGACAGGACCAAATGAGAGGCCTGTACACTAGTCTAGGCCCTTGAGGAATGTTGACCAAACCCCATCTCCAAGCTTAGGGGCCTGTTTGCCCTGCCTCCTTATCTCTACCTTCTGTTTCTATTCTGTTCTTTTTGCCCCTCCTTCTTCCTCCACGTTCACTGTCCGTTCAAGATGCTATTCTTCCCCCTGCTCTTTCATTTGTTTCACAGTCTCCTTTTCTATCATTTTCTCACCTCACTGTACCTTTTTTTCCACCATAAAAAACACAGAACTTATTTTAAAATTATTTTCTTAAGTGCAAAGCGTAGTTGGAAAAAGTAAATATGAATATGTGACTTTGGTTTTTAGATAGAAACAATATTCTCTTTCCATCTGTGCTATCTTTCTAGAAATCTACATTAGTGACCTACCCTCAATGGATTACGGTTCATATTTATTTCTTTCATGCTTATAGACATAAATATTTTATTTGGAAATTCAAAACAGCTGTCAGGGTTGCAACATAGTACTTTTCAAGATGATTCTAACACCTGAGCTAATTTATGGTGTACTTTTGTTTACAAATTCTGTGAGTTGAAGACTTCAAATTCTATAAAATGAATTGGTTTCTACCTTTCTTAATTCTTTATCTTTAAAGTTGAGAGTAGCAAATTTGCTTCAATGAAAGACATCTATATGTAATTCTAAATTTGTTTGCCATATTGTGAGGTTTCTATTGTCTTAGAAAACAAACTATCTCCACATCTCAAAGAACTCTAGATTTGATAGGTCTTTATTAAAACAAGATGATAAAAGTTAGTTTGCTATTACTTATTCCTTAGGAGTCTGACTTTTGAGTGAAATGTACTCCTTTCATCTATAAGGCTGTGATTATTTTGCACGTGGAAGATACATTTTTGTTACTGTGTCATGAAGCAAAAGGAGTAGTGCTTTTAGGGATAAAAAGGCTGGCCTAATGCATGGTTGGATATAAGCTAGCCTATAGGGGGCTTACCTAATTAGGTCTGAACACCGTTCATAACATTTGTCAAACTAACATAAGAATAATAAATATGTATTGATTGCTGTGTATACAATCATTAGATAAACTCTCTAAGACTTATCTATAGAAATAAAAATTGAGGTTTCTATATCATACCGTTAGTCACACTGTTGCTTCATGCTTACATGACAGAGCTCTAATTAAAAAAACAAAAAAACAAAAAAACCCCAAAACACCTTGAGGGATAGCAAGCCTGGGTGAGCTTCCCTAGCGGCAGCACTTATCACATGTTGCCATATATTGCTACTGGGAGACTTAAGCACTCCACTGGGACTGGACAGTTGGAAACTTGTACCTAGTTTCTCCTACTAGACTACAAACTTTTTCCTTTCCTGATTTCAGTCTGTATCCTTTTGTCATAACACACAGTACCCATGAGTGGAACAGCTGTGCAGAGTGCTGTGAGTCCTAGTGAGTCACTAAGCTGAGGAGGGTCTGGGGACCATCAAAAATGGAGACTAAAGGGAGGCAAAGATTTCTCAGGTAGGAAACAAAATGCACTAGCCATAAAAGAAGAAACTGAAAGAAGAAACTTCACTGAAATAAAATTTTCCTGATCATCTAAAGACATCATTAAGAAAATGAATAGACAAGCCATACACTAGGGAGTAATATTTCTAGTACACATATCTGACAAAGAATCCTATCCAGAATATATAAGGAATTCCTAGAATTAAAAAAAACCCAAATAACCCATTGAAAACAGGTAAAAAAAAAACTTGAAATAACACTTTATAAAAGAAGACCTATATATCAGTGATATGTTATGAAAGATGCTCAACATCATTAATCAGCAGAAAAACGCAAGCCATAAGAGATACCATTTTCATATCAACTGGAGTAAACAAAATAAAAAAGACTGACAATAGCAAATGTTGGCAAGGATGCACAATTACTAATGTTATACAATGATGTACAAGAATGCAAGCAATTGGAAACCCCATATATTCTTAATGGGAGTAGAAAAAGATACAGTTACTTTCAAAACAGGTTGTTTTGAAACAGGTAGTTTCTTATGAAGTTAAACATTCATCTATCGTATAGAGCAATTTGTGTTTACCTAAGAGAAAGAAAACCATACATCTATAAACAACACTAACAACAAACAACAGCATCAAAACACTTGTAGAGAAATGTTCATAGCAGCCTTATTCATAATACTCCAAATCTTGAAATAACTCAGTCAACGAGAGAATAAACAACTTGCTGTATGTTCATATGATAGAATACGACTCAACAATCCAAAGGAAGGAACGGATACATGGAATATGGGTGAACTGCAAAGACATCATGCTGAACGAAAATAAAAGCTAGATACAAAAGAGTGCACACTGCCTGGTTGTATTTATATGAAGTTCATGAAAAGGCGAAACCAACATATACTGTAACAGAAATCAGACAGTGGTTGTCTCGGGATGAGTGGTTGCAAATGACTGTAAAGGGATACGAGGGAACTCTCAGGTGAAAGAAATGTTCATGCCAGATATATTGTTTTGGATGGAGGTTACATGGGTATACACAACTGTCAAAACTCATCAGATAGAATACTACGGATCTGTGTACTGGTACAAATTATGCATAAATTTTTTAAAAAAGGAGAAAAATCTATTTACTCTGGATTAGATAGGAGACAGTGTTAGCAATTTATCTAAATTGGTTGGGTAGTAACAACTCTTTGATATGACAGAAAGAGCACTTCAGACATAGATGTGCTTATAAGCACAAACTTTTAGTTATTTGAGCACAAAAGTATCACAAAGTTACGTTTATATAGAAATCAGAGTTCTCTGACATTCTAATTAGCCAATTAACTACTAATACTGATAACCATGGACTTCTTGGCTTTATAGCTTGGGGAATATTATTAGCAATTATTTCTTTACCATATTTTAGCAATAAAATAATTCTGAACAATTGTAGTCATTATGTAAGTAAATATAATAAAGCCTAATTTAAAAAATTTTGTTGACCATGTAAAATGGAAATTGTTGAGGAGAATTTTATCATGTCTTTTAGGTATTCAAAACTGTATTTATTTACCTAATCATTAAACTAAAATATTTACTAACCATTATAAATAGTACCGAGTACAGTGCTAGGAATATGAGGATTCTAAGATGTGGCTCGTGACATCAATATGAGTTATTCTACAACTGAAGCTAAAAAGCACTCATTTCACTAATACTTAAATTTGTTCTTTGTGGCAGGTATTGAAGCAACACCAATGAATGAGACAGATGTGGTCACTGCTCTCATGATGTTCGTCATATTCTAACGTAAGATTGTTGGAAGGATCCTTGTGCTTCCTGGAACCCTGCACTTTCTCAGGACATTCTAGTGAGGCCAGACCTGGAGAGGAAGGAGCCCTTCTAAGCTGAGGCAGATCCTAACCCCAAGGAGAGATGCAGAATTATTAGTCACCAGGCATTCCTAGGGTAAGAATGGATTGGATGCCATCACGCTTTAGTCACATGGAGCCCAGCTAAGGAATGTGGGATGCATCTTAAGAGCTCAGGGTACTCTCTTTATTAGAATCTTCTTTCCCTGGAGCCTCGCTTCCTCTAGGATCTCATGTAGGGTTTCTGGCAAGAGGCCTTCTGCAGAAGGCCCATCTACCAGAATTATAATTCTGGATTCTTTCATCATTGATATGAGTTAAGTTGTTTAAGCTCTGATGGGGGTGCAGAGGAAAGCTGGCATAGTTAGCACACAGAATGTTATTGCTGAGCTGATGCGTGGAGAGATCATGAACTAAGCTTGGTATTTTCTATCTCTAAAATTTTGGTGATATGAAACTGCTTAAGTAAAAAGACCTACAGTTGTGGAATGTGTAAACAGTCACCACTAGATAAAGTGTCATGTGCTCTGGAGGCACTACTGACCACTCACGTGCCGTTATCGCATCACCTCTGTGGAGCAGAAAGAACTGCACATTTTGAGAAATTGTGTTATGTCCTTTTCTTTTTTTTTTTTTTAAATTTTTTTTTTAACGTTTATTTATTTTTGAGACAGAGAGAGACAGAGCATGAACGGGGGGGGGGGGGGTCAGAGAGAGAGGGAGACACAGAATCGGAAGCAGGCTCCAGGCTCTGAGCCATCAGCCCAGAGCCCGACGCGGGGCTCGAACTCACGGACCATGAGATCGTGACCTGAGCTGAAGTCGGAGGCTTAACCGACTGAGCCACCCAGGCGCCCCTGTTATGTCCTTTTCAAACAGAAAATCCATGACCATTCTGGAATAAAGAAGGTATGTGATTCTACTCTTAATAGAAGCAACTGCAGTATTTAAAAACTATGAAATTCTGTTCCACGACTACTCAATTGGGCATTTTAGGAGTTACAGATTCCTAAATAGATTGATAGGTTCCACTGAAGACTGGTCACAAATTAGATGTACTTATTTTTTTTTATAGCAGCAATTTCTGGTTATTTAAGGACAAAATTGGAACGAGCTTTGAGTGTTAAATTGTCGTTCCGAGCTTAAAAGTTGAATGAATAAGAAAATGTCAATTCCCATTTTTAAAAAGAAATTTGCAAGTAAGTAAAATCAGAGCACAGTGAATATTATGCACACACGTAATGGAAAATCTACCACTAAAATACCTAGGCACTTGCTTTTAAAGACTTAATTATAGCAATCCATGGTAAAGCAGAGACGAGAAATCAGGCTTCTTGATTTCTAGAGATATTCTTATCCATGAAATCACATGTCATCTTTGCATCCTTATCCCTTATTTGGATAAGCAACACAAATAGAAGTCCATTACCATAGATATAGCAGGTATTACGTCCCTGCTTTTCAGGTGTCTGCCTGTCTCCTGTCTATTTTCTATTCATTGATCACTGCTGGGGGTTCCCCCATGAGTATATATACTCCTCTGGATCCTTCCCATCTCTGTCTTGCTACTCAGTGACAGCTCCAATGCATTAACTCTTTAATAGCTTCTAAACAGCTAAGAAAGTAGTTGCAAGGCTAATTATGGCTGAAGGGCCCAGCCAGGTAAGAGCATCTTTGGCCTTAAAGAGTGAAATGGACTTTACCAATGGTATCACAGCTACAGGGGCTTTTGATGATGGATAAAGTGGTGATACTGACATGGTAAACAAACCTCCAGGCCATAACGTGGTGGTTATAAGGGTTACATACAGAACTGGAAGAATTCTTTGGCAAGATTATCAAGAATTAAGGGTATCCATGCACCTTTACCAGTACTAGCTTGCCCATTCATTCCTTTATTTTAAGTCACTTTATTGAGGTATAACTGACATACAAACAACTGTGCATATTTAATGTGTACAACTTGATGAGTTTGGGGATAAGTAAACATCTATGAAACCATCACCACAATCTATGCCATAAACATATCCATCACTTACAAAAGTTTTCTCTCTCCCTCTTTGTTTTATTTTTTTTGTGATAAAAATGCTTAGAATAAGATCAACCCTCTTAGCAAACTTTTAATATATATTAATTAATATATTATTATTATAACCTATGGGCACTATACTATACAGATCTCTGGGACTTAGTCATCTCTGGCTCATTTATTTTTTATTTATATATATTTTTAAAGTTTTTTTTTTTTTTTTTTGAGGGAGAGTGCATACACGCATGCAAAGGGGGAGGAGCAGAGAGACAGGAAGAGGGAAAGAATATGAAGCAGGCTCCCCACTGTCAGCACAGAGCCCAAGTAGGGCTCGAATGAAGGAACCATGAGACCATGACCTGCGCCAAAATCAAGAGCTGAGTGGGATGCTCAACTCACTGATCCACCCAGGTGCCCCTATTTTTTCAATTTTCTAATTTGAAAGGTGAAAATGATACTGTATTGTTGTTTTAATTTGCATTTCTTTGACTAATTAGGAGTTTGGATAGCCTTTCGAATGTTTGTTTGCTCTTTGAAATTTTTTCATTGAGTGCCTACCATATTCTAGACACTATTTTAGGTGCTGGTGATATAACGTTAACGAGACAAAATGTGGAGTTTACATTTCAGTGCAAGAAACAAACAATAAAAACAAAAAACAAGCCAATAATGTCTTTCCCATTTCAGGTAGTAAGAATGCTATAAAACACAAAAACAAAAACAGTAAGTAGAAACCAGAGTAAAGGGGTCCCTTATTTGAGATAGGGGAGTCAAAGAGAAGTTTTCTGAAGAGAAGATACTGGAACAGAGTGAATAGCAGTGTGCCATGGGGATTCTTAGATAAGAATCCAGACATAGAGAAAAGCAAGCTCAGAGCTACTGAAGTGGGAACATGTTTGTTTGCTTGAGGAATAGCAATCAGGTCAGTGTGGCTGGAGTACAACAGGCAACAGAAAGTATGGTGGTGTAGCAAATGGGGTTGGAGAGACAGGAGGCCAGATCAAGCAGGGCTTACCTTGTAGGCCATCGAAAAGGCATTGCATTTTATCCTATATATTTTGGGAAGTAACTGCATGGCTCTGAGTAGCAGAGTGATAGGAACTGACTTACATTAATCTGGCTGCTATGTAGAAAGGGTCTATAAGCAAGGGAGAAAGTAAAAAGACTAGTTAAGAAACTAGTGGTGGTGACTTGGTATTAGCAGTACAGAGAGAAAGGTGATTTCTTTCAGGATGTATTTAGAAGAGGATTTGCTGATGGACTTGATGTGTGATGTAAGAGAAACAGGTCAAAGGTGATTCTAAGGCTTGATCAACTGGGTTGACCATTTACTGTGCTGGAGAAACACAGAGGAGTGATAGACTTGCGGAGGTAGAATCAAGGGTTTAGTTTGGCAAGTATTAAATTTGAGATACATATGGGACATCCCAGAGGAAATACTTAGTAAGTGGCATATGAATCTGGAGTTCAAAGGAAGAGGTCATCCTAAGATATAAATTCAGGACCCTTCCGTCATAAATGGTATGTAAAGCCATGAACCTGGGCTGTGATCCTCTAGGGAATGAGTACAGTGAAGAACAGAAGTCTGGAGGGTGTTCCAAAATTTATTAACAGAAAAGGAGGGTCCAACAGAACATGGCATGAGATAGAATGGCCACTGAGATGGGATCTTAAGTTTCTTACTGAACTGCATAGATTCTGTATAAGTTAATGTTACTGGTTTTTCAGTTACTTACACTACAAATATTTTTCCCATTTTCCATCTACCTTTTGATTCAGTTTATTTTATTTTTGACATATCTACTTACAAATAGTGGCATAGTAAAATGCACCAGTCATTCCCACTGTGATTTTCCTCCATTACGTTTAAGATTAAAAAGTCTTCTAGTAACTAGAGGTGAGATAGACACTTGATGTTTGCCTGAGTATGCTTTGATTTAGCTGGAATTTGTTGGTGGAATTTGTTTGGTGTATGATAAGGTTATGGGTTGATACCTCTTCAAAAGATTCGTCAAGTTTCCCAACACCATTTATTAATTCTTCCCACTGATCTGTGATGTGCTCTTCACATACCACCTTGCATTTGGTTGCATTTCAGTTTTAAGCTTTGAAATTAAAACAGAGCTGGTGAAAAGCCTTCCTTCCAGTCATCACAATGATACTTTGTACAAGAATCTCAATGTGCTCACAAGAAAATGCTAAAACAGAACTGATCTTTTGGGAGGAAAAATGCAAGGACAGAAGGCTAAACAGAAGAAAGATAAAACATGAAGTGCGGGGGGGGGGGGCGGGGAGGAAAGGTATATAGTCCATTTCTTTTTCTGGAACAAAAGGTAGACATCAAAAAACGTAAAAAGATAATGCATGTATACACACACACAACAAATATTTGTTGAGTAACTTCCTTATGCCAGACATTCTCCTCAGTGCTCTCAAGCGGTAAGACAACATGCCTGCCTTCAGGAGGCTTAGATTTTAGTGTGGAAGTTGGGGAGTCAGGTGACACATATAAATGAAGTCTACAGCTTCAGTGAGTTATGAACGCTATGAAAATGACACTGGGCAATGGGGTAGAGGGTTACTGAGAAGGAGACAAAAAGAAAATAGTCAGGTCCGAGAGGCCTCTCTGAGATGACCTTTGGGCTGAGCCCCAAATCATGCAGAAGCAAGAAAACAGGAGGGAAGGAAAGGTGCAGAGCAAGTGCAAGCACGGGAGTTAAGACAAGGGGAGAGTGAAAGGAGAGAAGGTTACAGAAATAGAAAACGGGCCCAGGAAAAAGACTGGATTATCAATAGTAAGAGGTAGCCTTTGGAGGGGTTTATGTTGGGGTGTAATATAATCTTCTGTAAATTGAGAGTTCTTTGGCTGTTGTGTGGAAACTAATCTGGCGGTGCTGGGGTAGGGGAGGATAGGGGAGAGAAGAAGGGATTCTAGCTAGAATAATCTTATATAAAGAAAGTACCTAAAATACCTTGTTCTTTTAAACATACCAAAACTAAATACTTGACATGACAGAGAAAAATACAAGTGACTAGACTATTAAGATTCCTGAGGGCAGGGGTTTTACCTGGTTTGTTCCCTGAGTATCTCCAACACCTAGAATAACGAAAGTCTGGCGCACAATAAAAATTGTTAAATTAAATGAACAAATGACTAAGGAGAATAGCTTTCTATTAGTGAAACAAGAATCAGATGAAACGAACAAAAAAGAGCTTCAGAGAAGAGCCTCATGGGCTATAGAGCCAGGGTCACAGTTATACGGTACATCAAAGTATGTCACAGATTTCAATCAAGGATGGGTAATTTAAAAATAACATAACACTAAAACAGGGGTCAGAACACAAGTTTCAATTTAGCTGCTCTCCCATAAACTTCTTCTCACCCCTTAGACTATGAGTTTCTATGTGGCAGGAATTATGTCTTCTTTTTAACTCTCCAAGTAAGAGCAGAACACATTATGTGTGTTTACTCCATAGATGTATATTTAGGTTGCTGGAATCCTACTGAAGAAAAGCTAGCACATAGGCAAAATGCTTACAGAAAAAAATTCGGACAACTTGGCAGCATTTATCATTACTAACATTTTAGTCTTCCAGAGTAAACTTTGAAATTACATTCTAATTTGAGATGGTTCTGGTTTGACAAGTTAACTCTTGAGACATCTGAGTACAGTATTATGAAAGAACAAAACTGTTCATCAACCCTTTATGCCAATGTTAATTTCTTTTAAAAGTAGAATTTTAATGTTTTTTTATTCCTACAGTGACCCTTAAAATTTCTATGTATGTAATCACAAATGCACACACAAGATGCATTTATAAGCATATTGTGTAGTTCTAAAGACAGTTGGGAAACCCAATTTTAATTTTGTTACTGAAATAATTTAAAAATATATTATAGAACTGCCTCTTTTCAATCAACAGCAAGGATCTGGAAAGAGATAAAGACGCAATTTATTCAGGTTTATTAGTGTTAGAAAAATGAAGTTGCCTAACTTCAAATTATAACAAATACTCTTCTATTTTTCTTCTTACCACTGACATCAATGTATACATTTTCTCATGCCTTAAAAAAAAACTCAGATGATTTATTTAATAAAGATGTCATTGCCCACTGATATACTAAAATCTCTAAATTCATTGTCAGAAAATGTGTAAAAATTCCTGAAAATCTCAGAGAATATCTTTGTGGCTTGTAACTTTCATCAGAGAAAGGGCACTTACCGGCTTTTATTCATGAGGTCTGCTCCCCGTGCTTTGTAATAATCTAAATTTGGATGAAATTGGTAAGTCACTGGTCTTGGATTTCTCTACAGAAAAAAGAAATTTAAATGTATAAAGCTATTTAAATTACACATTAAGACATAAAAGAACAAAGACAACTGTTTTTGTAGAAAGAATACATATGATAACAAAGTTCAATAGTTAGCATGCTTGGGTTTTGCTTTCATTGTTGAAGTTTACCTTAACTGATCTTAGTCGTGATTAAACACTGAAATTATCTTATAGATTTTATTTCCACCTGTCTCAAAGTTCACAAAGATTTATTTCTGTCATTAGATTTTTGTAAGCATACTTAATGTACTGTGTTATATTAGTTTCAGATGGACAACACAATGATTCAACAATTCTATACATTTCTCAGTACTCAAGATAAGTAGATTTATTTCTGATGATTCTGATCACTTTGACTATGACTTTCCAAAATACAACTAGATAAAATTATGACAAAACTGAAAAATTATATGAGATGTAACTCAAGAACAATCTAGGCCTAATGCCTGAGAGATACAAAGTGTTAAGAAAGCTGCCTTTTGGAGGAAGAGTAAAAAAATCGCCGTTAGTTTTTGATAACCAGAATGCTAAACATGCCCACTAGATGGCGCACCGAGTCTTTCTTCTCCAAAAACCAATGTGTTATTTTAGAATTCAGTAATTCTTTTCAAGTTAGAAATTTCTATGTCATCTGTTCTTATTTACGAGTTTAACAAGTACCAAAGTAGTGGAAATATTAGCAGAGTACCATCAAAATAGAAAATCAAACTGACCAATGCACACTTTCATACCAACAGCGATACACTGGCCTTTCTGGCATTTGATATTATCCATAAACATTGCAAAAATGTCCTGAAATCATTAGGTCAGGTTTGTCAATTTAAATATGTTACCATCGTTTAATGTGTCCATTATTTAAATGTATCAAGTCCCTCACAGGCAAATAAAAATTAAATAAATTCTAGTTTACAAAACGGTTACTATGTTAATATCATAATTAAAACGAATACCATCTCTAAAATGTTAAATTACATATATTTTTCATTAAAAAGTTTGACAAAACTTATAAATAAGTGTGTTCCAGGGTTTACCTGAACTTATAATTCAGGTTAATGAGTAGGACTTTGAACTAGAGCATGCCTTGTCCTCTGAGAGCTCTATCTAGACATAGAAAGGCTTCATTTCATCTTAATAGAAAATTACCAATACACTTCGATATTAATCCTTGGAGCCATAATCCCAAGGCACTGATATACTTGTATGTAGGCGGGGGTGTATAATTGCTAAGGTTAAATAGTTTGAAATTCATCAAGCTAACAATCTGCATCTTAATGGCCATGATGGACCTTTTCTTTTTCTGCTGAAAAGAGAATATTTACACAGCTCAACCCTTTCATATCTCTTCCAAGTCAGCCCTAATCATCTGACAAAAATGACAATCCCTTGATTTAGCTCCAGCTACTACTCCACTGGTTTGGTATTCAACACAGTTCTACAATAATCAAATCTGAATTGCCTTGATGAAGAGGACTGATGCTTCCATGACTACCATACTATTAAGTCTAACAGTGCAACTTTTCTCTCTCTAGGAATTACACAGGTTTCCTCATGGTAGCTGATGACAACCTGGACCCAAGTATAATGGGAAAATAAAATAGAGGTTAAAGCTACTGGCAGATTGCCAGTGCATTCATGATTTATTTAAAAAAATAACTTTCGCAGGACTATCACTCATGACTCATTTTGCTCTTTAGATTCTCACTACCTGGAAATACATTTTGTTTTTGCGAATAAAAAGGCTTTTCTTCTTCTGACTCCCAACAACAAACTAATAAAAGATTATGTTACTTTTTGCTAGAAAACAATGAAATAAGGGATTGCATGGAGCAAGTTCTTGAAACATCTTCATAAAGAAATGACAAGCAATTCAAGACACGAAGTGCTGATGTATCTAAGCACTTAAAGCCATTATTAGGAATAATGATCTAACTTGAACATATGAATGAGGCTCAAGTATTGCTTTCACAGAGGCCTATTTAAATTCCTAGGAGACTTACTAGTATCAAAGCGAGAGGCAGTTTAAAGTATCTCTGTACTGGGATGAAAAAAAAGAAAAAAAAAGAATCAAAAGATGATGTTGAAAAACAGCATTTGAAATGTAAGAAAATAAAATCAGGGGTTATAGTTGAAAGTTATCGAACAGGATTTTATGAGAAGATGATGCTATTACTAAAACATAAATATGTCAACAGATAGATGATCTGGACTAGACTGTCCAACAGAAATACATCGTGGGTCACAAATGCAAGCTTCATATGTGATTTAAAATTTTCTAGCAACCACATTAAAAAATAGGAACAAGTTTAATTAAATGTAGTATTTTATTTAATTCACTATATCCAAAATGTTGTCATTGTAACATGTAATCAATATAAAAATCATTGAGGTTTGTTACATTCTTCCTTTTGTACCGTCTTTGAACTCCACTATATATATCACACTTACAGCACATCTCAATTTGGACCAGCTATACTTCAAGTGCTCAATAGCCACATGTGGCTTGTGCCTATTGTAATGGACAGCACAGAACTAAATGTCTGACATACACATAAAAAAAATCGTGTAGCTACAAAAATCAACATGTATAGACATGAACCATAAAAAGGGCACAAACGCTGCTATACATTAAGATTCAGTCCTGACAGCTCTTCAATCTACCTGTAATTCTTCTCTTTTAATTAAGTTCGTTTTGTCTCTTCTGAATAAGGTTTGAAAAAGTCAAGAAATTTTGGAACGATACCCTTCCGCACAGCTATTTACCAAAATGATAACAATGGTGTCCTTAGGGGCATCGGATTAAATGAGCATAATTCTAACTTTATGCAACTGAAACATTTTAAAAGTAAAGAGATACTCGTTTTTCATATTTAAAAGGATTTTTTTACAAATAAAATTTTATAGAAATATAACAGTTCTGATTTTTAGTTTTTAAATATCTGGACTTTCCTCTAAAATATGAGCCAGTAGAATTGTACATATATAAAGCTCTGTATGTAAGAAAGATTGGACTCCATGACAGTTATAATTTTTCATCGTGCAGGACATGTGATGTCAACAGCTTTAATAGTATGTCTTTGCACGGGCAGGAACAATTGCTAATTATTTTAAATGTATTTTCATACAGACAGGATTTTGACTATTATAGGCTTTTCCAAACCAATGTGTATTATACAAAAGAAATACACTCTTGGTGAATTTTTCTTTGGGCAAAAGATAGCAAAATGGTGATCATAACTGACATTGATTTGTGTATGAGGAATACCGATTACGTTCCGTTACCTGGGAAGTCTATATTAAATTATAGGTGAAGATGCAGAAACCACAAATTCAGTTCACCCTGAGTTTACCATGCCTTTCCTAGACCAACCCGGATGGACTGGAGAAAGATCTACAAGATTGTAGCTAGTTAACTACCAAGTACCACTCACTCAATTCTTCTGTTAACAAGCTGTTGGAGCTCTTTTTAAAGCTTTCTCTTGAGCATTTTATTTTATTTCAATAGAAGAATAATGCTGAAAATCCCACCCATTCTACAGACAGGCTGGGTTTTGGGAGGCATCTTAAAGCCTTGGGACAGAATGACTTACAGAAGCAGAAACAAGTGGCTTAGAAAGAAGTATATGCGAAAACCCAACCCAACCCATGCTGTACTTGTGAATTTCCAAAATGCTTTTGTTAATTTGGCATGATTACAAAATGAATTTACAAACAGTACTTAAAGGACAGCAATCAATGAATGTAAGGGCTGAAACTGATCGGAATCTATCTAACCTCTCCATTACAGTTAACGTTCTACACTTCTGAGGTCTGTGTTATATGCTAGTAAGCTGCTCCTTAATGTAATTTCAGGTAAAACAAATACCCTGTCCCTTACGGAGTATGACTTCTGACGGTGGACAACTCCCCTGTGCTCTAATCTATAATGGAAGTCACAGATCGGCACATCACCCTCCTCCCTCTGCCACTCTTCCCCCCATGAATATTTCAGTATTTTAAGTTGATGCTCACTTTGTGTGGTAGTACACAAATATTTAAATGTTAACCCACACTAAGTACAAGTAACCAAAAGGTGCTACAGGAATAATTAACTACAAGATGCTACATGACAGTTTTCCTTGTTCTCAGCCTGGTGGAATCAAACTCATCCAACAAAAGTCATTACAAATAGTACTTTCTAGATCGGTCCCTCAACTGAGCTCATCCTCATTTGAAGACGACTATCTCCGTATGAATTGTTATATGGAGACTATAGAAGGAAAAGAGTGTAAAGTATTCCTCTCAGAACTTGGAACAACACAATGCCTTTCATAGGGCTGGCTATTTACAAACACACGTAGAACCAAAAGGAGCAAAAGAAACGCGATTGCAGTGACCCTTGTGATTCCAGTTCTAATTCATGAATGTACCACTAGGAGTTAAAGTAGGGTAAACATAACCTCACTCATCTGCTTTAGAGGCACAGGCTGCCTGGCGGGGGAGGCAAGGGATCAGCAGTCAGTGAGGCCCCTGCTCGGACCCCCTGCTCTACCCACTAGCAGGGCCCCTGTGAGGAGCCGGTTACACTCTTAGCTGTAGTTCCCTCACTGCACACTTGTGGTAAGAATCAAATGAGACGATGAACACGAAGCGCACAGCCCAGTGCTGGGCACTCGATAAAAACTCAATGAAGTGGAAGCTATGGTTATCTTCTGGTAACACTGAACACTGACACACAGACTTTTAATTTGAGAGCAGATCTGACAGTTTGACAACTTAAAATTCATGATAACCGTAGGTAGAGAAAGTGGTGCTTTGTACTTCTGGAAATCACAAATAAACTTGGGTGGATTTTTATCAAATGTGTTTTTTAAAAGCAAAACGCGGGGCGCCTGGGTGGCTCAGTCGGTTAAGCGTCCGACTTCGGCTCAGGTCATGATCTCGCGGTCCGTGAGCTCAAGCCCCGCATCGGGCTCTGTGCTGACAGCTCAGAGCCTGGAGCCTGTTTCGGATTCTGTGTCTCCCTCTCTCTCCCCTGTTCATGCTCTGTCTCTCTCTGTCTCAAAAATAAATAAATGTTAAAAAAAAATTAAAAAAAAAAATAAAAGCAAAAGGCATATTTAGGAAAATCTCTCATGCATACTGGATCTCCTATGTGGGGAACGATGCAATTTTACTTCTCAGCATAAGAGTACGTATATTTATAAATTAAAAAAAATTGTAAAACCGTATTAGTGCATACTTGCTTACCAGCTTATAAGGTTGTAATAATTAAAGCGATCTCCTGCAATATGTCCAAATTATTATCACTTCTATAATTTATTGATCACAATTTTTACATTAAATTAAACTGATAAAGTTCCGGTAGCACTTGTTTAATAGAAAAGATTGACTTATATTTACAATATAATGTATGTTTGGCATGAAGAAAACAAAATATTTGACAAATGAAGAATTACTTCGCTTTCACTCCCCTATTACCTTGCTACCAACGCTTAATTTTCAGCCAGATTAGAAAAGGGGAAAAAAATAAGAGCTCAGGAGGAGAAGCAGCACTGTAAAAATATGTCGAACATTTCTCTTTGATGAAAAATGAGACTCTTATTTTAGTGAATATGTTATTGCCTCAATGCTGGGGGAAAAGCAACCGTCATTAGAAAAACGAATTGCTCAGCTGTTTATAAGCAAAAAGCTCTGGGGGAATTTCTTAGGACCCCAAAGGCAAGGCATTACAGGGTTATGCAAACATATGTTGCAGGTGTTTTAGGGGAGACAGGTGGGCAAACCTCAGCCATGGAAGAGGAGTTAGTTTAGTAGGCTGTAAGTGAAACGAGATAACCCAAATGCTTCCAAGAACAGGGATGCCACGGCACCAGTGAACTGGAGCCGAAGAGCAAAAACTCCCCCTGAAATTATCCTGTTAGTGCCAAGCAAACAGAATTTTTCCCTTCTTATAGTTTTATAGAAAACAAACACTGCCAATTACTTTTTTTTTTTTTTAACTAAAGGTATTTTAAACCTGGAACAAAGAACAGCCTGAAATAGTGATAATTATCCAAAAAAAGATAAGGATGAAGTATTGTTGCCTTTATTTAAACAAATATTCCTAAGGAGACAGTTTGTTGTAATATTCCCTCTTTGGTTCGCTAGGCAACATTAGATTTATCATAATTCTCCTAAAGCCTAAGATATTTCTATATTAAAATGCTAATTTTATCTTTTCTTTTGCCTGTAATTAAAGCTGGGGAAATTTGCGATCTGATATTCACTGATTGCTAGAGGGTCCACAAAGGTCTCACTATTTCTGTTTCTTATTGCCACATACTGCCCTCTTCATTAAAATTAGATACAGTAACACAGTGGATCAAAAAGGCAGACATTATGATCCTAAATGCTCACAAAATTCACACTTAAGAAAAAAAATATATAAAAATAAGATGAGTGGTATTATCTAGATACTGCTGTCAAACCTAGGCTTGCATTTTATTTCCTTCCCTGTCATTTATCCAAGAGTTCATTTTCTCTTTACATTAATTGTTATTGAGATAATACTCATTTTACTACACATATTTATGTATAAACAGTATACTGAACCATACCTTCCTTACCTAAACCACTTTTCCTTTCTTTCTTTAAAACAATCCATATCATGAATTAAATGTCAAATACTTGGTAATAAAAAAAGCTCACAAAATATCAGATTTGGAAAAATAAAATCTATTTTTTTTTTGCACTATTACAAATCCAAAATGCATTCATCAAGTTAACGTAGATCTTCACCAAAAAAAGAAAATAAACCTTTGTGACAAGGTTATAAATTAGACTATTATTTCAATACCAGACAGAATTAAAGTGACCTCTGGTTTATATATTGACAATTCTGATGTAGTTTGATAGGAAATATGTATTATGAATACTAGGTATTAAGAAGCTTAGTGCAATTGACAGAAATATTCAGGTAGTTCTAATCTACGCATCTACGGATTAAAACTTAAAAAAAGAGAAAAATTTAAAGGCCTTAAAAAAGTTAAAAAAAAAAGGGGGGGGGGGGAAGCAAAAAATCATTAATTGGGTAAAGACACAGACAAAACCTCTGAACCCATGCCAGCCTCATTTTACATACTGAATAAGCCCAATTCCCTAAAGTGACATCCCCATCTATACCCTGGCAAGCCGAGATCTCAGATGGCAGAGAAGCATTTTAAACCACCTGTGCGTTATGCTCGACTGTAGCTTCACACAATAAATAGACACCAAAAGAGAAATACAATTTTTTCCTTTTTTAAAATATATTTACATTTTTGAATTTAGCATGCGGAAAGATGCCAGATTAACATGCCCCCCAATATATATGCATGTATATATATATATATATGTGTGTATATGTATATACATATATATATATATATATGTGCATAGCAAAGTAGTTTAGGTCTACATGTTTTCTTTGTTACTAAAACTGGGCCTCAAAATATTACTTTTAAATAGTTGGTTAGCTCTTTTTAGCAGTACTGAACTCTTTACCTTTTTCTTTCCTTAAATGTGAGCAGAATGGGGGAGAAGTGTTACTTCAATGGTTTAAAGAAATATGGAAACCCATTTGTCTTTGCCCAAGAGTGGTTCCCAGCCTTCAATGATGTAAAAGAAAAAGGAAAGAGGTAATCTCAAAAAATATTCCTAAATATTCCAATTTGTGACTTAGAAGCTAAAATCTCTGCTAGAGAAATTATCATTGTAAAGTGTTATCTTAGGTATGTTACAGTAAGTTTAAACAAAGTATCATCAGAACAGAGGCAATTTAAAACTGGCTTTAGGGCTTTTGAACTCCCAAGAAGAAGTCTACATGATCCTATGGGAATGAGAACCCTGGTTTGAGAAATGTTGCTCCCATCTTCTTGTCCCTATCCTCTGCCCTTTCATTACCTGCTTTGCAATTGTCAAGGCAACCAAAACTAAAGATCTGCACACTGAGCCTGGTAAAAGGAAGCCTCACACAGCCACACTTCTTTGCAATTTGGGGGGTAGTTTCAATGATGAAACATCTTGAAATTAAAAACATTCATTTATTATATAAATCCACTCTCACGAAGGTCATTCACGTACACTGTATTTTTTGTGATGCTTCCTAGTACAACAATGAAGTATCAGTACTGAATTTTAAAAATGTCAAAATGAGGAAAGAAATCAGACAACAACCATAACTAACACCCAGACTAGTTATATTCTCCTGAGTAACAGCAATCCCTACTTAAGAAAGTATGTCAAGCGAGACCACAGAGACCGTCGAGAAGAGTTCCTATAGATGGATGTTTGCCTTTCTTGATTACTTTATTCAGGATTTCAGGTATCGTTGTAAAAAAAGAACACCGGTATCAGACATGAATTTCTCTTAAGAGTAGATAGTGTCATAAAATATTTTCTTTTTAATCAGTAACTTTGGATACATGTCAGTCTTAAAACCACACCCCTTCCAATATCCAGTGATAATAACTAGCACATCAACTGCACGCTGCTCACATGGCCAGTCTATGCTAGGGGTCCTTAATCTTTTCTGTGCTGTGGACTACTCTGTTTTCTGGTGGAGACTTCAGCCCCCTTTTCAGAATAATGCTTTTAAATATATAAAATAAATAGGGTTATAAAGGAAGCCAATTATGTTGAAATACAGTAATCAAAATATCGAACAAATCTATAACGTAGTGACATGCACTTTTATATTAATGTATTAAATAAGATATAGCGGCTGGCTAATCACTACTACAATTTAGAAGTAGTGATGAATGTAAATGGCATTTCAAGATATGCTCATCAACCGTAACGTGATACAAAATATCTGTGATTGCTACTAGTGAAAATGTTTCGGGTGCTGTGTTGTCTTTGTCCCTAGCTGAAGCAAATACTAAATTTTAGTGAGGGCTTGGTGAAAATGAAGTGGAAAAATAAACCTTTCCTATCCAAGTTCTTAGAAGCCCTGAATTCCATCCACACACCAAGTGGGGGCTTTTCTCAGAAACCTGAAAGGTGGCTTTGAGTAACAGCTTTCTTCTTGGGAAGCCAGGGTCTGAAGGACACCATTGGATTAGTTTATCAACCCTTTTCACTGTATAAATGTGTGCAGAGGTAATAGTCAAATACAAAACAACTGCTGTAGCACAGGCAGAGACCAATCAGGGCTAACTGGGAGCCAGGAGGAGACGTCTGGAGAGCTGCTGCTGGTGCCAGGCTGTAACCCCTCAGACACTGGATTTCTCTAACCACTGACATCAACGTACTTCAATATTTTAACAACTGGCATAGCTGTATAGCAGCAGGTGAATGCCGGCCTGGAGAGAAACACTATTTGGGAGTAGGGCTGTTCAGAAGTACAGGTTTCACCCCGGGTAGCATATAGTACCTTATCTGAATGAATGAGAAGTGAGGCGACGTTGTGGGGGGCAGTGAGGGTGAGGAGGACGAGGAAATGCTTGACTACGGTGAAGCAAGAGGTCTACTTCTGGAGAGCCCACTCTTTCTGTGCTAGCTTCTCCGACTTCCCTAACTCCCCTGTTGGTGTGGAGCAACTGATAGCTCCCAGATTTACGGACGGGGTCTCCATAAGTGGGGCTGTCCACTCACCACCGTTTTGTTTTGTTTTGTTTTAGAGGCAGCTGAACTTTCTTTTAGTCCACAGCCATAAATGCTCCACAGAGATAACTTTTAGGAGCTCATTTTTTTCCTGAAGAATCGAATCAGTTAGTTGGGGTCCAAGATACCCCTGGTTAGAACGGTGAAGCAGTGAGTGGAAATAGAGCTGCATACTTTGTTGTGATTCAGAAAGGAGAATGAGAAGGACTTAAGTAATCACCCATCTAGATTAAGAGGAATCTTTGGAGGCCATCCTTCTCCAGTAGTTATTCTACGTAGAAGCACAGAGCTCTTATTTCCTGGTGGACACTGTATTTAGAATACCCTTGAGAGATGACTTAAAGATGAAAAGAGGGGGGGAATATAAAAAAAGCAAAGTATAATTCTTTTTATGTAAATATTTTTTAAAAGAAATAGTTTGCAAAAATTGACAAGAGGATCTTAAAATTCATGTGGGGATGCAAGTGACTCAGAATGGCAAAAAGTATCTTTAAAAAGATTAAGCTGAGTACACGGACTCGTAATTCTTGATTTTTAAAACTTACTACAAAGCTGCAGTAATCAAGACAGTGTGGTACTAGCATTAAGAACAAACAGATCAATGGAACAGAACTGAGAGTCCAGAAAGAACCCCTCACATTTATGGTTAATTAATTTTTGAAAGGGGGCAAGACAATTTGATGGGGGACAGAACAGTCTTTTCAAAAAGCACAACTGGATACCCACATGCAAAAGAATGAATATGGAAGCCCACCTCACATCACACACAGCATTAGCTCAAAGTAGACCGCAGACCTAAATGTAAGAGTTAAAACTATCAAACTCTCAGAAGAAAACACAGGAGTAAATCTTCATGATCTTGGGTTAGGCAATGATTTCTTAGCTATGGCACCAACACTCTCATCATTTGTTGGACCTCATCAACATTACGAACATTTGTACTTTAAAGGACACCATTAAGAAAGTGAAAAGATCCACAGATGAGAGAAAATATCTGCAAATCATGTATCAGAGTCGTGAATCCAGAATATATAAAGAACTCTTACAACTCAGTAATAAAATGACAACACAATTAAAATGGGCAAAGGATCCAAAGAGACATTTCTCTAAAGAACATGTACAAATGGCCCATAAGCACATGCAAAGATGTTCAACATAATTAGTCATCAGGGAAATGTAAATAAAAACCAAAATGAGATACTATTTGATACCCATTAGAATCACTGTAATAAAAAAGACAGAAATAACAAGTGTTGGCAAGGGTGTGGAGAATTTGAGCCCTCATTTCCTTAACTTGTGTCATAGTACTCCATTCCCATACACCTATTATTGGGAGTTATCTCTATAATAGGTTTATGTATGGGGTTCATTTGATTTCTTCTTTATAATACTTATCTGCACTAAACTAAAAATAAAACTTCATCTCTTCAACGTTACTTAAAATACAAGAAAAAAGGTATTTTATATCTTTCTCAGTTTAGTTTTTTTGTACTCATAGCACACATATAATAGGTTAAGTAACATGCAGAACACTTTACAAGTCTGGCTGAAGCTGTCATTCTTTTACCAAAAGTCTATCAAATGGTGTCATGCTTACTTTTCTTAGTGAGTCATTCTGACCTCTGGTAGGACTGGTTCTTTCCACACATGCCTTTGAAGTTCTGGGAAGTCAGATAAGTCTGACACTTAAAAGTCATCTGGAAGCCTTAAATGGCACCAACTATAGGATTTCTCTACAAAACACACCCTCACTCACTCACTCACTCACTCACTCACTCACTCACTCGTGTAATCTTACAGATCTGGCAAAGTAACTCCTTGTGAATATACCCTCAATTTCAATCCTTTCTGTCCAATCCTTTTTATGTTCATCTTCCCACTATCACCTCTCCACACAAAAAGCCCTAAACCTCCATCTCTGGTATCACCATTTCAGACTGCCTCTTAGACAGAACCTTAGACCCAGAACATAAAAATCTGGGCCGAGCAAGTTCTATCAATATGCCTTCTCTATGACTCCTATGACAAAACCATACTGCTGCATGATCATGACCCTCCCTGTAGTTCAGACTATGTCTTATTTTTTGCCTTGAGCATTCCAAGTCTCTAATCTGGTTTCCCAGTGATTCATACATATAATGTCACCAGAATCACCTTTAAAAAATTTAGGCCTGATTTTCTTTTACTACCTTCCTTGGTTCGGAATCAGGTCTCAAATGCAAATCAAATAAAGTTCCAATTTCTTAGTATGACATTCAAGGACCTCCATGATCTGGGCCCTAAAATACTTCTCATATTATTCGCTATATACGCTACCTTTCACTCACAACTAACTGTGGACATTTCCCATATCACCAGACTTCAGGTAAGCTGTCCCCTCAGGTTAGACTCATCTACTCACTTGTTCTCCGCTTTCTGAAATCCTTCTCATTCTCAGCTCCAAATACCACCTCCTCATGAAGCCTTTTGTGAATTTCCACTTTACTCCAGTCTCTCCATTCTGACAGCATGCTGGTTTTAAGTTACTTTTGCATCTGTTTCATCTTGTGTTGCATTATGGTTAGTTGTGTGCATGTCTACCTTCCATGCAGAGTGTAAGTTCACTGAGGGCGGACCCCAGGTCCAGATCACCAATTGTATAGTATCTGCCTCCAGCAAAGTGTCTCGTACCCGGTATGTGCTCAATGGACTGGGTAAACCAAAGAGTTTGCCAGAGTCTGGCTTTTAAAGAAATAGCTGCAGAGGTGACAGGATACTATATATGGAAAACCATAAAGACTCCACCAAAAGCTACTAGAACTGATAGATATATTCAGTAAGGTTGCAGGATACAAAAACAACATACAACATGCAACATCTGTTGCATTTCTCTACGTGAATAATGAATCAGAAGAGAAAATAAGAAAGCAATCCCATTTACAAGTGCACCGAAAAGAATAAAATACCTAGGAATAAACTTAGCCATGGAGACGAAAGACCTTAGCCCCCTTTACATAAACTGTAAAACATTGATGAAAGAAAATGAAGATGACACAAACAAAAGGAAAGACATTCCATGCTCATGAATTGGGAGAACAAATACCGTTAAAATGTCCATACTACCTAAGGCAATCTACAGATTTAATGCAATCCATATCAAAATACTAATAGCATTTTGCATAGAACTAGAACAAATAACCCTAAAACTTGTATGGAACCACAAGAGACCCTGAACAGACAAAGCAATCTTGAAAAAGAACGAAACTGGAGATACCACAAACCTAGATTTCAAGATCTACTACAAAGCTACACTAATGAAAGCAGAATGGTACTGGCACAAAAACAGACACACAGATCAACAGAACAGGATAGAGAGCCCAGAAATAAATCCCTGAAGGAGTTTATACTAGAGGATGAGACAATCAAATAAGTACATATATTAACGTAGGACTGAGTCTGTGCTGAATGTTTAGAAAAGGAGGTGTATGGTGCCATCAGAGTGCGCAAGAGGGGGATATGATTTCTTCAGGGAAATCAGGGAGGACTGTGCACCACAGTGAGGAAAGAATGAACTTAACTGATTTTGTCATTTTTAGAGCTCTTGTCAGCTATTAAATTTTAACTTCTTTTTCTAGACTGTACTATTTAATGACTAATGATTTCTAGAACCCTCTCACTTTATCTGTATGTAGGTTACACAGAAAGCAATAGACAATTTTTTTAAAAAATCAACAAATAATATGCTGTACCATTAAGTTATTTGGGGAAATTTTCTACGTAAATGACACTGTTGAAAATTAAGAGGTTTAGGAATAACCTTGCTCATTTGTGAGGCCCCACTTAAACACTAAATTTAAAGAAAAAAACCCCACAGCTTAAATATGCCACAAATAGATTCAAGTCTACTAGTCTTGCTACTTTCTCCCAGAGAAAGTACACACGGCATCAGGTATCCTCTACCGGGTGCCAGATCATAGCGAGCCCTTTACAAACACTATCTCGTAATCACAGAATTTTCACAACAAATGTTTCACCATTTTACAGGTAAAGAAACAGGTTCAGAACGGTATGGAGTAGTCTCCCTAAAGTCATGGAGATAGCAACTGAGGAACTGGTTCCATTTCGATCTTCAAACCTTTCCCGGCTACATATACCAGGGAATGCTCTCATTTACGTAACGGTTCATGAAAGTTTGAAGAACATTCTTTTTTTTTTTTTTTTTTAATTTTTTTAATGTTTATTTATTTTTGAAGGAGAGAGAGACAGAGTATGAGTGGGGGAGGGGCAGAGAGAGAGGGAGACACAGAATCCGAAGCAAGTTCCAAGCTCTGAGCTGTCAGCACAGAGTCCGATGCGGGGCTCGAACTCACAGGCTGCGAGATCATGACCTGAGCCGAAGTTGGACACTCAACCGACTGAGCTACCCAGGCGCCCCCAAGAACATTCTTAATTCTCAGTCTTCTTTTTGGGCTAAATAATCTCAGATTCAAGTACATAGCTTTGATCATTTTTTTCCCTAGCGTTATCTGTTTCTTCTAAATAATCAGTTTATATATCTTCAAATAACATTTTATAACATTTCACATCTCAAAATGTAGAATGAAAAACTGGACTTATTACTTTAGTAAGGATCTAGTTGAAAAATGCCACATTATCTATGCACTTGAGAAGAATTATCCCTTTATTATCAACAGCATGGTGTTACTGATTTACTTTCATCTGTAGGTTCCATACTATCTCTACTTCTCCCTTTTTATTTCTCAATCATCGACAGTCTTTTTGCTTGTTTTTTTAATATTTTTCATGGCATTGTTTCAATCTGAAAGGACGCTTTTATTTCCCCTTCAATGTACACCCTAAATACAGCAGCAATTTTCAACAGTGTTAATTGTTTTTGTTTTGGTTGATCTCTTTACAGCATTTGTCACTATTTCCATGTTCTTGGAATTATCAATCCTTAGGCCACTGTAATTCTATCTTCTCATGGTTTTCCCACATTTTAAGTCTTCTCCATATGCTCCTTCCTCTTGCCCCTATTATGTCTTATGTTTCCCCTCCCAGCTCTCTTCTCATCTCCTCAACATATTATTCCTTGAGATCACCTATAGTCCCTCAACTACAATTTAGATTTAGATTTAGAAATCTCTATTTATGGTTCCAAGCTCTTCTTTGAGCACTAGACACACATCCCAATTGCCTTCTGCACATCCCTACCTGGATATCCCACAACCTACTCAAAATCAACTTATTATCTAACCTTCTTATACCTAGTTACTGTTGCAAACTTCCTCAACTCATACATTTTCCCATTAACTCAATCAATAGGCGGATACCTGGGAAATACAATGAATTGCTCATCATCCATAGCTAATTATTCACTAAGCCTTGTTGATACTCTCTTAAATGTTCTTTCAAGCTACTCTCTATATTTCCTTTTTTCAAGAAGCTCATAATTAAATCTTATTTAAAAAAAAGGAAGGAAGGAAGAGAAAACGGGAGAAGGAAACAGGATGCTCGTACTATCTATATTGCATTATTTGCTTTCTTACACCAAAAGCAATGGTTGGTAGCAAATGACAATTTTAATAAGACTATTCATACACACACATTAAATCCTTCAATGAAATTCTTTAGGGCATCAAACTCTATTACCTCTGCCATAATGAAATCTCTTCTCCCTTGTTTAATCAGAGGTCAGTTTCTTTTGAATGAGTAAGTCCTAAATATATCTTGAAATTTAGTTTTTGTTCAGTGCTGTTTCCTATGTAGTTGGTTAGTCTCTAGAACTCAAATGGAGGAAAGTTCAAATGAGAAAGCTTAAACAAGATGTTATCAATTAAGTAAATTAAGTAGTTGATCTCAAATTGATAGCTGATATTCTTGTCAGTGGGTCCTCTCATAAAGTAAAATTTATAATAGATACATTCCATTACAACTTTTCTGAGAAAATCTGGTGGGATTTTTTCAGATACTAGCTGGAAAGATGAGGCTAAAGGGTTTATCTCTTTCCTGGCTTTATGAAAACAACTCCAACCATTCCTGTCATTTTTCTGCCTTCTTCAAATTTTCCTATTTGGCGCTATTCCCCAAAGACAGCTCAAGCCATGTAAGCACCATACAACGTTTACCTTAAGTGGAATAATTTGAAATACTCTCTGTTTTTATTGCTGTTGTTATAGAATGAGAGAAGTGATGAATAAGGCACTTGTACTGCAATAGGAACTTCAAGAAAAGGCAAGAATCATATCACTAACAACCCCAACTTACAACATGATGATGGTCCGACCTAGGGCTGACAATCTTGTGAAACATCTTATAGCTCTCAACTTCATCAATTCGTATCTCTTCAACACATTTTCAGTAAACACTAAAGAGGATCAGCTTGAAGGGGCTGTCAAAAAGCGAAGAATGACAGCATGAAGAGAAAAACCTGGAGCCTAACTCTTGATTTACTGAAGCAACCACACAGTAAAGAGATGTTATGTCAGTATCCCTGAAATGGTAGGTAAGGGAACAATTATTTCCAATTTTCCTTTCAGAAATCAAGTTTATTAATGATTGGAAGTAATTGTGAGGTGCACCCAAGAACTATGAGAAAGTCAAACTGTAAAATTAATACAAAGTACCTCCGAACATACAGGTATGCAAAGCCTTCCTCACGAGACTGGGTGGTTTTCAGGCTAACAAGATCTGACTATATCCCTTACCTGTTTAATATCATATCAAAAGCAAAAAGATGTCAGTCAAAAAGGGTCTGCCAAAGAAGCAGAGAAAAGTAGTCAAAGAGGCACATATGGGAAGAGCCAGTGGGAGAGGGAGGCTGAGTTAGTGGTTAATGGGCCATGTGCTTTCTAGGACCACAGGAAGACTCTCCTTACTGTGGAGTAGGTATGCTAGGCTCTCACAGCCTGGTTTCACTAAATATGTCTTCCCATCTGCATCCATCTGATACCAGGCCCTCCAAGGAGCTCTGTGATTCTGATTGCGTTTGCCATGTAGGCCTACAGTATGCTGGTCATACGTACTTCAATAACTTGTTTTTTCTCCCTCACTGTAAGTGATCAGATAACAACGTAGCGTCCATGTAAGTCTGCTACCAGGAAGTGAATGCGGTGGTCCATGGGGCATGAGGATGTCAGTCTTACATACGTCCTATGATAGAGAAAGGAACACATTGGCTTCACACAGCAGCCTTTTGAGCTCAATTTTGGGAGTCTGTCTCTGAGAGATGGCCTGGTTTTTCTGAGAGTGCTGACGAAGTCAGATTTCTCAGACTGTGAGACGTAAGGTCGCAAGTTTCCCACTGTGATTTTAGCTTTTCCCTTAGAGAGAGCCCTTTCAAAGAGCAGAAGAAGCAAAGCACCCAGAAGCACTTCCAGTTTAAAGAGAGCCATTAGTGGCTCACCTGCTTCCTCCTCTTCTTGGGCACATGGCTCAATTACATTTTCTTAAGTCATATGTGGTTAGAGATAACCAAAGGACTGAGTTCTAACTAGGGGAATGTGAGTCAAAGCGATGTATGCCGCCTGCAGTCCTTTCTGTAAAAACTCCCAAGGACTATCTTCCCTGCTATTTTTCTCATCCTGTTGGCGATGTCAATGTCCTGGGCAACCCTGGAAGGTTGAAGATGAAAACAGCAGGGCTGGTAGAAGTCCAAAAAGAACTGTGTGACTAAGACACTCCCACCCCCGCCTTACAATGTATTGTCACTTGTATGAAACTTAAGAACATCTACTATGGTAAGCCACAGAAACGTATGGGTTCACTTGTTATAGCAGCTGGTTAACCTTAACACACTATAACAATGAAAGTGAATGAGCATTGTAGTATGCACACATTTTGTTCTCAAGAAGAAAATTGCCCAAGGTCACCTCCTTTTTTTCAGCTACTTATTTCTTCATATTCATATACTCAGACATTTGCTTTCTCTCTCTCCCCCCCTTTCTTCTGCATTTCACACTGTCACTCTTAACCCTTTGAATTGGCTCTCTCAACTGGTTTACTTTCGTTTTTTATTTTATTATTTTTTATCTTATTGCCTTCCATCTAAGTGGTAGCCATTATAGCCACATGGTTAAGGAAATAACTCAAAGATCATTTTCATTATAGAAATGCAATTAATATTATTTTTATGCACTTTCCCCATCACTTTCACTGGGTACACTTCACTTCAGGAATGTGGAGGCTAGACTTTTCAAACGAATTAATAACAGACCAACTTTCAAATTCAGTATTCAGACCATGAATAAATGTGAAATCAAAAGTAAAAAACTATTCCTGGAAGGATAATCAAGGTGAAATGCATTGTTCTGTGTTTGCTACACAAGACCAAACAGCTCGTCTTAATTTTCCCAGTGACCACATAGGAAGTGGGGGAAATGGTGACAGCGGAAGTAGTGAGCAAGTTCTGTCCCACGAGTCTGCAGGGAGAGCAAGGCCAAGGAGGAAGCTTTCGGATAGCTCCAGATTGGGAGTGGGAGGCTGGAGACTAGTCCTGGCTATGCCACTGAATTCTGGATGACTTTGGGTATTTCGCCTCACCTTCATCAAGCCTCGGGAGGAAATGAAGGTATAATTATATGATCTCTAGAGTCTCAACTACCTCTGAAGAAATTGCAAAATGCATCATATCCCTAGAACTGAATGTTTTAAAGGCCTTTGTAGTCATCAGTACCACTTACAAAAAGCACATAATGAGTCTAAGTCTAAGAACACAGCAAGAGGACTGGGATGGAATAGGTATACTTCTCAGTGAAAGGCCAATGGTCCAGAAGATATTAAATCATCAGTTTCATTAGAGGAGTTCAGGAGAACTCATTCCTATGAATAAGGGTAAGGCCTGGGTCATCCCAAGCTGCCCCTGCTAATGGGTGTGTCTTTGCAGACTCCAAAATTGTATGTGGGCCGGGAGTCAGCCTGAAGACTCTCATCCTGGCAAAGCATTAGAATTGGCTGGATCAGGGGTGCCTGGGTGGCTCAACTGGTTGAGTGTCTGACTCCTGATTTTGGCTCAGGTCATAATCTTCAGGTTCATGAGTTCAATCCCTGAGTTGGAGTCTGTGCTGGCAGCATGGAGACTGCTTGGGATTCTCTGTTTCTCTCTCTCTCTGCCTCTCTCTTAAAAATAAATAAATATTAAAAAAAAAAAAAAGAATCAACTGGATCAGTTTTCAGGAACTACTGGTCTACACCAGGGATCCTTCAACTCTGATTAATCCTTTACTAGTTAAAATGGGGTGTGTGTGCTTGTACTATCAATATGTGCATATTTATTTATTATAAGCCATATGCATGTACCACTTGTATTAATCTATTATGTACATGGGAAAAGATATGTATGCGCAATAGAATTTTTAAATGAGATAGAGATGAAATACATTAAATTTTTCGTAATAGTTTGCTTATAATGGTAACTTTTGCTCTTCCTAAAAATATTCGGTTAGCATATATTGATGTGATTGAACATGCTTCTTTTTGAAAATCTTGGTTAAGTGCTTTTGACAGCTTTTGTCAATGACATCCCAGAAAACTACCATACAAAGAGACATAGGTCTGAATGGAGGAAAGATACTATTGGCTTCCCTTGCTAAAGTATGGTATTCATTGTGCAATTCATCAGTTTTGCCAAGATTTTTGTTAAAATAATAAATTTCTATCTTCCTTAATATTAATCAGCTTGTATTAGGGATCTCCAGAGAAACAGAACCAGTAGGATATATATAGGTATATAAGAGATTTGTTATGTGAATTGGCTTGTATGATTGTTGAGGCTGAGATAAGCTAAAGTCTGCCATCTGTAAGCTGGAGAACCAAGAAAGCCAGTGGTACATAATTCAGTCCAAGTTCCAAGGTCTGAGAACTGGGGCGTGGTGGGTGGGGGTGGAAAGAGGGAAGTGTAGGTGGGTGAGTTGGGGGGAGGCCAGGGAAAGACTGGGATGATATGCTGGGAAGTCCTGGAATCTCAAGGTCCAAGAACCAGGAGCTCAGCTGTCCTAGGGCAGGAGAAGATGGATGTCCCAGCTCAGGAGTCTGCCCTTCCTCCACCTTTTAGTTCTATTTGTGCTCTCAAGGGACTGGATGATGCCCATCTACACTGCCACTGCAGAGACACTCAGGAATAATGTTTTACAGCCATCTGGGTATTCCTTAGCCCAGTCAAGATGACATAAAATTAGCCATCACACAGCTCTTCTTAAAATTTAGTTGGAGGATGTTATATTTCTATATTTTAAAAACCAGATTCAAACCTGACTTCATCTCTTCATTTAGGATATTAGTAACCAAGTTAGAAAATTCTGTTTCCACAACTTTTTAGTGTACCTTGAGAGTTTTAAATAAGTGATATGCTTAATTTGTCTTTGGCAAGAGCATCACAAATGGATGAAACATTTCCAAATACTCAAATTTAAAATGTTCTAGTATGAATTTCTTTGAAAAAGCTCCCATTCTCTTTCATTATTAAAACGTCACCATTACCTTGAATCTTAATTTGAAGACACCAATTATATTTATTTTTTCAAAAATATTTGCATGGTAACATATTACAGACAGCTACTTGTCACAACAGAGGTAAGCCAATTGTTTTTTTTTTTTTGCTTTTTTTTTTCAAAAAGAAATTACATTTGGCAACTCTTTTAACTACATTAGCAGAGGATATCTAGTGAACCCACAAGAGATGTCCATGGTCGCTGACATCTCTTTGGTATTGTAAATATGTCATTATTTAAGATAACATAGCCCATAAATCGCCTTAATTGGGCATATGGAAATGGCAATGGGGTATAAGGTGGTGGAAGCAAAGAGAGAGGAGAGTAGGCCACTGTCAGTGCCTTTGTGTGGATAAGTCCCCTCTTCCTTTAGGAGACCTCATAGGTGATACATGACCGGCTGACACATAGGCCTCTGAAGCCAACAATATTAACTTGTACATTAAAAAGTAAAGTTCAGTTTTTCATTTTCTTTTTTAATTTAAAACATTTTTAATGTATTTTTTAAATATTTATTTAGAGAGAGAGGGAGAACAAGCAGGGGAGGGGCAGAGAGAGAAGGAGAGAGAAAGAATCCCAAGCAGGCCCTGCACTGTCAGCACACAGCCCGACGTGGGGCTTGAACCCATGACTGCAAGATCAGGACCTGAGTCGCAATCAAAAGTCAGACGCTTAACTGATTGAGCCACCCAGGCACCCGCCCCCCCAGGTTTTTGTTTGTTTGTTTGTTTGTTTGTTTGTTTTTGAAAATTGAATACAGCTGGAAGTTATAGCTTTCAGGTTGCGTCCTTTTTTTCTCAATCTAGCGTCTGTTTCTTAAACTGTTGTCCATGGCTGACCAGTTTCTCAACAGTTACAAATGCAGATTTCTGGATCCTATTGCAGAGCCATCTACACTAGGATGTCTGGGAGTCTGTATTTGTAACAAGATCTGGCAGGTGCTTCTTTGGCCCACCACGGTTTAAGATCCACTGCATTAGATTGCAAGCTATGTGCTGAGGGGACCAGGTCTCCCTAATTCATTCTATCCCCAGGACCTGGCACAGGAAGCAATAAGCACTTGCTAAACTGAACTGCAATCAAGAGCGTAATTTCTCCTCTGGCAGGAGTGCTCGAGGGTTTGTTTGGGGGTTATTAGTCACCATACGTTCATTTACTCTTTCATCCATTCATTCATCATTCATCCACCTGTTATTGTAGGTACTTGGGTAACAGAACATAAAACAGACTAAACACACTTCTGTCATGGAGTTGATAGATTAGCAGGGAAGACAGAAAATCAAAAATAACGTAATATATAAATAAATTATCTACTATGACAGAAGATGATAATTGCTACGGAAAAGAAAAGTAGGGCAGGGCAAGGGGAACAGGAGTGTTGTAGTGGGAAGTGGGGACAGGGCAGTCACAGGATGATTAGGGTAGGTCCCGCTGAAGACTGGACCTTCGCAAAGACTTAAAGGAGGTGAGAGAATCAACCAAGAGCATATTCCTTTCAGTTGCCACAAATCCTGTTCATCCCTCTTTACATGACTCCAGCAAGATTTCTGAGACATTTTAGATGCGATTGGTACCCGGCAAGAGCTCAGTGAATTTTGGCTAAATGAATAAAAATACATTTTGGAGGAAAGAAACAATGTGAAGAAATCAAACTATGAAGTTCCTCTTTGAAACCAGGAAAAGCAACCAAGTAAATAAAGATCATATGAAGATCTCTGGAAGATGTCATTAACAGCAGATGAGGACCCTACTCACACATCAAATGCTACCGTGAAACCCCCTCCACAGAGCCAAACTGGCGCCCCCTGGAAGTGCTGCGGGCCAGCCTTGCACGCGTGATGGGCGCTCCAGGCTCATCCGGGTGCAACTGCCACTTCCGTACCTCCGCGAACCTACCTTCCATTTCCCAGTATGGTCATCACACAAATGATGAAATATACTTAAAAATCCTCGGTGAAAAAATCTTTTGTGATTTTGTGTGGTTTTTGTTTTTGGAACAGATATAGCTTCTTGTCTAAAGTATTTAAATAACACAAAGTTAATTGATTATGGTTACGCAATTTACTACTTGAGTGTATTCACTTTTATTCCTATAAAATCAATACATTTAATATTTTGAAATAGCAATAATATGTTTACAGAGCTAATATGCTTAAGGAGCAAATAAGATATTTATTGTGGCCATATTTACTTATATTAAAGAGAATTCTTTTTTGTTGTTGTTTTGTCAGTTTTAAGTTTATAATCTTTTTGTCATACTCTGTGATCCAGAACTTCGAGTTTCTTCAAATTGTAACAGTAAGACAACACAGACACAACTCAAAGTAGTGTCTTTACTTTTTGAATAAGCTACTTCACATACAATAAGAAGAGTAAGTGATTAGATTCTCACAACACAGAGCTGCAAATGACTTTTAGAGATTATAGGCTAATTAAAGCCTCATCAGTCACCTATCCCTTTTTAAAAAACAACTAATGAACCTGAATCTAAGGCAGCAAAAGGTTAAATGATTTCTCTCAGGGTAAAACGGCAAGCCAGCAGTGAAGCGGGGCAGATACTTCATTCCTTGACCTCAGGGACATATCACAAACATATCACTGTAACGTGCTGTAATACTTTAATGCTTTTACATTTGGGCCCTCACAGTGCCTTTCTAAACATACACGTACAGGATTAATAGTTGTTAAAACTTAAGTAATCTATTTAAAATAAATATTCCACCCCCCCCCGCCCCCGGCCAAAAACCTAGACTTGCCTTCCTTGTGAGATATCAAATAAAAATCAGGGGAATGGTTTGTAGATTTTGTTTCTTTATTGTTAATCAGAACAGAATTAACCATGGATTCAAGTCTCTTCTTTAGTTATCTGAGGAAAAGTAAATCACCACCACAATTCATTGTTTCAGAAGAGAAACCTTCTCCTCTAAAACACAGAATCTTTGCCACAAAGCTTCACAGCTCTCTTCAGCCACCCAAAATAAAAATCACTAAGTTTCCCAAGAATGACTTTAAAGACTGAAACAAAGACTTGCCTATTCTGAGTAAATATTGTTCCTACAGGTGATTATTTATAGCCAATAAATCCAGTAAAAATCATCGGGATACAATTCTTTTCACAAGGACTTTTCACTTAAATACATAACATTTAGTTATGCTGAATAGTAACACAAAAGTTGGAATACTATACAAATTAATGCCAAATAAAAGTCACATCTGATGGACTTTTAGAAATGTGTCTGCTAATATAGTATTGCATCCCTGAGTCACTGAGTGACTGTGGATGTAGAACTGCCAGGCCCAGCCTGGGAACTTCCTCCAGCAATTCTCAGGAGCTTTGCTCATGCTGCTTTCTTAAGATGGAGTAACATCTCCCGAGAAAATTCTTCAAGGCCCAGTTAGAACGCCTCTTCCAAATGGAAGCCTCTCTGACTCTACAAATCCAAATTAGCTGTTTTTCATGCAATACTCTCACTCATGTTACCTTTCATAACCATTAGTCATTTACATCTATAAGGGACTATGTCCTCATCCTGTGGACCAAGTCTCATCCTCTGCCCACAGTAATTAAAAAAAGTATCCGTTGAATTGCATCTTGCTAAAATAGATCCAGAAGGTCTCCTGAGATTACATGACCCAGCCTCTTCCTTCTACAGTTCAAGAAAAGGAGTTGCCCTATAAATACAGCAGGCTGTGATGGAAGTGGAACCTGGATTCTGTGCCTCCCTCACGTGGCTGCCACCGCATTAGTGCTGTTGGAGATCTAATCCCTGACCTGGTAGAGCTCTCATTTTGGGAGGTGAGAAAGACTCGTCAGATTCCCTCCTCACTATACAGTGGAGCATAATACTGACGCAATGAAAGCAAAACTGACAGAGATTGGTAGTTTACAAAAGGAAGCCAAGATAGTTTTTTAAAAGATAAAGGCAATAAATGTTCAGGGTCCCGGCCGGTCTCCCTAAATCAAACAACGACCTACTGCTCAGATCCATGTGACAGTCCAGAGATCTCAATAAGTGAATGTGCTTTACCAAGTGAGGAGCTCATTCAAGGAGACTTCTTAGAACTTCTGGCTGAGAGTAAGAGTAGTTTATAATGACAGGATATCTTAAACATGAGGAAGAACCACCACAAATCCAGCAGTCTTTTAGGGAGTGGCAAAATGTGACCTTAAAAGTGATTTTACTATGTATCAGTGTGTAAAATTGCACAAGAAGAACAAAGCAATGCAAGCCTTCCCTAGCTCGTCCATTGTCTCGGGCATGCTGCCCCTGCTCCTGGCTCTAGAGCTACTGGTCTTCTTTCAGTTCCATAAACAGTCTTAGCTCTTTTTCACTCTGGAGTGTGTGTTTGCTGTTCCCCTGTCTGGAGGCTCTTCCCCATATTCTATGTCTGGCTAATTCCTTCTCCTCCATTAGTTCTCACCTGAAACGGTTTCTCCTCAGAGAGGGCCTTTTGACGAACCTACATAAATTAAATCTTCACTCAGCCCAGATTGTTCCTTCTCTTATTTTTTAAATGATGCCCTATTTGTATCCTTTATAACACATGCCAAGTTGAGTACTTTCTTGTTCACTTGTGTATTATGATTATGATAAAGGCCACATGTTGTATCTATATCTAAATATCTGTATCTATCTCTATCTCACCAGGATCTAAACAATGCCTGTTGAATTCTAGATAGCACACAATAGACTGATTTGTTGCATCAATTAATGAATTCAAAATATTTTTATAAAACAAATTCAGAATTATCTGAGGCCCCTAGGCAACCCTTAACAAGTTTTGAGAAACCCAGTTCTACATTATGAAATGTCTGAACACAATAAATAACACATTCCAAATACTGGTTTAATAAAGATTTTCAGATTACTTCTTTACAGAGTTTTGATAGCCACCAACTTACTTCAAAAGTAAAATTTAAGGTTCTTTTCAATGCTAGTCTGTGTCAAAAAAGTGTTTCTGATTAAATGTGAAAATATACCAGATTAATCACTAATTCCTAAATATTAATGACAATAAACATCCAATTGGTTGTAATCTAATGATAAAAAAAGAATGACATGTAGTTACACGCTCAGATACAAAGAAAAAAAAACATGTTGGTGGGGGCACTAACAGAGTAAACACAAAAACAAATGATTCTCAAAGAATGGCAGTTTTCAGAGAAATGCTCCAGCTTTTCAGGGGAAAAAAAGGATAAAGAAAACAGAAGTGGCATTCTTTCTGAAGCAGAAAATCAGATTAAAATCTAATACTGGAGGGGAGCCTGGGTGGCTCAGTCGGTTAAGCATCCGACTTCAGCTCAGGTCATGATCTCATTTTTCGTGAGTTCAAGCCCTGCTTCGGGCTCTGTGCTGACAGCTCAGAGCCTGGAGCCTGCTTCAGATTCTGTGTCTCCCTCTCTCTCTGCCCCTTCCCTGCTTGTACTCTGTCTCTCTCGCTCTCTCAAAAATAAATAAACATTAAAAAAATTAAAAAAAAAAAACCCTAATACTGGAAAATCTGAACAGAACATCTGATGGGAACATCACAAAAAGTAAATAAATAGATACTGTGCATTCTCTTGAAAGCGTCAGTATATGTGGTTTTTAGGTTCTTTATTGCTCAGAGGAAAAAAAAATGACAATGCCATTACTGTAATGCACATTTTCCAACATTGTCACTTGACTGGTAGTGAGGCCTGGATCCATTCACCATTTTTCTTTTTTCTTTTTTAAAATTTTTTTTTAAACGTTTATTTATTTTTGAGACAGAGAGAGACAGAGCATGAATGGGGGAGGGTCAGAGAGAGGGAGACACAGAATCTGAAACAGGCTCCAGGCTCTGAGCTGTCAGCACAGAGCCTGACGCGGGGCTCGAACTCACAGACCATGAGATCATGACCTGAGCCGAAGTCGGCCGCTTAACCGACTGAGCCACCCAGGCGCCCCCATTCACCATTTTTCAATTCTGATAGATGACACTGTACCAAAGTCATCTGGTATTTTTAAAAAGTTACATCTACAGTGGGGATTTTTGGAATTAAAAGAGTAAAAACCTATTAGCTGCATAAAATCTGAAATCTGAATAGCCTTTTTATAATTTGAAAAGGCAAAATTTAATATAACTCCAAATAAAAGCCAAAACAGAATTGGCCAAGCATAACAACATTGTACACTATATTTTTATAGTATGTTTCTGTGTACAAAAGAATGACTATGAAATTAAATTGTCTTCTTTCTAGCAATTTTCTTCCATAAACAACAACAGTCACTGCTAAAAGGGTTGCTTGCAAACTTACCAGAAATATTTTTGGGGGAATATTCTAGTCTTCAAAACAAACAGTAGCTGTCAAATTCTTACTGCATAATCTAAAATGTTAATCCATGTACTGTATTTCATTTGTAATAAGTCTTTGTGATAAGGTTAACACTTCAGCACACAACACAAATAAGAGAGCACCGAAAAATGAAAATTACTTTGCTTATGTTTCCGTATTAGAATTTTATTTGCTGAAGGGTAAAAACAGATTTGCAAAATTCACAGTTAACTTAAAACAATAGTTTTAAACCTTTTATTCCTAGCCCTTACTGCCTTCAGGAAGGAGAGAACATCTGGTTATTTAAGGAACACAATATGTTCACATTTTCTATGACTTTTGTTTCTAATTGGGTTTTTAAATTTTTTTTTGAATTTGAACAACTAGTTAGAACAATGTTTTTTAATCACTTCATATTTTTCAGACTGTCCTCCTTCTATCCCTCTACTCCATTTAGTGGATTGTTTTTGGAAATCTGCTCAGTGGTTCTAATATGATAAAGACAAGAAAACAGGAACTAGGATCATGGTCAAAAGAGCCAAGTATAGGAACCGTATTTATGGTGAACGGAGTATAGGATGCTATAAACAGCTATTTGACATCTAGTCTCTATATAGTATACATTTAAGAAAATTCCAAATAGTTCTAGGTCCACTTATTTACATGGCAGTTTCATTTATTACAGATGCAAATTAAATGTCTATTACAAATTAAATAATATTTATGACAAATATTAGTAAATAGGATTCTACTATTTTTAAAACTGTAGCTCTTGTGTGGAAAGGTAGTTGGAAGACCTGGGTTCAATTGTTGGCTCTGCCACTGACAAGCTGTATTAAATGACTGTCTTAACTTCACCTTGATCCTCAGTTTGTTCATCAACCAAAAGAGGAGCTGGATTAGATCTCTAGGTTCTTTGCAGTTCTGAAATTATGACAGTCTAAGTGAGGTTACTGACTAGATACTTTGTTACGTCTTTTTTGTTCCATAACATATGAAGGTGGTAATAGGTTTTCAAACAATTCTGACACACAGCAAATCCAGGAACTAGATGCCCTTTACGTTCAGGTTGTAGGGTTCATTAACCATCTTGATAAAAATGGCAGCTGACAAATATACAGTTGGTGATGGCTTCCATGGAATGTGGATATGGGTTCCGGAAATATGCTAGTTGAGTGAGATTCACCTAGATTAGAGTCAGTATGGTACACAGGAAGACGCTTAGCAAATGAGTCAGAGTTCAATTCTACCATTCTCTCTTTTTTTAAATTTTATTTATTAATCTTGAGAGAGAGAGAGAGAGAGAGAGAGAGAGAGCAAGGAAGGGCAGAGAAAGAGAGAGAATCCCGAGCAGGCTTTGCACTGTCAGCACAGAGCCCAACCTGACCCAGGGGTCACAAACTGTGAGATCATGAACTAAGCCTAAATCAAGAGTCGGACACTTAACTGACTGAACTACCCAGGTGTCCCTACCATTATTTTCTTAATACCAACCACTGCAGGACACAAAGCTAAATGCTAATAAATGAGTCGGATCATAAGAAGGAATAATGGATGCAACAAATAAGCAAATAGCTAAAATACAAGGTGCTTACAGGGACACAAAGCGGAAAACATATCCTATCCGAGCCTGAGAATAGCTTCCTGGAGGAGGCAGAAGGTATGCTGGGAATCTCAGGAGGGGATGGATACATACAAGGGTCATGGAGCCATTCGAGCTAGCTTGAAAGCTTACAAGTTTTCAGCCTGGGGAAAGCCACATACCCTTAATCTGTCTGCACTGAAAAAGAATGAAGAAAGATAACCTGCTTTGCCTACCTCATAGCTTGTTGTAAGGACCAAATTAATAAGCACATCGAAGTGCTTGGGAACCGTGAAGAGTATGATCCTATTATTACAGTTTACAGCCCTATTATTTCAGTCTGTTCAAATGAGAAATCTTTTCACAGTAAAGCCTACATCTGATATAAAACAATTAAAGCTCAGTGTCTCATCCTCTAGTTTCAAAGTCTATTCTCAGTTGAGCAATCTCCACTGGGATTTAGGGAGAGCACTGGGACAAAGTGCTTTTCTGAAGCTGGCAATGAACTTGGGGGGCTCAGAGTTCCTTGTTTATTTTTATTTTATTGAGTCTGTCAGCAACACTCAACACTACTGTCACAAGGAGCTGGGCTATGGGAAAATGTACTTTCATGCCTCAAATCTCATCCTTCTACTAGTTCGCTTCACAGAGACTCGTGTGGTTATATATTTACTCTGATCTACTTGAACTGGGAATGATTCTAGTATTTCTAAGTGTTTCATTGTTAATAATAAATAGAAAAAATTTAAGCACTCTGATGTCTGGATTTTTAGAGGATATGGGCAGGGTACTAGCATCATCTTTCCCTCTTTTTCTTCCCCCTCAGTGTAAATGGCCTCCTATATTACTTTATAATTGACATTACTACACTGAAAAGTCTGTCCACTTGTGGATACCTGTGCTATATATAAACTTGCTGTGTTGCATTCTTTTTTTTTTTTTTATTTGAACTTCTATAGCACTGGATTGGATCTTTAAAATATTTTTTTTAAGTTTATTTATTTTGAAAGAGGGGCAGTGAGAGAGGGAGGGAGAGAGAATCCCAAGCAGGCTCCGTACTGTCAGTGCAGAGCCCAACGTGGGGCTCGAACTTATGAACTATGAGATCATGACCAGAGCCGAAATCAAGAGTTGGATGCTTAACTGACTGAGCCACCCAGGTGTCCCCTGGATTGGACCTTATTAGATCATTGTAAGTCAGTGCTTTATGGCCATAGGAGCTCTGGCTGAGTGGGTCATTAGAGATAATTTAATTCAATCCCTGTCGGGAAGACCAAGACAGCAAGCACGAATTTCCCCAAATCACAGGGATAGCTGTTGGCAGAGTCAAGATTTGACCCCATATCCCGATTCCTAATTCAGTCTCCTTGCTCCGTAACTAAAATTATCACCTTGCTGGATTAGCCATGTGAAAGCCCCTTAATACTATACAGCTTTCTTTATCTTTCCTATAGATATCACTCTACAAACTTGCTCTCAACAGCCTTTTAAACATGACTCCTTCCTCCTGACCAATTTCTTCTGTCTCAGAAGTACCAATTTAAGGTCCTACATTTTTGGCCATTATCTTGATAATGTTTTTACTTAGTAAGACTCTGAATGTACAAGTGGGGAATGGAATACTTACGGTTTTTTTTTTTTTAAGATACTTATGCTATTATTTTTTTCTCTTAATCCTTAGAGAGAATAAATTTAAAGCTTATAGAATTGGCTTCATTATACTCGTATATTATGTATAATACCTTTGAGATAAAAAGTACTCTATTAAAATCACAGATTCCATTAATAACACTGATTGATTTATTGTATAGAATTCTGGAACAAGAAGAGTGGATGATTCATAGCAAGATCAACCATATTTAACTAGGGAAAAATTACTAAGATCAATAGGTTTAGATAACATATTCACTTCTCCCTTCAGTAAAACCAAATAAATCATATAAGTAGAGAATTCAAAGAGTTATTTTAGCAGTGTTTTCCCCACTCTGTATGTTTCTAAGAATTCCTAATGCTGAACTGATAGAGCTTACCTTAAGTTTATAGACCAAAACTCATATACCTCATTGACCAGCAACCTCATTCTTTACTCATTTTATAGATATTTCATAATTATGGGTATTTATATAGAAAAATACGTAAAAATATGGAAATTCTGATTTTATAGTCAGACTCCTGAGCCTTACCAGAAAAAAAAAAATATATATATATATATATATATATGCTATCTTAAGTATCAGAGAAATGATGGATTATATTTCTGACACTTAATGAAATGTTGCATAGGAGAAATGATATAAAATTGCATATTTTTATAGAAAAATGGATATAGACACAAGAAAATAAAATCTTTTAAATCTATCAAAGGATAAATAGAGGTCATACTCAAATGTTGAAGTCAACAGCCCAGGAGAAAGCAGAAATCCTTTAGAATTAAAATTTACGTTAAACTTGGAGGCCCAAGTCGATCAGACAGAGCTTTGGCAATGGATCCACAGACAGACTGACTCAAAGACAGTTCGACAACTGCCAACATGACTGTTGGGAATTCTGCCAAAGAGCCAAAGGCTGGGATTACCACCCAATGCCTGGCATTCTCATACTCGTGTTTGAAGCTCTCTCTCTGATACTTCATCCAATATTTTTGTTTGGCTCAAAAGCATCAAGGATTCACAGATTTTTTTAGATCATTAAATGTTCTTATTTTCAAGAAATATAACATTAGTTGTAAAAGAGCACACTTTTTCTCTGAAGTGTAAAGAAAATTTTGGTGGCTTGCTTTAAGTTCAAATAGAGAAATCAGCATTAAAGTCTGTTTAAGCCTTTATTTTACTAGGTTACTCTTCACCCAAAAAATAAAAAATACATATTCATAATATGGAATGATTTCATTGTATCATAAACTCTTACAGAAACAGTCCTTTTGATAGCTCTAATGAACACATGGCCCCTGAGGCTCTATCTCCGTCCCTGTGAGGAGTACCCATGATAATGAAGTGTGGCTATAAGGAGAAGTAGTTGCTCAACTATTCTTTGAGTTGTGAGGAAGGAGGAGGGCAGAACAACCTTCTGAGGGACAAGAGATAGGTGTTCCAGTTTCTCAGGGCAACGTCCACTTAATTTACCTGCTAAGTTGCTAGCCAGTGAGATATGTGAGTTTTGCCTACAACTCTAGACACATTCTTTCATTAGGCAATTCCTCTGTCATTAGACAAATTCCCCATTAGCAATTCTTGGAGCTGTACTGAGAAACCAATTTTTCACCCAACTTAAAATTGTGCATACTCTATTTGGAAATCTTACCTTTGGATCTCGAAGGAACAGAGCCTTAAGAATCAGTGAGTGTACATCCCCAATTAGTGGGTAATGCATCAGAAGGCCAAGACAGGTCTGGTAGTTACTAGAGATCACTAAATAGGAGGAAAAAAAAAATTCAGAAGCAATACTGTTTAAGATGTTTGCATTACTTGAGAGTAAAAAAATAACAACTTAGATTCAAAGAAAGCAAACCAATAACTCAATTAATTTGATAAAAGGAAATGGGGAAAGGGATCTTTACCAAATGGCCTTTGAAGCAGCACACTGTACTGTTAACTGCAATCTAATATCTAGTACTTATCCTCAGGGGGTGTTGGAAGAAGAGCTTCAGATATCGAGATGTGTACGTTTGCAATATAAATAAACTCTTAGAAGCATGCATATTTACTGCCATTTATATGTCTGTGTTTAAATGTCTCTAGTTTTGCTGCTTAGAAATTAGTAACAAAAATCTTATGAATGGGAAAGAACCAGTTTAAAATTATCATAAAATAATATTTACCTTAATTATGCTCCATAAGTTACATATGTTACATTTATTCTTTTATATATAAATATTACGTAATTCAAAGTTTTAAAAAATCTAATTTCTTTCAATTATTTTTTTCTAAAGGTAACGAGAAATTTAGGTAGAGTATCCATGCAGCATTTCTTGGAGGAAAAATGTCAAAATCTTCATAGATAAGCCTAACTGTGTTCCTTAGACTGTCATTTAATTTTTTTTCCCAAATCAACCTAATTATGGGCGCAATTATTAAACACATCTTTTCAAGCAGGTCTATGTAAACTACTTCATTTCTTGGCAATCCATCTGCCACTGCTGTCACAGTCTTGCCCATTAATGACGCTTGTTTTGTAAGCCACACTGACTGCCTCCACAGCATTGATTGTGAAGAAACTTTACAGTTACAACTTCCTGTTGTTGCAACTGAATCCTTTTCATTAATCAGAACAAGCAGTTGAAAAATATTCCATAGGAAAACAACTGATTCTATAGAAACAACATAAATCACAAAATAAACAATTGTTTGTGATCAGAAATACCCTCGATTCTTAGATTTTTTTTTTCTTCTTTTGTTGGAAGCAACATTTTTTGCAACAGCTTCTCACCCCCTCCCCCTTCCCATGAACATTATGGGGAAAGGAGACAGGACTGGGCAAAATGAATAATTATAATCTATGTAAGGAACCACTTTATCATCTTCATTTCCGTTGCTGATCTGACAGCTTGTAATTTCATACATCTGCTTTCATTTGTAAAGCACTCACTTATCCTACCCTTTCTGTATCTGTTCAGACTACTCTCTCCTTATTCGTTCATTTTGTCATATTCACATTCAGTTACCTGTTATCCTTTTTTTCTCTAGAATTCAAAAAGCTAGCAGGTTGGGAACAGTATAATGCTTCCATGTAGTTTTTTCTTTGAGATCTAACAAATGAATAAAACTTAGATAATCAATTCATACTTACCCAAATACTATAATGATTATATACTAGTATATAATGACCCGGAAAGAATTCTTGTATATTTTGTAAGAGAGGCAGGAGGGTTTTGTGGGAATGGTTCTGGGCTCGGGACTCAAAGATGTGGGTTTGAATTCTGGGACACCATATGAACCTTTCATAAAGTTGCCTTAAGATTAAAGGACATACTGTATGGCTGATTTATAGCAGCTGCTCAAAACCTGTTGGTAACCTCTCCGAGCTTAAACTCAGTCATTTGGAACACAACTTCCTGTTAAAAAAAATTATCTGCCTGCTTTATTCAATCCAATAGTTATTTGTTGAGTACCTAACTCATGATAAGCCCCATGTTGGGCGGGGAGGCAGAAATAAACAAAACACAGTCCTTACTCTGTAGAAAATTAAAGCGAAGAAGGGCAGATGTGTAACAAGAAGCAGTTATTATTATGACTACCACTAAGATGACAAAAAATTATCGAAGGCTTTCTGAGACCAGGCCCTATGCTAAGAATTTTCCCTACATTATCTCATTTAATTTCTACGACTATCTTATTATAAGGGTATAGTTATCATCCCTGTTTACAGATGAGAAAACTAATACTTTGAAAGGCTGAATCATTTGCCCAAACCGCACAGTGAGTTGGTAGCGGTGCAAGATTTGAAATTCAGAAATCTAGCTACAGGGTCTGTGCTCTAATACATGGCTTTGTTTTGAAAAGGCAGTTGTTTTAAAATTCAGATGCCATAATGAATGCAATAGTCACTGCAAACAGAAAAGCCAGTTAGTATTACTACCCTTGTTGTAGCAGTTTTAAGCAGCCTGGATGGTCAGCATAACCCTGTCTCTAGAATGGCCTGATATAGACAGGCACTTATTTGGAGGGACAAGGGCAACAGTCCTGTTATTACACCTTGAAAGAACTTTTGAAGCCGTCAGAAGCTGTAAAACATGTAAGGGAAGCCAACTAATGCGTTAATAATATCCTACTTGCAGAGTGAAAGAAGGAGCTAACATTCTTTCTCTCATTTCTCCCTTTCATCCACCCAGACACTGAATGTGATGAACATTTCCTGAGCATCTACTATATCCTGGACACACAGAGACCGCTAGGCACTGGCACTAGGGATATAATTGCAAATGAATCTGAGCTCTGAAGGGTAGCAGAACATGCCAGCTGAAATACTGCTGTAGAGTGCTCGCTTCAGCAGTACATGTGCTAAAACTGGACCGATACAGAGTCAGCGTGGTCCCTGAGCAAGGGTGACGTGCAAATTTGTGAAGTGAAATACTGCTATGGGAGTTCCGGACATGCCACCCCCAAATATGTCCCTTTGGTATACTGATTATTTTGAGCTATAGGCACTTGAAAAACAACAAAAACAGAGTGAGGCTTTCTTTGAACTCCCCTTATCTGCCTAAAGATAAATCCTCCGAAAGGAAGTCAATGGTCATAAATTCCCCCAGGACAAACTTTGTCACAAACTCATACCTCTCATCTGTTCTTCTAAGGGTCCACGGTCTTTCCTAAAAATCATTTATTTTCCTCTTTGAGATCTACATCCTCTCTCCCCTTTCTTTATTAAGACAGTATTTAATCCTAAATTCTAAAGCCATATCTTTGAGATTTGCTCATTATTCCCTGAGTACCAAATACAAATGAGACACACATTTTTATATACATGTCAATATGTATTAATTATATAATTATAAATATTTTATTAAGATTAAAATAACATTAAAATATATGATTATATAATTAACACATATCTAATTATATAATAAGATAGATGTTAATAAACTTCTGTTTTTCTCACTAATAAGTTTTTTTGTTAAAGAATGCAGCTGAAAACCTAAATGAGTGTAGGTAAAGTTTTACCTCCCCTATAGCCCACTGTCTTCAGATAATACTATATCTATTAATGAAAACTTGCACGTTTAGAGCACTTTTAATTTGCAATTGCACACGCGAAGCATTAAGTCCATTTTGAATTGCTGTGCCCAATTAAGAGTAGGCAAGAGAGAATAACACAAGCTGGTTTACAAACAAAATAGCAGGGATCTGACTGAATAAGAACTTAGTTTTGATCTTTACAGCAGATTGTTGTTGCACGAGAGAAACTCATCTGCAGTGCTGTTCCTTCTCTAGTGCTTATTCTATCAGAGCAGGGCAGTGACACAGGAAAACAAGTAAAAAGGCTGATTTTTGCTATCTCCCTGCATTTGAAACCAAGTACATATATGCTTTCAAAACAAAGTACCGAAGCTGCACACCCTCAAGAACTCACTCGGAGACGATGGAGACAAATGTAAGTGGTACCTAGGAAAACAGACTGGATTTGGAATCAGATGATCTAAGTTAGAATCTAGATCAGATCTACTTCAGAATGCTCGCTTATTCCATGTGTGACCTAGGCAAGGCGCTTAACATCATGAGCTTTATTTCTCCCATTTATAAAACAGATAATGATGCTTACACTACGCGCAGGGTTCCTATAAGGGTGGCACAGATGCAAGGTAGTGTGTTTCCCATCTTGTTTAATTCTTGCTGAATGGCACTCCCTCCGCACGAAGCAGAGCTGACTTCTCTGTCTCTACCTCTACATGGCACACGGCTGTTCTGGAGGTGTCTAAGGGAGCTGGTTTAAATAGTTTCTCCAGTAATAAGAAAACAAAAAAATAATGAAATCAGTAAAGATAATCAGAGGATGATATTGTTTTGAGAAAGCCTAAAGCAATATGGTTAAATAACTTACATATAATTCAAAGTTAACTGTACCTACAATTGTAAAACTCTCAAATAAAACACTTTATTCTAATTAATTTTATATTCAAATATACTTATTTTCTCAAGTTGACAAAAAGGACTGGGAACAACTACCAAAGAACACAAAACTAAATGTAGACTTCCTTTAATTTCTCTAAAATTAAAAAAGTAATAGCTATCACTTATTAAGCATCTATAATGTGCCTGGCAACTTGCCATACATTATACAAATATCCTGCGAGTCCTGCTAATCCCTACTAAGGAACCTGTGGTCATCAACTCCACATTGTGGATGAGGAGACAGCAGTGCAGAGAGGATAAACAACACATTCAAGGCCACTGGGCTCCTGAATGGCAGAGACAGCGCTGAATGAACCCAGGTCTGTGTAGCTGACAGCCTCATTCTCCATCACTATATCTTACACATTGCTGCACTCCTAGCAGAAAATGTCACGACAGGAGTATCCATGTACAGAGGTCAAGTTCAGACACAGGGCAGATGGCTTCTGAACACCAACTATGTTGTGAGTGACAGAGAAGCCTCAAAGATACACTGAAATAAAGGTCTCCGTATATAAGGGCAAGTATAGTAAATATTTAGAAATAGGCATAAATTTTGTAGTTAGCTATAAAGAGGTATATAAATCAAATAATCACGGATTAAATGTAAAATAAAAATAATTAGCTAACAAGAATAACAAAAAAGAAAACCTCAAGGCTTTAAAGTAATTTATTCTACCTCTACACTGAAAACAAAGCCAACGTGTATTTTAAGTGTCTCGCAAGTTACCCGGCATGCAGAAGACAGTCAATAAATGCTACGTGCTCTGAAAAAATATTGTCGAAGACCTAATACATGAAGGAAAAAAGAAATAATTATTGCATTTGTTCTCTTCCACTATTTAAAACCCTTACTATTTTGACTTTCCCAGTTATAAAATGGCAACATATAAAATTGGATTTCAGATGGACCAAAAAACCAGGTTGGGGCAGGGAGTGATCGTAAATAAAATGAACGAAACTTTGATTCTCTTCAGTCTTGGAGAAAGCCAAATATAAAACAGAGTAATATCCTTCTCCATACAAAGTGACTTTCACCCAGTGTTTATGATCCTCCTAAGACTGTGTCCTTCTGGGTCTTCTTCCCTGGTTGCCGCTGTGACCGCTGCCCCTCTTAGCGCCGTCAATCACTGCAACATCCACCCTCAAAACCCAAGATGGACACACACTCTTCTGTAAGCAATGGGATGCTCTTTATTTCTCTAGTAGATTTTGCTCAGAAATATGAGAATTTTAAATTAGATTTTTGGAAAGAGGAGAATCTCAAATTCAGAGTAGCCTACTCTTTAGAAATTTTTATTTTTTTATTTTTTATTTTTTTAAGAGTTTACTTTTTTAATTTTTTTTTTATTTTTTTATTTTTTTATTTTTATTTTTTAATTTATTTATTTTTTTAATATATGAAATTTACTGTCAAATTGGTTTCCATACAACACCCAGTGCTCATCCCAAAAGGTGCCCTCCTCAATACCCATCACCCAACCTCCCCTCCCTCCCTCCCACCCCCCATCAACCCTCAGTTTGTTCTCAGTTTTTAAGAGTCTAAGAGTTTACTTTTAAGTAGTCTCTACACCCAACGTGGGTCTCAAACTCACAACCCCAAGATCAAGAGTTGAATGCTGTACTGACTGAAGCAGCCAAGGCACTCCCAGAAAAAAACAAAAAAAAAAAAAAAACAAAAAAAAAACAACTTTAAAAAGTGGTCTTCTTGGGGCGTCTGGGTGGCTCAGTTAAGTGTCTGACTTTAGCTCAGGTCATGATCTCCTGGTTCATGAGTTCGAGCTCCGCATCGGGCTCTATGCTGATAGCTCAGAGCTGGGAGCCTGCTTTGGATTCCGTGTCTCCCTCTCTCTGCCCCTCCCTTGCTTGCGCGCTCTCTCTCTCAAAAATAAACATTTAAAAAATAAAAATAAAAAATAAAAGTGCTCCTCTTATTGCTTCACTTTATAACGATTTTTTAAATGTTTATTTTTTGAGAGAGAGAGAGCGAGCGAGCATGCAAGAGCAGGGAGGGGCAGAGAGAGAGAGAGAGGGAGAGAGAGAATCTCAAGCAGGCTCCTCACTGTCAGCACGGAACTCAATGTGGGGCTCACATCCACGAACTGATCATGACCTGAGCTGAAACCAATAGTCATATGTTCAACTGAGCTACCCAGGCGCTCCAAGCTTAATACGCTTTAAACAGAATTTATTTTAATCAGAGATCAAACAACCTAAGAGATCTCTACTCAAGACTTTATATCTTTAAACATACAGTGTTGTCAAATGAAAGGTAGTAAGTAAACAAGTATCTGAGTAGAGAATTGGCAGTGGATAGGGTGTGAGTATAGTTATGATACATTGTATTGCTCAGCTGTAATAACATTTGCCTCTGGTTAAAGTTGATTTAACCAAAATTATGGTATAATGTCATAGGGGTAGGGAGATAAGGAATGCATTTGTGATGTGGGGGCTGGCAGGGGTTGGCCTTCAGTGCTAAGGATGAGTTAAAGCTTCGTTTTCTTGAATGAGAAGTCAGTAGACAACATTTAAAGTGAGAGTAACATGAGGATTTTTTTTTTTTCTTTACAATACGGAAGGCAAATGTTTTTTTGGTCAGCTAAAAGAAAGCACATGGGCCTGGGGACTGGGAGCAAGTGTTAATTTTGTAACCAGCCTTATAGAATGATTTGACTTTTTAAAGTATGTACATGTAAAACTTGCATAAAAATCAGAACTCTGTTTAAAACTTCCACAAAGAGGGGCACCTGGGTTACTCAGGTGGTCCAACTCTTGATTTCTGCTCAGGTCATGATCCTGTGGAATCTAGCCCTGCATTGGGCTCCACACTGGGCATGAAGCTTGCTTGGGATTCTCTCTCTTCCTCTCTCTCTCTGCCCCTCCCCTGCTCTCTCTCTCTCTTCCTCTAAAATAAAAAAAATTAATATATAATGAACCTTTTCAATTTAGAGACTCATGTTTAATAAGCCTGATTTATAGTTTTTGCCTCTCAATTTTGATCCAAATGAAGGAAAACCATAGGTCAGGTTTTTAATCAATTATTTGTTAATCTGAATACAGGTATATAGATATAGGTACGTTTTATTTCATTGCTTCATGATTTTTAATTCCTTACTCAGAAATTCAGATGTGTCAGTAGAAATGGTGGAGGTACAGAAGATATTTGAGAAGTGTTGACATTATCTCTTTCTTTTGTTGCCCTTCATGATTCACTTATTTAACTAGCATTTATTAAATACCTATTTTGTTCCATACATCGAGTTAAGTGTTATGGACGTGATGAGAAATAAGATACAATCTCAGCTTTCTCTTGATAGCATGGTGGAAGACAAGCATAAGACTGACTGCAACATAGGAGGCAGCTGGTAACAATGGCACATGCAAAGGGCTGGGACAGCTCCCAGGGTGGAAGGCCTCAAAGGCAGAGAGTACCAGCCAGCAAATCGAAGTCCACAGAGCAGGACGCTGAGTTGCCCGATGGCGGAGTGCTGCAGAGAAATGGAGGCATGGAAGCAAGTGGCAGTCTTAGCCTGTACACAGGGGATGGAGTTCAGATTTCACTCTGTGTTTGTTAACCCTCACGGAAGGACTGAAGTAATGTAATCACATTTGGTTTTAGAAAGATTAATGCCAGCACAGAGTGATCAGTGGAGGGAGGAAAAGAGGGACAAGATGCAGGGGGTCAGCTCAAGTTCCTGGTAATACTACAGAGGGGAGAAGATGAATACTTGAAGTAGGAAAGGGGCAGAGGGGTACAATGGGCAGAAATTGCTGGAAAAATGCGATTTTTGCATGCAACTAAATTTGGGCAATGTGTGCATATGACAGAGCAGACAGTAAGAAATTATCAAGAAAAATGTTAACGAATTTACACAGTAAGGTTACTTCAAAAATACAGTGACTTTTAATTATTTGTAGAAATTATTTTTTTCCACAACCTCTTTTCTTTCCTGGGGTTTATAACTGTCTCCTTTTCCATTTGCCATGTCATGTAGTTATTTAACACAAGTTTAACCTTAAACACTATCCCAGCTGTATATATCCATTTTCAAAAATTCAAATCAATTTTTAGGTATTTCTGTCAATTTCTTTCTTTTTTTTTAAATTTTATTTTTTTGGGGAAATTTATCAGGAGCTCTCTGGCCTGTTCTCTCATCCTGGGGAGGCCCTTTACCTCTTGCAAGTGCTGTATCCTTATTTCCTAGAGTACCTAGCTTCTTTCTAGCTTTATACACTCAGTTTGGTGGAGCACATCCTCTAAAACCTTTAGGGACAGGACAGGAAATTTTTTGAAAGCTTCTCTGTTTGAAAGATTTTATTTTGACACTTAATTGTTACGCTAGGTACAGAATTCCAGGCTGTTAATACTTTTCCTTCAGAAAATTGGGAGCCCTGTTCCAGAGTATTTTGTCTTCCAGTGAAAAAGTCTCAAACCATTCTAATTCACATTCTTCTATGTGACCACTTTATCTTTTCCACCCCCCCCATCTAAATTCATAGTAGTGTACCTTAATTTGCATGTATTTTCAGATATAATGGACCTTTCAATTTAGAAACTCATGTTTTTCTGTTCAATTGGAAGTTTCTCTTTAATTGCTTCACTGATGATTTTCTCCCTTCTGTTTTTCTTTTTTGTTTGTTTATCCTGTGTTTGTTATGTCTTTCTTCTCTTTCTCTCTTTCTCTATTAAAAGAAATCTCATTATCTAGATGTTGGATCTCCTGGCCAGATCCTTTAATTTTCTTTTTTATTTTCTAAATCTATTTTATGTGCTACTTTTTGGGATACTTTTTCAGTTTTATATTCCAACCACCTTATTTTCATATTGTAACTTCCAATTACACTTTTTCCTTTGAATTATGTTTTTCTTAGTTCTCTGAGACTTTTCCTCCTCCCTATATAGTCTCTGTGTACTCACAGTTGTTTTTTCTCCCGGCTGCTTGTTTAGATCTCTGCTTTCATTTTGATGTTTTCCTCAAATGTTCAGTGATTTCTGGCTATCTGGTCATGTCTAAGAGTGGGGTAGTACAGAGATAACTTGAAGGTGTCTGTGCATTGATGGGTAGGTCTGTTAACTCTAGGGTTTACACAGGTCATTCTTGAGTAATCCCTGAACCTAGACTTTTAGGCATTTTTTCTTGGGTTTTGCCAGAGAAGAATCCCCCAAACTTTGTACAGAGGGAGAGAGTCTGGTTTTAGTGTTCTGGGAACACTGAACATGGTAAAGAATACTGCTGGGCTCCATGTTTACTGAAACTCCCTGAGTCCCTAGTCCGGGGATCCTCCATTTTACTGCCTCCAGGATAAATCCTGGAGGTACAGGTTGGAGATCTGAGTATATAACAGCTTCTTAAATAGACTTTCAACCAGTTCTTGTTTTTAGATTTTTTAAAAAATATATATTTATTTATTTTGACAGAGCGAGAAAGGGAGAGAGCGTGCACGAGCGAGCATGAGCCCGTGAGGGGCAGAGAAAGAGAAAGAATCCCAAGCAGGCTCTGTGCTGTCAGCACAGAATCCAGCTTGCGGCTTGATCTCACAGTTCATGAGATCATGACTCGAGCTGAAATCAAGAGTCAAACGCTTAACCCACTGAGCCACCTAGGTACCCCTTGTTTTTTAGTCTTAACCTTTTCCCTTCCTCTACCAATTTTCAGAGATACCTAGCACTGCCAATTTCTATACTTTTAGGAATTTTATGGATTATTTCTTGGTTTCCTCCATGATCAAATTTGTATTGAGCCTTCTCAGATCTGTCAGTTATCATTCACCCATCTGATTTCCTGCTTCCAAAATCTCTGTAATCTCCTTCCTAATTCTCTGGGTCCCATGGGTTTATGTTATTTTAATGGGGTTTCAGGAGCAACAGGGGTAAATGCAGGGTATCAGTATAACATCTCATGTCTGATATCTTTCATTACTTCTTTAATGATATTTCTACTCAGCATCTGGGCAGATGAACTGATACCAGGGAAGAAGAATCTAGGTGAGGAGGCAACGGAGTGGGGAAAGGTAAGGAAGAAGGTTAAGTGAAAAAGCTGGGGAAGTTAGTAGTCAGGAAACCCAAGATCACCATCTCCTTTTCTCTAATCATCAGACAGAATGGCTCTAGTCAACTTGCAGGACTATTCACATTGTATTTTGACAGCAACAGATGGACATGGAATCTTGAATATTTCTGGGTAAGATTCCAGTGATGGATATAATTTTGTTGGCTTTTGCCCATTTAAGTTATCCTAGAGTTCCTGAATCCATCTGTTATATGGCTTTCTAGGGCGAGGGGAAAATGTGGGATGGGAGTAAGAACATGGAAAGGCAAGATTTGGGCATTAGGAGAGAAGACTACTTCCTCCCCTTTGTAAAAGGCCAGAATAGGGTATGAACTATGATTCTGAACATGAAATAGAATGTCACTAGGAGAATAATTATCCTTTCATAACTCCATTCCTGTAGTTGCAGAAATTAAAATTATTTTCAAGCAAAAAAACCTGACATTACAGACAATGCGATACATATTAGAATGGTCAAAATCAAAAACAATGACACCACCCAATGCTGGTGACAATGTGGAGCTACGAGAACTTTCATTCATTGAAGGTAATGAAAAGTGGTTACAGCCATTTTAGAAGATAGTTTAGCAATTATGTTGTGATTTTTCAGGTCTGATCACAGGCAATTACAAAGATATGATAGTTAATTTTATGTATCAATTTGGCCTATAGGATGCCCAAATATTATGCAAAAGATTAGTTCTGGGTGTGTCTGTGAGTATGTATCTGGAAGAGATTAGTATCTGAGTCAGTAGACTGAGTGAAGAGATTTGCCCTTAAAAACAGTAGGCATCAGCCAATCCATTGGGGTCCCAAATGGAACAAAAAGGTGAAGAAAAGGTGAATTCTTTCTCTATTCTTGAGCTGGAATATCCATTTTCTCCTGCCCTTGGATATCAGAGCTCCTGATCCTCAAGCCTTTGGACTCCGAGATTTCCACCACAGGACCTCTAGTTCTCAGGCTTGCAGACTGAGACTGAATTACACCACTGGCTTTCTTGGTTCTACAGCTTGCAGATGACTGATGGTGAGACTTCCAGGCCTCCATGACTGAGGGAGCCAATTCCTATAATAAATGTCCTCATTATATCTGAATTTATATTCTATTGGTTCTTTTTCTCTGGAGAACTCTGACTAATACAAAAACTTCTACCTGATAGGTCACAGGGGGAAACGGTCCACCCCACACCAGACATGGTGCATAGCCAGGGCACTCTAGTCTCTGAAAGGATATGCAGTCAATGTCTTGGCCAACTTAGCCAGCATTATCTTTCACATGTTTATATTCCTAGCCCTGGTGCTTTCATTCCTAGGTTTCTTTATCTGAGCTCTAGGGCACAGGTCCTTTTCAGGTGCTTCTGCCAGGACCTCTTATGGGGGTCGGAAGAACTCTTGAAAACATTTTTCTTCATTTGACTTAGCACCCAGTTCTTTTCCATTTTGAGTCTTTCCACCTCAATCACCCAACCCTACCCCCAAACCACAGCCATCTCAGGGTCCTTAAACTACCAGAATCTTTTGTTCAGGGCTCCCTCAACAGTGAGATGACCCCACATATATGCTGATCTATCTGACCCTCAACCAATGTACCATTCCATGGGTGAAATGAAGCAGATGGAGTTGACATTTTCTCCAGTTTTTGACTCTCGCTTATATCACCACAGTGATTAAAGACTTAACTCTTCCATTTTTGACTTGTTTCTCTAATTGGATACTCTAACACCTAATAGCTCAGGTCTCTCTTCTGCCCAGCTCAACTGAGTTCCTGACATTTACCATCCTATCTGGCAATCAGCCTCCTTGAGATTTACCCAAATGAAATGAAAACTCGCGTCCACACAAAAACTTGCACACTGATATTTGTAGTGGCCTTATTCATAGTTGCCAAAACTTGGAAGAAACTAAGATATCCTTTAGTAGGTGAGTGGATAAACTGTGGTATAACCAGACAATGGAATATTATTCAGAGCTAAAAAGAAATTAGCTATCAAGCCATAAAAAGACAAAGAGAAAACTCAAATGGGTATTACTAAGTGAAAGAAGCTAATCTGAAAAGGCTATGTACTGTATGATCCCAACTATATGGTATTCTGGAAAAGGTAAAACTATGAAGACAATAAAAAAAAATCAGTGGTTGTCATGGATTACAGGGGCCAAAGAGATGAAGAGGCAGAGCACAGAGGATTTTTAGGGCAGGGAAACTATCAGATACTACTAGAATGATGAACAGATGTCACTATACATTTGTCCAAACCCACAGAAGGTATAACATCAAGAGTGAATAGTGTTGTAAACTAGGCACTTTAAGTGATAATGATGTGTCACTATAGGCTTGATTATAACAAATACACCACCGTGGTGAGGGATGCTGACAGTGGGGTAGGCTGTTGTGTATGTGGGGGTGGGAGTATCTGGGAATTCTGTATTTTCAGCTCAACTGTGCCGTGAACCGAAAATTTCTTTAAAAACTAAGGTCTAGTGGGGCACCTGGGTATCTCATTGGTTAAGCAGCTGACTCCTGATTTTGGCTCAGGTCATGATCTTGTGGTTTTTGAGTTCAAGCCCTACACTGGGCTCTGTGCTGACAACATGGAGCCTGCATGGGATTGATTCTCTCTCTCTCTCTCTCTCTCTCTCTCTCTCTCTCTCTCTCTCCCCCCCCCCCCTTCCTGATTGCACTGTCTCTATCTCTCCCCAAAAAAATAAACATTAAAGAAAAAGTCTATTGAAAAAAATCTAACTGTAAAAAAATGTGCTACTATTATGTATCAGCCTGTTAGTGAGATTTTAGAAAATTTTTAAACTAAAATATAAAGTAATATAAATGGTATTTGTAATTCAAAGGGTTATATTAATACTCATATCTGAGATGGTCATAAAGTGACTGGCAATATTTAATGTCTGAGTGGGAAGAGAGCTGGCAGTCAGGAAGTGCTTAAACACTCCTTTAAAAATAAGACCACTAATTTGTGTTTTGATAAAAACTCTGTGACACACTACTATGTAATTTAAGAGAGCCTTTGTTTCTTAGTCACCGAGGTTGGGTAAAGCTTTTCCAGAAAAGACAAATAAATTCAATTTGTAGTTGAAATAAACTGTATTTTGACATCAGTATAATACGGAACATGATCTTAACAAGAAAATAGAGAAACAGAAATTCTGGGGTAGGACAGATGGAAACACTGGCAGAGAAACAGGTAGCTGCTGAAGAGTTAGTAGAGATCTAAAATGAAATAAAAAGGCACAGTTTCAAACTACCAAGATGACACAATTGCCATGCCAGGCCAGACCAAGGAATGGCTAAAGACACCCTACAGAAAACCCAGGAAAATTACAGTGTTGTGACATGTTTACGTTGGTGAAAAAACAAGGTAGGAAGTGGGTAGAAGTACCAAGAAGGAAAGTTTTCCATTTACAAAGTATTCAGAGCGAAGGTAAATTAAAAGAGACAGTAACATTTAAGAGTTACTTTCTAGCTAGGAAAATCTACTGTTAAAAGAATTTGATTATAGTATTTTAGCTATTAATGCAATTTACAAGACAAATAAAAGGTATGGTATATTGTAAATGAGGGAAAATGTTTTTCTTTGGTGCTAATAAAAATTAAATCAATAAAAAACAAATGTAAAAATGTTTAGATACTTAAAAAGTAGACAATGCTTTCTTTACAAAAGCCATATTGAAAAGTGTATTTTAAAAAATCTATTTGAATTCATATTCTAAGAGTTTCTTCTGTCTTCTCAGCAATTACTGCATACATATCCATTCCACCAACCCATCCCAGGTCTCCAGGGTACCCTTCCATCTGAGATCACCCCATATACTGAGCACGTGAAAAGCTTCAGATGCTCTGAGGGTTAGGGAAGAACTGTAACACATGTGGTTCTGGTCCTGAAGAGCTAAAAATCTACTTTCGAAGATGGGACTAACATGCAAGAAAGAACAACATAAGATGGAGTATAATTAAATGCTATGCTGAATTGTATTGATTAAAATCTTATAGGAATGCAAAAGCGAGAGGTCAGTATGTGCTAGAATAATGGGGAAAGTTTGGGAAAAAGCTGTCTTGCCCTAGACCCGAAAACAGAAGCACCATTTAGGCAGATAGAGCCAGGGGAAGGAGGGAACCACACGAGTGACTTTATTTCAGTACAGAATAAGTCAGTAAAAACAATAGTGTGATGAGAGTATGGGTATTAATAAACTATTGCAGGAGTAATGGTTCATGATCAGATTTCCTTATCTCCTAACCTTTATTAATATACACAAACTTAATCCACATAATCCAGCAAAGAATTAAAAAAAACCACTTCTTATAACACATAAGAAAGTAAACGTGATGGTTTTATTAAAATGTTTGGGAATTATTCAGAAATGGATACCATGTATCTGTAGTAAAGCAATAGTTTCATTCAAAGAACAGCCATTTGACCCCATCATTTCAATGGTTAAATTTTAAAATCTATACAGATAATGTTCATACTGTTATTCTTCCAATATGAAATTTTATTTATACTTCATAAAATCAAAGTAGGGCTTGAGGAACGGAAAAGGTGATGTAAGAACCAGCCTGCACTAGCCCTATGGTCTTGATCTGGCTTCCTAACTTCTAAACGTGGAGGTTGGGCTGAATCTCTGAAGCCTCAAAAAAATGCAACGTTTGTCGGAAATCTATTAAGTGGTTGAATACTCTACTTGCCTGACAAACTACTTTTAAAGTGAATGAAAGCTTGGTTCAAGGCAATGAAAGAAGACTGTAAGAATACTTTTGTTAAAAACTAAGTATGAGATACTGACAGTAGCTCACTACTGGGGCAGAACAAGAATGAAGCAGGGCACTCGGATCCCATCCCAAGTTCTAAACTGCTTAACTGCGAAGGGCACTGGAATAGAGTGCTAGAGCCGCTGCACCCAAGGTAGACTGGACAGTTCAAAACCAGAGAAACTTATTGTCGAAGTCCTCTAGAGCACATAAGTCTGAAGTCAAGGTGTTGCTGGGGCCACGTTCCCCCTCAAACCTGCAGGGAAGAATCCTTCCTTGTGTCTTCTAGCTTCTAGTAGGCAGGGCTTGTTCCTTCATAGGCTCTGAGGGAACATCTGTCTTTGCCTTTCTCCTAGTTTGTGGTAACAGCTAAAAATCCTTGCTCCTTGGCTTGTAGATGCATCATTCCAATCTGTGCCTCTGTCTTCAAATGGCATTATTCTCCCAGTGTGTCTTTACATCAACTTTCCTCTTTGCATGCCTCTGGGCCCAAATTTTCTTTTTCTTTTTCTTCTTTTTAAATTTTTTTAATGCTTATTTATTTTTCACAGACAGAGAGAGAGAGAGCACAAGTGGGAGAGGGGCAGAGAGATAGGGACACACAGACTCTGAAGTAGGCTCCAGGTTCTAAGCTGTCAGCACAGAGCCCAACATGGGGCTTGAACCCATGAACCGTGAGATCATGTCCTGAGCTGAAGTCCAACGCTTAACCGCCTGAGCCACCCAGGTGCCCCTAAATTTGCTTTTTCTCATAAGGACACTAGTCATATTGCACTACAGGCCCACCCTCTTCCAATACGACCTCATCTTAACTAATTATATCTGCAACAAGCTATTTCCAAAAAGGTCATATTCTGAGGTACCAGAGGTTAGGACTTCAATATATCTTCAGGCCTCATTATCAGTGCTTGTAAAATCAGGATTTTAGACTAGATGCAGTGAATCTTAACCATTTTTTAGGTTATATATCCTTTTAAGAAGATGATGTAAATTATATGCCTCTGGCCCAGGGAAACGCACATGTTCACAATGTTTTGCACAGCATCAGGATGATCACAGGCCCTTTGAAGTCCTGCACTGAACCCCTAGGGAGCTGCCGTCACTGGCGGAAGGATCTTTTAGTTTCCCCAAGCGCACCATTCTTTGAGCTACAACTCTATCACCTACAGCTCCAAAAGAATGCGTGCAATGCCCATAGCCTCAGGTAGTGGAATTCATTTAGGATTTTTTGAATGAATGGGCTTGAAACTACTAGCTATAACTGAACATCATCACTCTGGATGCCCCGGGCAGTGCATCATGATTCAGAAGCCACTGAGATAGAATAAAAACTTGACACCAAAGTTCCACTTGGAACAAACTGTCCACCTTCCTCTTGTCCTTCACCGTGGCCTAAAATGTAAGCTCATTTATTAGTACTGCCTCCCACGCATACTGCCCAGTCTTGTTCTGTGTCCTCTTTCTGCTATTCCTTTCCCTCTTAATCTTTTTCTTCTGAGGAAAAACTCCTTTCCCTCTGGACCCAGCTCTCTACAACCTTCAGCAGTGAGGTGAGGGGTGCCATGGCTTCTGATATTACCATAAAACCTCCTTTCCCTCAAAAGTTCATGCCATACGTCTAAACCTTCATCATGCTCCTTCATCACTGCCATCTATGCACCATGATGGCAAGCAAATAGCAGGCGCTCAGTAAATTCTGATTGAATGGTTGATTCTTTGATAAATGACTGAATAAAAGCTGTTTTCTTGGTCATTCTTCTGCGTTTAGTTGAGGCTTTTAAAGTCTGGCCCGCTGTGCTCCCTTCTACATCTTTTCCTACCATGATTCTTGGTGAAGTGTCCATAGAGGACAAAACAAAAATCCCACCTCCTGTACAATATCTTGATCTCTCCAATGACTTACTTACCTTCCCTTTACCTAACTCCAACCATCCGGGTCACACCCATAACTGCTCAATATCCTCTGTTTGACCACACCTCTGATGCTTTGAAGTCTCATACACCCTACCTTGAATCCCTTCATACTCTGATTTCCCCACAGTCTTTTCCTGGCCATGCTTCCCTCCCTACACATTCCAAATCACTCTCTCAGAAATGCACTCAACACCCTCCACCCTTTTGCTTCCCTTCAGTTCTGCCTAATTCATTTGCATGTGGGCCTAGCTTGGAGCCTAGATCATTATCTGCTTCCTTTGTATGCCTGGACTGCAGTGTGTGGCTCCGAAAATCCTAACCTTGAGGCCTGGTTCTATTGCCCACCATTAGTCTCTGCAGGACAGGATCTTCAACAGCTAGACCAGCTTGTCCTAGTCCATGGTCAGCCATCTCTCTCACACTCCCCAGGCATTCCCCGAAGCTCCCTAATCCTACCATGCCTCACTCACAGCAGACAACCTTGCCTCCTCCTGTATCAGACATGCAATTCCTCCACTTCCCATCTTCTCCACCAATCAACTAGTTTACTTTTGGAACCTGCCTAGTGCCTTCATCCAGGACCTGTACCAACTTTTATTCCTGTTCCATAGGACTCCTAACACCGTTCCATTGCCTCTGAGCCCTTGTTTCTTCGATCATTTCACGCAAAAAATACTCATCAAGATTACTACATAACAGGCCCTGTTCTAGATGCTGGGATACGGTAGGGAAACCAAGACAGAAAAAATCCGGCCTCTTGCTGGGTGTTAGGGGAGTCGGTATGAAGAATAAACAATAAACAAAAACTTCAAGTAAACAGGATAATTTATCTTTTCATAGATCTCATCAATGGAACAGGGGGGGAAAACTAGTGTTGAACCTTGAGGGACCAACTTAAGACTGGTTGAGAAGTAAATCCTCAGTCGGTTCTCTCCAGCCTCCAGTGAGCTCTCGTCTTATTCTAAAGACAGCCATCCAACTTTCCTTGTCCCTCCACTAACCCCTACCTACATCTTTCTTCATCCCTGCTCTGCGGTCTTTAAAGATTACTCTACATGTGCTATCTCTACATACTTTCCTTTTTATTGATTTTTAAAGTTGAAACTGTAATCCATATAGAAAGCAATGGGAACAACAACAAAACTATAGAGAAAGCTCTTATACTTCTTACCTGTCTGGTCACTCTTCAACCCATCGCAATCCAGCCTCTGCTTTACCACTCCGCTAAACCATTCTGGCAAGGGTATCTGATGGTTGTCCCCCTACAGGGCCAAGTGAATGGACATTCCCCCTTTACCTTACCGTACTCAGCACTCTCAACCCCTATTACCTCCCCTGGCTCAGATAACACAGTTTTGTGAGGTTACAACACAAGCCCTTTGTTCTCTGATGCCTTAAACACTGACGTTAAATGCAGAGTTCTACCTTTGTCTATCTTCTCCTTCTATAAGCACCCACCTTAGGTAGGCTGACCATGTAATTCTTATGATCCTAACAGAGGGTCTTTGAGAGTGCAAGAGGGCAGTATTAGTAATTATTACTCTTCATTAGCAGGTGTAAACCAAGACTGTCCCATACAAATCGGGATATATGGTCACCCTGCTGAGGTCACATGCAATATTATGGTTTTAACTAACACATACCTATTAAACATTTGTAAAACTAAATCTGTAGCCTTGATACTGACATTGAGCTTTGTTTTCCAAATCTTCAGGTTATGATTTCTCACAGATCGCATAATCAGTAGGGCCAAAATTTAATCATTTCCATTCTTAAAACATGCTAATCCTCATTTCCTAGCCAAGTTACACATATTACCTAGTCACTCAACTCCCCAAACTGGGGACTATTTTGGACTTCCTATTCCTCCTCACCCATATTTAGTCACCAAGACATGCTGATTTAATTTTGAAGACTTCTCTAATCTTTCATTTTTCCCTGAACAACTGTCATAACCTTTTATCTGGATTTCCTTCTACTTTTGTCTCCTTTACGTCTGTTCTCCACAGTGCCGCCAGAGTGATCTAACAATGATACTTCTGCTCTGAACCCTTCCGGAGCTCCCTATTATTTACAGGATAAAGACTTTCATCACGATCCTATCCCTGTTCACTTCTTTGGTCTCATAACCTGTCAATCTCCATCTGCACACTAATACCAAATTACCTGCAAACACACACACACACACACACACACACACACACACACACACACACTCCCCCATTAAGCTGTTTTCTCACTTTTAAGCATTTGTTCATGCTGTCCCTTCCACCTGAAATTCAGATCCCCTTATTTAACTTGCTGACACTTACACCATTTTCTCTAGTCACTCACAGCTGACCCAGAGGGGAGTTCAGTACCTCTCCCTTAAACTTACATACTACCCATCCACACCTCAACCACAGCACTGGATATGTTAGTTTGAAATTAATTATGTCAGTCTTTCCTGCTAGTTGATAAACTTCTTGAGCATAAGGGCAATGACCCTAAAACTTAATAGTCATCCTATTTTTAGGAGATCTCATCCACTCTTATGGATTTAAACAAGCAAATTAAAATAAACTGGCCTAAATATTGAAAGGAATAAACAACTTCATTACTCCTGCATTTTTCCACATGTGCGCATATGTTTTATAACATCAGTGGATGGACTGAAAGTGTGTAAGGGCTTCAGCTGCCAAAAATTCACCTGTTTTATGAACTTGATTTCAAAAAGTAGATCTCAGCATAGGAGACAGAATGATTAAATTACAAAATATACAGTTGTGATACACCAAAGTTAAGAAAAGAGCAAATACTTAATTGTTTAAGACTACAGAAAATCAGAATGTATTTCAACAGTTGTTTGCATTGGAATATTTTGTGAAAATATCCCAAACCATTTTTTTCTAAAAGAGTAAAACTCATTCCTTTTTTTTTTTTAATTTACATTCAAAAATTCATACTGCTAACTAATTTGGATGTAAATTTTAAAAAATAAAAAATAAAAAAAAATTCATACTACTTTAAAATGAGAGAGTAGTATTGAATATCCTAAAATTTAGTATCCATCAACACTACCCAAACATCTTTCTCTACTTTCCAGATGTTACCTCTTATAATTTCCATGTTCTTCTACGATTAGCTCTGACTCAGAAAGAAGGAACTTTCCACTTTGTCTGTCAAAACCCAAACTATTTGACCTTCAAGGCACAGAAAAAACTCACAATTTTTAGATAAAATGTGGTGCTCCTGTCACTTATTCATTCAAGTAATTTGGGGGGAATTAAAAAAGTATAATCTAAAATTTTAAAGAATATTATTAGCGTTACCAGAGGCATAAGAAGAGCATCTGGCACAACTGGTATTCAGTGAGCAAATAAAGAGAGCCACAAAGCAATGGAACAGTCGAGATCGTGAATGACTCCAAACAGTTTATGTTCTGCTGACAAAGTCCTACTCTTATGATAGTTTTTTTGTTTATTTCCTATTTAATCATCACTCTGTGCAGTCTTTCCTAATTATACTTTGGCTTACAAATCTTGTTTTGTGAACAGTGATTATTTTTCTGAGAAGGGAAACAATTTGAGGTATTTCGAAATTTAAAACATGCTCTGGTATTTTCTTCAAGCTGAAGATTACAAGAGTACTCACAACAGACAGGCACTGGCTTTCCAGCTATGGCAAGCATCCCAAGGTAGATCTGATGAGATAGGAATACGTCTACCATTTGGCAATGTACTGAGAAATACATTTGGCCAAAATATAACTGAGAAGAAGTTAAAATATCTTTAAATGTAATATTTATTTTTTATTGGCAAGTTGTTGATACTACAAAAATAGCTCCAATCGCCTGATAAATATCTTTGAATACTCCCTACCTGTCAGAAGGTGGAGCTCTAAACATATCTGAAATATTGGCTTTTCATATGTGCTTTTCACAAATGTGTGTAATGAGGAGATTAAAGCAGGAGTAAAGTCTTTGGAAAAATAGTTCTGAAGAATATTCCAATTCCCTCAGGATAAAATCACCCACATCTCCCAATATGTACATAGTTAACTAACAAAAAAGATATTTAGTATGCTCCTTTGAAACTTCAATATATTACCTACTATAAAAAGGTAGGTATGGTAATTCAGAATAAAAGATAAAATATATTTAAAAGATAAAACAATTTAAAAACTCAGGACCACCTACTTGAATGTAGGCAAGGTCATTAACACTTACAAGCATCTCGGATGTAGAGTAACATGGCTATGAAGATGTAATCAACTAAACTCAGGCTGAGGCCATCTGCAAACAAGGCATCCCAGACCACCAGAAGATCCTGCAGGGGGAACTCTCGTCCAAACAGTAGCCGGACCCACCGTCTGCAGAGAAACAAAACCAAAATTCAGAAAATAGTACTTTTGAGAGTAATATAAGGAAGAGTCATTTTCTACTATAACTGTGAAAAAAATTATAATTTTTTTAACTGATCACACTGAGCAAATATTACATACTGAAAGTATAATACAGTGAAATCCAAGTTTCAAGCTTTCAGATCAATTTTGTAATTTTATAACTGGGCCACAATCATTAAAGTTTATTCCTATATGTATCAAACACTAGCAGAATATTTGAAAAGGGTAGAGATCTTTCTTATTTTTGTTTTTTTTTTTTTTTTAATTTTTTTTTTTTCAACGTTTTTTATTTATTTTTGGGACAGAGAGAGACAGAGCATGAACGGGAGAGGGGCAGAGAGAGAGGGAGACACAGAATCGGAAACAGGCTCCAGGCTCCGAGCCATCAGCCCAGAGCCTGACGCGGGGCTTGAACTCACAGACCGCGAGATGGCGACCTGGCTGAAGTCGGACGCTTAACCGACTGCGCCACCCAGGCGCCCCGAAATCTTTCATATTTAACAGAAATCCCAAAGTCAAAATGCAAAAAGGACAATGAATGCACACTGGTCTGACAGTCACATCATATGTAAGGTTAGGATTAAAAAATAGAATTTTCCAAAATTTTATGAAAACTACTGATTTTGTTATTGTTGTTGTTGTTATTGTTGATAACTGGAATTTTGCAAATGATTGTACGTACAACAAATTAACTATAGCTAAACAGAAAACTGCATTCTCACATTTCACTCTTTAAAATATTCATTTTAAAATTAAATGTGGGAAAAACAGGTATCTTTATTTTGGTCAAGCATAGATAGTTATTTCAAGCAAAACAAATAGTGATACTTTATTTTTAACTTTAGAATAGATATACCTCATCAGTGAGGTTATCTTTTTAGGGATGTTCTAAAATACATGGCCAGGAAAATGGGACATCTGTGCTATAAGTAGACATAATCAGCTTATAAGAATACTCAACAAGGTCTGTATATAATTATATGTCATAAACAGTTATACTTTAAACTTTCAATAAATGCCTGTAAGCTATTCATAAGTAATTCTTACAAGAAAATTAAAATAATTCACTTTGATATGCTTTTATCCATTTACCTCTAATTTTATATAACATGGCTACACTTTCCTTACACAAGACTTTCTCCGGGAATTTCAGCTAGAATTCTATGTGGTTCTGGCACATAACAAAGAAACAAAAATTCCAAATTTCGAGTATTCCAAATAGTACAGAACAGAGGAAATTCTTTAAAAAATAGTTAAAAGAGATCACCTCTTTGCAAAATTAGAAACCAAATATAACCATCTGTGGGGTTAAAGTGAGTCCTCCCCGCCAAAAAATTCAAATACTTTCTTCAGGGAGTATTATATTTAAGCATGAGTCAAAGCTGTGACAATATAGTGTATAATCACACATATGTATCACAGTTATTAGGAACCACATGATCAAATACTTAAGTTTCATTCATATTATCAAATTAATCAACAGATTAAATTGTATTTTCAGTTACATCTTAAATTATGATACTCAATTTTTCAGGAAAAAGATTTAAAGCCTGAGTAACATTTATCTTTTTAAAAGCGTAACAGTATCATTTACAATTTTTACCTATCTTTCAATTCTCACTCCACTGCTAATATGAGGTGTCTAAATATATATATATATATATACATATTTTTTTTTTGGTCTAATATTATTTGTAGTTATGTGGCTTCAGGAAAAATATTACTTCTCTACACACTTCTAACTCTTTCAAATTACAAATGCCAATATTTACTATTTTAAGAAGTACAAAAATATCTGTAAATTAAATAGGTTGCTCTTCTTGAAATGACAAAGAACCAACGAGTCTCACAAGGAGGATCAGGGGAACCAGAGAATGAGCAAATCAAAAAGCACCTGGATTCAACCATTTTAGCGACCTGTTTAAAAACAGGATCTTTAAACTGATAATTATATATGTATTATTAAATGAGTAAAACAGTTGGACTGTGGTCATTTACAGTTATTCAGCTGATACAACTGGAAGAAAAATTAATGAAAAAACTGGATCTAAAGTGTAACATGTTGACTGTAGTTGATAACATTGTATTGTATAATCAAAATTTGCCAAGAGAACTAACATATCCTCACCAAAAATAAATGAATGAATGAATCAATATAATATGTGAGATGATGGATGTGTTTACAAGATGGGAAAAACCCTTTCACAATGTACACATACATCAAATCGTTACAATGTACACTTTAAATATCATAATTTTATCTGCCAATTATACTTCAATAAAGCTGAAAAATAAAAATAAATAAGAATTATCCTAGTTTGATGGATAGGCAAATTTTGGCATTTTTGAAATATAAAATTCTGACATTTAACTGATCCTTCCTGGTTCAAATCTGGATGCCAGTATAAAATTCAAGAATCACACCTATATGATGGCATTAGCTACACTTGAGGTAAGCATAAGCATAATGTATAAACTTGTCCAATCACAATGTTGTAAAGAATTACACCTATAAAATGGTACTATGCCTTGAACTTGCTTCTTTCATTCATGGAGGTTATTTTAATACTTTCCTTATTTGAGTAAGCCTATTTAATAACTATGGCTGGTATTTCCTGGAAGACATTACTTTTCGTTAGCCTTCTTATGTGTAGAGGAAAAATGTTCTGTGTGTTTTTCCTGCTATCTCCTATTAAAAGCAAAATGACTGTTGAAAAAAGCTGACATCATCCATCATGCTATAACAGACATCATTTAGCAAAAAAAAGAAAAAAAAAACTGAGGAAAGTTAATAGATACCACGGAGAATACAATACTATCTCTTTGCCCCTTGCTTAAAGCTCAGTCCTCTCATTTTCTTATGGACAGTTGCATTGTTAGTTTCATCACAGATGGTGCTTCAAGAGTCAAAGGAAAAAAAAAAAATTAGCCTCTCTTTTTAAAGAAATAAGATATACATTCCTATTATTTCCATAACAAAATGCCCAAACTTCTCACGCAACTTTCCTGCTGAATAGGGTTATGTTAGCTTAGCTTCGGCGAGGACACCCCACTCATGCCTACATGCAACCATCTCGGCTGTGGCACTGTCAGGAGGGACAGCTGTAAATATCTCACAATCTACATTGAATAAAACATATCATCAAAACTGCATAGAACGTAGGTCTTCAGTACTTTTAGATTCAATGTGTAATCTGTGATGTGCTGCTTTATAAATGTTTCACAGTGCTTTATTTTTGAAGTTTCACCTTGCCAAGTACACTGCTAAATAATTCCAGGGCAAGGACCAAAACGTGCATGCGTGCGCGCATGCGTGCATGTGTGTGTGTGTGTGTGTGTGTGTGTGTGTGTGTGTGTGAAAGGGACAGAGACAGAGACAGAGAGAGACTTTGCTAAGTGCTCTAAGTGTTTACCAAGGTCTTGGTAAACTCACTGCAAAGCCACCTGTCATGCTACCGAGAGGCAAAGGTGTAGCTAAATTGAAAGTACAGGCAGTGATCTTGTTAGTGGCGGCATAAAAATAATTCAGGAAGTGGAAAAAAAAAACAGAAACACATAAGGAAAAGAATTTATTATTAGATGCCTGGCATGTTTCTTTTATATAAGACTGCTAGTAAGTTGTATATGCAAGGATATAAAATTAAAGCAAACCCAGTTTCCTCTATTTTATATGCGATTATAGGAAAATTAAAGCCAAATTCTCAAAATATTTAAGTAGTACTGTATGACTAATGGAATGCTTTGGGACCAACAATGACCTTATCAATAATTTAATCATTTTAATCCCTACTGGATTTAGTTCATACATATATTCACCACATACAAAATTTCCTGTGCTATTTTGGGCTTTCTTCATTGAGCTTAAAAGCCAAGGAAAAATTACGTTCTTTATGGAATGAGTTACCAACAGAAATTATTTCAGTAAGCTTTTGTATTCTTAGAAAGGAAAACTTACTCGAAGAAATGAGGTCTTATAAAGAAGTCACTCCTAAAATTAACATGCTTTTATTGCAGTTAAAAATATTTAGCGTGAGTTTAATTTACACTTAAGGGTAGCATTAAGGCTTTCTTTTCCCCTTAAAGATAGCTTCAGTTTAATTGCTTGATACTATTAATCTTGCTTTAGGTATGTTACACCTGCAGATTGCAATGCTCATAATCGTACACATTTTATCACTTCTGATAATACAATAATTCACATTTTACCAGACCGACTTAGAATTAAAATCTACAAAAACAAAAAAGACCATATGAGGTATTAAATTTAATAATAAACCACCCAAAGACAGGACAGTTGCTATGCCTGCTCTTATAACACGATTCTCATTTAAAATTTCTGTGTAATTAAGCTGCTATCCCCAGGGGATCAGTAACTCCTGATGGTATTATTGCTTGGTGAATGACCCATGGAAACACCAAGAGAAATCCATTTTTTTAGCAGTTTATGAAAATGACCAATTTGAGGTTTAACTAAACATAGCCTTCATCCAACATGGCTGAGGTAGGTTATACGTGCAGAAAGAAACACATATCTATCTTCCTTTCCTTTTCTTTTTCCTTTAATGACCCTTTAGTAAGATATAGGTATAGCCAGCTTAGAAGAACAAGTAAAATTAAAAAAAGGTATATTTGACTTAATTTAACAAACATCATAAAGGCATCTCAAGCAACCTGTGATCACCAAATGATAGCACTGGGTAACCATACTGGAACACAAAAAACAAAGTCAGATTTTTGTTTAATGATATTAATTTTGCTTTTTTGCTTTCTGTTCACCTGTACTTTTCAAAGTAATTAATTAATTTTTAAATAACCCATGTCTGGTAGAGGATAAACCCAGAATCCAAATTCTGTATTAGTATCAGAGAAAAACAACAGCAAACCAAGTACTCCTATCTGTGGTTGGCAGCTCCTTGAAGAAGTTGAGGCTCTTCTTATTTGGGTTCCTTTGTACTCAGTTCTTTTAAAATTAATTTACCCTGAGTTTTCCTTTACATCAACTCTGTGAAAATAGTCTTCAAATCAGAACCAAATATTACAGTTATTATAATTAGGGTCACAAGGCATTCTCATCTTTAATTCTAACTTCTTTGAAGAGCGACAAAAGATGGAAACCAAAATAAAGCATTTTTTCCCAATTTCACATTCTTCTAATAGTGCTGCAGAATACATCACTGGAAGCTGCTTAGCCTGTTTATTAATTTTTTTTTCTTTATCTAGTACTATTTCAACTCAGTCCTCTTAAAAATGTTTGGGATCTGCATGTGTCACAGAAAGATTTGAATACTTCAAGCCCATTAAACTCTGCTTCAAAAGTAAAAGGAACAGAAACTTTGAGTTAGTTATTATCTTTAAACAACTCAAATGTGCTTTCTATGGGCTCCTTGTAATCCATGGGTTGAACCCAGACTGAATTTGGCTTTCTGGGAAAACATGTTAAACTTAATTTAACCCCCACAGGATATGTATGCAAACTGTTAAAAGTACATTTTTAACTTTGGGGAAATCCTCTATTCTTTTCAGAGGGCAGTACATAGCCCTTTATTAAGGAAGGTTTCTTATTCCCAGAATAAGTTCCTAATAATTACCACCCATTCCTACTATAATTTATTCTCTTTGGCAAATGTTTGAAGCCATTTTGTCAGAACAACTGTAATACACCCTTTGCAAAAATAGTCTGAATAGAAAATAGAGCTGTGTATCTATGTTTTTCAGAGGTATAAGATGCTCACGAGAATGCTGAGCACAGAAGATGACTATCTTATGTTTAGAGGTTATAAAATCTTTGAGTATTTTCTCTCTCTCTCTCTCTCTCTCTCTCTCTCTCTCACACACACACACACACACACACACACACACACACACACACACACTCATATACCCCTTTAAAATTTTTTTTTAAGTAGGCTCCATTCCCAATGTGGGGCTCAAACTCACGGCCTTGAGACCAAGAGCCACACATGCTCCGCCAACTGAGCCAGCCAGGCACCCCCACACCCCCCTCTTTTTTTTTTAATGTATACGTGCTATTTGGTTTACAAGTATGGTATTTCAAGGACTGAGTAATTTTAGGATGTGTGATTTACCAGCAATTCAAATAAAGCTAGTAAAAGATGGTATTACTTCAATAGACATTTAGTTGTATGAACAGGATGTGCTCTCTTTGAGAATTCTATTGTATATTCCAACCAGTATAGAGTTAGAATTTTAGCTCTACCTTGAGAAGACTATGGGGGTAAAAGTTGCTGAGAACTTTTTTTTTTTTTACCCTATCACTTACTTGGGCTCCACTACAAGTGAGTACTACTGGGCATCTGCTTGAGAAAATCACTTGGAAGCCACTACTGCCTTATAAGAACAACATGAAGTATTAATGTACATTTGGTGGTCATGTCGGGAAAATTAATTTTAGGCTCTGTGAATACTAGTCTTTATTCATACTAGAGACTATTTTTACTTCTAGAAAGTTTGTAAATAGCCTTCGTTGTGTCATTTTACCTCAGGAAAGGAAGTTATGACCAAATCAGTCTTCTAAAAGAGCATACAGACAATTGCTAAAAATAATTGCTCCTATCCTCCCTAATCTGAAACTCATTAAAAAAAAAAACAAACTTGTGTTACTTTTTTTTTTTAATTGTCACAGACCATTTCAAATACCAATAGGATCTTAACCTCACTGAGTAACACTTTTCAATTTCCTCTGCATAAATCTTCTAATATATTTACACACATTGTTGGAAGAACTGACATGAGGCAAAGCACCAAGCGGAAAAATATCAGGATCTATGCAATTCAGGAAACAGGTAAGACCACAAGTCTGTTAGCTGGTAATATGTCATCAAGAAAGTCTGACTGAATTCATTCCAAAAAGGTAGCAGTGGTGCCGGATTCCTTTTGACCTCTTCTCACTTACCTATTGCTCTAAACACCCTCTGGATTGGTTTTACTGGCTCTGTCCTCCTTCTCTTCTTCCTGATCCCACAAGTCACCCTAACCCTGCCTGGCTGCTCAGAAGCTAGGACAGGTACTTCACTCAGGGCGGATGTTTGGAAGTTCCATTATCTACTGGTGTCACTGCTTCCCAATTACGTTTTCCAGAGGTGAGGTGCTGCTAAGCAAATTCGAGCTGAAGGGTTAGTTACTGGTAGTTTGGTTTGGCTTCTCTCCCTTCTCCAGCAGATCACAAGCTCCTTGGGGACATTCGGTATTGGACATAAAGTAGGGTATTAACAAAGTTTATTAAATTAATATGAATTCTCCTCCCCAGTCAGCTCTTCTTAGCCAGGGGTCTTCTTGATCTTGACCCTACATCCTTGTTCTCTCACAGGTTTCCTAGCTGCTAAGTAGACATTTCCCTAAGTTTTGTTTTGTTTTGTTTTTTAATCTCTGTAGGGATCCCTGGATATACACATTAAATAGTAAGTGATCACACCTATGTAAGAATTGATCAAGACCTCCTAAGACTTCCTGGACTTCCCCCTACATTTCCTGAGCTCTGATTCCCTGCTTGCTCATACCTCAGATGCTTCTGAGCTGGAACCTATAGTCTACGAAAACCTTGGTACTCTGAGTATGATCGTAGGACCAGGATCATCTCCTGGGAGCTTGTCAGAAATGCAGACTCCTAGGCCCCTAATATAATCTTATTGAAATCAGAATCTTCACTTTAATTTTTTTTAATGTTTATTTATTTTTGAGAAGAGAGAGACAGAGCATGAGTGGGGGAGGAGAGAGAAAGAGGGAGACACAGAATCTGAAACAGGCTCCAGGCTCTGAGCTGTCAGCACAGAGCCCGACGTGGGGCTCGAACTCACGGACAATGAGATCATGACCTGAGCCAAAGTCGGATGCTTAACCAACTGAGCCACCCAGGTGCCCCAGAATCTTCATTTTAATAAGATCTCCAGGGGATCAGTGTGTATATTAAAGTTTGAGAGCAGCGGTCTAGGTGACAAATTCCTGTTTCCTGTCCATTTTAAGGTGCCAGCTATCAGGCTCCTGAAATCTACCATGCATTCATATAAATTGTTATCCCAGGAGAAGAAAAGTCTTAAACTATTGAATGACTCTTCTAATTAGAGTAGTAGTCTCACACTTTAGCATGTATCAGACTAGCCTGGAGGGCTTATTAAAACACACATTGCTAAAACTCAAACTCAAACTTTTCATTCTGATTCTGAGATTCAGGTGGGGCCTGATAATTGGATCTTCAACTTGTTCCCTAAAGTAGCTGATGCTACTGATCTGGGTGCCACAGTAAGAGAATTAGGACAGGCAATTCTGGTTTCTCTCTGCATCTCCTTAGCTCAGTTCTGGACGTGGGTCTTCAAATCAGTTTACTCATGTGTTCAGTCACTGGATCAACAACCACTAAACATCTACTGTCTGGGACCGAAAGCACCCAGAGCCAAACACCTCTTAATATTCTATCTCTGTTAACATCTATATTCCCCCATAACCCCCCCCCACACACACACACACAAAACACTATGAAAACATTAGCCAATAAAAAGGAGAGACATAGACATAGGAGACAGGGAAGCCTCCCAAAGGTTGGGAGAAGCTAAGCTGCTTTGATTTTTTTTTTTTTTTTTTTTAACTCTCAGTGTATTATAAGATGAAGAAATGCCAAAACAAGGCTACAAAAATTGTGACATTTTAAATGCTAACATTTACAAGTCAATGTTTTTTAAACATAAATTTACTATGATAGATAGATATAATCTCATTTGAAGCCAGAGTAAGCACTCTAAATTTGAGGCCCTCTGTGCTTAGTCCTGAGCTAATGGCTTTCCTGGGCCTCTTGTGATTGGTTCTAATGAGGTAAGAGAGTTGGGACATGACAGGACATGGCTGATTAGCTAAGTGCAAAGAGACAGAGCCCAGGAGGGAAGTGGCCCAATCCTGGGTGTGGGTCCTCAAATCAGAGAATCCCAATGCCATCAGGACCCAAAAGGTCATTCTCTCATTTCCCACGCAGAAGCCGTACAATACTGGGAGCGTGGCTGAATGGTCATCTCTTTGGTGTTTATTCTGCTTCACCTGTGAGCTGTTCTCATTCTAAGGTTCTGTACAATTAACTTGCTCAGACAGATCTGTCCTTAGAAAAAAACATGCATTTAAAATACAAAATAAAATGAAAACGCAATGGTCCAAAATCTTTGGGAGATGGCAAAAGCAGTTCTAAGAAGGAAGTTTATAGTGATTCAGGTCTACCTCAAGAAATTAAAAAACAAAAAACAAAAAACAAAAAACAAAAACAAAACAAAACAAAAACCTCAAATAAACAACTTAACCTTACACCTAAAAGAGCTAGAAAACAAAACAAAACAAAGACCAAAGCTGGTAGAAGGAAGGAAACAACAAAGATCAGAGTGGAAATACATGAAATAGAGACTAAAAAACAATAGAAAAGATCAAAAAAACCAAAAGCTGGTGCTTTGAAAAGATAAAATTGATAAACCTTTAGCCAGACTCATCAATAAAAAGAGAGACACAAATAAATAAAATCAGACATGAAGGAGAAGAAATAACTGACACTACAGAAATATAAAGAACTGTAAAAGAACATTATGAAAAATTATATGCCAACAAACTGGATACCCTAGAAGAAATGGATAAACTTCTAGAAATGTACAATCTTCTAAACCTGAATGAGTTGATAATAAAAAAGCTCCCAACAAACAAAAGTCCCAGACCAGATGGCTTCACAGCTAAATTCTACCAAACATTTGAAGGAGAGCTAATATCTATTCTTCTTAAACTATTCCAAAAAACTGAAGGGTAAAGAATGCTTCCAAGCTCATTTTACAAGGCAAGAATTACCCTGATACCAAAATCAGACAAAGACACTAAAAACAAAACAAACAAACAACAGCAACAACAACAACAAAACTTCAGGCCAATATTTGATGAACATGGATACAAAAATCCTCAACAAAATACAAACAAAATAAATTCAGCAATACATTACAAGCATCACTCACCACAATCAAATGGGATTTATTCCATGGATGCAAGGGTGGTTTAATAATCCAATCAATGTGATATATGACATTAACAACAGGAAGAATGAAAAGAATTTATAAAGGGGAGAGGATAGTCTTTTCAATAAATGGTGTTGGGAAAACTGGAGAGCTACATGCGAAAGAATGAAACTGAACCACTTTCTTATACTATAGACAAAAGTAAACCCCAAATGGATTAAGAACCTAAATATGAGACCTGAAACCACTAAATTCCAAAAAGGAAACATAAACAGTAATCTCTTGGACATCAGCCATAGCAACATATTCCTGGATATGTCTCTTCAGGCAAAGGAAACAAAAGCAAAAATAAACTATTAGGACTACATCAAAGTAAAAAGTGTTTGCACAGCAAAGGAAACCATCAACAAAATAAAAAAGCAAACTACTGAATGGCAGTAGATATTTGCAAATGATGTATCCCATAAGAGCTTAATATCCAGAATACATAAAGAACTCATAAAACTCAACACCACAAAACCAAATCATCCAATTTAAAAACGGCAGAGGACCTGAACAGACATTTTTCCAAAGAAGACATACGTACAGCCAACAGACGTGAGAAGATGCTTAACATCACTAATCAGAAAAATGAAAATCAAAAATCAAAACCACAAAGAGCTGCCACCTCACACCTATCAGAATGGCTAATATCAAAAAGACAAGAAATAACAAAGGCTGGTTAGGATATGGAGAAAAGGAAGCCTGCTTATACTGTTGGTGGGAATGTAAATTGGTGCACTGGCTGTGGAAAACAGTATGGAGGTTTCTCAAAAACTAAAAAACAGAAATACCACATGATCTAGTAATTCTACAACGGAGTGGAATTATAACCCAATGAAAATAAAACAGAAAATAAAACACTAATTCTGAAAGATATATAGGTACCCCTATGTTTATTGCAGAATTATCTATAATAGCCAAGATATGGAAGCAGCAAAAGTGCCCACCAACAGATGAATGGATAAAGATGTGATATATCATACATATATCTGTAGATACATACACACACACAATGGAATATTATTCAGTCATAAAAAGCATGAGATCTTGCCTTTTGTGATAACACGAATGGACCTAGAGGATGTTATGCTAAGTGAAGTAAGTCACACAGAAAAAGATGAACACTGTATGTGGAATTTAACAAATAAAACCAACAAAAAGACTCTTAAATATAAAGAATAAACTGGTGGCTGATAGAGGGGAAGGTGGTGTAGGGATTGGCAAAATAGATAAGAGGGGTTTAAGAGGTAACTTCCAGTTAGAAAATAAGCCACAGAGATTTAAAGTGTAGCATAGGGAATATTCAATAATATTGTAATAACATTGTATGGTGCCAGATGGGTGACTACCCTTACCGTGGGGAGCACATGAGTAATGTATAGAATGGTGGAATTGGTATGTTGTATATACGAAACTAATATAACATTGTATATCCAACATACTTCAATAAAAATGAATGAGTGAATGAATAAATAAATAAATGTATGTTATCTCTGGAAAGATAAAGAGCTAAACTCTAGGAGATGTTCACCCAATGGCATTACCACCAGCTCCATGACATCCTGGTGGAAGACAGCTTTCAGTATAAGGGAGTTTTCCTGGAACCTTTCATATGTCAATGCAGAGTTGAAATAAAGGAAGACCACCCAAATAAAACTGAGCAGAGGCTACTTATTCAAAGCTTACTATAGCAAGGGAATCAGCTACCATCACTTGTGTTTGGCAAAGAATCAAAAGCAGTCAGGGGAGTGAGAAAGCTTTATAGTGAGAAAAAGGAAAGGCTTCAGGTATGCCTGGCTAAAGGTTTTAAGTATGGCTGTGAAGTAACCAAAACAGGAGCATCATATGTGGTTGATTTGGGGAGCATATGTATTTGACATTCTCTGGCTGGTCCTGAGTTGGAAGCAGGCAAAATCAGGAAAGTTGGCAGTCATTGACCGACCAAGTTCTGACTGTTTTGGCCTGATTTTGCCACAGAGGTTATGGTTTAGCTTCCTGGGATTCTTACGCAGGTCAGAGTTCTATTGTCCTATATTGTCTGGCCACTGTCCATTTGCATATTCAGTCTTTCAACACAGAATCTTGGCTTCTCAGCCTATGCCTGTGCCCAGTCTGGAACTAGCTGCAGTTATGGGAATTCACAAAATTAAGTTCTCAGATAGTTCTTAAGTTCAAATGGAAACAAATTTGAGAGGTAGTGGCAGTGGGTATATACTCTCTCTCTTCACAAAACTTTATGAAATGTATAAAATAGTGAAACTTAAATTCAATTCTCTATATTATAATAGAGAAGAGTTGTGGACCCTTTTTAGAATTAATCAAGTTTACAAACCCTCTCCCCCCCAAAAAAATACACACATAGCCACACATACCACACCCCTCATGTGCAAACTACATCAGGAGTTTAGCTGAACCATGGACCTTAAATTGAGAAGTGATGCTCTATATTATTGTTGTTCATTTTATCCTTGTTCATGCCACTAAAAGGAATACACAACCTCTTTGTGCCTATTTCAAAGTACCTCCTTGCGTTTCAAAAGAATAGCATACCTTCCTTCTTGAGGGGTCCCTGGACTAAGACTGTACTACTGAGTTGTTAATCTGTGTGGCTCAGCTGGTTGAATAGCCTACAAGCCATCATCACATGGAGAAAATGTCCATGACTTGACAATACTTATCTTCACGAAGCTGGAGTTGGGATGGATGGAGGGAGGGAAATGTACATCCTTCGCTGACCTCCTCTCCTGGCTTATGCTAGCTCTGGTTTGACCATAAGTAAGCCTGCTATGAAAAACACTGAAGATCTGCATTTAACAAATGTTTTCTTGAATTTCAACTATATGGCTGCTATCGTGCTAGTCTTAGATGGATGATATGCTGACAACTTTCAATCATTAACATGGAAATTATCCAAAGTAAAATTCTAATTCAATAAAAGTTCTATCAATCTGGGTTCCTACAGTCACTTGGCATTTTTCTTGGCCCCCACTGAGCCCCCCACACAACCAGGGTATGTCGAGGGAACGCAAACTAATCCAACATTAGCAAAATAGAATTAGGAAGGTAAGACAATTCAAAACACTACTAAATACATTCCAAAGCCATGTATTAATTGTTTTTGGATTATCCACCATTTGGAATTATATGTCCCCTATTTCTTATCCATTAATGTAGACAAATGAAGAGTTGAATATATCTGCATGGGGCCCAGATGACTCACAAGGGGGCAGCGTGAGACAGGGAAGGTAAAGGGAAATCCTGAAGGAACCAGTGAGGGTGAAGGGCAGTCAGCGCCACCACAGTCATTACTTTGGGTATGTGGTTTTGGTGAGAAATTCAGAAGCCCAAGTCAATTGTCACAAATTACCTTTCCCTAGTATTCGAAGCAAAAGGTTAACAAAAGAGGGTTAAAGAGGGGCTGGCTGTTCCATTTTACCCCTAGCTCAGTGGCTAATAGTTGAAGTTTGGTGCCCAAACAACTTTACAGTCAATTATACATGTATAATTTTTTTTAAAAAAAGGACAAATATATTTTAAGCAAGGAAAATGTGTTTCCTTATGCTTCAAAGACTGCAACTCAATGTTCTAAAACAAACACACAATTTCTGATGATAATGGCAAATATCTTGCATTTATGACTTAAATTTTGATTTCTAAAAGTACTACCAAATATATGATCTAAAAATAAGCTTTAACCACTGGAAACAGTTTTTCTCCAAGTGAAATATATGCATTTGAGTCACTTGTGGGAGAACTCTTGCATGTTTCACAGATAGGTGACTCCTTGGCTCACACCTAGTACCTAATCATGGATTCAAATGGGCAGGGCAGACCCCTGCATGTTACAGATGCCTCAACAGAGGCAAATGGCACAGCCTGAGCACCCCATAGATTTACATGATGATTATTTAAATCCTAAATCAGCGTCCCTCCCAAATTTTTATTTATTTATTTATTTTTTTTCCTCCCAAATTTTTATACTCCTCTTGAGTTCTCCTCTTTAAATCCTAAAGGATATCTAATTCAGATTTATATTTTAAAAAATCACCTTTCCACATTAATGACTAAGTTCCAAGACTCAAGATGCACAATATCTACCATTGCTGTCATACGTGTGATAACTGCGTTTCTCTGAGTAGAAGAAACGGGGCTTTCTGAAGGACTTATTTTGATGAATCATGATCTGGTATTTCATGAGCAACCCAGCTACAATACAGTGGTGATTACAGCTATGGTATTCTACAAGATTTAGAGTGTTTCCTCTCAAGGAAACTCATTAAGGAAACTATAAAGAACTAAGAACTTACAAAGAAAAATTAATTGCCACTTTTGGTCAGCCGATTTTAGAAAGACTTATGAGGTCTAGAATTGTATATCGGGCTAACAAAGAGAACAGAAACTCAGTGAAGTCTAGCTTACTGAGGGCATCATGGTATATAATATGATCATAAATTAATCTGCTCGTAAACCAACTCAAATATGAAGCACAAAAACATCACATAAAATACTTTAAATTTATTTTCATCAACAACACTCATTTCTTTTCCACATCAGCTAGCAGGGACCGTGGCTGAGTGCTGGTGCTGAGAAGCTACAAATCTGCAATCTCAGAGTCTGAAACATTGTTTTCTGACTACAGTTTCCTGTCTTGTTATATTTCTCACCTCCTAAATTCTTTTATTTCCTGTGAATTAAATGAAAATTATGTAGAATCATTGTTCAGTCAATTTAGAGTAATTTTTCTTTAAATGCTGAAAGACATTTTTAAATTGGAATCGTACATGCAACGAGAAGACATTTCCCTTCCTGTCCCAGATCCTCTCCCTCCAAACTCACCTTCCTAAGGGTAGCCAATGCTCTTTCCCAACACAGAGACATTTTCATGCTGCACACACCTTTTAAAAACATACACAGTGGGGCACCTGGGTGGCTCAGTCGGTTTAGCATCTGACTTTGGCTCAGGTCAGGATCTCATGGTTCGTGAGTTTGAGCCCCACAGCAGGCTCTCTGCTTTGGATCCTCTATCTCCCTCTTTCTCTGTGTCTCCCTTGCTTGTTCTCTCTCATTCTCTCAAAATAAATAAATAAATAAAAACTTAAAAGAAAACATACAGGAACACACTGTACAACATACTTTTTAATTTAACAATATGATTGTTAAAATGGAGATCATTCCAAAATGGAGATCATTTATAGAAATACCTTATTGTTTTTAATGATTACATAGCATTCCAGTGAGTGGATGCATCATGATTTAACCATTATTTTATTTGGGGGCATTTAGATTTCTTCCTTTCTTATTATACATGAGACTGCATAAAGTATCGCCATATAGGTCTTTGTGCTTGTAAGAATATCATGGGAAGAAGCAAACTGCTTGCTTACTGCATATCATCCTTGACACTTTAGTTTGCTTTAGAACTATTTGATTGCAAAGACCAGTACTGAGTGATCTCAGAAGAAAATGGGGGGAATTTGGGAACATGGTAACACAGAGGTTTTTAAAGTTATGGTCCCAGACCAGTAGCATTAGCATTACCTGGGAATTTGTTCAAACTGCAAATCCTTAAACCTCACCCACCCTATCCCGACTAAGTCAGAAATTCTGCACAGGGCCCAGCAATTTGTATTTGAACAAGCCCTCTAGGTGATTCTGATGCAAGTTCAAGTTTGAGAGCCACTACTCTAAAAGTATGTAAGAGGATATAGTCCTGGGCCCAAAAACTACCAGGTTATCAAGGAAGTTTTAGTGACCCCCTAACTTTTTCCATGTTTTTCAGAATATAGGGAGAGCTCTTTACTCAGGCAGAAATTTTATTATAGTGTTGTCAAATTTACCAAGCTTTTTCTTTATGGTTTATGGGGTTTTTATTTCTCCACCTAAGAATATAAAAACAATAATTTTATTCCAGTTTTGTTTATATCACTGATCCATCTGGCATTTGTTATGGTGCAAAAATATTTAGTTTCGTGGTTTACCAAATAGCTAGTTAGTTCTCAAAACTGTATTACTGAATAATCCATTGTTTTCCCACTGAACTGAAATTCTCTTTTTATCATATGCTAAATTCCCCTATGTATTAAGGGTTCATTTCAGATTCTCTATTTTACCAACAAGTCTAATTATGTGCCAATTCTAAATTATTATAATTATGATATTTTTATAACACATTTTTAACAGTGGATGGGGCTAATGATTCTTTTACCCCCAACCATTGCTGGCTATACTTGAATGTATATTTTTTAAAAATTATTTTTACAATTAAAAAATTGTTTTATATTGAGGTATAACTGATCTAACATATTAGTTTCAGGTACACAGTGTAATGATTCAATACTTGCATATATTGCAAAATCATCACCATAATAAATCCAGTTAATATCTGTCACCAGTTACAGAATTATTTTTTCTTGTGATAAGAACTTTAAAGATCTAGTCTTTAGCTACTTTCAAATATGCAATACAGTATTATTATTATCACCATGCTATACATTGTATTCCCAAGACTTGATTCATTTTACAACTGGGAATCTGTACCTTTTGACATATTTGTACCTTTGATAATCTATTTTTAATTTGTGCATGTATTATATTTGTCTACATTATTATTTCAAACCATACAAACTATGTTAAGATGTTTATTATTTCTCTCCCCCCCCAAATAAGCAGTTCCTTCATGTATTAGTTCTGTCATTTATGTTTTCTTATTAATTCACCACCACTTTTACTTTTAATTCCTTCCTTTTGTGTTCTTTAGATATATTTTCATGTTATTTTCCTCATTACTAGAGACAAATGTCTAATTCACATATCTTAATTCCTTTTTGTTTAGTAATTTAAACTAAAATTTTTAGTATCAGGCTAAGAACTTCTAAGAGTATTGTTTTCATCAAAATCAATAGGTTCTGATCGACAGACTTTATCATTTTTTTCTAGAAATTATGCAATTTCAGTTCACAGTTCCTTTTAGGACAATAATAAAGAGAGTTTTCATATTTTGTCATAGGTTTTCACTGGGGGTTGTTTTCTTTTTTTGTTATCAATTTCAAGTTTTGTTGCCAAAGAATGCAACTTATACCTTTTCTACTATGTGAAATTTACTGACATTTTTGTTTATGGCTACTGTAAAGATAAATATTATGTTGATGCATTCATTTAATTCTGTTAATAGTACACAGACTTTGATATATATCCCTCAGATCTATCTGACCTATTAAATGTGAATAGTTAGGTTCTCTACATCCCTCCTTTATAGTGAGTTGGCCGATTTTACTGTGAATGGGGAGAAGTACTAGTCATTTATTACTATTTCATTTCTATGTATGTCTTCTTTTATTTCCTGCAGGTGTTACATAATAAAATCATTTTTTTTTCTTTTGGGGGGGTGTACAATGATTAAAGAAGGGTCTTTATTGTGAATTGTACACTTTTTCACTATAAAGTGCTCTCATTTATCTCATTCAATCCTATTTAGTGCTTTAAATTCACTTTGTCTGATTATTACTATAATTCATTTTTGTTTGTTTTTCCTTATTACATATGTGAAAATTGTTTTATTTTCAATCTCTTTGTTTCCTTTGCTCTAGGAGTTATTTTCTTAGAATAGAGTTGATTTTATTTAATTTTATTTTTAAAATTAGGTATGACTTCCTTTTCACACCATGATGGGATAACGTATAGTACACATAAAACTGGATAAAATATATGAAGCATGAAATATTAGAAAGCAGGCAGTGCAGCACAGCATTGTAATTCTGACCTAAGTGTAGGCGGTGGGGAAAGTGGAAACTCTGTGATACCTGGGTTTCTTCCTGGGAGCATTTTTGAGAGCATATAGCAAAAAGGGGAAACCCAAAACAGAATGGATTGATCTTACTGGGTTGAGAAAACAGAGATCAGAGGCTGTGGGACATTTGCAGGACATGTTACCTTTAAAGGAGGAAGCTATATAAAGAACTCCAGAAGCCTGCACAGGAGGTCTGTGCTGAATACTAAACTGTACATGATTAGGACAAACCTCTTGCAGGCCCAGCAAAGAAAAACTATCAGAGAAAGAACTGGGGAGCATAAAGATTGCAGGAGGGTTTTGAGGTCAGGAAATGTTCAAGTTCTGACTGGACAGACTGGAGAGAGATTGATGTACACATGGGAAATTCAGTAGAAATCCTAAAGTGCAGGCCCTTGGATAGAGGATACATTAGAACTGTATTTTTTAAAAAGCCTAAAAACAAGCATCAAAAAGATCAAGATGATCCAAGTCATTTAACAGACTATCAAAAAGTAAGCTCAACATTTCTTTAAAGGAAGATCACAAAATTCAGAAATTCAACAACATAACATTTAAAATGTGCAAGATTTAATTTAAAAAATACAAATCATGTGAAGAAACAGGAAATTTTCACCTACAACTAAACATATCCAGAAAGGAATAATACCAATTTTACATAAACTCATCCTGAAAAAATAAAATCAGTAGGAATTCCCATGAGGTCAGCATTACTGGGATCCCAAAGCCAAACAAAGGCTCCATTAGAAAACAGAGGATCAATATCACCATGAACATAAGTATGAAAAAAACCTTTAACAAGATATTAGCAAATCATATTCAGCTATATAAAAAAGGTTAGAAAGGAAGAAATAAAATTATCTGTAAGTGCAGAAGACACAATTTTCTACAAAATCCCAAACAATGTACAGAAAATCTTCTTAAACTAATAAGTGACTTTAGAATGATATAAGATGAAAAGGTCAATATACCAAAATCAATTATATTTTTACTTACTGGGAATGAACAACTAGAAACTGAAATTAAAAGTAGCAGCATCTTTACAATTAGCACCAAAAAAAAAAACCACCTCACAAAATATTTAGGGATGAATATAGTAAGTAAAATACTTATACGCTGAAAGCTATCAATTTAAAAATGATGAGAGAAATCTACAAAGACCTAGATAAATGGAAAGATATACCATGTCTATTGACTGGAAGTGTCAATACTGTTACGATGTCTGTTTTCCTAAAATTGACTTTATAGATTTGATGCAATGCTAATCAAATCCCAGAAAGATTTTTGGTGAAATTACAAGTCAATTTAAAAATATGAATGGAAAAGCGGGGCGCCTGGGTGGCTCAGTAGGTTGAGCATCCGACTTCGGCTCAGGTCACGATCTCGCGGTTGACGAGTTCAAGCCCCACGTCATCTGTGCCGATGGCTCGGAGCCTAGAGCCTGCTTCGGATTCTGTGTCTCCCTTTCTCTCTGCCCCTCCCCTGCTCATGCTCTCTCTCTGTCTCAAAAATAAACGTTAAAAAAATTTTTTTAATAAAATAAAAATAAAAATATGAATGGAAAAGCAAAGAATTAAGAATAGCCAAAACAATTTTAAAAAGAAAAGCAAAGTTAGAAGACCCATGCTACATGATTTCTGGAGTTACTATAAAGGAATCAAGGAATGAAGACAACATAGTATTGGTAAAAGACCCCTAGATCAATGGAACAGAACAGAGAGTTTGGAAATAGACTTACACATATATGGTCAATTGATTTTTGCTAAGGATGTCAAGGAAATTCAACCGTGACACAATCACAAATGGTATCCAAATAATTGCACATCTGCTAAAAAACAATGAACCCTGGACCTATATTTCATACTACACACAAAAGTTAACTTAAAATGGATAATAGGTCTAAGTACAAAACCTATAAAATGTCTAGAAAATAAGTAGGATAAAATTTTGGGATGTTGTTGTATGCAAAGAATTCTTAGGCTACGGAAAAATCATAAAAGAAAAAACTGATAAATTGGACTTTATTGAAATTAAAAATTATCTCTGAAGGACACTGTTAAGAAAATGAAAACACAGGCAACACACTGGGAGAAAATATGAAATATATATGTGAAAAAGGATTTATTTCTGAAATATTCAAATAATTCTCATAACTCAGCCATAATAAACACCCCACCTCTAAAAACTGCAGACTTCACCAAAGAGAGATAAATAATAAATATATGAAAAGATGCTCAACATGACTAATTATTAGGGAAATGCAAACTACAGCCACAATGAGATACCACTACATACCCACTGGAATGGAGTTTTAAAATGACAAAACTAAGTGGTGACAAGGATACAAAACAACTGAAATCCTCATCCACTACTAGTGCGAATACAAAACAGAATAGCGGTAATTTTGGAAAGCAGTTTGAAAACCACGTAGCAGTTTCTTATAAAGTTAAATATATACTTACCAAACAAATCAGTGTCCATTCCCTTGGTATTTATCCAAGAGAAAGACATGTTCACATGAACAGCAACACATAAATAGTTCTAGTACTTTCATTCATAACCGCTCCAAACTGGAAAAACCCAGTGTCCTTCAACTGGTTATGGTACATCCAAACATGGCAATACTACTCAGTCACTAAAAGCAATAGGCTACTGATACAGGCAACATGAGTGAATCTTAAATGTCTTAAGGTTAGTAAAAGAAACCAGACTTAAAAAGCTACATACTGCATGATTTCATTTATATGAAATTCTGGAAAAAAGCGAAACTATAGAGACTAAATGTGTCAGTGGTTGCCAGGGACTAGGGTTGAGGGAGGCAATGACTACAGGGGGGTATAAGAGAAACTTTTGAATTGAAGGATCACTTCTACGTACTGACTTAAAAAGCAAATGATTGTATTTGTCAAACTAGAAAAAACTTGACTTAAAAAAAAGATACAGGCAAATTAAGTTACAAAGATCTTTAATGCTAAGCAATCAATCAAATAACAAAAAGGTAAGTCAATAAGTAATGTTTTTAAAAATCTAAGTTTAGTATTTAGTGTCAAGCAAGTGGGAAAAATGGCAGAATAGATCAGTTCTGTGTGACTGTACTCGTTTTTTAGAGAACTAGGAATGTAACGTGTAAGGAGGAAATATAAGGAAGATTAAACAATTCCATGAAAATATAAACAGGTACGACGCACGAAGAAATACTTTACAGAATCTAGGGGAAAATTTGTTCTGATATTCAAAACACTTACAAAGAGAAAAGGTGAAATAACTAATCAACTAGAGCAGAGCTGAGTTCCACCTCTGGGGACACCAGAGGGCGGGAAATGGCACATTAACTGCCACTTTGGTGCTTCTTCAAATTCTGGGCTTTTCCACTGTGCCTATTTTATTTCCCTCCCAGAATTTTCACATGGCTATTTCATTCATCCTGATAGGCTTTTCCAGCTGCATGCAGTGGGACCCAGAGTACAGTGTGCTTGCTCTCTTTTACCTGGAACCAGAACCTTTCCATTCTAATATTTAAAGTCATCTCAAACTAGAAACACCCAATGCCAAACTTCTAATCCTCTCACCACTTTGCCCAACTCATCAAATAGCAACTCCACCCTTCGAATTGCTCAGAGGCCAACAATCTGGGAATCTTCCTTGATTTATTTTCCTCTCATACCCCACATTTAGTCTATCGGCAAATCCTAGGAGTTTTACACCTCAGAATATATTCATAATCTGAACATTTGTCACCAACTTTGCTGATAGCACCCTGGTCTTTCATCTTGTTACCAACTTTACTTTGCAGCTACCACCATCCTCTTTCACCTTAACTCACCAAACATTTAATTTTTAAAATTTTTATTTGAGAGCTTGGAGCATGCTTGAGTGGAGAAGGGCAGGGTCAGGGGGGAGAGAGAGGGAGAGAGAGGGAGAGAGAGGGAGAGAGAGGGAGAGAGAGGGAGAGAGAGGGAGAGAGAGAGAATCCCAAGCAGGCTCCACACTCAGTGGAGAGCCTGATGGTCTTGATCCCATGACCCTGGGATCATGACCTGAGCAGAAATCGAGAGTTGGATGCTCAAAAGACTGAGCCACCCAGGTGTCCCCCAAACATTTAATTTTTAAAATTAGTCTTTCATGTAATTAAAAAATATTTGAGAGCCTAATATATGCCAACTACAATTATAAATGGTGAGGTTATGGCAGTAATCAAAACAGACAAAAATCTCTGTCCTCGTGGAGCTTATCTGGTAGAAAATTACTTTTGGTGGAAAATGATTATTAATTTCAATAGCTTCTTAACTGACTTCCCTGCTTTTGCCCTTGTCTTCCATTCTCATCGCTGATTCTAAGGTAATCCTTTAAAAAGGAAAGTCAGATGATGTCATGCTTCTGCTTAAATTTCTCTGGCATATCATCTCAGGGAAAAAAGAAAAAAAAGCCTGTCCTTAAAGTGGTTTTCAAGACCTTAAACAATCTGGTTGTGCTCTCTGGCTTCATTTGTCACTACTGTCCTGCTTTTGCTGCTTCAGTCTCATTGGCTTCTTTGCTATTCTTTGAGCACATCAGACATAGGCCTGCTCCCGGACATTGGTACTTGCAGTATCATCTGCCCTGAGGCTCATCCCCAAGAGATATGCATGGCCTGCTACCATCCCTACTTCAGGTCTTTACTCAAATGTTACTATCTCAGTTACTATCTCATCCAATTAAAACTTGCAACTCTTAAGTCCCCCAGTACTCTTCAGATCCTTTCCCTACCTACTTTTCTCCATAGCACTTAGTATTCCTTGACATAATCCATATTTCACATTTACTGTCTATCTCCTCCATTATAATAGAAGTTCCATAAAGGCAGGGGATTTTCTTTGTTGCTTTTTTTCCCCACTACTATAAAACCAGTGCTTGGCTATACATCCTTAACCATTTTTATACATCTAGTTTAGAACCATGGTATATTAGAACTGGACGTGACTTTAAAGATCTTCTAGTCCTGTCTTTGTCAACACGCACTACAGATAATCCAGGTAGGAAATGATAATTGCTTCTATATCTATTACTAAGAACTGCTTCTTCCAGCTAGATGACCATCAGTGATTGCACTCTGTTGTTTCCCTACTGACCTAACGTGCCATAGATTATCCACCCGCAATCATCTGGCATGCCAATGGCAAACAGGCAAATGAGGAAACTGAGAAGTGAAGTGACTTGTTTAGTTACACAGTGAGACAGCTGTAGGACTGGGACTCACTTCTAAATCTCCTGCCCTATGGTACAGCACTCCTCCCTCCTTATGCCCTACTGCTCCTCAAGAGTTTGCAACGCCGAACTGCTAGCTTCAATTACTTTCTAAAATATGAGTTATTCTCTACAACACAAGGTGAGGTCATGAAATGGAGACCCAGAATAACAAAGTTGTATTAAGAAAACTTCCCCAACTAAAAAATCTCAAAAAACTGTATACAATCAATAAAATTTGGGGGTTTCAAGTATGGATCCACAAGTACTAGAATTATGTCTATCAGACATTTGGTACAAATGATTTGGTATCATTTGTTTATAATATCATTAAGTTCAAGGGATGAGGAAAAGGCGATTTTCATAAAGACATGTTGAGTGGATAACACTGAGGACAGAGAGGGGAGGGGAAAGACTTAGACAGGTACCAGAGAGATGCTTCCTGACTCTTCAGGAATGGACTGAAACTCCTCTAAGCACCACCCCATGCCACGAAAAGCCATAGCCAGGGGATGGCATACATTTCTGCTGCTAGAATTACATCATATTAATTATGGGAGACACCATCCTTAGGTCCTTTATAACATCCGTACGGATAACTTGATGATCATTTCAGAATCATTGTTCTAAGTCTCCACCAAGCCATCCATCAACATAAATGAGCTTATATAACAAACACACTTTACAGAGAACTACACTAGGCATAAATAATGGGGAAATACTCAGCTTTGGTGCAAAGGAACAAATAAGCAATATGTACACATGTTATACCTTGACAGGCTAGGTGACCTAAAACTGGTAATTTTTTAGTAGGAGCTTCTCGATTACCTTAATTTTATGGAAATTTTGTGGTTTTACTCCTAGTCAATAATTACTTTATTGTGGAAGCACAAACATGCAAAAATAAAATATGACCCTTGACCTCATGGAGGATAAAATACAACAACAACAAAAAACACAACCTGCAAAACACCATACAAGTAATTATAAACTCAATTTTAGAAAATGGGTCACAAAAATAGATCTTAGATTTATGAACATAAAAAGGGATAGTTAAAATCACGGAAGTGGCTCCAGAAAGTGGTCTCCTGACTACTATGTCCAGTGATTTTCCCATGCTACCTCTTGCCTGCACTTTTTCTTTGTTTCACAGTCCCTAGATCCTTGGCCCTACTTCCTAAATATGCAGGCTGGGGCCCAGGAATAAACATTTCAAAGATAAGAACTAGTGCTTTGGATTTGGTCAGGCTTCATCCTCTCACCTTGTGAATTTCCAGTCTTTGATAAAACACAGCATTTATTTTCTCTATTCTTTATCATTGGCAATAGATACAAAGCATTTTAGGAGAAACTTGGGAATACTGGCAGGGTATTTCCACTACAAATTACTACTCCTTCTTCATTTAAAGAAACAGCCCAGGGATGTGACTAAAACGCAGCAGCCCAGACACTTCTCCCATTTGACCCTGACCATCTTCCAGTCACCCCATCCCACCGCTGACAAGTTCTAGGCCCTAGACATTCTGAACTCCATCTATCAGGCCTCTCCTCCTATCTCTATTCCTGTCCAGTTTAGAATTTATGGTCTATTACTTGAAGCCTTTTATATATCACCCTTCTGTCCCATCTGTAGGCATGGAGGTAGGTGACAGGTTGCTCAGAGCAATCTTTTTTTTTTTTATGTTATTTATTTCTATTTATTTTTTTATATAATTTATTGTCAAATTGGTTTCCATACAACACCCAGTGCTCATCCCAACAGATGTCCTCCTCAATGCCCATCACCCACTTTCCCCTCCCCCCCCATCAACCCTCAGTTTGTTCTCAGTAATTTAAGAGTCTCTTACGGTTTGCCTCCTTCCCTCTCTGTGACTTATTTTCCCCCTTCCCCTCCCCCATGATCTTCTGTTAAGTTTCTCAGGATCCAGATATGAGTGAAAACATATGCTATCTGTCTTTCTCTGCCTGACTTATTTCACTTAGCATAATACTCTCCAGTTCCATCCATGTTTCCGAGCAACCTTCTAAACATAGTTCCCAGTATAAAGCCAGTTTCTCAATCTCGGTAGTGCCTCAGCCCTCCCTGGCATTTTCTCAAGCTGCTCCTAGTCAGTCACTCTCAGTTTCACTACAGCACCTCTTTCAATTTCTCTTTGATGTCCTCAAACCTCCCAATCTGCCATTTCCAACCTTCATTCTCAATTTGCGGCCACAGTTCCTATTCAGTAGCCTCAACGCAGAACTTCTCCCCATCTTCCCACCCACCATCAAACCAATAATTAGAATATTATCTAACTCCTGTCTGTTCATTTCACCTTGCATCTTCCTCACCATCTAATAAATACCATCTTACACTTTCTGATCTACCCTTTTTTCCTCTTTTTCAGTCTAGTCTAGCCGTCATCACCTTTGGCCCATTTGACTGCATTGCTCGTCTATCCCCAGCCTGGCCTCTCTGCAGTCCTCTCTCCATACCATGCCGCGAATGTGCTCCTGCCATTAAAATCTGACCGTGGGACCCCCCCTGCTTATAATCCTTTAGTCACTTGCTTGAGGACAGAGTTCAAACTCCTTACTGGATTAGCAAGGCTCCTCCCCACCACACCCACATCTCCCTCCGTACCAACCTTCCAGCTCCAGCCCTCTAATCACTGTTCAGGTGCAACAAAGTTGTAACTCCTTCTTAACTTCCATTTCCTCTCCATCCACTAATTCTTTAATCTCTTGTAGTACTTTTCTCACATTCTTTAACATTCAGTCTCTATCAACAAAACCCAACATCTGGCAACCTTCTTCTTCCCCAGCTTCTGTGATGACACAGAACTCTGTGTCTAGGTCTTCTGTGTCTGTCTCTACTGTTCTTCCTCTTATTATACCCTCCACACTGCAGATGCTCATCAAATACTTAATGATTTTTATACCAGAGAACTTTTTTTTTAAAGGAAAATGTAATCTATTCATTCACAAATAAACTCAAGAACATATTATACATGTCAGAGCCTATTCTAGGTCCTGGGGACATATCAATGTACAAGATAAAGTCCTTGCCTTCCTGGAGCTTATGCTGTACTGTAGTGGGACACTTAGAATGTAAACAAATAAATACATAATAAATCATCAGTGCTATTAAGAAAAATAAAGTAGGTAAAGGGATAACGAACTACAAATGAAGTAAGGGAATAAGCCGTGGGAAAATCTCGGAGTGGGGACAGTGAAGGAGTAAACAGCATGTGCAAAGGCTCCATGGTAGGAACAAACTTGACTCATCTGAGAACAGCAAGGAGACTAGTGTGACCAGAAGAAGTAGGAAAGGTGACTAGGAGTCATGTAGGACCTTACAGACCATCAAGGATTGGCTGTGGGTGCTGTTCCAGGTGTAATGGTACTATGCATTGAATACGTGTGTCCCCACAAAATTCATACGTTAAATCCTAACACCTGATGGCATGGTATTTGGAAGTGGGGCTTTTAGGAGATAATTAGTTCTGCCCTCATGAATGGGATTAGTGTCCTTATGAAAGAGACCCTAGAGAGCAACTTACCCCTTTCTGCTATATGAAGACATGGGGTGGGGTGGGGGTGGAAAGGAAGCCATGTATGAACCAGGAGGCTGGACTTCACCAAACAACAAATCTGCCAATGCTTTGATCTTGGACTTCCTAGCCTCCAGAACTGTGAGAAATACATTTCTGTTGTTTATAAGCCACCTAGTCTATGGTAGTCCCTCATAACAGCCCCAATGGACTAAGACAGATAGGATATTCTTGGAGGCTTTTCAGTGGGAAATTGTTAGAATTTGATTTCTGTTTAAAATGGGCCACTCCTGCTGCTGTGTGTGTGGAGAAAAGAGTGTAGGGAGAGGAGGACAACAACGGGGAGGCCAGGTAGGGGGCATTTGCAATAGTCTATATGCGAGAGGAAAGCAAACCTGGACTAGGGTAAAGTAGTCCACTGGAATTGAAAACAACCGGAGAGATTTTGGTTCTTTTAAAGATAGAACCACCGTGATGTGCTGGTGGAAGGGGATGAGAGGGAAATGAAGGAATACATACAATTCCCAGGTTTTGGGTGAGCATGGGTTGGAGGTTGGTGTCATTTTATTTATAGATGGAAGCAGAGAGAAAGCAGAGCAGTTTTCAGGAGAAAATCGAGAAAGTGGCTTTGGACATGGCAAGTCAGAGTCTTGTGGATTTCCAAGTGATGGTTAGGCAGCTAAGATACATGAGTTGAGACCTCAGAAGAGGAGAATCCAAGACCAGAGATACACATTTGGGAGTCATGCACTTAGAAATGAAATTTAAAGCCCCAGGACTTGTAAGGTCACTTCTGGGAGCTCATAGAGCCTGGCTGTCTAAGATTTAAATAAGGAATGTTTGCAGCTTGGCAAACGGCTGGTTGAGAAGCAGCAAAGCAGACCAGGAAAACTGGGTCTCCTGTGAAATGTCCAGGCTAAAGACAGCCTGACCTTGCCTGTGGTCAACACATTTTCCCACTCTGTAAATGCTTAATCTAAAGTAGTAAAACAACCCCCTTCTTATGACATATACACTGCCCCTGTGACGTATGCCTGCACATCATTACCCTGATTGTACTGTTTCCCCAATAATTTTTGAGTATGCTCTGTTGCCGCTTTTGAAACTACACATTCCTTTCCCCTGCACCCCTTGAATTGTACTGATAAGATTCTCAATAAAAACTGGAGAAGAGCTTTACTTGGGGCCATTGCCACTAGAGCGCTTGGCCCCCTTGTCCTCTCCTTTCTCTGATTCAAGAATCTGGAGTAATCTGTCATCCGCTGCCCCTGGGGTTTGCTGGTCAAACCCAGCAGTCACCTAGGGGAAGAGAAAAGAAAAGGTCTAAGGATTGAGTCCTGGACCGTGCAAACATTTGGCAGTCAGGAAGAGGACAACGAGCGAATGAAAAAGATGGAGAAGAAACAGCCAGTGGAAGTAGGATATTATGTAATGGGGTATTCTGGAAAGCCAGAAAAAAAGGTATTTCAAGAGACAGGAAAAAACCAATGATTTCAAAGATGAGGAGCTGAGAAAAAAAAGGAAAGAAAATTGACCACTATATTTAGCAACATGGGGATGCATGTGGATAGGTGGAATGGGGTGGGGTAGGGGCAGCCTGGGAGTAGTGGGTTTTTAAGAGACTCGAAGAAATGGGATTGTGCTGCCGCTCTGCACTTTGTGTAAACAGTTTTGGTGTAATGAGTAGTGAGCAACAGGAAATAGCTGGGGAGGGATGTGTGTTCAAGGTGGGGTGTTTTATGTTTATTTCCTAGTCCTTCAGATAAAAGAGTTACAGCATGTCCAAATGCTAGAAATAATACAATAGATGGGGAAATTGATACTACAGAAATAAAGGGATGTAACTACAGGAACACATTCTTTGTGCAGAAGCCAGCAGGACTCAGTGCCTGAGCGCAGAGCTAAAGTTCAGTCTTAGAGGGGAGCTGGGAGATAATGCAAGAAGACAGAAGAATCTGCTTGTTGGAATGTGAGAAAGTTCCCTTCTATGTTCTCAATGAAAAAAGAAGCAAGGGGGTTGGAGAAAAGTGTTGTATGTGTAAGAAGTCCAGAGGGGTGCCTGGGTGGCTCATCGGTTAAGTGTCCAACTCTTGATTCCAGCTCAGGTTATGATCATGCGGTTCGTGAGCTCAAGCCCCACATTGGGCTCTGTGCCAACAGTGTGGGGCCTGCTTGGGATTCTCTCTCTCCCTCTCTTCCTGCCCCTCCCTTACTTGCTCTCTCTCTCTCTCGCAAAATAAACAAACATTAAAAAAAAAAAAGATGACAGTAAATACAGCAGAGTTGGTAGGCAATACTGAGGGCCCACCTGAAGCTAGAGAAAGTGACTTCAGTTAAGCATGGCTGTTTTTCTTATCACTTTTAGCTGCTCACTTGTAACACTAGTAGGCTTTGGGTTTTACTAGTCAAATAACACAGGTAGGAAAGGGCAAGAGTGTTGGGAGTAAATACAAGGGAGGAATCAAAATGAGGGAGCATAGAATGAACTGGGGAATCAAGGATATTAGTGGAATAAACGACAATGAATAAGCAGTGGGGTATATGAATTGGATGTCCAGCTGGGGTTGCAGACAGGATAATGAAGGAGTGAAGAAGACAAGTCAGAGAGTAGGGGCATGTTTGAGGTGGAAGTTTTTGAGGCGGTCCAAGCACTGGAAATAGATTCCGGACGTGCCCATGAAAGTAGGAAGCTGGAGGTGAGGAGGTAGAGGAATAACTGTGGAGGGTGGAGTTAGGTACTTCCTGTTTTATAGAGAAGCTGACTTTATGAGCCACCTGGAAGACAGAGGGAATATTTTCTACTTATCATCTAAATCAGCTTTACAAATTCAAATGGCTGTTAATTCTTGGAATATGTACAGAGTTTGATGGCTCATAGGAGAACTAACACTTACTGAAGACACTTGTTTTGAATATTGTATGTCATTTTCTCTCATATTTACCTCAATTCTAAGAGATAATCATATGTCTCCATTTTACAGGTGAAGCAGTTACAACTCAAAGATATTTAAGGAACTCACCCAAGGTTACAGAGCTATGAAAATCATGCGGTCAAGATTACAACCTAGGACTGCTTGACTGCAAAACTGAAGCCTCTTCCTATTTCTTAATTGGTATCTTTAAAGAAAGGCCATTTCTTCTTAAATATAACCTCATTTACAAGGGGAAATAACACCTTTCTCATCCCTTAGATTGTGAGATCTGGTCTTTCACTTCAAGATCTAGCTAAATCCAAACACTGAGCCCTCAGTAAGTCAGCTTTTGGTATAAATTTCTATATAAACTTATGGCTTTCATATTTCTATAGAATTGTACTGAAGGAATTCAGAACAAGAGAGAAACTTCCTACTTTTTCCTTCGAACATCTCAAGCTCTTCTGAGCCTGATATTAAAACGAGTAATTGCAGTTGGTAATTTTTTTATATTCCTTCCAAAGAGATCTGATTTTGTGTATTTAAAGCAAACACTGCATTCAATTTTAGGGGGGGGAAATCTACAGATAAAGCGCAGATAAGCTAGTCAGCTTAGAAATAATACTAAAACCTTTATAAAATCAATTTTCCACGTACCCTTTAATCAAAATAAGATAACAGAGATTTAAATTTGGTCTAAGCCTGAAAATCTAAGTACATATACCCCAAAGATAAGGAAAGCAATCATTTCTTATAAGATCATTTTGAAAATGGTAAATATTAATTTGGCTAATTATTTTAACGGACTGCATTACTAAAAATACCTTGGCAAGTTATAGTTTTATCTGACATGGGGCATTTACTAAGTTTGATGAAGATTGCAATATGTGTATAAGTGTTATCTTTGAGTTGATATTTGCCTAATGCTGAAAACTTTTGCCCTGATCCATTCACTATCTAATTGGATCCTTCAGGTGGTCAGAGCAGCAGTGCAATAATTACCCTAAACTTGCAAAAAAGGCAAGTACAGTCTAGTACAGCCACAAGTCCCAGACTGAGAATATAGAAAATCATTCCTCGGTGACAAGTGCTCCATTTTCCCTACCAGCAGAAAGTTATCAGTAATGCCCACTTGCACATTTCACTGTCTTAAGTCTTGTAGAACACAAATTAAATAGGCGTGGGTCTTACCTGCTAAAGTGAAAAACTTGGGCAACAATCTATGCTTTAAGAGGTCTATACTGAATTCAGTTTGAATCTTAAGGAATATCAAGTTATGTAGGATGGATTTCAACTATTATATTGAAGAATTTAAGTGATGATTCTCACCAAAGAAAAAGAACTGAGGTGTTCTCTAGACAGAAGAAACGAAATGCATATTCATACTTACTGGAGGTCTTATTTTGGCACAGTGAGCTTCTAAAAAGAATTTTATAAGCTGCTAATAAAATGCCCAAATAAGTATTGCAACAAAATAAGGCTCATGCTGATTTCTTGTTTCCTATGACCTCATTCCTATGCTGCTGAACAGGATAATATTTACAGATATAAATCATTTTCATCTTCATTTAGTTTCAACAGAACATACCACTATTTTTCAGAGTTTATAATGTGTCAGGCATGGAGCTAAAGTTGGATAGCTGTTTATTTTTTATCCCTTTAGTCAAAAGAAGTATTTTATCCCTTTAGTCAAAAGAAGTATTATTAGTCCCATTTTGCATGTGAGGAAACGATGGCTCAGAGAAGTTCTATAACTTGTGAAAGACAGTTAGTATGGTATGGAGAGGGGAGATTCAAGCCTAAAGCATGTGGGCTTGGTCTCCGTGCCAAGGGCTTTAATGATTTGTTGATCAGCAGAAAGGTGGAGAAAACAGAGTTAAGAATTTAGAGACCGTAAAGCTACCTATTTCTCCTTTATGTAAATAATTCTACTATGGTACTTAATCAGTCAAGATTGCATTCGGTTCGAAGTAAGAAAAATTGAAACAGTGTCTGAAATATAAAGTTTGTTTTTGTCTCGTGTAGCTAGAAGTTCTGCAATTTCTCTTTGGCAGATGGCAGCTCATAGATGCAGAGTGGCGGCTGCGTCCTACAGCCATCCTACAGCAGAGAGAAAGTTATGAGAAGGGTGGGGCCTGTGTTGGAAAGCAAACCTTTGACCTGCCTCCCCAGCAGCTGACTGGAAATTAAATGAGTGGTCAGAACTGTGTCCCGCTGCACACCTGAATGTGGGGATGGCATCATTAAAAAGCAACAGAAAAATCCAACAAAGTCTACACCGAAGTTATTTTAGCAAGGAAGAAAGGGCGAATGAGTTTTAGGTGGGTGAACAGTACTGTCTGCCACATCTGACAGGAAAAGAATTTGGTACAGTTGAGTTTCATTATAAATGATGTAGAGCACATCACTCATAAACAGTTTTGCAAAAGAGGAACTTACATTTTGTTTCTTTTATTATTTTACATCTTATTTTTATTATTTTATACCTTATTGAAGTATAGGGAGGGTGACTGCCTACCATAATCTATCCTGGCCTTCTTCCTTCCTAAATGAACTTGATTTAGTTCAGCCGTGCAGGTCTCCCCAACAGTACTCAGAAGGAAGCTGACAGCATCCCTTGCTGTAGGGTCAGTGATTCTCAAACACAGCGAGCACCAGAATTATCCGGAGGGTTTTAAACAACACAGATGGCTGGGCCTCACCCCGAGAGTTTCTGATTCAGTGGGTTTGAGGTAGAACTCAAGAACTTTCATTTCTAACAAGTTTCCAGGGGGGATGTTGACACTGCTGGTCCAGAGGCTACAATTTAAGAACTGCTGCTCTAAAGGCAGACCCCAATTAGCCTAAGGTAAACAGCTTTCCCCTCAGCAACTGTTCTTGGTCTGGGGTAGGCACATGATCTAATCTGGTCCAACGGGGCTGAAAGAAACTGTTGTTTAGTATTAGATGAATGGTTTCATTCTCTCGCTCCTGCTGCGCTAAAACAAGGAGGACTGCAGCCCCCAAATAATTTGTGATTACAAGAGAACGAGTCCTAAGAAGCTGATGACGAGGTTAACACAGTGGAGATACAGAAAAAACTTGAATCTTTAATTGAGCCTCTTGAGTCACAGTACCTCTAGACTTCAGCTATGTTAAATAATTAAATTCCTTAAACTGCTTGAGCCAGTTCGAGGTAGAGTTTTATATAACTTGCAGCCAAAAGCATCTCGGTTGATACAAAGGATAATCTTGCAGTTTAAATGAAGAGCACAAAAGCAGGACATGAATGAATAAAATCTACATATAATCCAAGCGTCATTTTAGACATTAGTATAAATCTTCCTCTACACCCATTTTTTATAACTGTTAATGAGCACCAAAATGAATAGTTTCATTTTTCCCCTTCTGAACTCTATCTACTACTGAACAGTCAGAAGACATAAAGTAGAAGAAAGAAGTAGAAGGTCTAAATAATTTTATCCATAAAGTGAATAAATAATCAGCAGTTAAGTTGATTGAAAAAAAATCACATTTTTTTGCTTTCTTAGGTCTAATTTCCAATTTGCCTAATACAGTCTCTACCATATGCCTCCGACTCTATCTATAGAGAAGCAAAGGGAGGCAGGAAGAAAGTGGACTCATTTAAATAAGAGAGACTGAGAAACACAGTGATTTTAAATTTTGCGGAGTTCAGGATTTACGGAAGCAACAGTTTTTGGCTTAGTAATTCTAAAGTTACAGTGAAATAATATTTCTAATTAGTTATTTTTATTAGGGGAGTTTGGGGGATACTTTTTAACCGAAGACACCAGTGATTCTAAAATTCTAGAAAAATGCAGTTAGACTTGTTTCTGGTAAGGAATCTAGCAATGGGACAAAAAACAGCAAGAAAACCAAACATCGAGATGGTGCAGAATTCAAAACTACGATTATTTATATATTGAAAAATTATTAGAGAAGCTGTTAGTAACAGATACCAAGAGCAGCCATTTCCCTTCATCTGTTTGCCTAAATGCTTCTGCACCACCAAGGTGCGGGCTATCATCAATCTTCTGCCTTTCCTGTCCACTCGCCTCTTCACAAAAGCAAAGCAATCCAAGAAGCCCTCTTAATTAGACCATTGTGTCAAACACAAATGAATTCTCATTCCACTCTTAAGATGAAGGAGTGAATATCAGTTTATGAGTGACTGAAGTTGAGTATATTTCAATATTAGCAACACGAAAATATAAGTTTCAATTGTGGTATTAGAGACGGTAATATTTACTTCATCCATAATTGAAAGACATGTTCAAAATAATTAATTTTGGGAGCACTACCATGTAGTCATTGTCTGAAACAAATTATGCAAATACTTATATCTTGTAATTTATTCAACTGCTTTCTAATTCCTCGTTTTCTTAACTAAATTAGCGAAAACGGGAAATACATGACCAAAAAATGAATGTCCATCATCCAAATTAGCGTACAATGAATTCATCTTTCAAACTATAAGATCCAAGATGGGCAGATTTCTACTCCTGCCTTAAATGAATATTGCCTGTGTACACATATACACGGGGGTTTAATGGTTTCATTCAGATACTTGTGCCCCTACAGAAGCTCACACAAAAGACACCAATGGCAAGCGATTAATTCATTAACCAAAGTATTTCTGAAGAAAAGACAGCATTAAACAATACAGTGTTGGATGTGCAAGTGTGGTTATTTGAGGTCCCTGCCTGCAAAATGTGTGGTAGAGACAAGCATTGCCTATGCTGTTTCTAATTATTCCAATTATCATGGCACACTATGAAAACTTGATTAATAACACTGAAGATATTGTTGTGGCAATTAGCCATATGGTTGTGGGACTTTATTCTGTCACGATTTAGCCATTAGCATCTACTTATGTTTGTCAGAACAGTGCATCCGTGACAAGTTGAAGTTCCGCTCACCTTGCCGAGTCCCCTGTGAGCAACACTAGAGAACTGTTTATTCCTAGGAGCTTCTTGCCTGAGTAAATTTTTCATGTGGCATCCGGTCTGACTGGGGACAAATGTCAAATAGCTTATGTGACGACCCATCAAGCTAAGCTTTTTCTGAAAAACCATTTAGTGACTTGTGTGGCAAAACAAACTACTTGAAGGAAAGAATTTGACCAATAATAAGTGGTCATCAATGTTTCCCCACATATTCCCATGGTTAGTAATTCCGAGAAATTGATCTTTATATACTGATACAGAAATCTACAAAAGGGGCATTAAAAAGGCTTTCCGGAGGTACACACATGTACACACGCACACTCTACAGCTGAAAATTTACCACTTCTAATATTCTGCATGACATTTGCAATGAATTTACCTAAGAGAATGAAGGAGATGATCCTTTTGATCACAGGCAAGGAGATTATTTTAAGGAAGAATAAACAAAGATAGTGGTCAGTACCTAAAGTTAATGCCAGAGAGGAAATAACGAAGGGCCTTGCAGAAGACTAAAAAGCTCAGTTAAGGAAAACAAACTTCACATTTAAGATGAAAACTACTGTTAACGTGAGAATGAAAAGTAGAACGCTGTTTACTTATTTATTTGATGTTTAAAAGAGAAAACCTTGAAACAGTTGCTAGCAGCTATGTTTTCATCTCATGCTTGGGTCCTTGCCACGCTGAGAATGGGTCACCACATGAAAGGGCTAGCCAGCTTGCTTGCAAACTGTCGGTTTCAGAAGTTTACAGTAAGGAACATCAAAAAGTCTAGGCTCCCGCACCCCGAATAACCACATTGGGACAAATGGGGCCTTCAGTCAACCCAGAGTCTGAGATCCACACAGAAGTGGTTCTCATCTATTTCCAGCCGCCAGCACAAGCAGGGACGTGGCAGCAGCACTGCTGGGGTGCAGTCATGCTGAAGGGCTAGGCATCCCCGAGGCCTCTGAGAGGTTAAGAATTCACTGGCCACGATGCTAATATCTCATTTAGAGGAAGCAGATGGAGAAAGCGTACATTTGGCAAGAAGAAAGTACAGGCTAAGCATGTCACTGTAACTTTAACAAAAGCAGCTCTCATTTCATATTAGGAAACTGAGAATGGAAAGGTCAACACATTCAGAAGACTTTGGAATGTTGCCCTCTGGAGTCTCCACAGTCCTTGAAGAGCTGAAAGAGCAGCGGGATTAGGAAGAGTGTAGGATAAACCATCATAAAGAGTCTGGAGTCAGTGACAGAGGGGAACCAGCTTCCTTCCCAGTGATCTCAGCGATTCTATCTAATTCATAAATATTTATGAAATAAGTGAATTCCTTCTTCTATCAGCCCCATAGCTCCAGTCCTTCCTGCTGCTCCTTTGCTAATTGAAGTGGTCCCCACTGGATCACCACCTTGTAGATAAACTCCTTAACTACAGACACCGGCCCAGGCAACTTCAAGTCTGAAAATGTCAAGTTCATAGTCACAAAATTCCCATAGTTTTGCATAGTGAAGATATTACAGTAATCATTTTTAGAAAAGTGTGTAAATATTTTATATATTCCATTATAAAACTGTATTTGCCTAAAAAAATTTTGTCTTAAGTTGTAATAACACTGGCTGACATTTATTTGAGCGATTACTATGCTGAGGGCTTTACCTATAGCACTGCATTTAATTCTGAACTCTTTACAGGTATTATGCCCATTCTGCAGATGTGAAACTGCAGCCGAGAGGTGCAAATTACTCTTCTGCAAGGTCGCACAGCGGAAGTGGTAGAGTGACTTCAATTCCAGGCAGGCTGACTCACACTCTTAATCACTCTTCTACAGTGACTTCTAATAAATGGCATTTAAATGTAGTAAAACCTTTAAAGCACCACATTTAAATGAAGCCAAGTATCTGGGAGGAAATTAACAGAATATTACCAATAATTTGTAAAATGATTATTCAAGCTGAGCACTGCAGTCAGAAGTCATGATACAGAACTGTAGCAGATACAGAGATTTGAACAGGCAGCTTAACCCTGATTTCTCTGGTCCAGAACTCATCACTGTACCCTCTCCCGCCCCAACCTCCCTCCTCCTGTATCCGGGAGAACAGTTAAAGGCTCCAGCCTCTAAAGCCCACCCTCTCCAGTCTCCAATCCTTGAGGGCCAAGATACATCATTCTCTGAGTTGTAGTTACCTTTCCCTCTGTCACACCACTGCCAAACACCTTATCTTCCCTGCCTGACATTTCATCAGTTTTGTGTCTCCCTGTTGCCATCCTATTTCGGCCCATTTTTCTGCCAGAGAGCTCTTTCTAACCTGCACTGCTTATCTGAAGAACTTTTAGTATGGCATCTAAAATCCTATCTTCTGAGACTCATTTTTGGACACTTCCTTATACGCAGCCCATATTTTAGTCTTTCCTAACTGCAGACTACAAAGTCATGTTTTCTCTACCACTTTTACACATGACAGAAATTCTCTGCCTCTTCCCTGGATTTGGGGAACTTCTTCAAAACCTTTCTCAAATAGCTCTTCTTGCTTAATCTGCCTTCTGACTATCATGAAGTACAGATAGCCATTCTTCTTAATTACCAGAAGATATACCTTCATTACTACACAAATCTTTCAGATTTACATGCCTTTTATTTACAGGACTAACTTCTACACCCCATGATGAATTCCTCGAGCTATATTTCTAAACTTGTCACCAGCACATAAAAAGTGCTAAATTAAAGGGAAATGTTCAATCTACATTTAAAATAATTAATTTTATGTATTTTTCTACATACTATCTAACATCAAGGTTGACCTTATTAAAATTAATTTTCCTTATTACATAAGTCATCTATATCTGTTTCATAAAAGCCAGAAAATAAAAGTATAAGCAGAAAGAAAATAAAAAAGATACCCATAATCTCATAACCCACATATAATCTTGGTTTCTGGCTTTCCAATTCTATTTCTATGCACAGATAAGACATAAATACATTTATTTTATAATAAGAATATGTCCACAATATGTCTATATTATAATCTTTTTCTGTGTCAACAAATACTTATCCCTAAAGAATGATTTAAAATGGCTGAATAGTATTCCACTGTACAGATACACTGCTATCTATTGAACTAGTCTTCTATTCTAGACATTTATAAAATTCTTCAGTATCATAAATAATCTGGCCAAAAAAACTTTAAGGCAAAATTTCTGTATGTCATTAATTATTTCCTTTGAATAAATCCCTAGTAATGGAACTGAGGGTAAAGGTTATTTGCAGTTTTATGAATTTGAAACAAACTACCAAATTGATCCTTTCCATGAGACTTTCCCAAAACAGAGTGTATACCTTTGTTAATCCAACAGGCAAATGATTATCACTGTTTGCTTTAATTAGCATGGATTTGATTCCTAAGTTAAATGTTTTCATATGCCTATTAGTAGATATGTACATATATAATCATATCTATATCAAAATATCTATACATCTGCCTATTTCTTTATTCAGCTATTAGTTTTATTTATTTGTAGATGATTTTAACATATTACCAGTATTAATCCTTTGTAATATCATTGCAAATATTTTTCCTAGTTTGTCCTACAGTTGATGGCATTTTCTCCTATACCTTTAACATTTACCAAAATCTCATTTTTTAAATTTTCTTTTTGCTTTGAAATCACATGTAGAAAGGCCCTCCCATACCCAAGAATAATTAATATTTGGCTATTTTTTTCTAGTGTTTTGCAGTTTTACTTTTTACCTTTAAATTTTTATGGGATTAATTTCAGTATACAGACTGCAATAAGGACCTAATTTTTCTCAAACAGGTAATTGTCTGAACACTGTTTCCTGAATAATTTATCCTTTTCCATAAATTTTCCAAAAATTACACACTAATACATGTAAGCATACAGAACATATTTAGTATCTATTTACTATTGGTATACACAAATTTTTACATACACTTGCATCTGTCTTTGGACATTCTATTCCGTTTCATAGAACAGTCTGTTAATTTCTATACAGGGTAACAATGGATGTAATTTAACCACCAATTAAAATTCATTTTTATTTATATACTTTTGCATGGATGTTTTACATCCTAGGGCTGTTTCTCTGTCTTATGTTTTGTTTTGTTTTTTAATTTTTTTTAATGTTTATTTTTGAAAGGACAGAGAGACAGAGCGTGAGTGGGGGAGGGTCAGAGAGAGAGGCAGACACAGAATCTGAGGCAGGCTCCAGGCTCTGAGCCATCAGCACAGAGCCCAATGCAGGGCTCGAACCCACAAACTGTGAAATCATGACCTGAGCTGAAGTCTGACGCTTAACTGACTGAGCCACCCAGGCGCCCCTCTGTTTTATGTTTTTGAAATATGGTGACATTTGGCCCAGAAGTCTGAAGATAAAAGTTTTAGACATCGCTCCATTAGGTAGCAGCTATGGGTACTTGGGTAAGCTAGTCAGCATCTTGGAGCCTCAGTGATACTTGCTCTGAACACATCAGGGAGGAGTTGGGATGGCATGTGAGATCAAGCATCTGACACCATTTGTTAAATGATTATTTTATATCCAAGTAAACTTGGTTTAGCTTCTTAATTCCAAATAACCTAGTCTTCTGCAATTCTCCTTATCCATTTATTTTACTTAATATTCACTTCTTAAACTATTCTTGCTTCTTCTTAATATGGATAATTGAAAATTAGCTATAAGTGGATTTTTCTCAGCTCTGAATTAAATTGAAAATGGTGTGACAAGGTACTAAAATTATAAATCTTTCTTCTGGTATTGTGAAAAACAAAGTAATAATAAACTCACCTCTTTTTCTTTAACCTTCTGAGATAAGGCAACAGAGTTTTAAAAATATCAAAATCTGAACACTTCTATCACTTTTAAAAAATCAAATTAAGAAAGTCTAAGCTCAGAATGTTTAGAGTTTAGATTTAAAACTAAGTTATCGGGGCACCTGGGTGGCTCAGTCGGTTTAGCGTCCGACTTCGGCTCAGGTCATGATCTCACGGTCTGTGAGTTCGAGCCCCGCGTCAGGCTCTGTGCTGACAGCTCAGAGCCTGGAGCCTGTTTCAGATTCTGTGTCTCCCTCTCTCTCTGCCCCTCCCCTGTTCACGCTCTGTCTCTCTCTGTCTCAAAGATAAATAAACGTTAAAAAAAAAAATTAAAAAAAAAATAAAATAAAACTAAGTTATCCTTTGATTATTGCACCTTTCACATTTATATCACCTTAACTTGTCTGGAGAGGAGACAACTAAAATTTAAATTAAAAGATAATTAATCAAGTTTCATATTTCCATATTGGATTTATTCCAAAATCAAGTGGTCAGGCCAATAAAATAATTCCTCCTACAGCAGCAATAGTTCTGTGTATTTGTTGAAAATCCCCTCGGAACAACCGCAGTCATAGAGAATTCGTCTTCATATAAAAGTGTGACATTACTTAACTGTTTGCCTTCACTATCAATCTTTGATCCAATCCCCTGCCTGCTAACATACTAAGCAAGTGATTCTCTATTTTTAATGTGCATGCAAATATCCTGAGAATCTTTCTAAAATGTGAATTCTTGGTCAGTAGGCTAGCTTGGTACAGGACCTGAGCTTCCACATTTCTACCAAGCTTCCAGGTGATGCAGTGCTGCTGACTGATGGACCACACTTTGAGTACCACGGGGTATACAAATGACTTTGAAACAGAACCACCCATAATTATCATTGGTTCTAGTTCACTTTTAGTAAAATCCTTCCTGGCCATCTTTTTTTCTGATTTCACTTGCCACTCTCTACTTTAGACTCAATTTCATTCTTGGGGTCAATCTACAGCTACTGGCAACAATAGCCCATTATTCAGGCTACAGGTGTAAAGCATCAAGTCCTAATGATCTCCATCAGCCATTTTGGGGTACATGACCCATTCCTTCCAGGGATACCTGCCTACTCCTTCATGGATTCACCCAGGCTGCCACTGACAGAACGCTGTTTTCTTTATTTTAAGAGGACTATTAGTAGCTTTGAAATAATTTTAAAAGGAAAAGGTGAAACAAAATACTAACCATCAAATACTAGTATTCCTAAATTGCTAGACAGAAACATTTGGTTAGTAGTAATTAACAGGCAAAGTAACTTGGAATTTGCCTGAAAACTCTACTAAGATAATTTTGCAAAATGGATATGTATAAAAAAGAGAAAAAGAAAGGGGGCAGGGGGAGTTAGCAGTAAAGTGACCAAGAGGAGTTGGAATGAGATGGACTGGATCTCATGGAAATTATTTGAAGCTGAAAGTTGTCTGCTTTCTTTTGGGTTCTATGTGTACATCAGGGATTCATAAATGTCTTACAATGTTTATTTTTGCTTCAATTACTCTATCACTACACAGCAGTGGCTCACAAACTTTAGCAGACGTCAGAATCACTTGCTGAGCTTGTTAAAAGAGATTCCTGGACCCCGTCACAGTTTTTGATTCAATAGGGACTGCAGAATCTGCATTTATAACAATCTTCGAGATGATGCTAGACGCTGTCTGGGTTAGGGACTAGACTGAAGAACCATAGCGTATGCTATTCTGGAAAACTGTTTGTGTATTCTTCCTCTGATTAAAACAACTAATTATTATTTTGAAAATATCTGGGCTTAAAATAAGATTATACTGTGAAAAAAAAAAGAAAATATCTGGGCTTCATTTGGGTGATACTTCAAATTTTCCATGTGAATTTTCAATTCACATTTTCACAGTGTGATGAGATGACAGCTTTTAACTTAGTACAAAATACAAGTGAAAGAAGCTTACAATGTTGTTTTGTTTGACTGATGTATAGTGATGATGAAAACTTTCAAGAGATTGGGGTTCCTAAAAATAAATGAGGGCAGGAAGATAATCAGCAGAGAGCTGAGAGGTTCCCAAATGAAAATTACTGTTTTGTCCTTTCCAGTAAATTCTTAATGTCTTCAGCTGCAGAGTAGCTCATTTCTGAGGTTCTTTTTGGCCTCATGAGTTAATCACACCAGGAGGAGTCACTTTAACTCACATGCCTTTAGGAGTAATGATACGTTTAAATGATTAAACAATCAGAAAAAAAATGCATATCTCTATAATGAAAGCAGTTAGCACACACATCCATGGTTTATATGAGTATCACAAGTCATTTGTAAATAACATGTTCATTTTAGACATGTAAAGAGTTCTGTCATGCCCCGTGAAATAAATTATATTTTATTGGTGCCCGGGTGTTTCATAACTTTTATTTATTTGCTGCAAGAGTGGAGAATTAAGATAGAGTAGTTTATTTCAGCAAAAGACTGACAAATGGCTCATTAGACACTTATGGAGCTGAAGCTAATTGTACCATTTTTTGTTGTATTAATTGTCACTGCTTGCTTAACATGCTCATGCTGGTGGTCATCAGTGCCCATTTCTCACCACTATCCCACAAACCACTTTCTAAAAGAAACAAAAATGAAGAGGAAAAAAAAAAAGGAAAATAGAACTTAAAATATAATTTGGGCTGGAAAAGTGCATGGGAGGAATGACAAAGGGTTAAAGTGATGGCCCTTCCCCACTGGGCCACCATAATCATCAATCCCAAACAGCAGTCACCTCAAATCACCTAACAGTCTGAGTCACAGGGAGTGGAAGAGCCACTTTTTGTTATTCAGGTTAAATATCATTTACATTATATACTTTTTTTATTTCGCCAGAGACATAAGGTCAGAATTGATTGAATATGTACTACCTGCATATAATGATTTCTCGTTTTTTACAATCATGTGCTAACGCTGCACAGTAATGGCCTATGGATGAAGAGACAGATGTACTACCAGTCATTCGCTACACATTTGCATTAACAAATCATCATTTAATTGAAGCCCATCCAACAAGTTTATGCTACTTAAATAAAGTTCCTTTCAATAAAAGATGCCACAATGACACATGGTTGTTAACCACGAGGAAATCATTTTTTTTAAATTATATTTATTTTGGTGTCAAAGGCTTAGGTATGCATTAGACAACCTTTTATTAATTTTAATTTTGCTGGGAATAAGCAACCTGACAAATAGCATTTCAATCCAGGCTACTACAGAGCAGGATCATTCCCTTTTAGATATAAACCGTCAGTAACAGCACAAGTTTCTGCACTGCAGATTTCACTTCCTCTTCCTTTCCCCCAAACATGTTAAAGAATACGGCTTATCTAAAAGCTATACAGGAGATATGTGCTAATATGTATGCCAAAGCTCTAATATTAATATAAACCTAAAATCCTGCTCCTGTCAGGGAGGGCTATTATTTTTTAAATAACATACTAAGTTTCCTGGATAGTATCTAGGAAATTACCCAATAGACTTAAAATTTCTATGCTTCTTAAAAAAATAAGTAGGGAAAGGTTGTGCAAGTATTAATTCTCAACCGTGGCTTCACACACACAGTGGCCATTCATACCACTTTTTAAAAATTCTGATTATATTTACTGTATTACCTAGTTCTTTCTTTAGTAGGAAGAAAGGAAAAGAAGAAGAAAAAAATCCCCTAGCACTACCTCCCACCTACAGAATTTCTCACCAGCTTAAAATAAGGGTAGTTAAATATGGTTAAGGGCATTTTCTCCCACTTCCTTCCCAAGTCCTTACGTGAAGGTGGTTTTTCTTTGTTTATGCTAACGGTAAGGGCAATCACTTAAAATCAGTTTCTGCATACTGATAACCTAAATGCACAGCATTATGCATTTGGTGGACAGATATGTGTATGTACATTTATTTCACACATGTATACAGACCTACGTGTCTGAATGAAAGATGTTATAAGGGGTTATTCTGACAGCTTCCAAACTGACAAAAACTTGGTCCTTAAGCACATGTTTTATTTTCTCCAAGTGAAAAATAACCTTTTATTTTTTCCTGGGTTTGTGTACACTAATGATATGTGAAATGTTTTATTTAAAATAAAGGCAATACAAATCTTGGAAGTGTTAAAATAAGCTTTCTAATTGTTTGCTAAATTGCATTCTTTCAAAATAAGAGAGCAAGACCAGAAAAAAAATTTAAAAAACTTTTTAAATCTATACCATACTGGGTTGATTTGGGTTCCTTTTACAGTCAACTGTAGAGACAGGTGAAATTTCACCCTGGTACAGATTCAAACTCAATTATGGGACACAGAAATGTGTCATAAATCAACTTCAAATATTGAACAAAAGATAAATAATAGAAGAATTATATTCTGACATAAAGAACAGTCTGTAACCACAATACAAAGCAAAGAGAAAAAAAATCCTACTGTGCTACTCCAGCAGGTTCTTCTGGCCCTTTTTATATGCTAACTCAGAATAGTAATTATGGATCTTGCAAGTTGACTTCTGTTTTTCAGAACTATGAGTTGTACGTAAAACATGCCTTTTCATCGAAACAATTACCATTAATCAAAACACTGAGAGCTAATACCACTCAAGTCCAACCTACCGCTGTGCCCAGCAATATATCAAACTGTCTGTTGTCAAACACACTAAACAAACTTAAACAGACTGTTTTCACTAGAAATAACAGAAAAAAAACGCTTGCTAAGTAATTTTAAAATTCAAATTGCTATCTTAGTAATCCATTCTGTCACTGGATTTTAAGTTTAAGTATTCAATCATAGTCCAACACAGACAGATCACTCTTTGGCTCTGGAAAAAGAATCAGTGGCACTGATAAATGAAGCTACCTGCAAAAGACTCGGTATTGCAATGAATTTTGTTAACCTCTGATTAATTTAGTACAGAAGTACACTTTGCCTGTAATACACTTTACTTTTTTAGGGGTTTGTAATGCTTCATATCTCCCAGCAAGAACTATTAGCATAAGAAAAGAAGGTTTGATTGCTCTACAAGAGTCAGAAACAAAATTATTTCTACAGCAAGAGTACCAGGGTAAAATTTTTTAATTTTATACAGACTTTAATTTTGAAAACAGTCTTAGAGAAAATGACAGAAAAAATTTTCCACAAAATGGAAACCACTTAACTTCTGTTCATATAAATATCAGACATTTATATCACCAACACATTGCAATACACAGCTATCTGTGTGCAAAGCCATCATCTGTAAATGTAGACCAAGTGAGACTTTTATTTCTCTAACTAGAGCTATTCCTTTTCCTACTTTACTCTAATTCTTCCTTTTTACTCATCAAACCAAAAGGTAAGATTCTCATCCAACGAGGTAAGGACAACATATTTCAAAAATCAGAAAGCCAGCTCTGTTTACCAATTTCTAATCAGTGGAGATGTCAAGGTATTTTATAAAAGAAGACGAGAAAAGGGATGGGAACAGTGGAGTTTAACAAACAGATCAGGCATTTATTACCAGCAGGCTCCATTATGGATTTCTGAGCTTTGTAAGCCAAGCTCCCCCAAGTGTAATTAAATTTTTATTTATAATGGGTTTGTGACTGTTAACTTCATGTTGCCGACACTTACTTCCCCCACACATGCTCATACACGCCAGTGTGAAATGGCATTCTACATTTACTACTAGACAGTACATATTGCTGCTGATTCTTTTCATTTAAAAATATCAAAACTGAACATTAATAAAAATAAACTCATAAAAAACAAAAAGGACACGGCAAGCTGTGGCTGAGACCACATGCATGTGAGCAGATCACTCTTTCACAGGATCGAATTTTTCACAGCTTTGTGTAGGAAAGAATCCCACAGATCGAGTATAGAGAAGGATATAAGGATGCTGTACAGCCGACTACAGACTGCATTTCCATGGCTGGGATCAATACCCAAGATCAGTATAAACACAACTGGGAAAAAGGTCTGAAGTCCACCCAAAGCCGATGTATTCTTATTCATCGAAGCAGTTTCTTCATTCACAAACCTCTCCTCCTGACAGAATTTATCACCTTTGTTTTACCATTAATCCCTTCCCCTTCTCATTTAGGTATAAACCCCTGTATACTTTACACCTTCTTTTAAATGCTTAATACAAGTAACCACAGGAGAATCTCTTCTCCCCTTGAAAAACTGCAAATAAAGATGTCAGCTATTGAGTATATTTGTGGCGTCTCCAGCAGCTGCTGTTAAATACCAGCTGGTCTAGCTGATTAAAATTACCTCCGAGTTGGTATTATAAAGATGCCTGGGCAGCGTTGCTGTATTAATGGATTATTGAGTGAGCGATGAAAACCTTGGCCAGCTGATGCGTTTTATTACAGATAGGCTTTATGATGTGTAATCACTGTAATTTTTACAACTAGAGGAAATATGAAAAAAGGAGTAAAAAAATCCCCATAGAAACTGATTTAACTAGATTATTCCTACCATTCTGTTTCCTAGAAGGAATCAAAGTACATAATTGCTGTGTATAAATATCCAGGTATGGACCTATACCCACAATTTATCCATCCATCTATGTGGATATGTTATCATCAATATAGACAAGCAGACAATGCACATGGACAAATGCAGTATGCGTACAATTTGTGTGAATAGAAATTTACTATGTTGTTTTCTGCCAAACCACCCAATTGGCTGCCATGGGATCACATGACCTAAAATAGTTTTGAACTGTTCACCAGCTGGGCAATAGATGAAAATCCAAATCTGGCCAAGTGGACTGTGGTTTGCAATCCAAGGGACAGGATCATTTCACTCCCTTTACCATTTCCCTTTAGTTGTTTTCTTATAAGCCAAGGTTTTTATAGAACTCTACCAAATTGTCTTCCAGATTCTCTAACTTCCAGCTTATGTTCAAAAGAAGGTATGGCAGTTTATTGGCTCAGCTATTTTTATGGCTGCTACAGGAGCCAGGACCCTACTCTACCAGTTTCCATGGTCCTTCAAATGCACTGTTCTATTTATGGCACTCTCAAGGCTCCTGTATGCTCCCAATTGTTTTTAAGGATGAATACTTAGTCTCAGGAGGCTGTGGCCAATTAAACTGGCTCACATAGAGAACAAAACTCAAAAAATTCGGTCAAGTATGTCACTGGCTGAATGAGTATCTTGTAGGAAAGGACAGCATCTCAGACTGGATTCTCTTTTTTAGGCAATCCACAAGTTTCACTTTAAAGTAGTATTTCAGAATATAATGTTCATCACAAAGGAGTATCAAGTGTATTGGTTTGATTTCACTGCATGATACTTGACATCAATTTTTCAATATCTTTAAAAAAATACATAGAGCATGTGACTAGAAAGTAGTGAAACTGATTTTTTAAACAGAAATACCAAAATTTATATATAAAATGATTCATTCAGAACCCATGGTAGGTTTTTTGTATAGCCTATAGAGGCCAGGAAGTATGTTTTGAGGCTAAGTTTTATCATTGTACGTAACTAACAGTTCTAACTAGAGACAAATATAGTGAACAACATGAGAAATGAAGATAGGCAATACTTTCGGGTCAAAAACTTTTTTGATTATTTGGATTGCACTGTTATAAAAAAGGTTTCTAATGTGGCTCCTCCACTAGTGATGAAGATAATTCCAAAAAAAGAATTCCACAAGTATTTTGACTAATAATGTTTCATTAGCATAAGTGTGTAACTTGTTAAAGCAACCATGCTTTAGAAGGAGCATGGTCATTTTCAATATAAAAATACCAGTATGCTAGTCAAAAAAAAACCCAGAAAACTAATCACTACTGGTTAAAAACTTGGGTTTGGTTATTTTTGAATGGAAATGAACCTAGCCATTTGTGTCATTTTCAAAGATGTGCAACTTTAGGGGTGCCTGGGTGGCTCAGTCGGTTAAGCGTCCGACTTCGGCTCAGGTCATGATCTCGCGGTCCGTGAGTTCGAGCCCCGCGTCGGGCTCTGTGCTGACTGCTCAGAGCCTGGAGCCTGTTTCAGATTCTGTGTCTCCCTCTCTCTCTGACCCTCACCTGTTCATGCTCTGTCTCTCTCTGTCTCAAAAATAAATAAACGTTAAAAAAAAAAAAATTGTAAAAAAAAAAAAAAAAAAAGATGTGCAACTTTAATATTGGACTTTATTTGCCATTTCGTCCAATCTCTCATTCACAGGCAACCCACCTATAAACTCTCTGCTGGCTGAGGACAGTTGAGCTTCTGTTGAAACACCAGGTGAAGGCACCCAACAATCCTAAACCATCTATTTTGCAAACACTTTTTGATAGAGGATTTTTCCACTTGTTGATGCAAAAAATGCCCCACCACCCAAATTCTTTCTACTGGTTCTTAGCCTTCTCAGAAGTTTAGCCTTCTAGAGAAGCTTTTCCCTATTCTAATTAATAATCCTCCAGGTATCCAAATGATGCTAAGGTAAAGCAGAAACCTTGATATCAATAGGTGCTTACTAATAATTAGTGAATGGGGGCGCACCTGGGTGGCTCAGTCGGTTAAGTGTCTGACTCTTGATCTCAGCTCAGGTCATGATCTCACAGTTTGTGAGCTTGAGCCCCACATCAGGCTCTGTGATGACAGCACGGAGCCTGCATGGGATTCTCTCTCTCTCTCCCTGTCTCTGCCCCTCCCATGTGCTTGCTCTCTCTGAAAATAAATAAATTAGAAGTAATAATTAGTGAAAGCTCAATGACTTGATACAGTACTTAAAAAAAACATAAAACTGAAAAAGCCCAATTACCATAAAATTAATGAAATCAAGTAAAAGGAATTAAAGTAATAAAGAAAAAAGGATATACATATAGCTTACTCAAATACCTTTAATATGAAAACTTATAAATCTAAGAACAGCCAGGTAAAGAGTCAAACTTCTGATCACTTAGAACAGAGTTGGCAACAACCAGAAGCAGAGGCCAATCATATGTGGGTCAGGTGGCTGTGGGGACCCACACTTAGGCTATGAAATTACTGGCCCTGGATTTAGTGGGCTAGTCTTTCACTGTCTTGGGACTTCATTCCAAAATGCAGGACTTGGGAGGCAACTGTTAAACCTACAGCTGTAAATTGGTACAGGGTTAATAGTCAAAACTTGTTTTTTCAGAGATCCTTTAAGACATTTAAAAAAAATTGGAGGCGGGGGTGGGGGGGGGGTGGGGAACTGATCCACATTGCCTGGTAAACAAAAGAATAGTGAGAGTATATAAACTCTAAATAAATGGTTTGAATGCAGCATGGCTACTAAGCATTAAAAAACTACAGGTTTCACTGGCCTCCTTCCTTTTCTTTCTCCTCCTGTCTTTACGTTCTAACGCCAGCAGAATGCATTAGTTGGAGATGGGAATGTAGTGGTGGGAGGCAGTGGCAAGGAAGAGGATGTGGGAAGGAGGGTGATAAAGAATGAACGACAGCGGAGGCAGAAAGGCAGGGCGGTGGAGGGGAGCCAGGCAGGAGAAGGCCTGGCAGACCCACTCTGAGCAGTGCTGTACAGAAAGGAGGCGCCTGGTCTCCACCACCAGCAGTGCAACCTATGGAAGAGGATAATTAGATAAGTGAGCACTCTCACCCCACTTTACTACTGTTTTAAAATTGCATTTTCCCCAAAGAAAAGAGTGGGAGGGAAATGAAGAGGAAAACCGGCCAGTCCAGCTCGATTTGGCACTGTTGTCATAAATACCAAGAGACAGAGGTACTCCTCCTCCCGAGAGCTGATCAAGCTACACAAAAGACAGCTATTACTGATGGCCTAAACCAGAGCAAAGGCATTTGGTATATGGGAACTCACGACTCTGGAAAGAACCATTTCCCATTAATTTTCAATTTGAAGGAGTAATATTATTCATCATTTTTATTATTATTTAGAAGTATGAGGTCTTAACTAGAATTTTATGATCCTTGCTATGATTTATCATTATTTTTTAATTTAATGAACACTTAGAAAGTGTTTCCTATGTGCCAGACACGGTTTTAAGTGCTCTGCAAACAGAAACTCCATGTGGCAATCCTATAAAGGAAGTACTCTTAATTTGACTTTAACTCAACTTCTGCAAGCATTCATTGTAACCCAGAACCAACATATTTTCTCCAACAAATTCCATGTAGTACAACCTTTAATTTTAATAAGACTAACTAATTTTTTTAAGTCTGGAGATTTTTTTTTTTTTTACACAACATTTACAGTTCAAGTCCTAATAAAAACTTTTTGCAGGTGGTACATTGGTTTAAGAAAAGTCATCTATGAAATCATGCAAAAATATCTAACAAATAATAATTGAAGTGAAATGAAAACAAAAGCATTATTTTTACAGAGAAAGCAAATTTTCAGGAAAGACATTTTTAGAAATATATATATATGTATATGGGCACCTGGGGGGCTCAGTCGGTTGGGCGTCCGACTTCGGCTCAGGTCATGATCTCACAGTCTGTGAGTTCGAGCCCCACGTTGGGCTTTGTGCTGACAGCTCAGAGCCTGGAGCCTGCTTCGGATTCTGTGTCTCCCTCTCTCTCTGCCCCTCCCCTGCTCATGTTCTGTCTTTCTCTGTTTCAAAAATAAATAAAAACATCTAAAAAATTAAAAAATATATATACACACACACATACATATGCAAACTGAATTACACATATCTTTGTCTGCACTTAGATTCTGGTATAAATCTATTTAAATATACAAAAATAAGAATAAAGAAACACATGATGAAGAACCAAAAGTAGAAAAAGCCAAAAGAAAGAAATAAAAGGCAATATGCTCTACCAGGGTTTCATCTGTATCCCTAAGTAGTTAAGAAAAAGTTTTCTTTAGTTTGTGGTATAAAAGCTCTATTTTTTATCCTCTTTAACAGACTGTAATAAATGATGAATTTTCTTAATTGATTCGGCAGCCTTTGTCAGATAGCATCTCATGAAAGGATGAGCTTGGAAGAGGTCCACTCATTAATAAGCAAGCTCATTATTTCTGTAACATTTCAGTCAGGGAAGAATTAATGGTGGGCAGGCAGCATTCTATCTTGGTATTGTGGATCATATAAAATTATAATATGCAATGGTAAACTGTCCTTAAATGGTAAACACCGTCCTTAAAATAATTTCACAAAAGTCAGAAAAATAATAGAGTTTTTGCACAAAATGCATACTGGTGATCTCAAATGTCTTAAAAGCTAGTCAAGAAACACTTCTTCAGAAAAGTTGGCATTTACACAGATCTATTTTAAGTACTAATAGTTCCTACAAAAGGTTTTACACGTATCAGGCAGAGTCTTTAGAGGTCAAAAAATAAGGGTAGAAGTCTATGTCTGGTCAGAGACCTATCAAAGACACACAATGTAATCACTGATAGAAGTGATACAAGTTAGGTTAAATACAAAGTATACTTCATAATGGAATATGATATCATACTCCAATAGTATTTTCCAATAGGAAAGAGCTTATTAGGGCAATTAGTGGTAGATATTCACTTTGCCTCTGGCTTATGTGGTTATGGAAAAACTGGAGAGTAGAAAAACATTCAGAGACCCAGAAATAAAGAAGCCAAGTATGAGAAAAGATGGAGAGAAAGAGAATATGAGAGACTGATTAATAATGCCAAGATTTTTACCTATATTTAACTATTATTTCCCGGTAAGTCCTGGAAATTTCTCCATCATGCTTTAGAATGCACAGTTTTGATTGGAGGAAAAAACTTATTTCTCTTCCAATCTAAATGTATTCTGCTGGCTGGCTAATAGACTCGAAGCGATACAGGATTTACAGCTGTATCACTCTGTTGTTAAACAAGAATGCTTAAAGACAATATTCCATTGTCCCACAGTGATTTAAAAACAACTCTGACGACATATTTCTGGTGAAGTTTTCTTTTTTTATGACCCTCATTAGACGGCATTTTATGTGTGTAAAGTTTTGGGGGTAATATTTTTTTCCCTATACACTTATATTCAGTTAAAGATATCACAACAGTTGTAAAGTCACAGTTTTATCGGGCTTCCTTTACAGAATGCTGATATAACCTGAAGTTGATCCAGGACTGGTTATTATTAAGCCTGGAGTTGGCAAAGTGTTGTTCTGTTTAAGATATAGGACTGAAAGACAAGGATGACTTTTCGTACCTGGGATGGTGTTGGAGTGGGGGGGGGGGGGGTATGTTCTATTACGAACTATCCTGACCTTGCAGTCTTCAGCACATCAGTATTTCTCAAGTGTCTAGTATGTTTTGTGTTTCAATCACCTCAATTTCAAAACTGTGAATTTAACTACAACCTTGAAGAAAATTTTGGAAAATACATTACACATTGATCTTGAATAAATGACCTGTTTTAATAAATACAACTTAATAGATGAGACCTTAATTGCAGAGCTAAAAAGTTTATGATTAAAAACTTCCTATATGCCATATGTTTTGGAAGCATTTTAACATTCACTGTAAATACTCCTTATTAGAAGCTAGATACAGGCATACCTCAGAGGTATTAGGAGTTCGGTTCTAGACCACTGCAAGAAAGTCAAATTAATTTTTTGGTTTCCCCAGTGGTACATATAAAAGTTGTGTTTACACTGTAGTCTACGAACTGTGCAATGGCAATATGTCTAAAAAAACAATGTATATACCTTAAGTAAAAAATACTTTATTGCTAAAGAAAAAAAAAGCTAACCATCATCTGAGCTTTCGCCAAGTCACAATGTTTTTGCTGCTGAAGGGTCTTGTCTCAGTGTTGATGGCTGCTTGACTGATCAGAGTGGTGGTTGCTGAAGGCTAGGGTGCCTGGGGGCAATTTCTTAAAATAAGACAACAATGAAGTCTGCCACATTGATTGATGTCCTTTCACAAATGATTTCTCTGAAGCACGTGATATGCTTGATAGCATTTTATCCATAGAAGAACTCCTTTCAAAACTAGAGTCAATCCTCTCAAACCCTGTTGCTACTTTATCAGCTAAGTTTATGAGATACTCCAAATCCTTTGTGGTCATTTCAACAGTCTTCACATCATCTGCCCCAGGAGTAGATTCATCTCAAGAAACCACTCTCTTTGCTCATCCATAAGAAGCAAGTCCTAATCCATTAGTTTTATCATGAGATTGCAGCCATTCAGTCACATGTTTAGGCTCCAGTTGTAATCCTAGTTCTCTTGCTGTTTCTACCACATCTGCAGCTGACATACCCCACCGAAGTTTTAAACCTTCAATTTAATGCAATATTTGCGAAGTGCAATAAAGTGAAGCACAATAAAATGAGGTATGCCTGTATTTTGGAAGCATTTAAAACTATTCAAATATATTAAATGAAAATGCCATCATTTGTTTTTTTGGTTGTTCTCAGTAGTCCAGTATATTTACTAAGCCCCAAAACACTAGAGGAAGAAGCCATTTAACTGGAAGAAACTATGGGCAGAATTTCAAGAAGAAAGAAAAAAAATCCTGGTCTACGTTAAAAACTACGTTTCCAAATATATGTTACAGTCCTTTTAGCTACAACATGCCATGGTTTCTTAAAGCTCATAAATCCTATTGTATTTAAAAGTTTTGTAATAAATTTTCCACATAACTATACAAATGACTGAAATTATATTCCCTGTATGTCAAAAAGATCCAGGAAATAAACAAAATTGAGTGACATACCATAACTTAAAAAAACACTGGGCCATTCGTACTTAGTTAAGAATAAGAATTCTCAGTCTCAGGTGTCTGGTCACTCTAAAGTAGTTCTGGATTCAAACGCAGAGAAATTCACCAATGTAATAACTGGATCAACACTTACCTCTCAATAATTAACAGAATTATCTCTCAGTAATTAATCAGAAGATCTGAACAACACTATCAATACCAACTTGATCCAAGACATTTATAGAACATTATACTCAATAACAGGAGAATACATATTCTTATATGCACATGGAATATTCACCAAGACAGATTATGTTAGTACTAAAATATACGCCTTAACAAAGTTAAATAAATAAAAATCATGCAAATTAAGTTTCTGGACCAGAATGGAATTGGCAATAAATTACAAAAACGAAAAAAAAAAAAAAGGATAACCCACAAATATTTGGAAAATAAACAACAGACTTCTGTTAGTACATGGTACAAAAAAGAAGTCTTTAAAAAGATTTTTAAAATATCCTCAGCTGAAGAAAAATGAAATATACCATACTGAAATTATAGGGACACAGCTAAAGCAGTGCCTAGAAGAAAACTTACAGTTTTAAATTCTTATATTATAAAAATTAATTCTGAAGTCATTAATCTGGGCTTCCATTTTATTTTTTTTAACATTTATTTATTTATTTATTTATTTATTTATTTATTTATTTATTTATTTATTTTGAGAGAGAGAGAGAGAGAGAGAGAGAGTGCACACAAGAGTGCACAGGGGAAGGGCAGAGAGGGAGAGAAAGAGAGAGGGAGAGAAAGAATCCCATACACAGAGCCCAACACGGGGCTCAATCTCACCAACCCATGAGCCACCTAAGCCAAAATCAAAAGTTGGACGATTAACCTATTGAGCCACCCAGGCACCCCTGGACTTCCACTTTAAATATTTCAAGAGCAAAATAAACCAAAAACAGTTAAGAGGAAAAAACTTATAAGGTAAGAGCTAAAACCAATGAATTTGAAAGTAGAGGGAAAAGAGACAGAACAGAGAGAGAAATCAATCAAACCTCAACTTGGTTCTTTGAAAACATTAATAAAGTTGATAAACTTCTAGGCAGATAAGAGGTAACATAAAATTACCCCATAGCACGAAGGCTTCCACACACAAAGGTATATAACTATAGGCACCACAGAAATTAACAGGATTATGAGGAAGTACAAACTTTGTTCTCAGAAATTTGACTCCTTAGATGAAATATACAATTTCTTGAACAACAGAAGTGAGTAAGTCACTCATGAAATAAACAATGGCAGGGGCGCCTGGGTGGCTCAGTCAGTTAAGTGTCTAACTCTGGACTTTGGCTCAGGTCATGATCTCACAGTTGGTGAGTTCGAGCGCTGTACTCACACGTGACCACATGAAGCCTGCGTGGGATTCTGCCTCTCTCACTCTGTATGCCCCTCCCCCATTTGCTTTCTCAAAATAAATAAAAATAAACAAACAAAAAAGAAATGATGTAAGTAGTCATATATGTACTTAAATAACGAATTTATAGTTAAAAACTTTCCAAAAAGAACATTCCGAGCTAGATGGTTTAACTGACAAATTCTATTAAGTACAGGGATCGATCAATAAAACATAATAGAGAGTTCAGAAATAAACCCACACAAATAAAATTAACTAATTTTTGACAAAAGACAAAGGAAATCCAATGAAGAAAGGATAATCTTTCAACAATAGTACTAAAATAAGTGAACATTCTTATGACAAAAATCAACAAACAGCCTTGACCTATACCCCTCACATTATACAAAAAATTGCTCAAGATGAATTATACATAAAGCTATAAAACAATTAGAAGAAAATATAATATTTTTGACTTCGGTTAAGCACAGAGTCCTTAGATATGAATCAAAACAAATTTGATAAAAAAGTTAATAAAGTTGATTTCACCAGAATTAAAAATGTTTACTCTATCAAAGATACTTAAAAGAAAGGACAAGACACCGATTGGGAAATAATATTGTGAATCACAAAAATGACAATGGAGATGTACCTAGAGTATATAAAGAACTCTCAAAACACAGTAAGTACTAAGAAAAATAACCCAATTTATAAAAATGGCAAAAGATGTGAGCCATGTGAACTGACATTATTTTATACTTTTTGTTTTGAGATAGTTATATATTCATACACAGTTGTAAGAAATAGTAGAGATTCTGTGACCCCTACTTCCCTAAAGTTAATATCCTGCAAAACTATAGTACAATAACTCAACCAGGATATACAACCACTGATACAGTCATAATACTGAAATATTCCTTTGGGGTGACTGGGTGGCAGTTAGCATCTGACTCTTGGGTTTCAGCTGAGGTCATGATCTCACAGTTTCTTAAGTTTGAGCCCTGTGTGAGGCTCTGTGCTGGCAGAGCAGAGCCTTCATGGGATTGTTCTCTCTCCCTCTCTCTCTTCCCCTCCCCAGCTCACACTATCTCTGTTTCTCTCAAGTAAATAAACTAAAAAAAAAAGTTCTATTAACATATGGATCTTTCCTATGCTCTTTTATAGCCACACCCACTCTCTTCTGGTCTTTTTTTCTTGATAGACTGTTAATTTTACTGATCTTTTCAAAGAAATGGATTTTTGTTTCTTTTTTTTAATTGTTGTTTGCTTTTAATTATTTTGGTTTTAATTTTTACCTTTATTATTTCCTTCTGCTTGCTTTATTTTGTTCTTCTTTTTCTAGGTTCATGGGGTAGAAGCTTAGATTATAATTTGACTTTTCCTTTTAAAAAATTTTTTTAATGTTTATTCAATTTGAGAGAGAGAGATAGAGACAGAGTACAAGCGGGGTAGGGGCAGAGAGAGAGGGAGACAGAATCTGAAGCAGGTTCCAGGCTCTGAGCTTTCAGCACAGAGCCCAATGTGGGGCTGGAACTCATGAACCACAAGATCATGCCCTGAGCCGGAGTTGGGCACTTAATTGACTGAGCCACCCAGATGCCCCTGACTTTTCTTCTTTTCTAATGTAACCAGATAGTGAAGTAAATTTCCCACTTAGCTCTGCTTTAGCTGTGTTCCACAAATTCTGACATAATGTTTTTTCATTTCATTCATGTCAATGTAATTTTTATTTATCTTGAGACTCCCTTTTTGATCGAGGAATTATTAGAAGGGTGTTACTTAGTTTCTAAGCATTTGCAAAATTCCTGTTACCTTTCTGTTATTTCTAATTTGATTTGATTGTGATCAAAGAACGCACCCTGTATGATTTCAATTCTTTCAAATTTGTTGCGGTTTATTTCATGACCTAGGATATAATCTTTCTTGGTACATGCTCTGTGAACACTTGAAAAGAATGTTTATACTACTGATAGATGAAGTGTTTTATAACTGTCACTTAGATTTTGTTGGATGATACTATTATTGAGTTCTTCTATATACTTGGCTATTTTCTATCAATTATTGACAGTCTGTAATTGTAAATGTGGATTTGTCTATGTCTCCTTTCAGTTCTATGAGTTTTGGGTTTACATATTTTGCAGCTCTGTTGTTTAGTGCATGCACAGTTAGGATTGCTAAGTCTTTTTGGGGGACTAGCCATTTTATCATTATGTAAACACTGTCCATTTTTGTATCTGATAATTCTCTGTACTCTGAAGTCTACTTATTTGATATTAACATAGCCACTCTGCTTTCTTTTGATTAATGTTTTCAGGATATGTCTTCTCTCAACCTTTTAATCTGCCCATATCATTATATTTAAAGTGTATTTCTTGAAGACATTATATAGCTGGGTTGTGTTTTTATTTTTATTTTTATTTTTTTATTTTTTTTTAAAGATTTTTTTTTTAAGTTTATTTATTTTTGAGACAGAGAGAGACAGAGCATGAACGAGGGAGGGTCAGAGAGAGAGGGAGACACAGAATCGGAAGCAGGCTCCAGGCTCTGAGCCATCAGCCCAGAGCCCGACGCGGGGCACGAACCCACGGGCCGCGAGATCGTGACCTGAGCCAAAGTCAGACGCTTAACCGACTGAGCCACCCAGGCGCCCCTGGGTTGTGTTTTTAAAATCTGCTACTCTCAACCTTTCAATTGGTGTATTTAGACCATTTACAGTATCTCCACAGTGACAGTGAATCAACAGAAAATGGAAACTGGAGAAGAAGTTTGTGGAAGTTTAGAAGGAAAGAGGAGATGAGTAGGGCTGCTAGAGGAGAAAGGTCAAAGCAGCATTTTTGTTGGTTACTTTTTTTCTTAAAAAAGAAACCAGCAAAAAGGAAAAGAATAAAAATGTTGTAGATACAATACCTGATGATTCATGGTCATGCAGGAGAAGTAAACAGTCAATTCCAAAGTATACAAAGAAAGACTAAACAGAAGTATCAACCAGAGAACAGAAAATAAGGGGAGATTCAGGCTAGTGGAAAGGGAAAATGAAGTTGAAATAGTCAATTGAGCACGTGAATAAAAGGATGGCCCAACAGGGCAGTTGGATGCTTTAAAATTGCAGTGGCTCTAATCCACAACATTTCCCACTCTCCCAAGTACTATGCAACATTTTGAGTTATTACCAAATCATAGATTCTATCTGTAAGATTTCTTTAAACTGACTCTTCCCCACTGCTATTATCTACTCAGACATGTGCAAAGCCCTCCTAATGGTATCCTTGTTCCCAGTCTTACCTCTCTCTCTCTCTCAAACACACAAACTGTGATAATTTATTTTAAATGCCAGTTATACCAAATCACTTCCTGCTTTATATTCTCAAAAGTTAGTTACACACAGTGGATATTCTTTAGAAAATTATATCTGTCCTTCTTGTCTCACTTTACTAGCAACTTCAATTAGCAACAACATATAGCATGTAGGCTATCTAACAGGTACTTTCCAATCTCTCACCCAAGTACCAGAACCATATTGTTCAATTTTCTACTAGGTATCCATGGTTCCACAGAAACTCCAAACTCAATACAATTCTTCCTTTCTCTGAAATTTCTTTCTCTACTATTCACTATTTCTGTGATTTTTACCATCATTGACCTTGCTGTCCAAATTATCTTTGATTTTTCCTTCTCCCTCACTCCCACATTCAATTAGTTACAAGTCCTGACAATTCTAACAACTTGGTATTTCCCAAATTTTTCCACTTACCTCTATTCTTACTGCATTTATCTTGTTTCAGGCTGCTATCATATCATCTCTTTGAGAAAACACAAGTTACTACTTTTGTAGCTAATCACTGCTACCCGATTCTTACTTGTCCAATCTCTTACTACTGTGCAACCAGAGTAATCCTTCTAAATCACTAATATGATCAGAAAACCATTATGTTTCAATGCCACCTCCCCTACTTTAGAGTAAAGATACAGACCAATGCTGTCCAACAGAACTTACTATAATGACTGGATTGTTGTATATCTGCGTTGTCCAACAGAATAATTGCTAGTCATATGTGACTGGCTACTGAGCCCGTGAAATAGGTATAGTGTGACTAAAGAAGTAAATTTATAATTTAAATTAAATTTTTTAATGTTTATTTATTTTTTACAGAGAGAAAGAGATAGAGCCCGAGCAGAGGAGAGGCACAGAGAGAGGGAGACACAGAATTTGAAGCAGGCTCTGGGCTCTGAGCTATCAGCACAGAGCCCAATGCAGGGCTCGAATTCACAAGCCATGAGATCATGACCTAAGCCAAAGTCAGACACTCAACCAACTGAGCCACCTTAATTAATTTAAATGTTATAGCTACATGTGTGTGGTTAGTTACCTTTTGGTCAGTACAGGTCTAGATTGTTCTTATCATGGCATATAAGAGTTCCCATGTCCTGGCACTGCATTTTCCTCTCACACAAAATTTACTCTAGTTTTAGTAAACTGGTTAGTTCATCTTGTATCTATGATGGTATTCAAACACAGACACCTTTGCTCATACTGTTTTCCCTGCATGAGGTCCTTACAACTGTTTTGATTGTATTGTTCTTACAATTGTTCTTAGTTCAACAAAACTAAAAGGCAGCCTACGGAATGGGAAATACACACACACACACACACACACACACACACACACACATACACACATTTATTTATTTATTTGCAAATAACATATTTGATAAAAGATTAGAATCCAAAATCTATAAAGAATTTATCAAACTCAATACCCAAAAAACAAACAATCCAGTTAAGAAATGGGCAAAAGACGTGAATAGACATTTTTCCAAAGAAGACATCCAGATGGTCAACAGATGTATGAAAACATGCTCAACATCACTCATCATTAGGGAAATACAAATCAAAACCATGATAAGATATTACCTCACATCTGTCAGAATGGGTAAAATTAACAGCACAGGAAACAACAAGTCTTGGCAAGGATGCAGAGAAAGGGGAACCCTCTTACACTGTTGGTGGGAATGCAAACTGTGTAGTCACTTTGGAGAACAGTATGGAGGTTCCTCAAAAAGTTAAAAATAGAACTACCCTACGATCCAGCAATTACACTACTAGGTATTTACCCAAAGCATAGAAAAATACAGATTTGAAGGAAAGAGCCCAAGTGTCCACTGTATGTATGTGTAATATTAGTCATCAAAAAGAATGAAATTTTACCATTTGCAGAACACGGATGGAGCTAGAGAGTATAATGCTAAACAAAATAAGTCAGTCAGAGAAAGACAAATATCATATGATTTCCCTCATATGTGGAATTTAGGGGTGGAATGTATAGGAAGGGGAAAAAAAAAGACAGAGGAGAGGCATTCAGCTGTATACACCTAAACTTATCTTACTGGTTACATTGCTTTCTAGAAGTCCTTGAAGATCTGCTTTCCTCTTACTTGAATTATTAATGTTTACTTACTTTTCAGTATGAGGAACATACATTTACCTAAAAAGGCATGTGGATGGTACCTTTCCTAAATCTGTGCATGTATGACTGGGCACATCCTTTCCCTTTTGGCCCCTGTCAACTTAAAAGGCATGATTACTTTGTCAGTGCAGATTCTATTTCTTCTACGTCATCAATTAGCTACACTATTGTGGGCCTCAGACTCTCCAGTGCCCTTGATTTTTCCATTTCCTCCGTAGCAGGCTTGTTTCTGATCACTACCAATAAAACTCCTCTGATTCCAGGCCTTGTACCATCTGCCTGGTCTTTGTTGTTATCTGATCACCCTGAGTTTGGCTCATGGTCCAAGCTAACACAAAGGACTTTTGAGTGCCTTGATTTTTCTACCACACTGCTAGTCCTACTCAAATTAGAGTGTGAATGTAGGCTCAAGAGTTCAAAGCCTCAAAGACTTCAAAGATTCTTGGTAGCCATCTGATCTAAATAAGCCTTTATAAGCTGTGATCTCCTCATCTACAAAATGGGGATAATAGTACCCATTCCAAGGTGTTGTGAAAATAAGTAAAATAATTATGTAAAGTCTTTAGTACAATGCCTAGCCCACAGAAAACAATAAATGTTAACAATTATTTATCATTATTTCAAATAATGTGTTATTCTCCTCCACAATTTTTAAGCATGATAATTCTTCATATAGAAGAAGAATAAACCATTTTTTTTTCCCCCAAAGAGGTAATTCTGGGGGAATATTCAGTGGTATGAGATAAGGTATCACTGGATCTTCACCTTTTAGTCCGTCATTATGTTTTTTACATTCAATGTATAACATAACACAACACTCACTGAAAAGAAAGAATATTTCAATCATTAGCTGTGTTTAGAATAGAAAGCTATTTGTTTAAATTGTTGAGAGACATAATTTTTAAGGTAATTCTACTGACTTGGATGACTAAGAATTGTATTTTTTATTATATGTTTATACTTCAAATATAGATTTAAAAAACTTAGTAGTCATACATAATTACACTGTGATATGTGTTAGAATATACTGATATAAATATTTAAAAATTATATCACAAAATTTAGCAGATTATTAATCAGTAACCAAGAACCTCCCCAATTAAATCACTATAAACCACCATAGCAAAACAACTGCTAATCCAGAAAACAGGAAGTAAGGGAAATGGAAGATGTATACTAAACATTTGGGAGATATGAAATTTATCCCATGAGTGTTGTAAAGAGCTCATAATTTAAGAATGCCAAAGCCCAAGTGTGTTATGAGGGTCTTTCCTCAAAAGTGACATTAACTGCATATCCCACAGATGCTTATTATGTATTCTATTTATATCAGAGTATAAAATGTAGTTGAAAATATACAGATTCAATATATTAAAGGGTGATAATAAAACACAGTTACTCTGGCCTAGCAAAAATTGTTATTTTTAAACTTTAATTTTTGGTCTCTCTATAAAATATTATTATGGTATTAAGTGAAAATGGTATTCAGTCTTTATACCTGAATCTGTGATTAAGAGTCTTTTGGACTCAAACAAGCACATACTTGGGAATGGAACCTTAACACTGGTACTTTAGAGGCTTTTGCACAAAAATAACCCCTATGTGATGAAATCACAGCACATTCCTATTGTCATACTAAAAATGAAGATGCCAAAAAAAGCAACCCTTAGAAATTACCTTGGAAAGCTGGAAATAATGTAGTCAATATTTGCTTTGGATGTTAATCAGCATGCACTGACAGGCCCCTACAGAACTAAAATTTTAAAAGTCTAATACCCATCAATAACTGGCAAACAAAAGACAATTCAAAATGTTAATGATTTGCATTAAAGCAAGAGAAACTTTGATCAAAGTGCAACAGGAGTAATAATTCATAAAGTTAATGAAAAACTGTGTAAATTACTTCTAGGAAATATCAGTTTATAATATCACATTTAACTTAAAATTAACTTTGTTTAACTAAACAGTAAGTTGATTGATTTAACATTTTGTAACACAAAAACCAGCTACAATTATCCAGGGGATAATGTACTTAAGTACATAAAATAATAGCACTAGTAAGCAAATTATTATATAATATTCAAGATCTCATGGGTATTTAATTCCCACATTTCAAGATAAGTATCATCAATTTACTTAAAATTTAGATAAGCTAATTTGGAATGACTTTAGCCAATGTTAGTACAATTAATATTTTTATACTAATTATTAATTCTAATTTTGTTAAATAAATTTATTAGTAAAATACAATGTTTATATATGGCTCATCTGCCACATCAGGAGACTTCCACATATATTCTCTTACAAAAAACAGAACTAAACTATTTCTAAAAATGGAGTAACTGCAACATCTCTTAATGATAATTATAACCATATTATAAATCAGACTTAAACTCCCACATATATATGATTTATTCCCCATTCTATGCAAATTGTTAATACTGATAACATTTCCCATTGATACATTCATTATTGGCATTTTTATCATATCGTTTTCTAATTTTGTTAAAACATTTTGGTATACAAGAAAATACTTGTTTGAAAATCAAAATTCTGGGGCACCTGGGTGGCTCAGTCGGTTGAACATCAGACTCTTGATTTTGGATCAGGTCATGATCTCATGTTTCATGGGACTGAGCCCTGCATCCTGCTCTGTGCTGGCAGATTCAGATTGAGCTTCAAATTCTCTCTCTCTGACCCTCCCTCATGCATGCATGCGTACACACTCTCTTTCTCTCTCTCTTTCTCTCAATAAATAAACATTAAGAAAATAAAAATAAAGATTTTGTTAAAAAAATGGCAAGCAAAAGCACATTTTAGATGATGCCTATTATGAATTCTGATATCTTAAAGAAGACCAGTTTTTATTAACTGAAAATTGATTATTTTGTGTTTGTAACTTGAGGATAATGTACTCAAAGTGTCAACTAATTGTTTTTAAGCATGAAAACTGAATGTCAGCCTAAATTACCAGCTTGATTTCAACAGGAATGGACAGTAGCATCAGCAATTACTTAGATTAATATTACTTTTATGACATAAAACAAAACAAACTATGTCAATTCATTTCCCTGAAGTACAAACCTACAATATTCTTTTAGCCTTAGGGACACAAAATTATTTTGCTAAATTGCTATAATCTGTTTCTAGAAGTTTACTCCTCAGCTCTATACTGGCTCTTTAGAAGCACTGGTCTGAAGGATAGCTGTTAAGTTTCCAGCTAAGTAGAAGCTATTCATATGCTTTGGTGAAGAAAACATAGAAAGCCAGAGGTGGAAAGGTTCATGAAACACGCAGAACATCATACTCACAGAGCCATGACATCCTAACTGGGGAATGGTAATGACAGATAATGGTAATAGAAGGACTGCCAACATATACTGAATGATATTGAATGCTTACTACACATTCAGCACTATGATTTCTGTATATTATAATTTAATTCTCATAGACACCCGATGAAGTAAGTACCATTATTTTCAATATCCATTTCACAAATGAAGAAACCAAGGATCAAAACGGTTAACAGATCTGTTTCATTTCAAAGTCTGTGCTTCTAAATGCTATTGCATACTATACTCATATTTTTCCTTGGCCCCAAAGATTCTAACAGTAATCAACAGGAAATATACAGATGAGCAGTACAACTGAAAGTAGCATAAAGACAAAGGAAAATTGAGTTACCTGTGTCCCACAAATAGAAATAATACAATCAAATTTAATAAATGAAGTGAATAAACTCCTTGCACTATAAAATGCAGTAGAGACAAATTAAGAGAACGAGTGACTTCAACAAAGTTTAAAAAAAATTTGTACATTTTCAGTTAATGCAGATGAGATTCTATACTAAAATAATGGGATAAATGAGTCAGCTATGGTTACTGCTGAAAAATAAAGTTGAAAGGAGTAAGAATGATTATGTCATGGATCATGGAATTTTATTGGGAGGGTGCTGGTCAGGTGTCAAAGAAGCTCTAGGAATCATTATGATGATGAGAAAGCTGACGGAAACTAATGTCTGAAAAGGAAACTGGAATATAATGGTTTATAAATCATCTAACCCAAGCCCATGCCACCCACCACTGCAATATAAAGCACCATCTCGAAGAGTTAATAAACAATAAAGCATTTCAAAGAAATGATAAGTATGTCCAACATTAAATTCTTTCCTCAATATTTAAGACCAATATCTAGACTTTAGTAAACAATTTTTGAGGGTGTAAAATCGGCTTTGGGATCTGAATAAACCACTTGAGTGCACAGTGGAGAGGAATATAGAATTTAACTCCTGACCTTGCCACCAGCTATTTTAAAATAAATTTTTATGTCTACAATCACAAACACATTAGCCAGGCTTTTAAGTGTAAATGATGATTCACTAATAACTTACAGTACTGCCCAATATGCATGTTACCCTCAACTTTCTCATTTCCAATGGGAATGATGGAGCTGCTCTCAATGCTGAAGTCAAGTTTAAGTCACAGAAATGAAAATAAGCATCATTTAAACAGAAAAGCAGACATCTTTAATCACAGTTCAGGGTTTCCAGAGATGATAGATAGCAGAGTTATTATCAGTGAAAGACTGTACGTAACATGAGAACATAAAGAAAACATTCACTGATATTTCTTTGGGCTAAATAAACAGACTCTGCTCTGGTCTTAAACTTTCGATTTTTTGAAATTCTTTGTAATTCAAATAACAAGTTCATATTTACTGAGCATCTACTATGTACATCTTAATAATATTGTCTCTATTTTCCAAGTTCTACCTAATTGAGAGATGGGAATTGCAGAAAATATCTACCAAGGAACTGTCCAGCATTAGATATGAATGTTTTATTGTTTCAATGTTGCAGCACTACACAAATTTATATTTATTAGAACTGCAATCTTTCTTATTTTCCTACTCATCCTATTAAGCCACTGAATAAACACACATACAAACATAACACACGTCTCTGAGGAGCGCTTGGCTCCCTATTCTTCTGCGATAGCATGTTACAAAAGTTTCATGGCTGAAGATGATTACCATATTGTGTTCACCCTGAGGAACATTCAGCTCACTTCTACAAATGCAATTCCCAATAAAATGGAAAACACATGGATAGACTGCAGGACTGGCTGGGTTTGGGGCTGGCTTCATGTGTGTATGACCTATGTGACTCTGCCCTTCTTAGAATGCTTGGTTTAATGATCTGTTGTTGCCATCCTGAAATTCTTACTAATTTTTTTTAAGGGGGATATTCATTTTTATTTTACACTGGGCTCTGCAGATTATGGAGCCAATCCTTCCTGGATCTGAATTATGACCTCACTATTTAATATGCATAAACACAGTGTAAGCCTTAAGTTTCTTACCTCATATGACACTAAATTGACAAGGTTAATGGAAATATTTGATGAAATATCATCTGTGAAAGCAATGAGCACAGGGTCTGGCACATAGGACACCATAGACATAGGAAATGAAGCGGAGCTGGAATAATTCCAGCTCTTACCTCTATGAATCTGAGACATACAGAAACCACCCTAAGTCATAGTTAGATACAGCTGAAACATAAACTTTAGTACTTACAACCCATATATCTGTGGTGCGATTTCTAGTCTGTTCAAGTGCATATAAAGCTCAATATCATGCTTCTTCAGTAGATGATCCTGGATCTGGTTGACTTTAGTAACAATAGCAATCGTTGGCCCTAAATCCTGTGGTCTAGCAAAGGGGATGGGAGTCATCAGTGTTTCTTTTCCCTACAAACAGAAAAAATGGAGCATGTGTTATTTCAATATGAAATGAGCAAATGTATAAACATCATTCTTGAATGTACTTACCTATGGAAGCTTAAATAAGAACCAAAAACTCATGACAATCATCTCATGACAAATGCTTAAACTGTGGAATCATATGCTGATCGTCATACACATGAATTGTGCACATAATGTAAAGGCCAGGAAATGCCTTCTAAAATATTTTCTACCTGTCTTCCCTTGACCAGTTTCTCTGGTGATATTAATATTAAATTATTAAATTAAATATTTTTCAAGATAATTTTCGCTACAGCGGCTGCTAATCTACTTGTCTACAGCCAATCTGTCTAATCAGCCATCATACCTAAGTGGAATACTCTGATGAAAAGGTATTTCTTGTGGCATAAAATTTAAACATGAAAAACAGCAAATGAAAACTGCTTTACTTTGAGCTCTCAAAACTATAAAAAAGTCAGGAAAAAAAGGAAACTAGTATTAGAAAAGAAGGTATTTTCTAACGGCCCTTTGATTAATTATAGTTGAGTAGGAAGAGTTTTAAACTCTCCAGACCAAGAGTGTAGCTGAGCTAAAAGCAAAAAAACAAAACAAAACAAAAAAAAACAACAACTACGTAGCTGACTACAACTTTCCTTCCTCCCATTCCATAGCCCAAGTTAAGAAAGATAAGTCTATACCCTTTCTAATTCTTTCATGGAAACTTCAACTATCCCGAGTCTGATGATTTTCCCTATTATGTGTGACCCTTTCTTATGCTGAGCCCTCAATTTCTCTCTCTCTCCAATCTTGGGATTTACAGCATCATTCTCTTGTGACTACCTGCTTACCACTCATCCTCATTCTATTTCTCTAGCTCAAACTTTTGTTTCTGCTTTGCAACTCTGCGCTTTCATACAGATCTGGTCTTAGTTTGATTCTCTACTTGCATGTGATTCCCTGACTGATCTCACTCATACACAGTGCTTCAACCAATACCCATTTTTCCAAAGACTTCTAAATCTGTATTCATAACTTAGAAGCCTCTTGGGTTCTCTCCCATACATTCGCATGTTGGCAAGGAATCTTAGGTTGCAAAAGGGTCTCTAATTCAGGAGGCCCACAACTGAGTTTATCATCTTCTGCTCAAAAATATGTTCATCCTTTCGCCGTACCTACCACAAACCATCCTCCAATAAGAACACCTGCTTTGCCAATTTTATCTCCTCAGAACAACTTAAGACACTGTTACTATGTCTTCTCTCCTACAGCTTGACTATTATAACCTGATTTGGGGTCCTCACCATTTCTTTCCTCCTAACTGGTCTCACTGCCCCTAATTTGGTCTGCTTTTATTTATTTATTTTTTTAAATGTTTATTTCTGAGAAAGAAGAGCGCAAGTGGGGGAGGGGCAGAAAGAGAGAGAGAGAGAGAAAGAGAGAAAGAGGGAATCCAAAGTAGGCTCTAGGCTCTAAGTTGTCAGTGCAGAGTCTGATGCAGGGCGCAAACCCACAAACCATGAGTTCATGATCTGAGCCAAAGTCAGATGCTTAACCAACTGAGCCATCCAAGTGCCCTGGTCTGCTTTTAAATCTATCTTCCAAAATGTCTGGTAATCCATCTAAAAAAGATATTGGAGTATGCCAAATTCCCCTTCTGAAAACTTTTTAAATAGCTCTTCAGGAAAAGAAAACAAAAGCAAAAAACAAAAGGCATATTCTTGAGCCAGGTCTATGAGGCCTTTCATTATCTGGCCAACCTCTACTCTCACTGTGCTCCCAGAGATCCTGGGGATGCCATTCTTTTACCTGAAATATCCCTTCCCCAGTGTTCCCACAGAGAAGCTCCCCAGTGTATTTAAAGATTTGGCTCAAGTGTCAGGTTCTATTTCATCATCTTCTTTACTACTACAGTATCCATTTCTACTTCTCTGCCTCCTAAACTGTGAGATCTCTAAAAGGAACATCATCTTTTCACCACTGGACCAAATTCAGTGGCACAAAAATAATGAAGGTAAAGCTTTTGCCCTTGAAGGGGCAGGGAAGAGGAAGACTAACAAAAAAAACTTAGAATTCCACATAGGAGCAATCACTAATCAGGCTGGTACAAAGTACAGAGGAGGAGGGGCATGTGTTAGCAGAAAGAAAAATTTCCTGGAAGAGGTTCCATCTGTCTTTCCAGGATCATTTCAAGTCTTAAAAAGAAATGTAGTCCTTTGTACTTCCTAAAGTGCATTTAGGGATATAAGACCATACCGATTTTTATGGCTCAATTAGTTTCTGTTAGTTCGTATAGACAGGAGAAAAAGATACCTCTATATTGTGGTCATTTATTATAAAAATAACACAACCAAGACACCTTTGTCTCATTTTATATTATTGAATATTCTCTTCAGATGATAGGGTGCTATAATTTTCAAAAAAATTATAATTCTTGCTAACATTTTTCCTGATACTAAATTGAAATAATCTGGGGGGGGGTGGAGAATTCATGTTAATTGTAAGACACCATTCACATTCAAAAGATAGTGTTTCTCTGAAGCCAACTTTCCTTTAAAAATGAAGAAGTCAGGCATGTGGGTGGCTCAGTAGGTTAAGCCTTCGACTCTTGATTTCATCTCAGGTCATGATCTTACGGTCATGAGATCGAGCCCAGAGTAGGAGCCCTTGGAGAAGGAGATCATGCCCAACATGGAGCCTGTCCCTCTGCCCTTCCCCCACTTGCTTGTGTGCACACACATGCACGCTTTCTCTTTCTACCAAAAAAAAAAAAAAAAAAAAAGAACAATTCAACATTTTACTCATTTTAGTCATGTAGCTTTTCTTTAATGAAGAACCTCGTGTGGCTGAATACCATACTGTGTCAGGTGGAGGCAATGTGCTCAGGCAGGGTTTCTGTCAATCACATGAGAAACAGATCACTAGATCTAGCCATTTTGTAAGGGTCTTAAATAAACATACTTCTGTAGAGATGCAATCAGTGGCTTTGGAGAGAACAGATCCTAAATTAACCTGTTAAAAACGTTTAACTTAATGAAAGCGTGTAATCAATTTCCAGGTTGAACAGAATGAGTTGTCACTAAATCAATAGTATATGCAGTCCATTTTTCAAATGCTTAGTAGAGACTCATGAGTAGCCTAAGAACTATAGGTGTATATAAACTGTAGTTTGAAAACATGTCCCCTGTGCTAATACTTACAACAACATTTCTTAAATTCAAGAAACTCACAAGTAATGCTCATGATCACTTAAATGATAAACAGTTTATGTAACAGTGAAATCAAAAGAGAAAATAGTTAATATTAGATATCCCTTACCTTCAGGATTTAGAATAAAAAATGCCATTTGCATTTCACAGATCTAATCAAATGGGTCAGCTACAAGTATCAACAAAACCAGCAACCTTTAACCATTTATTAAGTGGTACTCAAAATGCGGTCTACAGGTCAGTGCCAGTTACAGGGATTCAGCGAGATAATTACACAGCATTATATAAACCAACACACTGCTTTCTTCATCAAGAAAGTCTTAAGGAAAGTATGTCTGCTAACCTAGGCAGCATACAGAGCAGAGAAGAACTGAAAGAGAGAGAAGTGTATGAAGCTCAAACTTCTTTTTAAAAAGGTGACAGGGTCAAGACATAGAATAAAAAGGGGAGGACGAAGAACGGATTTATTAGATGTGCTTTCTAGGAATATATTATCGATATATGCAAGTAATTAATATAACTCTTCAGAGGTCACATCTATATGTTCCTTGATAAAATGGATATCCTTTTTTGTGTTGTCTTAGCCATTTCATGAACTTGACTCAGTGATATCAGCATGAATGGGTGAAACTGAAAAGTGGTAATGCTCACATTTTTATCATTCAGTTTCGCAGATACTGTGAAACAGTTATAAAATACAATTGACCCCTGCATGATCAGGATGCTTTTATCTAAATGTATTAAAATACTTTTTGTTCAAAATTTTGATTTTTCACATAAGTCTGTGACTTCATCAAATCACCTGACAAGAATAAATACACTGTTCTAAAACACAGTATTTTATCAAATATGCTTACAAGTTTCACCTCTTATAATCCTGACAGAATGTAAAATGTTGACATATTGCTGAAGAAAGATTTTACCACCTAGGCTGAAGGTCAGCAAATTTTCTCTGTACAGGCCAGACAGCAAGTATTTTAGGCTTTAGAGGTTACAGTCTGTGTTGCAACTACTCAACTCTGTAATGAGCAGTTGTAATGAGCAAGCGGCCATAGACACTACGGAAACCAACAGGCATGGATGTATCCCAGTAAAACTTTTTTTATGGACATGGAAATTTGAACTCCATATAATTTTCATATGTCACAAAATATTATTCTTCTTTTGATAGTTTTCAACCATTTAATAATGTAAAAGTCATGCTTAACTCCCAAGCTGTATAAAAACAGATGGCAGACCAAATTGGCCTACAGGCAGTAGTTTGCCCTGATCTAGACCAAAGGCATAAAAAGCATTAGTTACCCCTTTCAGTTTTTAAAAGATGGAATAAAGTGACAGAAGAATATATGGTTCCTGACCAGAATGCAAACAATCACACCAACATAAAGCAAATGAATCATATAGAAAAAAAATTTACCCAAAACTCTTAATGACATCCCTTGCCAGCATAATTGGCAATTTTTCCGATATCGTGTAATAACCATGAAAACACCGTAATGATCTAAGTTAGCATATATGTTTACTTAAAATATCAGTTAACTCAGCAATTCTACTCCCAGAGGAACGCCAAGAGCACTGAAAACATGTGTTGACACAAAGTTTATACACAAATGTTCATAGTGACATTATTCTAATAGCCAGAAAGGGAAAGAACCCAAATGTCCATCAACTGATGTATGGATAAACAAAATGTGGTATATTCACATAGTGAAATATTACTCAGCCATGAAAAGGAATGAAGTACTGATGCGTGCTACAACATAAACGAACACTGAAAACTTTACGTTAGTGAAAGGAGTCAATCACAAGAGGCCACATATGATATGGTTCCATTTACATGAAATGTCCAGAATAGGCAAGTTCATAGAAAGTGAAAGTACATCAGTGATGCCAGAGACCCTGGGGAGTAGGAGAATGCAGAGTATGCTAATGGGTATGGGATTTCCTTCTATGGTGATGAAAATATTTTCAAATTAGGTAGTAAGGGCATTTGCACAATCCTGTGAATATTCTAAACTACTAAATTGTACACTTTAAAAAGGAGAATGTTATGGTATATCAGTTACATCACACAATAAAATTTATAGTTAAAAAGAATAAGAGAGAGTAAGGATAAATGGTATTGATGCTAAATGTATAAATTCAATAGTGATGCATTAGTAAAAATAAGACAACCTATCTGGTACAAAGTTAATCTATGCACTTCAGTAACAACATGTCTGTCTATCAACTCACTAGGATAACAACAGATCAAGTAGATAAATGCACTTCATTTAAAATTTACAATAATTTTTAAAGAAGATCTATTGCATGGATAATACATATACATATAAAATAAATTTTCTATTTATATGCAATTTCTTATACTACCATTGTACATCTGCCAATATTACTAGCAACATGGTTTAGATCCCCAATTCAATCTTATTCTGTAAGTATTTTTAAATTTTTGGTTTTTTATAGTAGTAATAATGGCTTTGCTTCTCTGATTAGATGCTGCTACTTACTGAAATCATTTGTTTCCCCCCCCAAATAAATTGAAAATATCTGTACTATAATATTTACCTTTTGACCATCATGCTCAAAAGTAGAAAACCAAGGTTCAGCAGTTTCCATAAGTTGTGAGAACATTGCACTAAAAATTAGAATAATACAGTGTTAATGTTAAACCCTTATTAAAGTAGAAATGGTGTAAAAAAAGTAACATAATAGAAAGCTTTTGTACTTACTAGGCATCATGTTCCAGATACTCAGGGTTCAAGAGAGTTTTCATCTCCTCACTTGAAAAAGCAATACAAATAATCAAAATGTATAATGTTTTTAATAGAAGGGGATGCTGCAGAGGTTACCTTATTCTATACTCATAAGCCAACTTTCATATAATGTGTATATGAAAAAAAATCATCCTTTCTAAAGAAAAAAATCAATTCCATTAACAAATGAAATCTTCTCTTTCTAGAAAGATCAAAAACAAACTAGGTACCTTGTCTGTACCACGATGAAATAACTAATTGCTACAAATAAAAAATACAAAATGTGACAATATATTCCTTGAATGTGTCTGATCTAGAATAAATTGGTTACTTCACAATCTATTTTGTTTTTCTAAAACAAAGCAAAACAAAACAAATATTTACTTACTGGCCAAATATACCATATGAAAACATTTTTTTCTTTTAACGGCTTCTATTTTTATTATATTTTAATACCCATTAATCAGTGACAGTACCTCTTTCAGATTTTAGTGTTGCTTTTACCTTTCGATGGCTTGAAACTGCTAAAGCAGCATGTCCAAATTATTTAAAAGTAATTTTCAATCATCTATACTTTCCTGTGGACTATGATGTATGTACACATTTTGGAAAAGATAAAAACTGGCATGAAAATAGGATCACAATACTAACTTCATCCATATCATACTTTAGAGTAACTGAATAAAGGGTAATTAAGATACAAGTGCTCTAGTCAGATCCAATAAACTCAGTAAAATTAGAAAAACTCAAAATGAGCTAGAAAATACTAACCTATAATATAGTAAACAAAAGTTAATTTAACAAAGACTCTAATTTATGCTGAGCAAAATGGATGGCTATATTTAATTAATAGAAATCATACAAATAAACACATAAGATGTTATGTGTTAATTTTTTCTGTTCTGCACATGGATGGGTCAGCCTATGGAATCCTTCTGACAAAAGTTTATAATCTCACAGCTTCCATTCCCAAGATACTTCCTGGCTACTTCTCTGGGCCATCAGTTAGGGCATTTAAAGTTAGAAAACAAATTCTAACAATTAGCCTAAGTTAAATACAATTACTAACGTTATTTGCTAGAAAGAATAAATTAATGTATCTCAAAAACATGACAAACCATTTTTGCTTATTTATAGACTGGGGTTCTTTGGAGTACTGGCCTCCTATTTATGACCTGAACTCAGTCAAATCTGGTGAGGAGAAAGGATCTCAGATCAAGCTAAAGCTTGTGAAGCTTGTAGTGAAAGAATGGTTCATTAGAGGATGGTACATACGAATACTGTTAATCAATAGCACTTTGCCATTACACCAAAATTTCTTCTTCTTGATCCGCTACTTAAATGTCTTCCTGTGGCACAGATCTGTGACTTGCAAATACTATTACAATTACAAATTTGCCCATAGCCCATAGGACTACAACTACTAAGTGGAATTAATAATCAGCCACATGAAACACAACCAAATGTTTACAATTTATAAAAGTACCTTCAACGTAAAAGAGTCTGAGGTTAAAAAACAGATGGAGCTCATATAAAAACTTGCCTTGGTTGGGCAGACTCACTGGCATGAAGAAAAGCTTGGTGGTCACAGTGGAGGATAAAGACTATAGGTGCTAAGAGCTCGTGCATGCCCTGAAACGTAAGAGCAAGACAAATGAGAGGGGGAAGATGCTGAGGGTCCACCAGTGGACAGAATAGGCTCAGTGAAATGCTTCTTCAACTGATCCTTACTACCAACATTTCCATATTTTAGAGAAATGCATAAAATGAAAAGCTACAAAATGAGATTTTATTTACTTTTAGAATTTGATTCCAATTCAACCACAGCACAAATTCTTCTTCTTTAAAACATGGAGAACAGTTCTCGTGTAAATGACACAACAAACAATAAATTGGCATGGCAGACAACCTTGCACCTGTCAGTTGCTTCAGGATCTGTATTCATAAATATGAATTTCATTTATGCAAATTATAATCATGAGCTACAGTGTAAAGATCTGCAGCAAGAAGGGCAACTGAGAACTGTAGACCTAAAGAAATTATATCCAGTGTTTTCATTACATAATGGCTCAAAATTAGGATGTCTGTAGATTTAGGAAGAGCTGAAGTCAGCTAGCTGGAAATGCTGGATAATAAAAGAAACAATCTCTAGCAGGTATGACAGCAAACAAAGTTTTCGAAGTATGATTTTCAACATGTTTAATCTGAAAACGACCATAATTTCTTTCCTGTCTACTTCAACTATAAGGTTACTGTTCAATTTATTTAGTGAATTCATCAATTGTATTTTCTTTTTCCTTATATTGGTGTTAGCCATGAATTACACGAATAGGCACAGAAACAAAAAAGCATATTAGTTACTAAGCTATCTCTAAAAATTCATTATTTATCCTTTATTGTGGAAAAGGTAAATAATTTGCCTTTTAAATGAAATGTTTTTCCCCCCTTAAGCATCAGAAAACATATTTAACAAGTTAAAAATAGACTATATTCTTTTCTGCCTCTTAAAGTGAGTAAATTATCACTTTCCTTTTGCTTAATAATTATGGATGATCTTTTATTTAAAAAAATAAGACAAAACACCACCTTTATAGGAAATAAAAATAAAATATGGAAGCAAAGAGAAGAGTTTCACTGGCGGAAGCAGAGACTTCCCATGATGGAAGGGCAGTCGCACAACCCTCTGTACATCCTAGAAGCACCAGGCTATTCTTAGAAAGCTAGTGGTCAGCACAAAATAAGATGAAAGTGAACTCTGTCAGAGTTCATTCATAAGTTATCACTAGCCTTGAATTAGGACTTTATGACATTTGTGCAAAATAATCTCTGATACATTGAATAGTTACTTGTGATTAAGACAAATTACCACATACCACTTCAATCTTTTTAATTAACCACGTCCTTAATAAACAAAACTTTAAATGACTATTTGATGATCCCTTAGAAGAGCATGGTAGAGATCCAGAAAAAAATGGAATTAAGTGCTGCTAAGTATGCTTTAAAATCATCATGAGGTGTTTATTCTCCTGGAATAATCTCAAAGTATTCCAAACACCAAGGGCCATAATTTAATCATCAAAGTACAAGCTACTTACTATAGTACTTGTATTTACTGTACCTACAGAAAAGGAAAAAAAAAAAAGAGAAAATGACAAGGAGAAAGGAAGGAAGGAAGGAAGGAAGGAAGGACCAAAAGAAAGAAATTAAAAACTATGCTAGATATCCTTATGGTAATCTTTTTGCCTATTTCTGATCATTAACTTAGGATAAAGTCCCTAGAAGTAGAATTTCTGGGTAAGTGAGTAAAGACATTTGTTAAAGTCTCTGATATATACACAATTAAGCTGCCCTTCAGAAAGAACTCCCTCACTTTAGGGCATAAAAGTTGCCACTTCATACATCCTAACTTGTAGTGTTTTGTTTTATTTTAATCCTTTAAAACTTCATAGTCAAATGGTTTACCTTACTTAAATGCTAGTGAGACTGACAAAAATTTTATTGACCATTTTTATTTAATGAATTGCCCCCATTTTCTCCTAATGAAGTGTTTCCTTTTTCCTGATGATTTGTTATAGTTCTTCACCAACTCAGGATAGGAACCTGTAGTCATTTTGTTACATATGCTTGTCCACATTCATCATTTGTCTTCTAATCTTGATGATATCTTATGTCACAGTGAAGCTGTATTCTTTAAAACTGTCAAATCAAGACATCATCCTTCATGGCTTCTTGTTTTGCTTCCATGCCTAAGAAGACCTTCCTTATATCGAGGTTAGGTGAGTATGTAGTGTTCTTTTTCACAGCTAATTCTTTACCCATCCGGTATTTATTTTTGCCCTGAAGAATAAATCGGTATTTTTCTCTGCAAGAGTTCAACTAATTCTTGAATAACCCATCTTCTCCCAAGAGTTTTGAAATGTCATCTTTACCATACACTGAATTGCTAGAGCTTGTTTTTTCTCAGCTTTTACTGGCATTCCATTGGTTTGTTCATTATTGACAAGAACTTTACTATTTTAATGACTTGAGCTGCAAAATATTCTAGTCTGCCATATTTTCTATTCTTTTTCTCAAAATTATCTTGTCTATTCTAATTAGAAGGTAAGCTGAAGTATCATTTAAATAAAATGCTAAACAAAATACTGCAATTTTTATTGGCATTGCATTAACATTAACTTGAAGAAAATAGGTATTTTAAAGAACAACACATTTTCTAGCCCAAAAGTTGGTAAAACTGCTTAGTTTCTCACTAGGTTTTTGTTGTTGCTGATGGTTGATCTTCTGATTGGGTCTTTTCCCTCTCAATGTATTCTCTAACTAATGGCTGGTTTAACAAGAATGAGTTTTTGCCTAAATGCATCTTCCAACCCTCTTTAAATTTTCTCTTCCTTCTGGTTTCTGAGACACTATACAGAGTCTCTATTTGCTCATGCATCATTCATCTTCCAAATTCATATTTCAAAAACAGGGGTGCCTGGGTGTCCCCATTGGTTGAGCACTGGGCTCTTGATTTTGACTCAGGTCATGGTCTCAGAGTCATCAGATCGAGCCCTGAGTCCAGCTCCACGCTGGGTGTGGAGCCTGCTTAAGATTCTCTCTCCCCTTCCTCTGCCCGCCCCCTACTCGTGCTCTCTCTCTCTCCCTCTCTCTAAAAATTAACTAATTATTAGCTACCTATGATAATGCTGAGAACACAAATGTAAATGAAGTGGGCAAGTTCCTAACCATTATGGAGCTTGCAGTCTAGACAGCAAGACACACAATAACAAAATAAGCACAGAAATGACTATACAATTATAAACTGTGATAAATGATATCATGTGTAGATACAAAAATCTAGCTCCTGCTACAGGCTCACCACATAGAAGGTATTCACTGGATGGTGACTGGCTGATTAAATATCTACCTCTCCATATAGCAATGTACTGGTAAAAGTTGAACTACAATATGAGAAATGAAAAAAAGGAGAACATTAAACCATCTACCAAATCAATAAGGGTGCTCTTTGTATAATGGAAATTAAGAGTTCCCTGAATATCATTAGGACGACCTTTTACAAATTCACTGTTGACTTCTAACTAAACTGGGGGTATTTTCTCAAATAGACTTGAAGAGATTGTTGGTTTTACTCTTAATTCTAGACTAGTAAAACCTGATTAATAATTGCAACTGGCAAGTGTATAGGCATCTTTAAAGGAAAAGAGAACTATTTAGAAAGAATGATCATAAATTCAATATGCTCTAATTTGACAAAGCATAATAAAACACAATATATTGTCTAGTATACTTATTGGTTCCCAAAATGTGTATTTTGCTTTCATCTATACCATCAGCATTTCTGCTTGCTTAAAGTCTTTATCCCTGCTGGATCGTTAGTAGTCACTGCACTCCAAACTCATGCCAGTTGAACATAAAGGTAACGAAGTTTTCTTCATCAACAGCCTGTAGGCTCACAAAATTGAACCTGTTCTTTTATCTGCCTGTGTTCATTTAGCCCACCAAGCAGTCTTTATTAAAGCTGAGGCATCAGGCAGTCAAAGTTCATTAATACCATTTATATAATCTCTGCAGTTTCAATTAACTCAGCAAGACATTCTACTACATGATAACAGTCTCATTAATTCAATAAAATCCCATAACTATTAACAATATGGTCGATGTTAAACGGGGTGTCACCTAGTACAAAATAATAGCTTTAACAGCTTGTGATGAAACTCAAGGTTTTTTTCTTAAATTTGATCTGGCTAAATATTCAGTCCTTCTTTAGCAAAGTATTATTTCTATGTAAAGAATCTATAGGACTTTAAACATGTACAGGGAGTAATTAAATCTTACTAAGTGACTCCCAAGAGTAGGTTAATAATACTTTCTTATTCAGTAATTGATTGATTTTGTCTAAATTATCCAGAATCTGATCTTCCATATTCTTGTTTAGTTTTCCTTACAAATGCAGTGGGCCACACACATCATAAATGCCTGAGTGCAGTTATTATGTTTTGTTCCTTGTCTGTGGAACTTGTTTTCATTATTACACTTCCTTAGTTGACTTTTTTCTTCCACTAAAGAAAAGAAAAATGAGAAACAAATGTACAGCTTGGGATGATTTTATTATGACTTGGTTCACTGTCATCAAATCCTTTACTGTGCAGTATTTTCAAATATTGGAAAGAAGAAAGGGCACAATGAAGAGATACACTTGATGACAAAAGCCAACACAATGAGGAGAGAACAGAAAAACAGAAACAAACCTGGATCATTGATGAGGCGTCTGAACTACTGAACTAATGCTGCAGAACCATTTTGCCCCTAGACTTCTTGCAAAGTGTGTTAATAACATCCTTAGAGTTGAAGTTATTCTGAATGAGATTTTCAGTTATTTGCTTCCAAAAATCCTACATTGATACTTATTTTCTCCTAGTCTCCTTTTTGGTTGGTTGGTTGGTTGGTTGGTTGGTGGATTGGTTTTTGGTCTTTGAACTTTGTATCCCACATCAGGCTCTGTGCTGACAGCATGGAGGTTACTTGGGATTCTCTCTCTCTCTCTCTCTCTCTCTCTCTGTCCCCTTCCCTCTCTCCCACTCGCTTTCTCTCTCTCTAAATAAACACACTAAAAAAAAAAATCCATATGTAACTGGACCTGTTCTTAGTTTATTCCACTGATCTCTGTTGACTCCCACACTGTTGTTATACTGGCTTGATCACAGAATATTTACAGAATAATTGCCATTCTTTGCCAAATGCCTTTACCATTCTCCCCTTCCCCTAAATTCTGTGGCAACTCCAACATATTTAACAATGATAGTAGTAGTAATAACCACCCCAACTACAAACAAGAACCCTTAGTGAGCACTATGTGTTTTTAACTCTACAAAGTCAACACTGTCATTGCCCTCATCTTACTGCTAACAGAACAAAGATTTAGAAAATTTAAGTAAAATGTCTAGGATTATGTAGCTAGTAAATGGTTGGTTGAACTGAGATTCAAATAACAGATATAAGCCCACACCCAATGCTCTTAACCACTAAACTATATTATTTCCATTAATTACTGTAAAGCTTTTGTGCACTAAATTTAAAATAACTGTGTCCGGTTTTTAAAAAGTTCATCTATCTCTTAGATTATAATTGGAATGCTAATATATTTATATATTAATTTGGGAAGAAGTAATGTTCATTTTATTTGATGTCTTCTCATACACAAACATGCTATCACTTTTCTATTTATTCAACCCCTGCTTTATATCCTTCAATAATATTATAATTTTCTTCATATAGCTTTTATACCTACATTGCTATATTTATTTCAAGACACTTTCAAGTTTTGGTTGCCATTATGAGTGAGATATATTTTTTCCATTTCCCATTCTAAAAGCTGATTATCACCATGTAATTAATATAAAGGCATATTACTAACATTAAAAGCAAGATAAAATTAGTTCCCTTGGGTCTTCTATGTATATAACAACAAATACATTATTTAGGACCATTGTAATATGATTTAGTTTATTATCTTTAAACTGATCAAGTTTATTTCAAATTAAATACATTGTTCTAGGGGAGCCTGACAGGCTCAGTCAGAAGAGCATGCAGCACTTGATCTCGCTGTTGTGAATTCCAGCCCCACGCTGGGTGTAGAGACTACTTAAATAAATAAATTAAAAAAAAAATATTTAGGGGCGCCTGGGTGGCTCAGTCAGTTAGGCATCCGACTCTGGCTCAGGTCATGATCTCATCATGGTTTGTGGGTTCGAGCCCCGCATCGAGCTCTGTGTTGACAGCTCAGAGCCTGGAGCCTGTTTCGGATTCTGTGTCTCCCTCTGTCTCTGCCTCTCCCCTGTTTGTGCCCTGTCTCTCCCTCTTAAAAATAAACATTAAAAAAAAATTTTTTTTAAATTTTTAAATAGATACATTGCTCTAATCATACAGTGTTTTCTGTTTTATTACACTAAAGTTAAGTGATTATCAGTTGAACATACATCATAACTTTTGACTGCTAGGGAATTTATTAATTTGGTTTGACTTCCCACTTACTATACATTTTGAGAATACATAAAAATATCCAACTTCGTGTATTTTTATTGGAACACCATCAGCTTAAGTACAAACCTAGATACTTCTTTATATATTAAATAACTAATTCACATTTCAGTGAGAGCAAAACATAATCCAACAATCTTCTTTCCTTTACTAATGGGGGATGAATCAGATACCTGGATAACAAAGAGTATCATAAATTTCCAAAAATTTACAGGAACTTTCTGAAGTCGTATTACCAGTAACTTTTAAAGAGTGGAAGGACACTTGATTATTTTTTACACGGCAGGTCACATATTTATAAACACTATTTATATATGCAATTCTGAAAAGTTTTATTACTAGATTGGCTTCAAAGGTGCTGTTTATAAACAAACTCCCAAAAGTTGAAAGAAAAGATTGAACGCCTTACAGAAGACAATTTGGTAGAATGTCTTATAATAAGGAAGAAGCATATGTGCTTCAATGAGCTTACTTTTCTCACCATGCAGCTGACAAGCAGCTCTCTGATTGCTTTACTATTATGATACAACTTTGGATACAATAAAGGCTACATTATTGCTCTATCATTTGTCAAGCTGTATAGAAAATTTTGAGTCAATGGATGCCACCTGTACGATATTTTCATTACCTGTTTATAAAGCAACTGCTCGTTTTCTCTAGCATAACAGAAAAGAACATCTGTAAGAATTTTTCTCACATTTTCTTGTTGGAAAAACTGCATTTCAGGAAACCTGAAGAAAGAAAACACAGGATTAAAACTGACTAGCACAATTCCAAGAAATACCCTCAAACTCTCATCTCTAAGAGGCATCAAGGGTTACTTTATGTGTTAGTACAAGTGTGTATTTGCCATGCAACTAACTTACGCCACTGGTGAGACTGACAATGTTAAGGAACAAAGGATGAGAAATGATACAGAGGGAAACGATACCTTTCAACACCTAAATATTTCAAATGTCTCCATATGCTTCAAGTCCTCACACAGTGGATACAACAGTTCTTAAGCAAAATGAATCCTAGCCTGGATATTTAGGGTTTGGGCCCATTTGGTTTTTAGGACTAGAATGTAATTTTGGATGTATCAGCTTTTTGAAGAAATCAGTATCTTTTTTTTAATGCAAATATCAGGATTTAAATTATTATACATGACCACCCTGTTAGTTTTGTCTGATTAAAATGTAGACTTCAAATGGAACAAGTCAGTCAGTATTGTTTAAATGTTCTCTGGATCAAAACCTCTGCCAGGTGCTCTGAGGTAATGTCAAACAGGAAAAGGGCACAGTATCCCCTTGAAAGGAGCTTACACTGTTGTTTTTAATGAAAGAATATACAACCGCACACTCCAAAGAACAAATACGTAGCAATAATACACAATGAATATATAAGGGAAGAAATTACATCACCTAGGAGTTAACAGTCAAATAGGTTCAAGCACAAAAGATTTGAACAAAGATTTGTAGGAGAGGAGGAAGATGGACTATCAGTGGGAAAGAGAAGCAGATCAGAAGGACAGATGAAGGCACACAAGGCAGTGAGTATTCCACGTGTACAGCACAGTATGGTAATCAGTAATGAGAAAGAAAAGTACTTCCATGAAGCACTGCCAGCTGAGAGAAGGACAACAAGACAGAAGAGGTGGGCAGGTCCGGAAAGAGCTCTGAATGCTGAATTTACAAACGAAGACAAACAACCGAGTGACTCTACATTTCTGAATATCTAAGTAACAAAGAAAACAGTATCTGAGTAACTTTAAGTGGGAACAAGCCTTGAAGGAGGAGAGATTACAGGAAGGAACAAGAGGGCATTATAATGAAGTGAAGGGGAGAAATAACAAACCTGAGAAGAAAAGCCTTCAAATTCAAATTCAGGTTGCATAACTACTACGTATATAATCTTGAGTAAGTGATTGCTTAACTGCCTCACCTATTAAGTGGGAATAATAATGCTGATCTTGTGACCATGATGAGATAACATTAAAGCACCAGGAACAGTGCCTGGCAAGCAGTAAATGTGCAGGAATAGAGGTGATCATTAGTCTCTGAGTACTGGTACTTCAGGTGATAAAGAAGTGAATTAGGTGGCTTTGGAACTAGAGCAGAAGAGGGACAGGAGAGAGGCTGAAGAGGAAGAGTACCCAAGATATGGAGGCACAGGGCATCATCAAGACAGAAAAATACTCCTTAATGCCTCCTCTAAAGAGCAGAACTGGTTGTTTTACTTCATATTATAATGGCTTACTGCCTTTTCCAGGAGACTTCAGCTGTTTTATGCTTCATCCTGATCCTTTTCTGTCTCCCTGTGAGAGTTACAACTTTCTCCCCAGTCCAGGCTGGGTTCCTGGGTTAACTCCACTAGTGGTTTGTGAAGCATCTCATTTTCGGTCCTAGTTTTTATAATAAATTAAAGCCTGTCTTATCTTCATCCGTTTGTGTGACTTTTGCTTGAAATTCCCTTTGATGTGCAATTGTCCCCAGACACATATATTTGGTTTTCTTTCTTGCAGAAAGGAAGCCTCTATTTTAGATGCCAGTAATAAAACAAACCCATGGGGGGGAGCAAGATTTCCTTATATCCCTGCCTAAATCTGAATTTGATGACCCCTCTGGACAGTGCCTACTCGGGCAAGGAAGTGTGACTAGGTGCAAGTGACCTTAGCTCCTAAAGAAGAGAAAACTTAACCTGAAAGTAGATTCAGGGCAAGAATGTTGTTTCATAAAAGCCACAGGGGTTCCAGAAAGGTGTCAAATGCACTGATGTAGGAAAGAAACACAAGCACTTTTTAAATGACTTCTGTGGGACAGAAGTCAAATATCCCAAATTAAAGTCATCAGGATGAAAGACATGTAAGTAGTTAAAATAAATTGCTAAAGAGAAATTTCTTGGGAAAACTTAAGTCACTAAGGTAAGAACAGATTAATCCTTCTGAGAAGTGAAATTATTTCCCCTTCTTCCTCATTAGAGGACTTAAATCTGCCCTGTCTTTGTTTTTTAATTTGAGGTATAATTGACATACAACATTGTATTAGTTTCAGGTGTAAAACACAATCATACAGTATTTATACATACTGTGAAATGATCACCACAGTAAGCCTAGTTACCATCCCAGCCATGTCTTCAAAGTAGGCTTCCTGCCCCATGATTTAGATCATATGGCTTCCCGATTTTGCATGTCCCCTCCCTTAACTCATCTTTGGAAATTTACCATACACAATGGCACAACCACATTCTGTGTAGCTGATGCAATCTGAAGTGATTTTGCAAGAAAGTACTAAAAACTCACTTTGTAACAAATACCTATGAACTATATAGTAAGAGTTTAATACCTAACTACTAAAAATGTAAATTATATTACATACCGATTCATACTTTCATTTAAATGCATACTAACCACTTGCAAGATTAAAAACAAGAGAGCTACAAGAATTAAATTGCAGGTAGATAATTTAAATTACCCACTTTTAGCAAATACCCAATCAACTAAAAATGTGTATTAGGCAGACACAGCCTATCTACGCAACAGCACACGATCTACAATCCTAAAGTGCCAATTTATGAAGTTTCGCGATACCCTCTTTTTCAGAAAAGTGTGACTTGTTCTCTAGATTCTGATGGTTTCATAGCACCAAATAAGTAACGTAGAGAGATACAGAAAAGTTTTTTAAAAGATATAAAAGTTTATGCTATTTAAGAAGTTCGAAAAAGAACTTCTATTCAGAGAAGATTTAAGCTCAATAAGTCTTTGGAGATTATCTAGTCTAACTCAGAAGGTCACAGGTAAGGATTCTGAGACACCATGATTAATACCTGCCCCCACATTACTGGGTAGTTAGGGGAGCAGTACTTCCCATCCGCTTCACTCATCAATTATAAATAGGCCAGATAAACATATTTAGGTAAAATTCCATGAGTTCAGAGTTACCAAGAAGAACCTAGCTCAAAAGGCTGATGAATACACCTGAATAGTAATATATCTCCCACAACAAATATTTGATTGTTTTATTGTCAGGCTTCAAACCAGAAGACATAACATACCATCTATAGGAATCAGAAATAAGAGGGAGAAAAGTACAGTGAGTAGCTTTTCTAGGAATAGTAATAATCAGTTTTTGATGATATGGTTTAAAACCGTTTCAAAATAGCTTCTCTGCCATTCATTACACTTCTATGCTTTCTTTTACCCCATGCCACCTGGTGTTGATCAGGATAGGAAAGCAACTTGAATACCATTCTAACCCAAATATCATTGGAAAGGCAAATTTACTTTTGAAACAATAATAAAAATCACAGAATACAGGCTCAAGGTGGGCCTTTTATCATGGGGAAAAAAAAAAAAAAGGAAATGTTAGTAACTTCAGTAAAGATGAGGTAGAAAAAACAACTTAAGAATTAAAACTGTAGGGGCGCCTGGGTGGCTCAGTAAGTTGAGCGTCCGGCTTCGGCTCAGCTCATGATCTCACGGTTCTTGAGTTCAAGCCCCGCATCAGGCTCTGCGCTGACAGCTCAGAGCCTGGAGCCTGTTTCAGATTCTGTCTCCCTCTCGCTCTGCCCTGACCCTGCTTGTGCTCTGTCTCTCTGTCTCTAAAATAAATAAACATTAAAAAAAAAAAAAAAAGAATTAAAACCGTAGAAGTTTATAGATTAGTTCAAGCCAAATATCTGATAAGCAAATAAAAGGGAAAAAAATTCACACTAAATAGGGACTGAGGATAAGTTATGTTATTATCAGAAAATAGAAGTCCAAGAGAAGTAATTTCCAAATCTGGCCAGGAAATGGGAAGGAAATAGAAATAAGTGAGAGTGGAACTCTGGTATAGATAAAACCAAAGAGAAAGTCATAGTAACATATTCCATGATGAAATTTAGACAATATTGCCTAAAAAAAAAAAATTTTTTTTTTAACTGTATCCCAGACTTCTTTAAAAACAAAGTGATGAGAGGGGTGCCTGGGTGGCTCAGTCAGTTTAAGCATCTGACTTCGGCTCAGGTCACGATCTCACGGTCGGTGAGTTCGAGCCCCACGTCGGGCTCTGTGCTGACAGTTCAGAGCCTGGAGCCTGCTTTGGGTTCTGTGTACCGACCCCACACCCCCGCCCCTCCTGTGCTCTGTCTCACTCTGTGTCTCAAAAATATATAAATGTTAAAAAAAAAAGAAGAAGAACAAAGTGATGAGTGATGTGAGGATTAAAAACAAGAGCATCCTTGAACTTTACCTTCCCTCCAACCAGTTCCCCCCCAAACCCTCTACCCACACACCCTTTGTGTTCCCAAATCCATTCTCAGTGAATGTAGAATGTAATCCCAAAGCCCTGGTACAAACCCCGGGTTATCTTCCTAGTCCCCCACCCCCACCCCCATTTCTGGGAAGGGCAGGCACCACAGTTTGAATGCATGGGAGAGCCCAGGGTGGTGACAGACACAGAGGGAAAGGAAATGAGGAGTACAGGGTAGTGAAGTGAGGGCCCCTGTAGCCTGGGGTACCAAAATGTGGCCCTGGTGCCAGAAGAAAGCATGCCGGTGCCCCTGAGAAAGGGGACCCGGCAGCCTCAGGATCTTCTCCCAGCGAACAGTCACTGCTTGGTCGTTTGCCCTTCTGGCGAGGGTTGCAGAAACACACTCGGAGCACATCCCTCTCCAGCTCAAGCTGCTGGGCTGTGTGGCTCATCTGCCACAGGATGGGTTTCGGGAACTGCAGGAGCACGTCCTCCAGGTTGACTGTCCCTCAGTTCTTCATACTTGTTCACTTACTCTTTGGAGCCTGCACAAGGGCCTCTGCTCTGCCTATCTCCTGCAGATTTTCATGATTGTCAGCTTCGTCCTCCTACTTCTGCAGCACAGGACACGGATTACAAGTTCTTAAAACTGAGCTGCAGAGCCTCAAAACAACAGACGGTCATTTGGCTAAACACCTTCCCAAAGAGAGCCCTCAGGGTGAGCCCCACATCGGCCTAAATACTTCCCGGAGCGATCCTCTTCTGTTTCAGGAGCTTGGCGAATCATTACAGGTCTTTCTGCAGAGCTCTGATGTCCTGGGATTCTTCAGGGTTTTACTCCAGCTTCTCCTTTTCTGGCTTCACAGCCCCAGGTGGGGCAGCGCAGGGCTGGGGGAGGCCCCCCCCGCCCCTGGAGTTTCTCTCCACCCCAGCTCCCCACTCGCCCTCCACCTGGGAGGTCTCTAGGCCACCTTGGGGCACGGGGGCACAAGCCCCACTCCAACCTGATGTCCATAGTAGCCATCCTACCCAGAACTCAAATGGTGGGGCGGGGCATGGAGGAATCAATCCCTCACACCTCAGAGCCTGGACCAACACCCAGGATTCCTGAATCACCAGGAGGGCCTTGGAAGCTCTGCAAGGTCCAAGGGTCAACCCGGCCAGGCTTGGCCGTCCCAGGCCCATCGCCTCCACCCCCTAGCCAGGGAGGGAAGGCCAAGATGGGAGCCAGGTGTCCCACCGAGGGGAACGGGGACACCCCAAGCCAGGGGCCTGAGAAATGAGGGGTCTCCAAGGGACTCTAAGAGTTTTCTTGATGAAAAAAAGTATTTCAGTTCTAACTTAAGTGATCAAATTTAAAATAAAGCAGTTTCTCTCTCAAGATGTGTAAAGGAACTTATAATCAGACAAATTTTACATACTGAAAATTAATACCAAGAGATATAAAACTTTGGTGTGTGTGTTTTGTTCTGCATTTTGAAATAACCCAAAATTTGCAGGCACTCTAGTTTTCACTATAAGACTTAAAAGACCTTTTATTATAGAAAACTCAAACATTTCTAGAGAACAGACCATAGTAGACTTGATATATCCATCACTCAGTTTCATTGCCAATCAACTCTTGTTTCATATATATTCCTCCCTCAATTCTGCATTTTGAAACAAATCTGAGATGCCACATCTATAAATACCACAGTATGTATCTCTAAAAGACAAGGGCTTTCTAAACACATAACCACGTACCATTCTGATACCACAACTCATAAAAGTAATAATCCATTAATTAAATCAAATATCCAGGCAATGTGCAAATTTCCCTAATTTTTTTCAGTTTGTTCAAAGTCACAATCCAAGAAATGTCCACACACTACAATTTGTTGATGTATCTCTTTAGATTTTTTTTACTTTATAGATTTATTCCCCTCCCCCCACCCTCCACTGCCTATCTCTCTCTCTCCAATGTATTTGTTAAAGAAGCCAGGTTACTTATCCTGTAGAAACTTCCCACATTCTGAATTTTACTTATTGTTCCTCTATCTTGTTATTTAACACGTCTCCTCCTCCTCCTATATATCTTATAAACTGGTAGTTAGGTCTACAGACTTCATCAAATTCAAGTTCAATTTTCAACAAAATTCTTCATGGGGTGGTATTGATGGTTTTCATACATGTTAACAAATTTTTTGACACTTCTCTTATGAAAAGGTGGAGGAATCGAACTCTTCTCCATTTGAATATGTACTGACCCTAGTGACTAGCTTCTCACAAAGTGATGCTGTCACACAACTTCTGTCTGGCTCTCTGTCTGAACCTATCCTTGGAACTCAGACACCATGCTGCTCCTAAGTCAAGTAGCTACGTGGGAGGGCCTTGTGGAGGTGTTCTGGTCACAGCTGCAGAGAAGGCCTCCCCTGAGAGCCAACTTCAATAGCCAAACAGGGGAGTGAACAAGCCTTCGAACGATTCCAGCCCCTAACTTTTAAGCAGGTCTGGCCAACACCATGTGGAACAGAGTCAAACGCTCCGGCTCAGCCCTGCCCACGTACTAGATTCATCAACAAAGTAAGTGCTGTTGTTTTAAGCTTCGGGGTGGTTTACGATGCAGCAATAGATCTCTCGTACTGCTTGTACTGCGTACCTCCATCAGGATGCACATATCGGCTTATTTCTTTTTATGATGCTAGCAACCATTGGTGATCATTGCCTAGACCTATTAATTCATTAGAGATTGTAAATAGTAAAACTATAATTCTATCATTTTATCCTCCTTTATTACGTAAAACCCATATATAATGAAAAATTTCCCTTCATCAATACTTACTTATCCTCAATCAAGTAAGGTCAGCAAAATTTTGAAAAATCCTGTTGACTCCCATTACATTAGTTTGTGGATACTTGTTGTGGACATCTAAGATCCATGTATGACAGAAAAGTCACTAATTCTGTCACAAAAGTAACTTACAACAACCAGACTATTCTACATGCCTTTTGGGTATCTTCTCATGTGACTGCAGTATATGGGAAGGAATCAAGTGAGGGAGGAGGAACAGCTACACACCAGCTTTCGAGCCCCAATAACCAGGAGCCCAGGTGGCTGATGTAAGATAAGTAGAAAGACACTCAACAGGGCAATCAATGGTCTGTCATATTACACAGAGACAATAAAGAGAAGCCAGGCAAGTTTCTGGGCAATCTATAATGAAGAGTTCCTCAGACAACAAAAAGACAAAAAAATATATGTATTTTCTAAGCAAAAAAAGGGTTAAGAAAAGAGTGAAATGACAAAGGGCTTTGTCACCGCATTATAGTACATAATTAGGTAATTAGAAGTATTAAAACAGACAAAGCATTGGGCCCAGATGAATTACTGAAGATGCAAGTATTCAATAAGATGCCCCAGGGGAAAAAATAAAGCCCTTGGTGAAGGTTTATAATCATGCAGTAGGACAGAGAAGCACAGAAGGACTTGAAGGAACAATAACTGGTGTTATGCCCATACTTCAAGAACAGAATTTCAAAACAAGCATTCATCCAAAATTTAAAATGAGCTGATGGAAACTCCCTCGAATACTATTAAACACCAAAATAACGATAATACCTTCTTCTGGTTTATTGTTTTATTAGAGAAAAAGTGGAAAATCAAGCAAAAACCATGAAGAGGAGCAATTTCACACAGAATGAAAGCAGGCATACTTTTTCTTCCTGTGCTTCGTGTTTTGGTTGATGATTGCACCACTTTCCTTACTCAACCAAATCTGCTTTCTCGTCTTTCCAGGCACACAGCTGGATTTAATTTCCCAGCTTCTTTCTCAGTTTAGCTGTAGACATGTGACTGAGTGCTAACCAATGAAAGGAGAGTGGAAATGATGTATGACTGGCCACAAAATTCAACCGTCACGTCCGCTTCAGTCAGGCCCCATGCACATTTCCTCTTCCATGTGGATAGGAGGAAAAAGGCCATCCAGAAGGCCTGGGAAGCTACCCGTGGAGTGCAATGGCTTTAAAAAGACATCTGCAAATTCTTTAGAACATCCTCCTTCGTGGATTGCTTGCTCTGGGAGAAGTCTTCTCTGGAGAAAGACACTTAAGCAGTCTCATGGAAAGATCCACATGGAGAGGAACCAATATGGATCCCCCAGCCTTAGTCAAGCCTTCAGATGGCTGCAGCTCCACTTGATATCTGGCTGCAAACTCATGAGACTCCCAACCCAGAACCTTCTGGCTAAGCTGTTCTAAATTGCTTACGTGCAGCAACTATGAAATAAATGATCATCGTTTCAAGTCACTAGGTTTTGGTTGACATATTATGTAGCAATTGATAACTAATATAGGTTTTGATACCTGATTCTGGGATGTTATTAAAAAACTATAAAATACATAGTAGGAGTGTCTATGGGATTGGACAGAAGCTGGAAGGACTTTGGATATAGCACCAGTGAAAGACTAAAGGTTGTGAAAAAGGCTGCTAGCAAAAGAGAGCCCATGAGGAGCCTTCCAGTGAAGCTTAAATGAAAGTAAGGAAAAAATTATAGGAAAAATGGAGGAAGAAGGTTCCTTATTATGTAGCAGCAACACGGCAGCCTCTAGTTATATGGAAAATTGAAAATGTACCACATAAACTGGGTAACCTAGCTAAGGAGCTATCCAGGCAGAGTGTTGAAGGTGCTGCTTGATTTATATTTGTTGCTTGTGGTAGAATGAAAGAGGAGAGAAGCAAAAGAAAGAATTGCTAAACATAAAGGTTCTAGGACTTGCTGGGTTTGAAAATAAAACTTCTTATTCTCAGCCTCTTTATCCAGCAAATAATGCTAACATTAAGAAAGTGCTTCTGGGCAAAGATCAAATCTAAAACACAGTTTAAAAACAAACAAAAAAAAAGGTCTAAAGATGAAACCGAGGGAGTCAGTGTAAAATCTTTTGTTAAGAACTCAGAAAGCTCTAAAGTGGTGCCTCAGAGAACCCTTCTGTGAGACAGGACACCCTGAGGCCCTATAAAGATTTAACACCAGGCCTTACAGAGCCTTCAGCAGTGAGAGGTCAGGGATGGTGCTGCACGTCCCACACCATGCATGAGTGCCTCTCACAACAAAGAATTGGCCCAGAAGGTCAGTGCTCCCAGCCTTGAGGAACTCTGCATTAGAGTATATACGCCCAGAGGGTACAAACTGCATTGATTTAATCTCCACCTCTTTCTGAGGAAGATTTATAATAACTCACCTATGTTTCCATCTCCTGTTCGCTCCACAGAGTGCTCTGCATATAAAAGGTATTCACTTAATGTTTCTTGAATTGAGAAAGTGTTAAGTCTAGGCAAACAACATTAACATAAAATATTACAGAGGTATGGAAAGACTAGGAGTCCTAGGTGTTATTTCCATTTTGGCCATTAACAAATTATACTTTCCTAAGTCCTATTTTTTCTTAGTTTCAACTTTCCAGATTTGCAAAATAAAAAGATTTAATTAGGGGACTACCGATAACACAAATGCCTATTATGAGAGCCAGATACAAAGCATAAGAACGAAGCACTCAAGAAACATACAAAATATAAGATACAAAGCATAAGAACTAAGCACTCAAGAAAATCTAGTACAGATAATAGACATCTGACAGATATTTTTAAAGAAAGATAATTACAATGAAATGTACATGACCGGTAAAAGAACAAAACAGGCATTATTTTCTTTATCAGGGCCTTCAACTCCTAGGACAGCAGCTAGGACACAGTAATTTCCCAAGTAGTATTTGTTGAATGAGTTACTGAACCCACAAACCTATAAACAAGCCAATGAAAGATAAAAAATGAAATCTATGGACTCAGGGACTGGAGGTGGGAAGGTGAAGCCTAAGAAAGGCCGGGCCAGAGTTGTGTCATTGTTTCTGCAATTAATAAAGACAAGAGCAACGTACAGTTTTCACAGGCCATAAACTGAAGGTGAACACTGATTTTAAAAAGGAAAGGGGGGGGGGGGAGGTAGAAATCTGTTGTGATGACAACAGGCAGAATCCAGCCCAAGAGGATAGCAGAAAATCTCTGAGAGTCTTAGATGGAAGGTGGGGATTTGAAATCACCACACAAGTGAGATGATGAAGCAGAAGGGTTAGAGGACAGGAAATATGAAAGAACGCATAGTGGGGAAAAGGCGAGTAGGGCTGGAGTTTCAGGAGATGGTAGGTGTCACCATCTAAATAGACATTTTCATCACAGTTTCTGTCTAGTTCTCCAGTGCTCTGAGTTACATAGCAAGCCCTCTACCTCACTGCCTCCCTGCCTCAAAAAAACAAAAACAAAGAACTTTCTACTTATACCATAAAGGTGAAAAATTAGGAAAAAAATATACAGGTGGATCGATGTGTGCACTTTACATGTAAGAGTCTGTCACAACTGAAAATACAGACTTGATTTTGCAGCTTTTCAATAATTAAAACACTTTAAAGCAATTCAAAGCATCTACCCCTAAAGTACCAATGGAGCTTCAATTCTGAACCCGCATTTAAGTTCTGAAAAGATTACGTTACGCTTACTAAACAGGTTGTGCCTAGTAGGAATATTTTAGGATGAACTATTTCTTGACCACCCACCAGACTTGACTTCTGAACCCTCTGACGATTAGTATGTGAACCCACAACCACAGACAGTGCTGAAAAAACTGGCTCAATGTAAGACAAGGAGGACCTCAAAAGCAAAACCGTTTGTGGTCAAGAGCCCGTGGTGCTAGATCTGTTAACTGCTGCTGCATGTAGCACTGCTCCCGGAGTCCAAAGGTTAGGGGCATCAGGATGCTGACCAAAGCACGATGATGGTGCGACCTGCAGCAAATACATCTAACGTTTTCACTCAAGTACTAAAGAATTGTTTTCAAATTAAAAAAAAAAAAATCCCATAAATTAGAATAAATGTGTGGTAAGAATCTGCACGCCTAAATGAAACAGAAATGGGAAAGATACATGTTAAAAACAGGAGCGGTAAAGGAAAACACAGACTTCTAAATATGTATATGCAACTATAATAACAATAAAATATTTTGTTTTTACCTTAAATGTTGTCAAATGAGGCAGGACTACAGGCCATTTGACAAGGAGAATGGTTTCTCGTATTCCTGAAAATCTGTTTTTCCCCTCTTTAATATTTAAGAAACACACACACAGGTTGCCGACAACTCTTAGAGAGCGGCTTGTGTTGTAGTTTCCACTTCCCCGGCTGTGAACAAGTGCATATGTGAGGGCTGGTCGTGCATGCACAAGCATGTACTTTGCCTGCATTAAATAAAATCACAACACAACACCAACTACATCCACTCATTCATGTGTGCCTGCAGTCCACCTCGAGGAGACTGAAAATATAAATACAAGCTGCTATTTTGGTGTGATCACACGAATATGGCAGCTTGTGTTTTTTTTTTTTTTTTTTCTCTTTAACATTTTAACACTGGGCAGATTGTCTGCATTAACACAAACCAAAATCAATTCTGCTCTGAAACTGCTTGTAAGATCTTCATTCCCCTAAGGAATTTTTTTTTTTTATTTAAGTAAAAAATGGGCTTAGAGGAAACTGTATAAAAGAGACCAGCATTTAGGAATCTTAACTTTGTAACGTGCAGTGATCAATGTCAGACCAGAGGACTGGCAGTTATTTTTCTCAAAATGGGAACTTTGGAGAAGATGGTCTTTAAGAAAAAATTTAAAAACCAACAAATTCACTTTGTAAAATCACTTCTGTGTGTCGTTAATATAGGAACAATTTTCGAGTAGTCTAATTTCAAGCTGCCCACTACAATGTAAGGTGATAAGTAAATTCAACCAAAAATTCAGATGAGACTTGTGTATGGTAAAAATTCATGGAGGTACTCCTAATGGCAGAGGAAGGAAATAAAAGTATTTAACAGAGACCATGTCTAAAAATTCACCATGAATAAAAAATAAAATGCAGACATTCCTATCATACACAAATATGTAGCAATGAATTAGCTATGCAACACCGTCCAGTAAAACTTTTTATGGCAGAAATGTTCTACATCTGTGTTGTCACATCCAACAGCCATCAGTACTTGAAATACGACTATTGTGTATGAAGATTTAAGTTTTAATTTCACTTAATTTAAATTTATATAGCTGCATGTGCCTGGTGGCTACCAAAGTGGACACCACATGTCTACAGTTTTAAAAAGGGAATTTTAGCAATTATGGATGAATCCGCAAAATATTAAATTACAACATAAAAAATACTGAGAGGATAAAGTCTACTTATATACATTTGCGTCTAAAGCTTGATCCATACATAAACTATAACCAAAAGGAAGCACTAAAATGTGAAAGTCGAATTCTTTTTTAAATTAGAAAAAAAATTTTCTAAATTTTTCTTTAATGTTTATTTTTGAGAGTGAGAGACAGACACAAGTCGGGGAGGGGAAGAGAGAGAGAGGGAGATACAGAATCTGAAACAGGCTCCAGGCTAGGAGCTGACAGCACAGAGCCCAATGCAGGGCTCAAACTCAGGAATGGAGAGATCCTGACCTGAGCCAAAGTCAGATGCTTAACTGACTGAGCCACCCAGGCGCCCCAAGAAAGTTGAATTCTTGAAGATCTAACCATATCGTGGAGAATGTAATGAAGTGCTGAGTCTAACTGCCTGAGGTGCTATTGCAGTAACCCTACAGTAACCGGCAACATAAAAGACCAAAACTTGAAGATGCTCACTACTATATCCAACAGGCAATCAGATAAACTTTAAATACACTCAAAATTATAGCGGTGATAGTTAAAGAATTTTAATCTTTTAATTCAAGAGAAAGGAAGAAAGCAGCCGAAGAAGAAATGATACTATTTGGCAATAGCTTATAAATATGTTAACTTGAAAACGATATTATATACACTACAAATACACTTTCAGAATAGACCTTGATAGACCAAATAACAGACTTCTTTGGCATCTAATGCAGAAGGGATATTTTATTCCGAATTCAATATTTCCCATCATTTTAAATAATACTGTATTTCATTCAATGTTACAGCCTTTGAAGCATGGCAAAATTGGTTCAGAATGGACGATTCAAGCTCTGAATTAGAAACGCTGTAAATTGGAAGCTTCTTGATTTACCTTTTGATTATCAGTTTTTTCAGTAATAAAAATGAGAACAGTAACAACCTCATTAGGTTGAGATAAGGAACAATTAATTGAAATGAATACAAAACGCTTTGAGGCAAAAAAGGGTTAGTAGAATAAAGGAATATTAAAACTAGTTGAAGAGGAGATAATATTTTAATACAGTGACATATTCAGATCAAACAAATTCAATAATGATGGCAACAACACAGCTTACGAGATGAAATTATCTTGTTTAAACTTGGACTAGAAGGCTAATAACAATATTTTTTTTAAAGCATACTTATGTCTCTGAAGACTAAGAATGTTAAAGATTGTTACTACTAAAATTGAGCAATACTGATCATCAGTGATAAGATTCACAATCAATGAGCCTTTAGTAAGCATCAGCTTGACTCTGCAGGTGGCACAAAAACAAGATTAGGTCCATGCCCTCTAAGGGGCTACCGGTAGGTTTGAAAGAGGAGACCTGGGCTAACGCCAGAGCTCTCATACATACTGTTTCGATTACAGCGCCAGTTATATTGCACTGTAACTTTTGTGTGGCTGCTTTCTCTATTAGACTTTGAGATTCTTAAGGGTCCATGCCATATTTATCTTGGCATCTCCAGTGCCTGGCACCCTGAGGAGGTTAATATAAAAGTACTGAATACACTGGCAGATTGAATACACTGGCAGGTCTAAGTAAATATAGGACTCAACAAAATTAAGTAATGTCATCAAAATGTTATTAAGAAGTTCTACTACAGCACAGAATAGACACAAATTATTTCCAATTGTAAACACTGGAAAATACTTCATGAACAGGGTGATGATGAACCCAGGCCTTTAAAAATGAAGTTTCAGGAATCCAAAAGGGAGCAATGAGAAGGAGCAGCATTCCAGCAGAGGAGAACCAAGTAATGCGAAGCATGGAAAATGGAAAGCACAAAACCCATTCAGGAAATAATGCAATAATGCTAGAGCACTGGTCTAAAACAGAACTGTAGAAGGACTTCAGGTTTCTGGTTCTGCATCTAAGGAACCTGAACATCACTACTCCATCCTAAGAACAAGTAAAAAGCCGAGCAGACTGAAAAACCAACAACTCTTCTTGGATCTGTAAGAGAGGGGAGGACACAGGGCAAACAGACAGGCAAACATGGGCAGTCACAAGTTAATCAGAGCACAACTCATAAGCAAAACCCTTGGCAGGAACCAGTGCAGGATAGGAAAACCTGAACTATACTTAACCAACTGCTGGGGTGGACAACTCTGAGTTAAATACTCCAAGGGACCTGACAATAGGAAGCCCCCCACCCGCCCAAACACCTCCAAGAGCTTGACCAGGCTTCCACAGTAAACAAAAAGATCCCCTCGGCTTCCCACAGGAAGAGGGGGATAGGGAGAAGGAGCCATTCTGAACATAGCACTCTGTTCCGAACAAAATCAGCCTTCAGGGAAAACCAGTTACCCAGAGCCTAATCTGCTGGGGTATTATTAGACCCTAACTGACCTAGGGGAAGGGAAATACCCAACTCCAGTCCACTTTAACTATCCTGTCTCATCTAAGGAGGTGGAGAGAATTAGAAACAGATGCAGAACAACAAAAGAAGAAACATTTGAAGCAATAATGACAGAGGAATTCCCCAAATGAATGTCAGACACAAAACCACAGATCCAGGAAGGTCAGAGGACACTAGGCAGGGTAAATGCCAAAGAGCTGTGCCTAGGCATATCATCTTCCAACTACAGAAAATCAAAAAATATAAAGGAAGAACATAAGAAGGAATAAGTAAAAACTTTTAGTTTTCTTATTCTCAATTGATATAACAGATACCAGTTGTTTAACATAATAATACCAACAATGTATTCAACCATGTATGCTTATATGTGTGTGTATATACAAACATAGGTATGAATATGCTTATATATAAATGAAATGAATAACAGCGATGTTACAAAGGATAGGAGGAAGGAATTAAGATTACTCTGTTAAAGTACTCACACTGTTGGTGAAGTGGTATAGTGTTATTTGAAGGTGGATTTGGATCACCTCAAATGCAAATTGCAAAGTTTAAGGCAACCACTAAAAAAAGTAAAAGAAGTACAACTGGTATGCTAAGAAAGGAAAGAAAATGAAATAATACAAAATGCTCAATTAAAACTTCGAAAGGTAGAAAAAGGGTGGAAGACAATAACAGGACAAGAACAAGGTAACAAAGAACAAGGTACAAAGAACAAAGACAAAGAACAAGGTAACAAATAGAAAAGAATAACAAATATGATAGATAATAATCCAAGTGTATCAATAATCACTTTAGATGTCAATGGTCTAAATGCGCCAACTAGCAGAGATTGTCAAAGTTGATCAAAAACAGGACCCAACTATATATGCTGCCCAGACGGAACCCACTTTTAAGTATAAACACACATTCAGGGGTGCCTAGGTGGCTCAGTCGGTTAAGCAACTCTTGAATTCGGCTCAAGTCATGATCTCACGGTTCATGGAATAGAGCCCCACATCAGGGCCCTGGGCTGACAGTGCAGAGCCTGCTTGGGATTCTCTCTCTCTCTCTCTCTCTCTCTCTCTCTCTGCCCCTCCCCTATGTGTGCACATGCACGCTCTTGCTCTCTCTCAAAATAAATAAACTTTAAATATAAAGACACATTTAGATTGAAAGTAAATAAATGAAGAAAAATATATCATGCCAACACTAATTGGAAGATTTTTTTTAAAGGGGCATTAGCTAACAATAAAGGGGTCAGTTCTCCAAGAAGACATATCAATCCTTAACATGTATGCACTAAACAAGAGAGCATCAAACTGTGTGAAGCAAAAACTAGTAAAACTGCAATGAGAAATTTAAAAATCCACTATCATGGTTAGCAAGTTCAACACCCTCCGTCAGAAATGGACAGATCTGGCAGGCAGAAAGTCAGAAGGATATAGGTGAGCTCAACATCATAAATCTACTGAATATACTAATATCTATGTACTTCTTCCACCACCAACAGCAGAATACACAATCTTCTCAAACTCACAGGGAACATTCACCAAGAGAGACCACATTCTGGACCACAAAACCACAAAACACACCTTAAGCAATTTGGCAGAGGGAAAATCATGCAAAGTCTGCTCTCAGACCGCAATAGAGTTAAACTAGACATCGGTAACAGAGAGCTGGAAAACTCTAAAAGAGAACCGTCTGTGTGTTAGGGGGTCTGGGGAAGTCCATTCTTGCGCAGACCACGAAGAGTCACAGAAGGCTTTAGATTAGGCAAGTAGCATGACTCCAAGTGTGCTTTGAGAAAATAAGGCTGGAACACATGGATTCGACTAGAGGACAAAGAGAATGAATCTGAAGAGAAAACTAAACAAGTGAGAGACTCTAGGAAAGAGGTAAAAAAGGACCTCACACAGGGCAGTAAAAATGGAAGGGAATTGACTGAACATGAGAAATCTACATATAATGACATCCTAACCCATATTTACAAATATAAACTGCATATCCTCAATCTATCTACTCCTAACCATCTTTATTATTACACCTTTAGTCTAAGTCACTAACACTACTTAACTTGGGGTACCACAAGACTCCTAGCTATTTTTCCCAGCTTCCTTGTGGATCTCTATTCACCCCACTGTACAGCAGCACATGATCTTTTTAGATATCACACCTCTGCTCAATATCCTCCAATGGCTTCTCATTGCAACTGCAATGAAATCCAAACTCCTTACTGTGGCCTGCAGGACTGCTTGACCGGCATCTGCTTTCTCACAGATTTCCCCTCTTACATTGCTTGCTTCCGGCCGTACCTGCCCCCCTTCAATTTCTCAAAATATTTTCATGAAGGGACTTTGCACTAACTGTTCCCTCTGCCTGGAATATTCTTTCCCTAGATCTTCACAGGGCTGGCTTTTAAAAATTTTTCACATCTCAGCTCAAATGTCATCTTCTCAAAGATGCCTTTTCTAGTCACTGTTCCTAAAACAGCCATCCCTGTAACTATCCTATCACCCTGCTTTATTTCTTCACAGCAATTACCACCCTCCACAATCATCTTCTTTATCTATACATGCTGATTGTCTCACCCCACCCCCATCCCTCCAACACTAAAATATATATCCCATGAAAGCAGGACCTTGTCTGTCTTATCTGCCACTCTGTTCCCACAATGCAAAGGATAAGCCTGGAACATAGCAGACATTCAGTAAACATACATTCCAAGAGACAGAATTCTTATCGCAGATGCTAGTGAATGAGTAACACTACATAACATTCACTGAGCTGTATTTCTTCCTTTCTTCCCCTATGGCATAATGAGGTGCTTTACACACTGGATTGAAAACCTTGGATTTTAGATCATGTGGTGCCTTATAAAAAGAGTGTATTACCTAAAGTAGTATAATTATTCAAGCTATTTGGCTTTTATCATTAGGCAATTTGGTGGCTTAAAGTGAGATTGACAGTCTTACCTTACAAGCTAAGTCATTTGCCATAGAATTCATACAGAGATGGCAAGGAGACTTACTTACTCTAAATGTGGAGGAGAACCATGGGAAAGGCTTCTGGGGAAGATGTGCAACCCCCTCCATTCTATGCTGTGAACTATATAAGGTCTCCTGACTGCCGTCCCTGAATCTCAGGATTGCAAACTGAATTAAAATGTACCAGTGGAGACCAATTATAAGAAAAAAAGTCAGCCATATATGTGTTATACACACACACACGCCCAGTTTTATATGAAAATTACACAGAAGATATAAAACCAAATAGTTCTTGGGGCGCCTGGGTGGCTCAGTCGGTTAAGCATCGACTTCGGCTGAGGTCATGATCTCACGGTTCATGAGTTCGAGCCCCGCGTCGGGCCCTGTGCTGTCAGCTTGGAGCCTGGAGCCTGCTTCAGATTCTGTGTCTCCCTCTCTCTCTGCCCTTCCCCTGCTCACACACCCTCTCTCTCTCTCTCTCTCAAAAATAAATAAAAAAAACATTAATTAAAAAAAAATTAAAAAAAAAATAGTTCCAAGAACACAGTTTTCAAGAAGTAACACTTTCTCACACAGCAAAGCAGAAATGTTTGTGCTAAGTAACCAAAATGATCAACAGGCTCTCAGTGCCACTTCCTATGTGGTTTGGCTGTCTGAGCTTTATTTTGCCCTTCTCTTTGTTTGTTTTGTCTTTTAGCCAATGTGGCCGACAGGGCCTCTGAGTGTGTGCTTCTGCTCAGTGCCATGGTGCCTCTTTTCATTTGGTAACAGTAGAAAGATTGGTCATAATCCTTCTTATTAGCCTCTTTAAGCTGAAGATGTCAAAGTTTCTAAGATAACTGCCTACCGATGTTTTAAAAAAGGGATACCTTTACTGTGTGGTCAGCAATATATACCATGCATTTTGTTTTTAAGAGGTCTGCTTTATTGCCACTGATTATACAGTTACTTAAACTATTGGTGAGGAAATTCATTCTTTTGTTTTTTTCTAACAAATATTTGAATGTCTTCTGAGCACCAGTATAATGGCATTCTACTTTCTGAAACTACATACTAGAGGTCAAGCATTGCCACCCAGCTCCTCTGAGAGTAGTTTCCCTATTATCGGTTACTCCTTGGTTAACTAGATAACTCAGCTCATCAAAATGATCCCATACCTCTCACTCCCCAACCTGCCACCATTGCCAGTTACATACAGTTCTGTCATACTCTGAACGTTTGTTCATTCATTCTTTCTTCCTTCCTTTCTTGCTTCCTTCTTTTCTTCCTTTCTTCTTTCCTTCCTTCCTAACTTCCTTTCTTTCTTTCAAGTAAGCTCTAGGCCCAACGTGGGGCTTGAACCCACAACCCTAAGATCAAGAGTTGCATGCTCTATTGACTGAGCCAGCCAGGCACCCCTCCACTGATTTTCACTTTAAAATAGAAAATTTGATTTGTCCAATATGTAGTATAATCTTAATAGCAGTCTATGTCATCTGATTATTCTGTGTTTGGGACCTAGAAAGAGATGAATGTCAGAGAACCAGAGGCCTTGACCTTGTTGTGTAATAGGTCTAGCAGGAACTGAACTAGCAGTGGGGTAGATGTGCGAAGCTGCAGAACGACCGGGAAGAAGGCACTAGGGATATCCATGACTCTGCAAATACGTGGCGTGTCCTAGATCCCGCTGGTTAAATCAAATTTACTAACATTTATGTAATTGTTTACAGTTTAAAGTGTAAACGCATCAAAATACTACGATTATTAATCTACAACAGTCCTTTGAGGCGGTTAACTATTATTCCCATTTTACAGAAAAGGACACTGAGGAGGAAAGACGTTAGTTGAAAGTAATCTGCCTAAGATTATACCGTGTGTTGCTAGAACTTATCTTAGGACCTTTCGACACAAATTCCATGTACTTCCCACTACGTGATCCAGAAAAATGAAGTCTAATATATAAAAGTTACAGATATTAACTATGTGCTACGTAAACAACTCTTTCACGCGGGAAATACTAAGTAGACTGGGAGAAGAGTTTGTTTGCAAACCTGAATGACTTTGAGAGAGAAATAAGGAGGGTAAAAATAATAGTTGTCATTTAAAAAGTAATTTGGTTAGAAAGGGATTCAAAGGTGTAAAGCAAGAGACAAATTTGTCTAAGAATACTTGTACTATGACAACATAATATAACCTTAATCAGAGCGCATGACTTCAAAATTGTTGAAAAGTGAAAAGTGGATTAAATATTATTTTAAGATATCAATATTTTAATTTATTTTTAAAAAAAGGAAACTGTATTTTAAGAATAGAAAATAATCGTTACTACCAAAAATGGCCCAAAAAACTTTGTTTTTAACACAAGGAAAATACTGCATTTAATTAGAGCTTCTCTATGGATTTTGTATTTTGCCCAAGTTACAAAGAGATAACATCAATTTGTATCACTGAAAGTTCTACATACGTTCTTTTGACATCTTGTTCAATCATCGATCGAAGTTCTTTATCTTGAAAGAATTTGTTCCAAAGACTCTGAAATAAGGAAAACAACCTATTTAAAATAATCCCACACCTTTGCTTGACTTTTATGATATCATTTAATAATTTAAATGATCAAATTTATCCTTCTCTGAGTTATCATTTCACATTGCAAAGGAAACCTGAAATTGGAATAAAAATATTAAAAACTAATCTCAGAAACACATTCTTATACTAACATCAATTTTTCCAGTGATACATATATATACAGTATAGTATGTATATTTAAAATTTTTGTATCATCTATATAAAATGAATGATAGCTTTACTGCCATACATCCACTACTTCCCTTACAAAAACAAAGAGGTCTGCTTGGGTTACAGCAGGGCCATGGACCAAATGGTCTCAACTTGAACCTCACTTGAACTCCCAATGCACTAAGAAAGACACAGGAGTTTTTCTACAAAGCTTGGTTTTATGACCAAATAGATGTTTAGATACTTTTTAAAATGTGAATTTAAGTAAAGTTTTAAAACTTACTTAATATTTTATGTAGCTCTCCTATAGACTATGTTGTAACAACTATATGTATCAGGGAAAAAAAGAAACACTAATATTAGGATATTAGCTGGAAAATATTTTCTGTTAGCAGGGAAATAGGAATTAAGAGCAGTAACCAAAGAAGATACACAATACCTCTAAAGCAGTAATTATTCTTAGTCTTCACTGGAATATGAGTGGAGACAGGCTGATCTTTTTCATTATCTTTAAAAACTTTTTTTTTTTAATTTTTAATGTTTATTTATTTTTGAGAGAGACAGAGCATAAGCCGGGGAGGGGCAGAGAGAGAAAGAGACACAGAATCTGAAGCAGGCTCCAGGCTCTGAGCTGTCAGCACACGGCCCAACGTGGGGCTCAAACTCAAGGGCAGCGAGATCATAATCCGAGCCGAAGTCGGATACTTAGCTGACTAAGCCACCCAGGCACCCCTCTTTAAAAACTTCTGAATAGTTACTTTTCCTCTTGGATTAGTCCACCAAGTGAGCCCTATCTATCACCAAGTGAGTCCATCAAGTTATCATAAAGAGAGGCTTTCCTAGCCTCCCCACTGCCCACTACAAGCTTGACAAAACAGTTCTATCCTCCTCTTTATGCTCTTTGGTTTTACTCTGAGTTCTTGTGGTCCCCTGAGACTTCTCCTCCATAGTGCCATTCCACAGTAATACATCATAAACTTCCTATAACACAGGATGAATACAGTATGGAATAATTTCCATCAGGTTTTAGGTCATATGGTATACAGAGTAAAAAACAAAAAATTAGTGGGCACGAAATAACATCGCTTTCATGGTGATTGATAACCAGTTTCATAAGCATATTCTTATGGGCAAAAGAAGTTGAGATATGAATAAAGATGAACTTTACCCCTTCGTCCTGTGAAAGAGGATTATTGATCATCAAGTCTTGCTGGCCAACAACCTTTCTCGGGTTTGTGATGTGCTGGCAAAGAAAAAAAGAAAACACACACAAAGATCAGAGTTGGACTGATGTGGACTTGAAAGCATACATAAGAAAACAATTATATTAATTAAAGTACAACTTACTATTTCTTTAACGTTGCTATACCATGCTCTTAATTCTTTAATTCTACTTATCCACTGACTTTTATCTTGAGGAAGAACACAAAGAAATAGCTGTCGAGAAAAAAAAAAAAAGGAAATTTTGTAAAAATCATAACAAGTAACATGTAAAACTATGCCAAACAGAGTCACCTGAAAACTGAAAGAGATATTCATATTCATTGTATTTCATATTCATATCATTCCAATTCCGAATAAAGTATATTTGGGAACGTTTAAGAAATATATATATTTGGGTAATTTAAAAAGTGAACAAAGGCCAAAAAAACAAGATCGCAAAAGCTACACCACAAAATTCAATCAACCTCCCCTCCAAATTTATATTAAAAATGAACAAGAAGAATTCATTGAGGTTCAAGTATAATTCCCATTTTAAATTCTTATGTTAATGGGCTATTGACAGACACAAAGTCCCATCATTAATCTCAAGGTTTAAGATTTGTCTTAAAACAGGCAGGTAAAGGACAGAGAAGAAACACCTGAGGGCACAGCTTGAGAAATGAAGTGATTCCTTTTACAGCAGAAATGGAATCTGCAACTGGCAATCAGCATATGAAAATAACAAGCATTCTTAAAAAGACAAATTTGATTTAATTTAGTTTAATACAACATTAAAATAAATCTAGATTTGAGTTTATTTTTAGCAAACGAATGATACTGAAAGTTAAACAACAAGGAATGGGGGGTGGGGCACAAATATTTGTATACAAATATTCTAGCAGCGGGTCTCCTGCCTTTACTGCCTGCATCTAACAGAAGAAAAATGTATTTTAATTATTAAATCTAAATTATTAAATCTAAAACTGTCTAATACATCATGTGTTTCTTACTGTCTTTACTTGCACAGACTCTGTATGCTTAATTTATGCAGATAAAACCTAAAAAACTTTCAGTAGAAGTCATTTCAGAAATAAGTCTAAACCTGCATTAATTCATTTTGAGAGAACAAAAAGGGACAATATTTCCAAGTAATTAAAAAGAGAACTACAGATGATTACTAGTTTTGGTGATCAGTGGCCCTTTCTCTTAAAAGACTGACCTAATTTTCTTCTACTTCTCTTTCTTGCTGCCCTTTGCTTTGTGTTTCTAGGAAAGAAACGAAAGGAAAGAAAGAAAGAGAGAAAGAAGAAAAATCTTTTCCATCTGCTGCTCCTGAAGTGAAAAGGGAAGGTGCCTCAATGAAGGCAGGCACTGGATACAACAGGAACCTGAAAGTGAAACCGCCTCTACTCCTGCCCACCTTCAAGGATGTCTGCCAAACCCTCTGGGGAACGTAAAGGTGTTGCTTTGAATTCCACACCATCAAATGAGATGAAAGAATAGTTATTTCAAATGACTCCTTTACCGTACCAGTTATTCGAGACTAAGGTGGTTCAACCTTATTAGTAAATGTCCTATGAAAGATAAACATGGATGGCCAAAAAATCGAGAGTGAAGTCTCCTGGAAAATTCAGTGATCCCCTGCATGGGTAATCTCCCAGGGCATCAGGTAATGTGTTGATATACTGCAACCACAAACTGTAAATAAATATTTTCTTCTTACCTTCCAGCAAATGCTGCGGAACCTGCTGCTTCTCAGCTGCCCATTAATCCCCTTCTGCCTTATTGTTGCCAAGTAATTGTTGTTTACAAATAGTTCTTCCCATTCTTTCCTATATGCAAGAAACCAAAAGCATGGGGATCCCTTTGTTAAAATTCTCTGCTTGGAGAGGAGTGCTACAGGAAATTAATTTTAAATAAGTCTAAGAAATGCAACTTTTAAAACGTATATATTTAGTTGTGTACTGTTTCTGAATGCATGGCTGTCTTTTTGGACACAGTTCTTCTGTAGATTTAATGAATATGTAGATCGCTATAATTATGCCAGCTACTGAAATTCATAATGTCTATGGAGGCTATTCCATTTCGTCTAAAATGTTGGTAGTGCAGTTCAGTGAAACAAGAAAAAAATGAATATTAATATAAATATATGACGGCTTTAGCCACTGACAAAGATATACCTGCTCCAAAAATACACAACAGAAAGGGTAGTGTTGATTATATTGGCTTCTCACATGAAATATCTGTTTAAATGAACCCATTTCTCTTTAGTGTCAGGCTGGGGAGTTAAATATAATAGAAGACTACTTTCTTTAACTTTTAGTGCTATTTACTATTGAAATCTCTGCAACTTCTTTCTACATGATCAGTTTTAAAATTTTAACAGGTGCAGGCAAATTTGAAAAAAACATCAAAAAATTAAAAAGCCTCACTGTAAAAACTGTTAAAGGCAAGCTTGAGTACCTTGCAGTACCTATGGCTGAGTAGATAAACAACTGAAATATGCCTCCCAGGCACGCAGACACCAGGGGCCTAACACCTGTGCCTCATTAATATACAAGTAAATCTGCTCTACTGGGAAACAATTGGAAATTAATTGTCCCAAACCATTTACTGAGTTTGAATAAAGAAAGTAGACCTACATTCCTTGCATCTTGTACCAAGCTAAACATCAAGAACCATTCGTCAACAGTTGAGGCTACTGAGCACAGCTTTATGAAATTTCTGAGTTCATAATGCCACAATATACTTACAATTTAAATTTTATTATCAAAGCTGAAACCCTGGCAAGCTCTTCAGTGCGACTTCCTCAAAAGAAAGCCTTTACAAGCCTCCATCAGCCTCCTATACGTGCAACTGTCACTGGCCAGACCCTACTCGTTTTGAGAAAGGACAGCCTTGACAACCATGCTCTTTGGGCCAGTAATGCAACCTACTGCACACCTACAGTTAAAAAAAACAAACCTGACTGTGCAGTATCTTCTGCAGAGTTTTCCAGAAGAGTGACCAAGGCAAGGACACCTTCCTAACTGCCTCAAACAGGAGACCTTCCAGTTCAGCCCTGCAGCATTGCTTCCCGCCACTGGCCCCCACCCGCCTTCTGCCAGGAAGGGCTAGTGGCTAAGGACACCAGATGAGATAAGCACTCCAACTGCATACTAGAAGAAATGCATTCCTACCACCATTCCGTGAAAATGTCTTACTCTCAACACTCCATTCATAAGAGAAAGTCATGCTTCATTTTTATTTTAATGTGCATTTGTATCATTAGTGAAAGTGAAAATCTGTCATGCTTTTGAGTCACTTTATTTCTTTTTAAAAACTTCCTTTCTTGTCCTTTGCCTATTTTAAGCACCATAGGAGAGTGGTTAAGAGAATGGATTGCAGGGGCACCTGGGTAGCTCAGTGACTTCGGCTCAGGTTACGATCTCACAGTTTGTGGGTTCGAGCCCCGCATGGGGCCCTGCGCTGACAGCTCAGAGCCTGGGACCTGCTTTGGATTCTGTATCTCCCTCTCTCTCTCCGCCCCTCCCTGGCTCACACTCTCCCTCTCTCTCAAAAATAAATAAATTAAAAAAAAAAAAAAAAAAAAGAGAGAGAGAGAGAATGGATTGCAGAACCACACTCATGGGATAAAAAGAAAGCCATGCATTCACAGAAACAGTACACAATTTACTAGCTACTCACTAGCTATGCAAGCATGGCCAAGTTACTTAACCTCCCTGTGCCTCTGTTTCCTCATCTTTAAAATGAAATAATAGCCTACCTCAAAGAATTATTATGAGGACTAAAATGCATGGCAAGCCCTCAGAAGCATGTCCAGCATATCACATTTTTAAAAATAAATATTAGTGTTCATAATAATTGTAACATCGTTTTTATTTTAGTGTGCCTCATTATAGGTCCAAGGGAGGAGTTATTCATGTTAAAAATACCACAGCTTTGTCTGCCACACATATTTTTAACCCAATTTCTCGATTTTCAACACAGTGAAACTTTTTAAATTTGTGTACTAATTTAAACCTAACATTTTTTTCTCTTGATGCTCTTTCTACTGTTTTCATGCTTAATTCTTAGCCACTCCAAGTTCAAAGAAATGTTTACTGAAATCTTTTTATCACACTAGTCCATTTGTATTACCTATAATTTTTTAAAACATATTGTCCATTTCCCAACAATGTCATCATATATTATCCACATCTCATATTCAAGTTTTGTTTTTATCCAGTTTTAGTAATACTCAAAGATGAGATAAGCAGTGAGTACTTCTCAGAAAATGTATGTCTAAATAGCTTGTGGTCTGCAAGCAAAAAGCCCAGATTTTAAATGCATTCTGAACCCAAGAGGAATCAAAATACATGCAAGACCATGCAGTTCCATGGCCTGAAATCACCAATATGTTCCAGATGAGAGGGAAGTGTGAGGCAACTTCCCCAGCCTCTTCCCAAATCAGCTCCTATTCACAGGTACCAAGACAGTGTGAAAGTAGACACAGCTGGGGGCTAGATTCATTGCCATCTTGTCAAGTTAAGCAGCCTTTTAAGGTCAAGTTACATACTACTTATGTAATGAAGGATAATTATTTGTTAGCTTAAATAAGACCCTAGGCCTTGATTACAGTGTTGGTAAAGAGAAAAGGAGACTGAGGCATGTGAAATGGAAACATTATCTTTGGAATTCACAATCATTTAAATTTATTCATGGTACTTATAGTTCCAATTAAGGCTTAACACCTCAAACTGATGACTAGCCCTAACAACAGAGGAACTTATAGAGGCCACAAGATAACTTATTGTCTTTCTCCTCTATGGAATAGTGTTTTATTAATAAACAGTGATACAGAGTAGTAATAAACACAATAAACATTTAGTGCCTACTATGTGCTTAGCACTCACAGACATCAGAAAAAGCATTAAGTTATGTAAACCAGTAATAATATGGTTAAGGCGAAGCACTCTGATAGTACAGAGAGGGCAGAAATAGTTTTACAGGGGTGCCTGGGTGGCTCAGTCGGTCAAGTGTCCGGTTTTGGCTCAGGTCATGACCTCACGGTTCCTGGGTTCGAGCCCTGCGTCGGGCTCAGTGCTGACAGCTAGGAGCCTGAAGCCTGCTTCGGACTCTGTATCTCCCTCTCTCCCACTCACACTGTTTCTCTCTCTCTCTCTCAAAAATAAATAAACATTAAAAAAAATTTTTTTTAAAGAAATAGTTTTACACCTAAAAATTAAAACTTCGTGTAGAAAACAATAGTAGCACTACAGGCACTCAAATGCTACCCCAAGAGCTGGGCTGTTAGAGCTTGAACAGTCCAAGCTGAACCAAAATACAAGTTTTTTACAATCACAAATACAAATGGCAAACTACTCCTGAACTCAGATCAAGACGTGGAAGAATAAGTTATTTAGGAGTCAGTGAAGGAATTTTTCAGATTAATTAACAAAAACAAAAGAGAGGTAGTTCCTAAACTCTCTCTTATATCAAAAAAAAAAAAAAAGTATACAGTGTGCCTGTAACAGCCAAAATCTGACAATGATGTTATTAAAATGCTAAAAAAAAAAATCCTGATATGTTACAATATATAATATTTTAACTAAATCACTTTCAACCTTTACAACAACTCTCCTGCAGTGTATATTTTTAATCCCTCTTTATCAGTGAGGAAACTAAGGCTCAGAAAAATCGAATAAGAAGGAAAAAAAAGAATTAGTAAAAGCATCTTCCTGGAATAACATGGAAACAACACTAAAAGGGAAACATACTGCAGACAAAGGATAAAAATGGCCTCTTGCAAGAAGGCAAGACAAGAATATGACCTCAGATTTTCTTCCTTGGACTTCTAGTTTTTGAGAAGGGTACAGAGTCCAAGGGTACAGAGATAAGTTTTCACCAGTTGGACTGAGAAAATAAGTCAATAGCTCCTGTGAGTGGTTAAAAACAACCTGGGGTATTTAGGTGTGGAACACTCACTGCAAGGGAACAGATTCTAGAGAGACACCTGGGCCTTAAGGACTCCCTTGACAAAGCACTTGTGCCATCTAGTGGCAACCACTAAGCCTTGCAGGCACTGGGTCCCTAAAAACAACCAGCATCTAAGGAGGGAAAGGCAAATAGTGGTTTCCTTTCTGCAGCCAATGGTAATGGATTGGTAGTGACTACCATGGAAGCACTGTGTCAAGAAGGATTCTGAGGATACCAGGTGCTCCTCAGAGAAGAACACTGTGACTGATTAAAAATGCTGGCCTTGAGTGTTGAAGTCATTTCTAAGTAAATGAAATCAACTTTTGCAGCAGCAATTGAAGGAGGTCTCTCCTCCAAGAATACCTATTTAGGTAGCTAAGACTCTTGGCAATGTGTTTTTGTTTTTGTTTTTTGATAATGGAAATCAACTAGAATATGCAGTGATAAGCTGCATGATCATAAAGAGATCTCTATTTCTAATTATATATATTTATGTAGTATTTTCCCAAGATATGCACATAAAATTGGTATAAAACTAGTTAGTACTTTCTAAATTTAATTGTTTAAGTACTTTGGTAACCTAAATAATGCATAAATTCCTTGATTATGTGGCAATTCTGGACTAGAAAATTTCTGAATTGTTCCACATGATGACATACTAGACAAACAATTTTATAATGTCTATTTTATATGATGATTTCTAACCCATTTTCATGCATTACTTGGGCAGGGAGCAATGTCTCTATGGGGCTAACTAAAGAAACTCAAACAACTACGACGACTGAAAACAATTCAGAGACTACATCCCGTCGAGTACTGAGGATCTCCAATACTTGGTAAAGAGGAGACACTCTGGTTTTCACTGATAAAGAAACTGCTGAGGGGAAGGTACAAGGGACTATCACCACGGGGGAACTGCAACAGGTCACAGAGAAGGGAGACCTTCTAAGAGGGAGGAATGGTAAGGAGGTGGTATGGTGAAGGAGCTCCGCAGAGATGATCCCATACTTTACAAGGTCAGCTAGTCCTCGATCATTTCATTTTTGGAGACCTGACTAGACTAATAGCAGCACTAAAGGCCAGGCTAAAATAAAGGTGATCTTTAAGCAGAATGAGACCAGAGTTAGATGCGTAGAATATTTGACGGTGTGAAAGCACAAGGTAAGAAAACAGTTTTATGATCCTAAAGCGTATGGCAAATTTGAAAACAACTGCCAATGAATTCCCATAACTGCTTTATCAGATATGTAAGTAAAAGGACACAATAAACTTTTAAATCTGTATGGAGATATATTAGTTATTTTTACTAATGAAAGGACTGCACATAAATCCAATATTCCAAGTAAAAGAGTATGTAGTTTTATGCCATCTTAAGTATGATTTTAAAAATACTATTCAAATAGAACAAGGAACATCTAACTAAAAAAAAAAAATCAATGGAAATATGAGAAGTGTAAATTAGGTATGTCAGCATCAGACTGTAAAGTGTGGCACCAGATATGGGTAAGCTACAACATTAGGACTGCAGGTGCCAAGATCAACCAGATAAACACTGATGTTATCTATAATTACCTCATTTTTAGCTTAAATCACAGGTAATGAGGGAACTCAGAGACTCTAAAAGGCAATTAGAAACTGTACTGGCTTTTTTGCTTCCTGTATCAGGAATTTTTAAAAACTTACTTTTATTTAAAGCTTTTTTTTTCTCCATAATGAACCATCAGGGCATATCACTTATACATATATAAATAAATATAAAAACAGAATGCACAATTACTCACAAGCTTAAAATGGATTTCTTTCTATGTCTAGGTGAAATATGTTCTCATATGGTGAGGCTCCATTGAAACAAAGGCAACAAATAGTTCACTGTGTGGAGGTTTGTTAAAATTAATTTATGATGATGCTCTGATTTGGGTTTGGAATTAACTCTGAATTGAAAAATCTTGAACTGCCACCTCAATATCCACAAGAACACAAAGAACTGAGCTAGTTTTGGACAGTCAGATAGAAAATTCTTTTTCTAAAAAACATGGATCATTTTCTTTAAAATATAATGTTTAAGAGCTTCTAAATTCAAGATCATATTATGTAGGGAAAGTCAACAAACATGCCTTTAGAAAAGGAATCAAGAAAAGCTGTATCACAAGGTCATAAAAAATTAAGTATATAGTAAAGGTCATTAGACTATCAAAGGAATGGCATTTAGAAACGAGGTGAGAAATGGATCCTGTACCAACCATCTCTATGAAGTTGTCTGGAATGAATATAGTTTATATTCCATAGTTCACTGATGTTTCTTGGATAAGGAACTCTTGGAGACACCTTCCTGCAGACTTCTCCCACCTGCGTTCCATCCCCACTGCACCACGTTTACCTTGCTATTTGGATACGAGCAGGGACTTGATACCTAACTCTCCACATGATGAAGAATTTGCCACACAGTCTATAATGTAAACAATACTATGAAAGAAATGCTTATAGAACTGAGAACAAATTATTTTGCAGTAACTCAGAAACAGGCATTTATTTAGCAAAATCTGATATCCTAATTAAAAGCCAATCTTATTTCATAAACCATGTTTTCAAGACCAGGTTGACTTATAGGATATTACACATATAGAAATACATGTATGCTTCAGATAAATACTTTCTCTTAAAGAGATTTAAATGGATTAAAACTGAATCCATCATTCATTTGATAATCTGTAGATCAGCACTATCCAACAGAATTTTCTGAAGTAACAGAAATGTTCTATATCTGACTGTCCAATAGGGTAATCATTAATCACATGTAGTTACTAAGCGGATGAAATAAGGCTAGTGCAATTCAAGAACTACATATTTTATCTTAATTAATTTAAACCTAAATTTAAATAGCTTCATGTCACCAGGTCGTTCCTATAGTGAACATCAAAATTCAAAGTGTTTTAAGAATAAACCATTCATGTATACATTTAACTTTGAAAGTAAAACCTGTAACATAAGTATACACATGATACATATCACCTACAGTGTTACGGGGGAAAGAAGACAGATACACGTTAAAGAAGACAGATACACGTTAAAAGTTAAATAGTACGGGGAACCTGGGGGACTCAGTCTAGGTTAAGCGTCAGACTTCGGCTCAGGTCATTAACTCGCGGTTTGTGGGTTTGAACCCCGGGTCAAGCTCTGTGCTGACAGCTTAGAGCCTGGAACCTGCTTCAGATTTTCCTCTCTCTGTCCTGCCCATGCTCATGTTCTGTCTCTGTCTCTCAAAAATAAATAAAAATGTTAAAAAATTTTTTTTTTAAAGTTCAACCGTACAAGTAGTTATAAAGTCAAGATAATTCCATAAGAGATGTAACACAGTATAGAATTAATTCTAAATGAATGGGGTGCTACTAATAAGGTCAGATATAGATGTAATATTTTTCTCTTTTTTGTCTCTAATTGCCTTTCCCTGTCTATGACTCTGTCTCTACCACCACCCCACTGCCTCTTGCTTCCTCCCACCTCCTTCTTCTCATACACACACATAAAAGTTAGGGAAGCAAATCTTTAGTGATGACAGGTAACAAAAATGATCAATGCTGCAAAGAATCAGACCCAAGATTTGAATCATTAGCCTAATATGATCATATTAGACTGCCTCAAAGATCCAGGAAATGAAAATTTTAAATGGGAGATAAATGGGTCATGTGATAAAGTAAACTTTAGTTTAAGTCAATATGGACTTTATGGACTTTATAATTTCTTTGGATTAATGTGCCTAGGAAAGTAATTTTACATGGGCCTCTGAAAAGGTAAGGAAATATCTCTATCCAAGGGCCACTAGAAAATCTCACAATTTATAATTTAAAAGAAAAAAACTCACCACTATAAAAAATCCTATACTCGAATACCTCATTTATCCAGCATAAACAAAGACCAATATATGCCGCGCATGTGATTTTTTTTTTGGGGGGGGGGGTGCAACATAAAAATGTTGAGAGTATCAGAATATTTCTAAATCTTGCAGAAATTTTTGTATAAATGTGCTATACATTTGGAAAATGTATGGCCATTTGCCCCACATTAAATAACTCCACGCTGCTTTGCTTTTGGAGTTTTCCATTCTGTGTTAGTGGCATTTTTTTCATGACTATTGGCTACTAATTTGTGTAATGATTGTACATTAGCTTTTAGAAATCCTAAATCTACATCCCTCTGTCACTTGCTCAGTTTGCCGTTTTTGAAATAAAGACAAACTAGACTTTAAGCTTCATACATTCCAGCCTATTTCAACATCATAAACTGTCATAATCTTTTCTAATTTAACAAAAATGTCAAATAAGACTGTGAAAGTAGAATAAGGGCTGAAAGGGCTCTTTTGCGCCTAAACACATTTAATAAAAACCTTTTGGTATTCTAATAGTTTCCCCTTATTTCTAAGTTTCTGGTTATATTCCAGCTGGTTGAAGCTATTAGAAATTTGACCTGTAAATAACTGATATGTCACTGTACATCCAAATACCAGCAGCCAATCCCATTCCCAGCCTCAGTCCTTGAGTTTGGTCAAGAAAGAATTCACGAATTCTTTTTTTTTTAATTTAAGTTTTATTTATTTATTTTGAGGGGGGAGAGGGAGTAGGGAGGGGCAAAGAGAGAGGGAGGGAGAAAATCCCATGCAGGCTCAGGACTATCAGTGCAGAGTCTGGAACTTGGGAGTATGAGATCCTGACCAGAACTGAAGTCTGAAGCTTAACTGACTAAGCCATCCAGGTGCTCCCATCCACAGTCAAATTCTTAAGTGAGCAAACCATTAGTTGCAGTTGAGATCAAAGTACCCTCTCCAAGTAGGAGAGGACGGGAGCCCAGAAGGCAACTACAACAGGAGTCAGCTTGTCTTTCCTCTTTTTTTTTTTTTTTTTTTATGTTTGCTAGGTTAAGGGTCCCAGCTAAGGGGTCTGACTGAGGCTGCTGGCAATCATCTAAGGGACTCCTCCTATGGGGCGGGGGGGAGGGGTTGGCCCTATATGGTCCTTGTTGGAATGGTTAGGACAGCCATCCCCACACGCAGGGAGGGGGTCAAAATCACAATGTAAATGTATTATAATGAAGCTATACTCCTGGCTTAGACTCCTGAGGGTCTTAGGGGAGACTGCAGGTATCTCCCCCCCCACCCCCCACCTCACCCCTTTCCTTAACTGCCTACTCTATCTCAAAAAAAAGAAGGAAAAATCCCTATTCTGAATACCATGTATAGGGGGTAAGGGAGAAAGGGTTGGGAGAAGACATTAAAATAAAGGAATCAGGGTGTGGAGACCTAATTTGAGTCTGCACTGTGTTTCCTATGTAGGCTAGAACACCAGTGGGAGTAGTATTTTTATTACTGATTTTTTTAAAAACAGTTGTTCTGCATCACAGTGGAAGATGAACCATTTTCTCATGACCTCCTTGTCCAAATTAAAATATGTTTCATAAAAGTCTTGTCTTAGGCAGAAGTATTCTGCACTGATGAAATTTTATGTTATCTGAAAGCTCACCTACTTCAAGAGAACTCAAATCTCCTCCTGACTTTATGAGGCCTTTTGTTATTTTTTTTTATTCTGTTATCCATATGCTCAATAATTCAGATATTCCCAAATGAATGCCACAAAAGTTTCAATTATATGACCACAGATATCTTTACATGAACCAGAGATGTTTCCATAAAGCTGTCACATGGAATGCTAACATACAACAAAAATAAGCACAAAAAATGCTCATTTTTTATAGAGCTATTTAAAATATTATGATTAGGAATGGCGCCTAGACATATAGAGGCAGGAAAGGGCGTTCCTTCTCTAGGTTCCACCAACAGTCCAGGTACAGGGGGAGAAAACAGGGATGGGAACAGTGTTAAAAATGTCAACCAGACTACCCAGGCTTTATTTATTTATCCCACTCCCTGCACCTTCTTCTGGATCTCTTAAATAGAAACAAAGTAGTCCCCGTTCAGCCTACATAATCACAATATAAAAGAGAGAAATGGGGTCTGGGTTTGACCCAGGGGTCAGGTGGGGAGGGGCAAGCAAACAACAGCAGTTACTTAAGAGATTATAAACTCATTACTGAGTACTGAACAAAACCCACACAACACCAGGTCTGTGCCTGGTTCAATGACAGTAGAGCTCTGTTGCTCAAGACAACTTTAAGATCTAGAAGCACATTAAAAAATTGGAATGAGAGTCCAAAGATATCCTGTTTGGCTTCAAATGGGTTCAGAGACTTGGGCCTATCATCTGAATTACTCTACCAATCTGAACAAATAGCTTGAAATGCAATCTTTGAAAATCCTTGAAATAATATGTCAACCAGCTAAACTACTAGATCTATCTCAGAACACTGCATCTCTAATCATGAAATGAAAACTATGTCCACATGTTCAGATGATACTAGGACTTCTTTTAAATTTCAAATATTCTCTCATTAGAGGCTATTTTTTATTCCATAGCTGCTTTATTGATTTTTCCCATATTTCTAAGCACATAATATTCATTCTCAATTGTATCATTACCAACTATTTCATATAATATGTTTTGTGATTTAAAGATTCACATTTTCACCTCCCAGTTAAAATTTTTGATCATGGATTTAAATATATCAAACACCTATGATATAATAAAATCTAAAACTTTAATACTATCAAAACAGTAGTTCATGCAAAGTAACAATATCAACACAATGAAACAGATATATGTAAACACTCATATTGTAAGGACCACTGTAACTGTCTTTTATAACTAAGGCATAATTTTATCACTAACAAATATAAAGCCAATTGATCTAACCATTCTAATAGTGCCAAAAAACAAAACAAAAAAACAAAAAACAAAGAATGAATTGCTTAGAGAGTAGAAAATGAAGACTGTCTTTTTTCATATTCACCTCACAAAAAATTCCTGTCCCTCTAGAATGTCTAGCAAGTTATTACCTTCCCCTTAACCATGACTTCCCCAACCCCTTAATTTTAACTACTCCATCTAAGGAAAATGCACCCCCATTATAACACTGGCCATAATCTACATTAGTTGCTTCCATGTCTGTCTCCCCTCCTACATGACGAGCGGGCAGTATTTACTTCTCTTTCAGTCTTGGAGGTTTAGCACGCTTGGCTTGCCTATAATGGATATACAATAAAGATCTTCAGAATGACTGAAGATGTGTTAGGTCTCTTGAACAACAACAACAAAAAAGATATAAGAAATGTTAGAAAAACACTTCTGAAAGCTCTAGATTGGGGGGGGGGGGAATGAAAAAAAAAAAAAAAAGGATTACTCCCCCCCTGCCACTTTTCCCCAGAAGGCAAGGTAATTTGATACAGAAAATACACAAATGCTGCATATCAATCTTTACTAAAATATTCTGTGAAAATTCCACCTTTAAACTGTATCTTTGAGACTTACAAACTTCATCAAATCAAAAATCAGTAATTAAGTCTTATATAGAGCTAACTATATAACTATAAAGCCGACCCATAAGTAAATAAACAAGCAAGCTATTTGTAAAATGTTTAAAAAGATTTATAACTTTTCATTCTGAAACAATACTTCTTTGTATTATTTTCTCAAATTATAGATCCAGTAACACACTTCAACATTACTGACCAAATATTGAATTGACTTTACCTATTTCACTACCACACTTAAAAAACGAAGCACGCTAGGGGCGCCTGGGGTCTCAAGAGTTGGTTGCGCGTCCAACTCTTGATTTCCGCTCAGGTTGTGATCCCAGGGTTGGGGGACCCAGCCCTGAGCTGGGCCGAGTGTGGAACCTACTTGGGATTCTCTCTCTCTCCCTCTGCTCTTCTCCCCCCACTCATGCTGTCTCTAAAATTACAAAAAATAAAAAAATAAAAAAAAAAATAGTGAAGCATGCTAATATATATTACAAATAGTGACCCATGAGCTGCCAGGAGTGCATTTCAACTGGGAACACCAGAGGAAAACAGAAATGTGTCCTGGGGAAGGGACTCTCAGTGCTGACTGACTGGGAGCAGCTTATCCTTATATTTGAAATGTATGCCTGTCTTTTCAAAGATAAACATTTACACAGCCTTGGATGATTGGAGCTTGCAGCTGACTATGTAAATAAACAAATATGAAAAAAATTTTTCCTCTAGAGCCTGGCTACAGATAATAAAAAGGGCTTGAAGGGACTTATGAAGCAAAGGAACTCAAACTAACATGTACACTCAAGTCAGTTTGGGTTATGTTAATTTAAGACTATAAATGCAGAGGAACCAGTTGATTACTTAAGTGGAAGGTAACATTTTCAGAGCCTTAAGTGATCAAATAATTAGTTCAAACGGTTGTATGTTACAGAAAAGCATAGATACTGACCAGTTCCACTATCATAAAAAATAAGTTACTTCAAGATGATATTTTCATCATTCAAGTATGATTTTTCTCCTTCTCTCAAAAATGGCTCCATTATGGAGATATAATAAAAGGTATCATTTTGATTTTGGTTTCTGGAAAATGCGAAGGTTACATTTTGTGCTCTCTGAAACTATCATTTAACTATAAAGGCTGTGGTGCTATTTCAACAAATATGAAAATGAGAACTCAGAAAATGTGATATTGAGATTATGAGGTTAAATGAGTGTGGATTTTATAAATATTCTTCCTATGTAATCTGTAGATAACTGTAGATATTTATAGATTTGATCTTTTACAGATAACTATAGATCTAATCCTTAAACACTCATTTATCATCCCTTTAGAACTGCACAGAATTTCTAAAAATACTTTTCTGAGACAAATGACAACTATAATAGGTGAAAAAGTTTATTAAAATTTACAGGAAATTTTAGGGGTGGCTGGGTGGCTCAGTCGGGTAAGTGTCCAGCTTTTGGATTTGGCGCAGGTCATGAACTCACAGTCGGTGGGTTCAAGCCCTGCATCAGGCTCTGTGCTGGCAGTGCCGAAGTCTGCGTGGGATTCTCTCTCTTTCTTTCTCTGTCTTTCCCCCACTCTCTCTCTCTCAAGATAAATAAATGAACTTGAAAAAAAATTACAGAAGGTTTCAGAAAAGGGAGAAAGGAAAGTGCAAAATCCAGTATTTATTGTTTACTGTGTGCTATAGCTGACTGGGCCAGCTGTTCCACACATATGTAGGTATGCTCCCTCCACTCTATGATATGGGAGCTGCTAACATTCCCGGTTTACAAATGAGGTAACCAGGAATCAGAGAGGCTAATTATCTTGCCTAAGGTCAGTCAGTGAGAGTCTTATTTCTACCTGTGTGCTTTTTTCCAAATTGTTTCCCTAAATCATGTATTTATTCTTAAAAATGTGTAGAGTTTGTATCATATAGGTACGTGGATTCTCAACAAAATGTAGACAACACAAAGTGAGAAAAGCGATGCTCTAAGAATCAGGAAAAACCTCTCTCATCTGCACACTAAGCTATGATACCCTGGAAAAATAAAATGGCAAAGGCTTAGAAACTGCTTAAAATGACCGGGTGGTGGAAGAGTGGATGGAAATTTAAGTTAGTCTCTATTATCTTTAGTATGTGCTGTGCTCTGAATGTCTCCCCACTGCCTCCCCTTGTTGAACCTCAACACCCAGTGTGATGGATGTTTGGGGGTAGGCCTCATGAATAGAACTTGTGGCTCAGAGAGCTCTCTGGCCCCTCTGCTGTATAAGAACACTGTGAAAAGAAAGAGAACCAGGAGTGGGCTCCTACTGGACACCCAATCTACCAGCACCTTAATCATGGACTTCCTAGCCTCCAAAACTGTAAGAAATAAATTTCTGTTGCTTATAAGCCACCTAGCAGCCTGAACAGACTAACGGCATAACATTCAGCAATTAAATTAATTCTCGGACTCCATATTCTTAAATATAACAGATTAACAAACTTCTATCACTCTAAGAGTATAACCAGAACCCGTATTGCTAAATTTTAAATCCAAAGTATGCTTTTGTTCTATTACTTCTACTAATATTTTGAATCACTACTTCATGGTTGATTTAAGACATGCACACTTAACACACACAAATGGGGAAAAAAGGGATTATGCTAAAAATAAATGTAAATGATAGAATGTGTAAATATTTTCCACATTCTCTCAAATTACTGATTACATGTACATAGGATAAATATTTTTGTGATAAAACTGTAAGCCTAAATTTTTAAAGTTTACTCAATGACTAAACAATGTTCAAATTAAGGTATTTTTATTATTCTGGAAAATAATTAACTTTAGATTCAAGAAGCCAAACCAACTATAATATTTTCAAAACATTTTATCGACTTCAACAGCCTTTAACTCTGTGGGCTACAGAATACACCATATTGAGAAAGGGAGGCAACTTCAATATTAAGAAATTAAAAATACCACCAATTTAGAGCCAAATGGCTTTTTATCTTCTTTCCTTTTTAAGGCAAGAAAATAAAATATATGAAGGAAAAAAGTTACCCTTTTCTTTTGAAATATGAAATAGCAATTCTTTAGAGGAAAAAAAAATAGGAAGCCAAAAAGAATGGGTATTTCTTGATTTACAAAAACATTGCGTGTACTTTACAAATATTTAAGGTCTTTATAAATTTTCAAGTCTCAAGTGATCCCACTATCCCCGTTGTAGGATTTATTAATTCAAAAGACATGCCCAAGTATTTTGCAATCCTTTCTGCATCCCACTATCTTTGTTTTTTTTCATTCAACACCAGGGTTTCTAACTATTGTAATCTTTGTTTATTGGCTCTGAGTCAGAACAATCACGGTTATTACTATCTCCAACTGTATCTTCAGTAGTCAACACTTCAGTTACAAAGTATTATTTGAAAATCATCCAATTGTCAAAATTCACAAGATAATACATTTTTCTTAATGACACAGCTTGGGAAAATACACCCAGAAATGGTACCATGTGAAATTAAATTGTAAAAATAATTAGGATAGACTACATGATTTACTACCACATATCAGAATCTAGAAAATCACAGTTACATATACAAGTGCATTTAAAAATAATCTACAATGACTTATATTCTATCCTATGACATTTATACAATGCCAAGATGATGTCTGAAAATGAAGCAATATTCTGAGTTTCCCAGAGAATGCCAATAACTGGTCTTGAGTCTTCTCTAACTAAACTGACTATTTAACCAATGTATCTTCACATGGATTTGTCACTACAGAAACACAACCTAAATCTTAAATGAGGCAATCCTCAATCTTTAAATCCTAAATAAAAAATGAGGCAAAAATGAAGTTGTTTTCTATTTGGGGAATTATAACATTACATGTGAAAAAAGCATTACACTGACTCAAAAACCATATAGACTTCTCTGAACTTTTGTGGAAAGTTATAATTTGATCAATAAAGATATTTAGAAACCTAGGGTAAAAAAAGGAAAGTTTAAAAATGCTCACCTTCAATTTATTTCATAGGTCACTGTTATACCATCTAATAAGATAATTAAAAACATGCAAGCAGCTGGTACTACAGCTAAACAGATTAATGTAATAGTCTGTAGTCATATGTGCTGGCAAGGGGCTCGCCTCTTTGGAGAGGAGAAGGTCAGCTGCCCTTGGGAAGAGGAGGAGGGTGGCGGGGAGAGAATATTCCTTCTACCATGTGGCCCTGTGCTACAGTCACTAAGTTAATCATCTACTGCAAACTGCTAATTGGCAAACGACTACTCTTCTTTCATACCCAGCAAGGGTCTCTCAGGTTTAATAGTTAAATAAGACATACAGAGCGCTCATATAAATCTGACAGAAAACACTGGTCTTTAAAAAGCATATGATCTACTGCATAAACCAATAATATCTTCTCAATTCTTATAACATTTCCATTTTAACACATCATCTGCAAAATGGTTGGGGACATGTAACTGAATTTTAACAAAAACTTCTAAAAATCTACTCTATTACCTAGGCACCATACTGGTGCCTTAGGAGTTAAATTCAGCTGTACTCCACTGGAATCAATGAAGCAAAACCACAAAAGACACAAATCCAAGTAAAACCTCCTGGCCTAAGAACAACAAATCTATGAACGTTAGGCATATGAAACTATATCATGTTACGATCTGATTGATTATAGATTTCGAAAGTTGTCAAAATTCCAAAAATCCACCTCTGAACTTATACAAATAGTAAAACATCTGCCTTTTATCACTACCCTGTGCACAAAATGGCTGTACAAAGGCAACCCAGAATACTGTACCAGAGATTGAGAGTTTCAAGCCTCGGGTTAAGCTTGTTCTTAGCTCCCTTTCAGCTAACAGACAAAAGGTATTTTCTTGTAAGACACATTTTTTTTTTTTTACCTTCCTTTTAGTGTCTCAGAGCACTGTAAACAATTCTAAATACCAGAAGGTTAACGATGATGACAATGATGATAATGACATTGACTGGAAGATAAAAGCAGCTAATATTTATGCAGCACTTACCATGTGACACCATCCCATTAACTCCTTACAACAAGTGTCTTATTACCCCCACTTTAATGATGAGGAAACTGAGGCTAAGACTTGGCCCACTTTTCCAAAGTACTTGGAGTCAGGATTTGAACCACCTCACTACATTTAAATATTAACAAATGAAAAACAAAACAACAAAAATCAGTGACTACACTCTCTTGAAAGTGACAATCTAAAACCATGATAAGATAAATAATGAAAAGACTACAGACTTAGGTGACCAATTTAAGACTGAATTCAAAAGTCAACAAAACCTTGGCATATGCTACAAAAGGTACACGTGTTGGAGGGTTAAGTGAAGACTAAGGCAACAAAGTTGCCAATTTATAGGAAAGAATAATATCCAAAGAACTAATAATGCCATAGTTTTGCATTTGGATTTTCAAAGGGCTTTACCATATACATTTATCTCAGTCTTTAAAACACATGTGAGGAGGGAGCAGGTTAGACACTGTAAGTCTGTCTTATGAGATAATAAACTAAGGCTAATCATTATCCTGGACACAAGTGTGTGTGTATGTGTGTGTGTGTGTGTGTGTGTACACACACACACACACACACATATATATATATAGCTTGAATGTGATGGTACTAGGCTGACAGCCAGAATTGTCTGACTGTGAAGAAAGGTCAGGATTTCTGAGACAGTTTAAATAATACAAAGGTAGAATTGTTAAGGTTAAAGGATCTTTGAGGGTTGAAATATTCACATTGTTCTAATAACTTATTTATTAAGTTTAAAACAGCAATGATAGCAACAGAAAAATAATTTTCGTTTCCAAAGGGAATTTTACTGACAATTCTGTTGCCATTTTAGTATGATTGTACGAAAATTCCTAGGTTTTATCAGTTAACCTTAATATGAAAATATACCCCAGAGCTCTGCTTCTATGAATTCTGCATTTAACCCAAGTGTCAAATTCACAAGTAAGCTCATTACATTGTAAGAGCTATTGCCTGCTGAGTAGAAAAATATTCATTTCACACCTTAAATACTATAATACTATTTAATAACAGCACTGGCCTGCCAACTATTAAAAGCTCGTTTTTATATATTGTACTACCTGAGCTTTTTATCTTGCCTTTTTAATTACAACAATAAATTAATATCCTAACATTACAACACTGACAGGCATTGATTAAAATTATATTAGTTAACAACATTAGTATTTATTGTGCAAAGTTGCATTAGGAGTTCATTTTCAAAGTACAATTATCATTCAATAATACTAAAATACTTTAATCTTCAAACTATTCAAGAATAAAATAAGCTACAAGATAATACCGTGCCTTCACATTAACACATTTCTCTTAACTTTATATTATGTCCATTATTTACTATAATTAGCTAAACTACAAATGTAATTGTAAAATTGAATTCACCAACAAAATTTATACACATACGGATTTTCCTTCTTTTGAAATACATCTCTATTTTCCTTTTGTCTTAGTTTTTTTTACCGTATTTATATCTAATAATGATACTAATATAGACTTCACATGTATTACCATATTAACATTCCTCACTTACATATCAAACCATGAATGTTTAACTATCTTTTATATTTACTTCAGCACTAAAAGAAGGATTTGAAGAATCCCAACATTTATAAGGTAGGATGAGTACAGTGAAAATATAATGACAACATATGAGCTTTACTGCTGTGATAATACCCTTCTAGAACACCATGGGAACATAAGCCTTTTGTAGTATCTGTGACACTTGAACGACTGATTATTTATACATACCCCAACTGATATAAAATAAAGATGTCAAGTGTTTCAATTACCATCTCATTTCTGGAATTCAGAAACAAACTGTAGAAAACTTTCCCATTGACCACATTCCTATTAAGTGCTTCCTGTATACAAGGCTCTATTCTAGATATTAAAAGTGTGCCTGGGATTTGAAAAAAACAAATGACACAGTTCCACTTAGGGATATCCAATATGTATTCAAGTAAAAAAGATAAAGATTTCAATCGTAAACCCCGTATCTATTACATAAACGGAGTTACAGCTTAACATTTAAATGAGTTTCCAGGTGTGTAGTGGTTCTCGTGTGTATTTTATAGGGTCACCGCAAAGTGTCAGAACTAATTAATCATAAGGACAATGTACTCAAAGTATTTCCTCAAGAATCTGCATTGCTATCTACAATGCCAAAACGTATTATTATTGAATATGTACCTTTTTTTCTTAAAACAAAACAACCTAGTTCTTATATCACGTTGGTTCAGTATAGGAAGTTTCAAATACTACTGGAAATAATATAATTTTTCTTCTTCCTAGGCTTCCCTGTTATGAAGGTACAAAATCCATAAACATTTACTCAAGCATATCAAGTTATAAGGAGAACATTACCAAAAATAAGATCCAGGTTTTCTTAACTAGTGTATCCTTTTTAAAAAATCACTAATTGAGATGTAACTGTCCTGTTTGCTGAAGAGTCAAATGGGATATTAACAAACAGCACTTAATGTAAACATGGAGTACATTTCATACTCTTAGATGCTCATAAGGAATATATCCTGTTTTAAAAGGAAACGTAAACAAAAGGAAGCCTTTAGTACTGTAACAGATACACTGGAAAAACAAACACAAAAATTGATTATAACGGAGTTTAATACTACCTGTGCATTCATACCAATTATCCTGTATACACTAACAACTATTATCTACAATAAGGCCATTTACTCAAGAATTTAAAAGGTTACATTTTTCATTACTCATTAAGTCTGCAGAACAATCACATGTCACAATATCCTTTACATTTGACGTATTTTTAAAACACAGGTAACAATTCCTTACTACTCTTAGAATCCTGTAACATTAGGTAGCTTGTATATTATCTTGTAATAATTTGTCACCTACCTATAAGAATTAAAAGTCCCATCAGAATCTAAAGTAGAACTTCTTCTTCCATTTTTATTTGAATCTCCTGGAAAAAAAAATTTTAAAAATACGAAATAATGAAGATTGTGAAACTGAGTATTTTAGTTGAAAAGCTGCTGTGTGACAGCTCTATGCAGTATATTGGGTCCAAAACTATATAACCCTTTATCCCTACCCCCCAAATATCTTTTGTAATCAGAGCTCTCTGTCAAAAAATTCATTTTGATGCTATAATATGAACTAATACCACCAACTGCTAAGTTGGATAAGAATACTATCAAAGTAATTATTAACAGGAACAAATGAAGTACAGTACAGAATCATTTTCCTTTTATGAATCACAAACAAAACTGAAATTCATAAACTATTTAATAATACACTAATGATTATAAATAAAGGGAAATTCTTTGTTCGTGACCAAATCACCTGTCCTGGCCACTGGTACAGTCAAAAGAGAGCAACAGAGATAGGACCTGGAATGTTTTCAGTCCCCAATTCTCCATGCTCTAGGAATTTGGTAAGCAGAGAAGTTAAACAGAAAGCAGGCTTGGGAGGTGGTGAATGCATTCTAAGGAGCTTTTAATACACCTTAATATTCTTCCTGAAACTTTCTATTTTAACCATGGGCAAAAGTTCAGCAGTTTTAAAAACGAAAAAACAACACTGAAAGATATTTCTGCATCATGTAGTAATGCCAAACATTTAGGAAAAAAATTTCCACTTAAGAAACAGTTATATTCATTGTATCAGACGCAGAACAAATTCATACCTGCCAGTTTAGAGATTACAGAATAAAAATAAATGTGCTAAAGAAGTTTAAAAAATGTTTACCAATGCCACAATATAAAATATATATGCTTATTAAAAGAAATTTAATTTAATTTTAGTAGTTTACATTTTAAAATACATACTTCAAAGTATAGTCTTCAGGAAACCATAGTATCTACTAATAAATAGACCATTTATTCTTAGAAACACATTAAAAAGACTAGATTGTGATTACATTTTATACTCCTAATTCTTGTAATGTAACTTTCAAGCATCAGGTTATATTCATTTTTATGCTTTTTAAAGCTTAATAATTCAATGATTTATCTATTTTAATTTATACTTTTAATCCACTTTGAACAATCTAAGGTGCCACTGGAGATCATCATAGTGGTCCTGGTTAAGTCAAATAGTAATTACAGAGCTTTCACTTTAAAGATGAGATTATTTTTAATTATTGAGTACAGTACTTAAGGTACCATACTTATATAATTATGCCACTCATCAAATGGTTATTGAAAGCTGAAATGTAATTTTAATGACAGCTACCTATTTTTCTTTGCACATTTTATAGTTGACAGATTAGTCAAGAATGTTGGTTCTTTTCAAAATCTTTACAGCTGTGCCAAAGTGTTTAGCAGGACAAGAACTGGACTGAGTCCACTTACTAACTTTTAACTCTATTCTTTTTTCAAAATGCACTTTCAGGTTTCTTTTCTTTTCTTTTTTTCATTAACAAAAATCCTAAAATGGATTACAGCATTCAAAACTATTGCCAAATTTTATAGAAGAAAATTACCCCCAAACACTTAAATGTTTAAGATCAATTTAGCTGGGTATATTTTGTTAATTCTTTGAAAACACAGACACTGTAGGATTACTCACACAACATACTTCATTTTCTTAAAAAAATTAATGGTATTATAATAAGTAAACTAAAAAGATTTAAAGAAAATTAGTCTGTTTCTTGCTAAATGAAAATTTCCTACAACACATGTTATTTAACAGCTTGCAGACATTTCCTGTGAAACATTCTATAATCAGTATAAAATAAGTACTATATCATACATTTAAAATATAAGCCTTCTTTTTCTTTAAAACTAAAGATTATGATTAAACACATAAGATCTCACCAACAGAATTTTTTCCCTTTCTGCTGATATTTACCAGATCAAATATAAAATCCTTCAAACAATTAAGAGACTTTCAGTTTTTAAGCTAGGTTTTGCCATCATAATATATTACAAAGGTTTCTTCATTTTATACCTGTTTCAAAATGAGTATATCACATTAGATGTGACCTTCAAAGGATGGGAATAAGGAAAAGAAGCAGTTTTTCTTTCTCGAAAACATACCAAATAAGGAGTACAACTGTTTTTCCAAACAATATTAGAGAAAAGATTTCAGAGTTTGCTATATGGGGAAAAGGCAATAAAGTTTTGAAGCAGGAAAAACTGCTTTGTTCCTTCAATCCTCTAGTTGAAATTAATTATAGCAAATGTTTATGAAAACATCTGTTCCTTACAGTTATAAATTCTTAATTTTAGTATGGACGATTCCAGATTCTTATTTTGGAAGGAAACTGTCTGACAATTGAAAGATTTACAAAAGAACAGGCAGAATTTGTAATTCTGGAAAACTGTATATACAGTGTACTGTATACCCTGCAGAGATTTTCATTCGCGTGAAACATTTGATGGGGCTTGAACTGGTTGGTAACTAGGAGAATTCAAAGACAGAGAGGCTCCTCTCTGATTTAAGGTGTTACACAACAAAAACATATCTGTAATACAAGGAAACATCAACTAAGAATTACAGATAAATGTTACCTTACTATTAATCTAATTTGGAGTAAATACAATAAACTGAGTATTAATTTTAACAGGGATTTAGTAAGACTAATGCCAATACAATCATGGGAAGGTATGTGCAGTGTTCCCCCAAAAAAACAACAGAGGGTGCAAGAGAGTTTAATATGATGTTTTAAATTGCTGCTCTGATTCTTGTTCTAAGTTATCAGGTAGCCATAACTGTAACAAGGATGTGTAGGTTGGTTTCAGATCTCTCTCTTCCTCTTCACTTTCTTCTCTCTCCCTCTCTCTCTCTCACACACACACATACACACACACATAAGTGCATTATTACAGTAATCTTACACAAAGACCTTTAAATGATCAGACAGCACAAATACTTAAATGTGTTTTAAGATAACGAACGACCTTTCACTTGCTTGAAAAGGAACTTAACAAAAGAGTAAATTTTAAAACACAATTGTGATTTTCAAAGTATTTCAATATTTATGTAAGTTAACCAATAAAATAATCTATATATATATAGAGAGAGAGAGAGAGAGAGAGAGGAAATTTAAATAAATGCATAAATTATATGCAACATGTAACATACATATTATATGTGTTGCTATGTGTATGTATGTTGTGCAACATATATTTACAGGAATAGTCCAACAATTATTTGTGACCATTACAATTTTAAATTTACATAACACATCAACTTCTCATTGGTAAGTACTTTGTAAAATGAATTCCTAGCAATCACAATTAAAATAGACTGATTTGAAAAAAATGTTTGTAGTTATATTATTTTAAATGAAGATACAAAGAACATGTATTTTCCATTAGTAATTTCTAACATACATGTGTCTAACTCATTAAGCAAATAATACATATAATGGTGACTTAAATCTCAAAACAAGATAAATCAAATTCCAGACTCCTTTTTAACTTTTACTGCAGTCAGGTTTAGCCAAGGGCATTTATAGCATCTATCTGTGCACCGTTGAAATCACCCTAAACGAAGGTTTACAATAGATTTCTATAGTGCTTTTTATGCACAAACATCTGCTTCATGAAGGTAGAACCAGAGATTTTAAACTAGGTTAGGTTAAAAACAACCAGAATAATGCTATAAATAAACACACTTACTCAACTGGGCCTTCAGTTTACATCCAAATATCATCAAGTTTTAGAAGATCACATCATACTAGGTATGAATTCCAAAAAGTATTACATAATTTAAAAAATAAAGTTTATCTCAAAATTGTTAGAGAAATGTCACCAAGTGTGTGTGATGAATATTTAATAGTGAGAAACAAAAAAAGATTTGCTTTAAACTAAGTTAAAAACCAAAGCTATGGATAGCCACATTTAGTTGTGACAGGATAATATGACATAAATAGTGTAAAGACCTGAAACCTTTTGTTTTTTTTTAAATGAATATTACTCCTGAAATGCTTTTTTATTAAATTTAAAATCCCATTCAAAGTAAATCCTTCAAAAATCCATGAATTAGGTATATTCATCTGTGGATATATAGTAAATCAAAGTATAAGGACTCAGCATCTATGAAGACAGTAGCCACTAAGGACATTACCTTATTTCAGGAATCATGTAAAGAACAGTCTCTCCAGGCTAATTTATTTGTGCTAAAAATCAAAGGACTACCATCAGGTCTAAGACCCAGTGCTCAAGTAAATACAAAACAATGCTTATTCAATAATTTTCCATCTTCTCTATCATTATTATCTACATTCTAATAATTTAATGGCCATATTAAGTTATAAATATATATATTTAAGTAAATATATTTAAACAAATATACATATTTAAATAAATATATATTTAAATAAATATATTTAAATAAATATATTTATATAAATATATGTATTTATATAAATATTAAATAAACATATATTTAAATATATATATTTAAATAAATATATATATTTAAAAATTATTTTTTCATCTCCAAAAATGTTTACTGTCAAGATTCAAAACATTTTTCGAATGATAGAAAGGATTTCTAAACATGAAAGAGTATCAGTGCTATAACTTATAACCAAATATTTGCAAGTGAATGGACAGCTTTATCACCAGTCTTCATTTTATTAAAAACAATCCACATATATTGGTTCCATGTGAGGTTGTGGCTATTGCTTTGACTGGGAATGAGTCCCTACTGCAGTTAAGTATAAAAAATATCTCCAAAATTGGAATGTGACCTGTATTACTAAGAGCTGAGAAAAATCCTCAAAGAGGTGGGTTTTGTTTTTTAAAAACATTCCTTTTACACACTACAAAGAAATAATTAGTATTTGGGCTTCTTAAGTCCCTACATGATATTTACAATGGCAATCCCCAAAGGTCCTCCCCTTCACATAATCACAAACTCATACCCTCTTTTGGAGTGCATATTCTTGGTGTGTGCTCTGAAGACTTGGGCCTCCACGTGTTTATTCAAGTTTGAGAACAGAGACAGCATCATCCAGAACATAGTAGCCATCATACATGTCCCCTTCATACAGGTACGGTAGTCTGGTGAAAGCTTTGGTAACAAAACCAGTTTTTCTGAAAACTTCAGGCAGACTATTCACTTGTTCTTCCCATTTCTGTCCCTTGATTTCTCATGGTTTCTCCCACTTACCACCTACGTTTTCTGCACAGGGATGAAAGGGTAAAGCCAGGGAAGGATGACCCTGCCTCTAGTTGGCTCCAAGATACTTCTGATATCTTTTAACAAAGTGAAGAGTTGATCACAGTGGTCCAGCAAATTCAAGCAGCTGACATCATACTGGAACCCTGTATTCTGTCATTCATTTATACCAAGCACTTTGTATTTCTTCTTCTGAAGCTGCCATACCATAGTTTCAGACAGCTTGATGGCATAAATTTCTTCAAAATGAAGGCTCATGATTTTTGTGACCTGTCACCAGCACCTAAATCTACGGGTTTTCCAGTCTGGATTAATTTTTAGCAGTCTCTGAAACTGATCTAGTGAAAACACAAACATTGGGCCTCTTCCTAGCAACCGACTGATAGACATTGGAGAAATAAACAGGCTAAACACAGATGACACAGAAGAGTGATATAACTGGACAAAGGGCCAGCCCAATTTCTCAACTCTGTTAAGAAGATCTGTGTTTCATTGATCAAGATAACTCTTAACAAAGCCTGGAATGATTCACATAATTTCTCTCCGTTGCACACCTACCAGTAGTGGTTCTCCCTCCTGCTGGCCTAGGCCACTGTGGCCCTGTCGAGTCTGCTCATCATTTACATGTAGGGGAGTAGGGGAGTGGATGATTGGGCTCCATACCAGCCACACGGACACCAGGCTGGGGCACAACCAGCCCACAAACAGTCTCATCAAGAGCCATGGCCACTAGTTTGGATCAACCACCGGTGTCAGGGCGAGAACATGAAGGTGCCTTTGCCCAGACTAGAGCCATTGCACCCAACCTGCCCATCCAGCCTCCTCAGAACTGAGGCAGGGGGTCAAAATTATTTAGATAACATAAAATCAGATGTAAAAAGCAAATATACAGAAACTTTTCAATAAATAATATTTCAAATGGATAATTTTAAGATAATTTAATTTTTAATAATATTTGTTATTCCTATTAAACCATCAAGAGAATAATTTTCAAAAAGAAAGCAGTGTGACATCAGTGAAGTGGCAGAATATACAACTCCAAATTCTCATCATCCCACAGAAACATCAAAAATAAGCACACCAACTTTGCAATAATCCTAGAAAACAGCCAAAGATTTATGAAAACCAAATGAACAATGCATGAAAAAAGGAGACATCTTGATAGCTTTGTGGCATTTTTACTTGCCCTTATCCTAGCCCCTTCTTGGTACCATAGCAATCTTGAAGAGGAATGCAGTTTCCAGTGTGGGAAACTGGTATTTGGTTCTGGAGGGAGCAACGCAGGCCATAATTGCAAAATATTGTATAATTCTGTTCTAACTTGTTTAGGAGCTACCTGAAGGTCTGACACAAAACATCTCTTTTTTGTCTAACTCAAAAAAAAGTGGTGGGCATTGCTCTTGAATATACTGCAAACTGAATTAAGAACAAGCAGATGCCTGGCACAAAAGATTATAAGTGAAAACATTAAAAAGACCACCTAAGGTTTGGAGCAAGAGCTGGTGAGAGTTTCCTCGGGAAATTAGGACATTCAAAAGCATCCATGTATTTAGGAAAATGTAGAAGTCCATGGGCATGTCCAGAATAAGAAGTATGATCTTATAGGAAATAAGAGGACCACAACCTTCCACCCTAAGCTGATCACTCAGAGAGTGCAAGCCTGGCTAAGTGATGAAAGACTGATGTGGCACAGAACCAATCTGCAAAGACAAGCAGAGATTTGGGGTTTTTGTTTGTTTCTTGTGGGTTTTGTTTGTGTGTGAGTGTGTGTGTGCGCACGCGCGCGCGTTTTGTTTTGTTCGGTTTTGTTTAGCTCCTGGCATTCAAAGAAGTTATCTGTCAAAACCCTAGCTGAACACAACCTAAGAAATAAAGATTTCAGTGACTACATATACCACATAGATCAATGGAACAGAAAGAGAGCCCAGAAATAAATCCACACTTATATAGTCAATTAATCTCAACCATGGAGAAAACAATATCTAATGGGAAAAAGACAGTCTCTTCAACTAATGGTGCTGGGAAAACTGGACAGGAGCATGCAAACAATGAAACTGGACCCCTTTCTTATACCACATACAAAAATAAATTCAAAATGGATTCAAGACTTAAATGTGAGGCAGAAAACCACTAAAATCCTAGAAGAGAACACAGGCAGTAAGTTCTGTGACACTGGCTACAACACATCCTTTTAGATGTTTCCTAAGGCAAGAAAAACAAATGCACAAAGAAACTATTGGGACTACATCAAAATAAAAAGCTTTAACAAGTCAAATGAAACAACCAACAAAACTAAAAGGCAACCTACTAAATAAGAGAAGATATGTATAAATTACATATCTGAGAAAGGGTTAGTATCCAAAATGGAAGTTATAAATAACTTCTAAAATTCAATGCCCAAAAAACCAGGTAATCCAATTTAAAAATGGGCAGAAGATATGAACAGACACACTCCTCCAAAGAAGAGATAGAGACGGCCAACAGACACATGAAAAGATGCTCAATATCATCCATCATCAGAGAAAAGCAAATCAAAATCACAGTGAGATATGACTACATACTTGTCAGAATGAAAATCAAAAACACAGACAACAACAAGTCTTTGCAAAGATATGGAGGAAAAGGAACACTTGTGCACTGTTGGTGGGGATGTAAACTGGTATAGGCACTGTGGAAGTTACTCAAAAAATTAAAAATAGAACTAACTACCAGATGATCTAGTAATTCCACTACTGGGCATTTACGCAAAGAATACAAAGACACTAATTTGAAGGGATACATGGACCCCTATGTTTATTGCAGCATTATTTACAATAGCCAACTTATGGAAGCAACCTAAATGTCTGTCCATCAACAGATGAATGGGTAAAGAAGATGTGGTATGTGTCAGTGTGTGTGTGTGCATGCATGTGTGTGTACACACATACACACAATAGGATACTATTCAGTCATAAAAAGGAATGAAATCTTGCCATTTGCAACAACATGGATGGAGCTATTAAGTATAATGCTGAATAAGTGAAATAAGCCAGAGAAAGACAAATATCACATGATTTCACTCATATGTGTAATTTATTTTTTCTTAATTTTTTTTTGAATGTTTATTTTTGACAGAGAGAGAAAGAGACAGAGCATGAGAGCGGGGGAGGGGCAGAAAGAGAGGGAGACACAGAATCCCAAGCAGGCTCCAGGCCCTGAGCTGTCAGCACAGAGCCCGACGTGGGGCTCGAACTCACAGACCGCGAGATCATGACCTGAGCCGAAGTCGGATGCTCAACCCACTGAGCCACCCAGGTGCCCCTCATATGTGTAATTTAAAAAACAAAGTAAATGAACATGGGGTAGGGAAAGAGAGGGAACCCATGAAACAGACTCTTAAGTATAAAGAAGAAACTGATGCTTAGCAAAGGAGAGGTGGGGGGCATAGGTAAAATAGGTAAAAGGCATTAAGGAATACACTTATATTGATGAGCAGTGAGTAATATGTGGAATTGCTGAATCTTTATATTGTACACCTGAAATGAATATAACACTGTTAACTACCCTGGAATTAACAGTTTTAAAAAACATAAAATATGGGCACCTGGGTAGCTCAGTCAGTTAAGCATCCAACTCTTGATTTTGGCTCACGTCATTATCTTGTGGTTCGGGAGATCAAGCCCCACCCACATCAGGTTCTCTGCACTGACAGGGTGGAGTCTCCTTGGGATTCTCTCTCTCCCCTCTTTCTAACCCTTCCCTGCTTGTGCGCTCTCTCTCTCTCTCTCTCTCTCTCTCTCTCTCTCTCAAAATAAATAAATAAATAAACATTTAAAAGAAAACAAAAATAAAAAAGGGAAGAAGGACAGAGCTGAACGGGACCAGATATTTTGTATGCTATGAAGTTTTGGTATCAACCTGAAGTAGACTGTTATAAGTTTAGGATGTTAAATGTAATATCTATAATAACCACAGAGGCCATATCTAAAAAAAGTTACACAAAAGGAATGAGAAGGCATTCAAAATGGTCACCACAAAAAAATCAACTAAATACAAGAAAAAAGCAGTAATGAAGGGAAGGAAGGGTAAGAAGGTTACAAAACACAGAGAGCACAATAGCAAAATAGCAGAATTAAGTACTGTTTTATCAGCAGTTACTTTAAATGTTAACTGTATTAAAGTTTCCAGTCAAACACAGAGATTAGCAGAATGGATTAAAAAAAATTACACAACTCTATATTGTCCACAAGATCCAAATCTTAAGATTCAAAGACACAACAGATTGAAAGTGAAAGGGTAGAAAAAGATATTCTATGTAAAAAGTAGTCCAAAAAAAGAGATACTGTGGCTATACTAATATCAGACAAAATAGACTTTTAGTCAAAAGCTGTTTCAAGAGATGAAAAAGGACATTATATATTAATAAAAGGGTCAATTAACCAGGAAGATATAATTATTATTAACATATGCACCAAACAATAAAACATGAAAATATATGAAGCAAACATTAACAGAATTGACTAGACAAATACACAGTTCTACAAAAATAGCTGAAAATTTCAACTTACCATTCTCAGTAATAGACAGAACATCTAGACAGAAGCTCAATACGGAAATAGAGAACTTGAATAAGAATATAAACCAACCAGACCTGACAGACATATAAAACACTGTGCCCGACAACAGGATACACAATCTTCTCAAGTACCCAGGGAACATTCTCCAGAACAGACCATATGTTAGGTCACAAAACAAGTCTCAATATATAAAAAGACTGAAATCATACATATCTTTGACTATAACGAAATGAAGCTAGAAATCAACTGCAGAAGAAAACCTGAAAACTTTCAAGTATAAATGCAAATATGTGTGTCTATATATGGAGAAATGACAAACAGATAAATATGTGCGTGGAGTCTATTTAAACATGGTGGCTTTAACTTTAAAGGAAAAAATATACTACTGATGATCTTTCATTAAATTTCAAAGTAACTTCTGGGAACAAAAAACACTGGACTGGTAAAACTAAATTGCCACATTCCATTTAATGAAATTTTAAAGTAAAATTACATCATTACATCACAACTAAAGTCAAGTCTCAAGCAAGACAAACCTGAATACATGCTCTACCATTTACTTGCTGTTATTTACCATTCAGTATCTTTGTTTCTTCATTTGGAAAATGGGGGAAGAAAACAGTTTCTACCACAAAGTGTGGTTGTAAGGATTAAATAAGTTCAAGTAAAGTGTTTAGTGTAGCAGGTAGCATAACGTAATTCCTCAATAAATGTTAGCTATGATTTTTCTAAACATATTAATTAATGTATTTAACATGCTGGATTCAGTGGTGGAATACAATTAAAAGGCTATTAGTTCTATATGTTATAGGGAATAAACTTATTTATAATTTAAATAATTGAAAACTGTAACTCTTCTAGTAATTAAAACATATTATTTCTGATCAATTTTTTAATTAACAAGAAGTTTATTTAGCGGGTTATATAACTCTGTCAAGTTCTGTGGTATTCTTTTAATATCCTTCCTGGGGCACCTGGATGGCTCAGTTGGTTAAGCATCCGACTTCGGTTCAGGTCATGATCTTACGGCTCATGGGTTCAAGCCCCATATCGGGCTCTGTGCTGACAGCTCAGAGCCTGGAGCCTGCTTTGGATTCTGTGTCTCCCTCTCTTTCTGCCCCTTCCCTGCTTGTGCTCTGTCTCTATCACTCAAAAAATGAATAAACATTAAAAAAATTTAATATCCTTCCTGATGATAATCATACCAAATACTGAATATGATATAAAGAAAGTAGAAAAAATAGCAGAATTAAATAAAATTACATTCTTGAAATATAAAGCCACCTAATTCATTAACTTTATGTTTTTTGAGATTGATAAAATGTAGACAGATAAAGAACTAAAACTATAGTCAATCTAGTGTTAAACTAAAACTATCTCATTTAGGATAGTTCACAATATTACCCATGCACCAGAATAAAACAAGTTTTAAGAAGAATTATTAATGATTCTGCAAATGAAATGAAAGGTATAATTTCAAAGATAATCACAAGTACAATTATCTAATTTAAGTTAACCTGTAGTACTACACAAATGCAAATGTTTCTACTTACTGTGATTGTCATTTCTGGGCATATTGTTATTTCTCCAGGCATTCCATAGATTTAAAGCTGCTTGATGTCTGGGGGCGGGGGGGGGGGGGGGGGGGGGGGGGAACAAATGTAGACCAGGAATCGATCAGGAAAACAGAATTCTAACGTAAAATTAACCTCTCTGGATCCTAAAGAGAGAGCAAGAGTGAGAGTAAGACTGTGCATGCATGTGTGCTGTGTTTTTGAGAGAGAAGAGAGAGAGACAGTGAGAGAGAGAAACTGAGAGAAAGATGAGATGGAGATAATCATGGATGGGTCTATGATTCCCTACTTTTAAATGTTTTTCTAGATTATTCTGATGATCCATGAGTCTTTTTTAGTCCAAAATAATAAGCTTCTACTGTGCTAAAAGTGAGTTTCTTGTTGAAGGCAACTTAATTTGTCCCAAACAGGTGATTATTCAGTATTTTGCGTGTCATCATTTACCTTGCACTATTACAAGCCAAGCTTCAATCTCATTTTCCAGCAGGAGTAGTGGGCTGCACTAAGCTATGTCAACACTGTACGTGACCCTAATATGACCAGTAGCATGTACTGATTCTTGGCGGAAGGGTGCAGACTTGGAGATGCCAAGCAGAACACTGCGATTGGCCCGTGTGGGCCTCCTGTGGACCACGTGGGCTTGAAAAGCACTTTCCTACAAGAGCTACACAATGCCAATGCTGTAATTTAGACAAGTACAAAGTACATTTATACTAAGTAGATGCACAAGTTTGAGAAGAGCTTCTTCAGAGGTAAATGTCTTAACAAAGGACATTTGAAGATATTTCCTTAAACCTATAGAAAGAGTATTAAAGTCAAGGGTGATTATTATATAATTTGCCCTTTGCTGTATTTTTTTCTTAACAAAAATTCAAATAATGATTTGGTTTAAACCTTGACTACCTGAAAATTTTAGTTTTGCTGCCAATCTTAACAAATGTTTAAATGAAACGCCTCCACCAACAAAACAAAACAAAACAAAACAACACACAATAGCTTTTCAAAGAAAATCTAATTGGTTTAGGTAATCCTAATCCTGATGTTAAATTATCTGTTAAGTACCTAAGTAAATATAATAAAAACATTATTTGCTAAATAAAATGGAGTATATCTAGCACTGAAGTCCTATTTCATTTTTATAAATCTTTCAAATAATAACTATAAAATATTTTTATTATTATTCTTCAATGTATAAATAAATAAATACCTTTTTCTGCAAAACAGATTTGTTTGGGCACCTGCCATTTTCACCCTTGATTACAATCAGTGCTAAATACTTTAAGATTGGTTTAACATCTGGTGGACAAGACCTCAATAAAATATAAAGATATCCAGGGGCGCTGGGGTGGCTCAGTCAGTGAGGCATCCAACATTGGCTCAGGTCATGATCTCACAGTTCATGAGTTTGAGCCCTGCGATGGGCTCTGTGCTGACAGCTGAGAGGCTGGAGCCTGTTTCGGATTCTATGTCTGCTTCTCTCTCTGCCCCTCCCCTCCTCTCAAAAATAAATAAACATTAAAAAAAAATTTTTTTAATGTAAAGATATCCATTTCCCCAAAGTGATTAACTTAGCTAATTATTAAATATCACCCTTTTGTATGAAATATTAAACTGAACTATTTGAAGGATAAAAATTATCCATGAACCAAGGTGAATAATCCTATTTATGCCTAAATGATAGCTAACTGAACAAGTTGTTATACCAAAGATCTACTTAAAAGGTATAATGGGCATTTTAACTATAAATCCCAAAGCTGTGATGAAGAACCAAGGGTAAAAACTCAAACATATCTTTATTCTTACAAGTGATTTACTAAACTAAATCACATGAAAATACGGTAATCTAAAATCCTCAAGTACAATATCAAAAATGTTTTAGTATTTACAGTCTCCTTTATATAAAGTTTCAAATACATTTCAATTGATCTATAAAAATGTTTTATTTTTTAAGTTATTTTTGTTATGACATTAAAGAATTACTAGAATCTGAGTTTCAAAGAAAAATTGTAAATCCAAAAACTGATTTCTATTTACTATTTTATGATAAAGTATAAATTACTTATTAGCAGAGATGATTTTTAAACCTGATAATAACTAGGAATACGTAAGAGAAAAAATGACTTCTTTAAATTTGCTAGGAAATGTGCAACGTACAATATTCAACTATCCTTTTAGAGAATAAAAATATTATTCAAATTAGTTATTTATTGAGCATTTTATCCAAATAAACATATTTAGTTATCTACACAAGTTTGAAAATGGGCCCTAATTAATAAATGCATTTACTGGTTCAAACTTCTAACCATGCAGCTAGATCATGTAATAGCTCTTCTACTTTATTCTTTCAACAATTATGTGTTGAGTACCTCCTACATTTTAACACTAATAATACAATCGTAAGCAAAAGCTGAAAACCCATCCTTGACATCTTTAAGTTTGTTGAAAGCTCAGCAGAGGAAAGAAATGTACAACATACATGTACCAATGTACAATGACAAACCTGAAAAATGTTACATGATAAAGTTACACACCCTACTATAAGAGGGGAGGGGTCACTGACCAAGAAGTACATAAAAGGCACTCCACTAGAGACCAGCATGTGCCAGAATTCTGTGAAAGTCACGTTTAGGATTTGGGTCAAGATGAATAGCAAGGCAGTGAAAGAACTGTTTTAAGGAAAAATAGAACATGGTAAGGTTTGCAGCCTTAAAAAGATCACTTCAACTTCAGAGTGAAGGAATTTGAGAGTGGGTGTAGGGAGAAGGAAAGTGGATGGAATAATACTGAATGAAAAGCCCTGCAAGGCAAAAAAATGATGATAAAATAGTCATATTGATAATATCATTATCATACCACCTTAGGAATGGCAACTCTCCATTTTTAAACCTTGTTAATATTACTTACTTAGAACCTACTATGTGCCAGACAGTTTTTAGGACATGGAAGTATTATAGTAAACAAAACAGAATGAAGTGTGGGGGTAGAGGGAAGCAAGAGAAAAGAAAATGAATTCTTAACAGATAAGTTCAGATAATTATAATAGCTATAAAGAAAATACAGCAGAATAATGCGATATTCAGTGGGGATGGATGCTCTCTGTAGGGAGAGGTGATACCTGATTTGAGATTCTAGTAACAAGAAAAAAATAGCCATTTAAATATCAATGGCAAAAGGCACAACCTGCAAGGGCCCTAGAGCAGAAGCTTGCTTTTAAAAAAAAGAAAAAAAGAAAAAGAAAAAAGAAAGCCAAGATGGCTCAAAGGCTAGGAATTTAAGATGAGGTCTGTGGGAGAAGGAACAACCATTGAACTTGGAATTTTATAGGGAGGAAGTCTAGATTTGATAAGTACAATGAGAAGCTACAATAAGCTTTAAAATGATGAAAAAGATCTCTATTTCATGTTTGAGAAAGATGATTCTATCTGCTGTGTAAATACTGGATTGAAAATGGGAGACAAGATGGAAGCTAAGAGATCAGTTACAATCTGCCATCATTAGGGATAACCTGACAAAATGGGCAGAAACAACTACATACTTAATTCTAAGTTTAAATGAAGACTTGAAATTTTAAAACCTCTGAAATGATCTGAAATTATTTCTATGGTGGAAAAGTAAATAATTGTGCTAATACTTTATTTCTGTACACAATGAAGAATTACCTTAATTTGGTTAAAATTTTTATTGATTTTTTCAAACTGCTTTCTATATACATCAGAAATTAATTTGGTCTCCAAATAAGACTGACATCTGGTCACAAATAGAAGAAACAACAAAACAGCACATAATAGATTACTAGTAGGATTTCCAATCCGATCCAACATGGAGGGTCACTGCAAGCCTCTCTCCCCCACTGATCACAACTAAAAACTCTGGGCAAAATACTAAAAACAACTTCTTGAGGACTCTGAAATGTAAACACTAGCAGGAATATTGGACAAGGACTCAAAGAGTGGTGTTGAGTGCTTTGGGGTTTTTTTCCTTCATGTCCCAGCTTTGAGCTCCCATCAGGCTGAACTAAGTAACAGGCACCAAGAGCAAAAATTCCAATCCCATTTTTCTGGGACTGAGAAAAGAATCCTCTTTTCTTTTCCCTTCTTTCACTTCCAACCTTGCAACAAGGCCAGGTCTAATTGAAGAACTACACTGCCCTGGGGGTAGGTGGTAGCAGTGAGGGGTGCACATAAGACCCAGAGGCACAAAGCTATCTTTTCAGATAGAACACTAAAAAAGGAAGACCCTACTGCGTGCACAGTGAGTGGGGAACTCCATCATTTTTTCTTTCTCTTTCTCTCACCATTTTGTGACAAAGTGGGCCCATTTGGTGGAACCATGCGATAGCATGAGAAGCAAAGCTCTGACAGAACAAGGCAGAGGGTGTGGGGTTATCCTAGAGAAGAATACAGCGGGTCAGGGGATTCTCTACTTCTGTGTATGAACTGACAAAAACCCTAGATTCACCTCGAAGCTATGTATGCTCAAAACATACCCAAAGAAGCACAGCAAAAACTCTAAAAATTAATCTATGACATAAACTACTACTGTAGTCCCAAACTAACCCCTGGGGGTGACATGCAAGGAGGACTCAAAAGCACAGAAAAGACTTTAAAAACTGAATTGACATAGGGGCGCCTGGGTGGCTCAGCTGGTTGAGCCTCCGACTTTGGCTCAGGTCATGATCTTGCTGTTCGTGAGTTCGAGCCTCGTCGGGCTCTGTGCTAACAGCTCAGAGCCTGGAGCCTGTTTCGGATTCTGTGTCTCCCTCCCTCTGCCCCTCCCCCACTCGGCCTCACTCAAGTTCTTGCTGGCGCCTGCGCACACTCTCTCTCTCTGTCAAAAATAAACATTAAAAACAAATAATAAAATAAAATAAAATAAAATAAAATAAAATAAAATAAAATAAAATAAAATAAAAACTGACATTGAAACCACCATCACCACCACAGAAAGTAAGGCCAAACTTGTAGTATGAACCTAATTGTGTTGGCTGCCGGAGGAGGGGTGGGAGAGGAAAGAAAAAGGGAAGAAAGAAAGGAGAAAAGAAACAAACAAACAAAAAAAGATTTCTCTGGGGGGACTTAACAAGATCTAGAGTTTTGAAATGAAATATTCAAAATGTTCACGACACAATCCAAAATTACTTGATATATCAAGAATGAGGAAATTCTGGCAAATTTTCACCATATAATATAATTAACCCCGAGATAATTTAGATGCTGGAATCAACAAAGATTTAAAGAACCTACTATATAACTTTTTGCCAAGAAGCACACTCTTGAAAGACAGACATCCACAGTAAAAGAAAAAAGAAAAAGAAACTATTAAAAAGAATGAAATTAAAAATTTTAAACTATAAAGTACAGTATCTGAAATTTAAAAAAAAATCAATAGATGGGCTCAAAATCAACATAGAGCTGACAGAAGAACAAGTCAATGAACTAGAAAGCTCCCTCTGTATTCAAATACAGTTGCAGCATAAAGAACAAATGTAAGAATTATCTAAATGAAGAATAAGATTACAACAGAATGTGGAAATTAATCTCATTCCTTCCCACATTCAACTTTTCTTTCATTTCTTAGATATATTTCATTTTTCCATTAAAAATACATATACCTTAAAAACTTGTACACATTGAGAGAAATTATTAAGATAAAGACCAGCAAAAAAGATTTTGAAAAAAAAAAAAGAAGGAAAGAAATAAAGGAAAAACCACCTATACTATAATTACATGGGGGGAAATATTTTCTCTTTTTTTCTGTAAAGTTGAAATCACACACTATACAAACAATTTTGTGTTTTATTATTTCGTGTATTACAAGTGTAAACACTTCTCCCATATTATTTTAAAAACTATTGGGGCGCCTGGGTGGCTCAGTCGGTTGAGCGTCTGACTTCGGCTCAGGTCATGATCTCACAGTCTATGGGTTGGAGCCCCGCTTCGGGCTCTGTGCTGACAGCTCATAGCCTGGAGCCTGCTTCAGATTCTGTGTCTCCCCCTCTCTCTCCCCCTCCCCTGCTCATGCTCTGTGTCTCTCTGTCTCTCAATAATAAATAAATGTTAAAAAAAAATTAAAAAAAACCAAACTATTTACAACAAATTTTTAAATGGCTGCATAACATATAGTAATCAATGAATGTTTTATATTTATTTAACCATTCTCCTATCACTGGATATTTCTGTATTTAAAGTAGTTACCTAATTCTTAGTAACACTATGGTATATATCTTCGTGCATAACTCTTTCCCTGGCTGCTTTAAGATACAAAACTAAATAGAGTGAGGGAAAAGTACTAACAAAGTTACTAAATTAATACAAATTGATAAAGATTACAAAACTCATACATGATTCTGTGGAAAACTTTCAAGTGCAGATTCATATAAGGAAGAAAATGAAAAGCCGCCTATAATTCTGTTGTTAATATTTTGACAGATTTCTTTAAATTTTTAATGAAATGCACTATATATTCTAAAATTTGCATACAATATATGTTTAATACTACTGTAAAACAACCTTCAATGGCTGCACAGAATTTTAAACAATAGTTGATTTTCACAGCATTACAGCATATTATAAACCACCAATAAGTAAATATATTCCTACTGCTGCTCACCCTAGACATCCATATAGAACTGTAACGTGATGAAAGTCAGTGCCTGAAAGATGAACAGCTACATTTTGTGAATTAGATATTCTGTATTTAAGTATTACAGAATACTGACTGTTGCCCCAAATCTGTTTCCCCCTTTTTGTTGGGCATATGGCAACCCAGCTACAGACTAAATTTCACAATGTGGAGGCACGAGTGATAAAAAAAAAAAAAAAAAAAAATCTGATGCCCTACATTAGCTTCCTTTCTTTCCCATAGACTAGAACAATGGTAACAATGGCTAAATCCCGCCCCAAAAGTAGCGATAAACAAAAAGACAGAAAATGGTGATGGTGTGGAGAAAACTGTAGCCCTCATACATTGCTACTATGAATATAAAATACTGCAGCCACTTTGGAAAACAGTATGCTAGTTTCTTCAAAAGTTAATAAATTTACTATATGACCCAACAATTCTCCGAGAATCTATCCAACAAAAATGAATAGAAAACATATGTATACATTAAGATCTGTGTTCAAATGCGTATAGCAAAATTGTTATGACAATCCCAAACCTGAAGCCACATAAATATGCATTAACCACTGAATAAACAGAAAATGAATATCCACACAGTGGAATACTATTCAGCTGGGGGGAAAAAAAAAGGAACACAGTACTAATACATGCCTACAACATGGCTGAACCTCAAAAACATTAGCAAACAGAAATAGGCCAGACATAATACGCAATGTCTCTTTTTGTCCCTTATAATAATCCTTGTTCTGAAGTCTACTTAGTTTGATATTAACAGTTACTCTAGCCCACTTGTTAAGTGTTTTCATGATGTATCTTTCTCCACCCTTTTACTTTTGACCTAAGTCATCTGTGTTAGTTTTCCATTGTTGCCATAGCAAACAATCGCAAGCTTAGAAGCTTGAAATAACACAAATACATTATCTTAACAGTTCTGTAGGTCAGAATTCTAATACAGGTCTCATTGGGCTAAAATTAAGGTGTGGGCAAGGCTCTATACCTTATTAGAAGCTCTAGGGAAAATCTGTTTTCTTACTCAGTTGTTCAAATAAGTCAATTCCCCAGGAACTGAGGTCCCCAATCCCTTAAAACCTGTAAGTAGAGAGCTGTTCCCACCTTCTAGAGGCCACCCAAATTCCCTGCCTTCCTCCATCTTCAAAGCTGCAGCAATGGACCTAGTCCCTTTCACACTTTCTCTCCCATGCCTTCTATTGTTGCTTTTCTCTAACTGCAGTTGTAAGGGTTCTAAGCCATTAGGGACTCGGGATTAGACTGGGCCTAACCAGAAAATCCCTAACACCTTTCTGATCTAAACGTGTGTAACCTTTAAAAACATCCATGTTAGATAACATATTCACAGGTTTTGGAGATTAGAGTATAGAAATATTGGGGGGGGGGGGTGGGGATTTTATTCAGCCTACCACATCTTTTTATTTAAAGTATCTTGTAGACAGCATATAATTGCTTCTTTCTTTCAAAAATATTTCTGACAATCTTTGCCTTTTAACTGGTGTGTTTAGACTACTCATATTAATGTGTATTGCTATAGATGAATTCAAAGATCTGTTGTCTATCTGTTCCATCTATTGTCTTTTTCCCTCATTTTATGCCTTCTTTGGAGTTGAGGATATTTTATGATTCTATTTGAACTCCCCTACTGAATTATCATTTATGCCTCTGTATTACATTTTTATTTAATGGATGCTCTAGAGTAGGGACTGAAAAACCATGGCCTATGGGCCAGTAAACTGTTTCCATGAATTTTTATTAAAACTTGACCATTTGTTTATATACTATGATGGAAGAGCTGAGTAGTTGCAACTGAGATCATAACACAAGTGGTTAAATATAAATTATATTATCCTTTAAGAAAATGTTTCCTGACCCCTGCTCTAGGCTTACCATATAATATTTAATTAATCAGAATCTACAAGCAGCATTACATAGTCATGTGTAGTGTCAGAACCTTACAACAGTATATTCCCAATTCTTCTCTCTAATCTTTTGTACTACTGTTACCATGTATTTTACTTTTACATATGCTATAAACACTATATATTGCTACTATTTTTGCTTTATACAGTCACATTTTTGAGCAATTAAAATAAGGAAAAAATTTTTACCTCCATTTACTCTACTTCCAATGCTCTTTCCTTTGTACAGATCCAAGTGCCTTTGCCCTGTCATGTACTTTCTGCCTGACAATGCTCCTTTACCATTCCTTACAGCGTTGTCTGCTAATAAAAAAAATCCCCATGGTTTTGCTTATCTAAAAAAAACTTTATCACTTCATTTTTTGGAAAGATATTTCTATTAGGTATAGAATTCTGGTTTCACAAGTTTTTCCCCACCTTCAGCAACGTTAAAGTTGTCACTCTATGATCTTCCGGCTTCCATGTTTTCTGAAGAGAAATCTGCTCTAATTCTTACCTAGTTCTTACTCTGCATTTTTGTATTAGCTTTCTATTATTGCTATATCAATAAATTTTTTTCTGGTTACCTTTAAGAATTTTTGTTTGTTTTTATGTCTGAATATGACTACATTTTAAAATTATTTTTATTTTCTGTATTATTCCACTTTATGTTGTCTGAGCTTCTTGGATCTGTAGTTTAGTGTCTATCATTAATTTGGAAAAATTATTGGCCATTATTTTTTCAAATATTTCTTCTCTACCTCCCTTCTTATGGGATTCCAATTACATGTACCATTTGATATTGTCTCATGGTTCTTGGGTGTTTATTTAATTCTTACTTCTCATTGTGTTTCAATTTGGGTAATTTCTGTTGATGTATCTTCCCATTTGCTGGTTCTTTTTTGTCTGTGTCAATTCTACTTATGATCCTGTCACAGGCATTCTCCATCTCTGTTACTGTGTTTTAAATTTCTTTTTTAAATTTAATTCTCTTTAATTTTTTTTTTTTTTTTTTTTTTTTTTTTTTTTTTTTTTTTTTTGAGAGAGGCAGACAGACAGAGTGTGACCAGGGAGTGACAGAGAGAAAGAGAGGGAGACACAGAATCTGAAGCAGGATCCAGGTTCCGAGCTGTTGGCAAAGAACCGGACACGGGGCTAGAACCCACGAACAGTGAGATCATGACCTGAGCCAAAGTTGGACACTTAACCGACTGAACCACCCAGACCACCCTGTGTTTTAAATTTCTATGATTTCCAAGGGCACCTGGATGGCTCAGTCAGTTAAGCATCTAACTCTTGATCTCGGCTCAGGACATGATCTAATGGTTCATAAGTTCAAGCCCCACGTTAGGCTACACACTGTCAGTGCCCAGTCTGCTTAGGATTCTTTCTCTTCATCTTTCTCTGTTCCTCCCCCACATGCATCCCCCCGCCCCTCTCTCTCTCTGTCTCAAAGTAAATAAATAGACTTTACAGTTAAGCCTCTGACTTCAGCTCCAGTCATGATCTCATAGTTCATGAGTTCGAGCCCCATGTCAGGCTCTGTGTTAACAGCTCAGAGACTGAAGCCTGCTTTAGATTCTGTGTGTATGTCTCTCTCTCAAAATAAATAAACATTAAAAAAATTTTTTTAATTTAAAAAAATACCTTAGAAACATTTCTAGGATTTCCACTCAATTTTTGATATATTTTTCAACACTATCTCTGCTGAAATTAACCACCTGACCTTACATGCTGTCCAGGTTTTCCACAAGAGCTTTTAACATGTAATTCCTAGTTACTCAAAAATACCTTGTGACACAGTTTTAACATGTGTCACTGTTATGTCTAGTTTTGATGATTGCTTTGTCTCTTCGAAGTATATATATATATTTTCTTGTTTTTTCATATGCTTTGTAAATTTTATTAAAGATCTTATGTATTACTGTCATCATGTGTATGATAGTAAAGACTAAGGCAATTTTAGGCTTCGAAATGAGTATACATTTCCATTAGGCCTTTTAGCACAGGGGTTTGAATTAATGTTAACTAGGAGTTAAGCTAGGTTTGAAGTCTGTCATTGCTATGGCCACACCTAATGCACCACAGACCACAAGTTTCTACAGTGATACCTTGTGTTGGGGATGGGGAATTCAGTTTGCCATAAGAATATTTTTTTCATTCTTCTAACTGCTCCACACTTAGTTCTAAGGCTTTGTGCTCAGAAAAGATCTCTCTTGTAAGTTACTTACTATTTGACACTTGCTATCCTGGCAGCAGGGAGTAAAAAATAGGGGAGAGTGTTCTTTGATCTTCTGATCAAGACTTAGTCTTAGTTAAGCACTGTGTCCCTGATCTCATGTATATGCCTTTTTAGTTCTTCCTCTCCCTTGGTATAGTTCTGGTTCCTATAGATATTCCTGCCCCTCCCCTAGGGCTTGAGAGTTTTTCCTCTTGTTCCAATCCCACAGTTACAAAGAGATTCCACCAGTGTCCTAAGGCAACAATAATTGTTGCACCTCTCCCAACAGAATATGGCTTTGTTATATAACAGAAAAGGGGAAGAGGAGTCCAGGTGGAGTTTATTGTTCCTCCTGCAGTGGCTGCTGTAGTCATCCTCCAGTCCTTCACCAAGGGGAGATTTTCTTTTATTGGCTGATGGGGTTCATGAAGAAAAATCTACATAGGAGTTTGGGGTCCTCCTATTTTTGTGCCCACCAGGAGTTTCACCTTTCCTCACCAGTATACACTTGGCCTCCACCAATTCAACAATCATTTTAGCTGAATTCTTTCTGTGAGTGTCTGATTGTGTCTTGCCCAGGTAAATCAGTACTTGTACTTTGCTTCTCTCTGCAAAAAAAGAGTATCTCTCCTTAGATTCTGAGCCTAGATTCACTGCCCTGCCATTTCAGCACTCAGTGGGTTAAAGAAAAGCTGTGAACTTGTTGTTTGTCCACCTTTTTATTTTAAAACTGGGACTGAGTTTTTTTCCAACTCTCCGCATCTCTGATCAGAAACCAGAAGCCATCCTATTTTCATTTAACTTCATGTATTATGGTTTTCAAAGTTTACCATATAACTTTCCACGTAAGTTCACTCATCCATCAAATGTTCAGCTAATGCTTACTATGTGGCAGGCATTGAGACAGAAACTAATGCTTTCCTTCTGCCAAAGTTGGCAGCTAACTAATGTCTGCCATACCAAACTCCCTACCAAGACAAGATGACCCAATGTCTACCTTAAGGGTGAGTACATTTAGGTCAGAGAAAAATATTTCATGATTACATTTATTTGTAGCTAGGTTTAGATATATTGTGGTCTCATTCAAATGACTTAAAACACTTTGTGCGGCACTGTAGAGAATATAGATAGGAGTAAGATAAAGATTTATCTCTATACTACTTGCTTATAGACAATAGTTCAAATATTAAAAAAAATACCATACAGCACACTTTATCATTAACCTGCAGTTACATGTATTTAAGGAGAATGTTAAGGCATGGATAAATGAATAAGAATCGCTATTCACAGGTAACAGAGGAACTGAAGGCATGATCGATGCCTCAGAAAAAAATAGAGCTTTCCTTGCAATATTGATCCCATAAATTCATAGCAAAAGCAGACAAGGACAGGATAAAAGAAAATCTAGCAGGATATACCAGATTATATGACATTATATAGCAGGAATATATCACCTGGGGTTAAAGTTAACTAGCCTTCATGGAATGTTATCTATTTCACATTTGTACCTCTAGCACTCTGGTGGTAAGTACTCAGTTTTAAATCCTAAAGGCTGACTTCTTCAGTACATCAGATGTTAGTAGTCAGGTACTTCTAGCCAATTCTGTTCATATAAGAAATTAAAGTATATATGCCAATAAATGAATGCATTATATGGAGCCAAAAAAATAAGATCTATGATAAAAATCAGATATTTGTGGAAGTCTAACCAGTACAGTCTCTCCATGTAAGAAAAACTACCTAGAGAGTTAACGTTTCGGAATGTAAATTGATAAAAAAAAATACAATAGTAAAAGGGGGTTAGAAGACTCTAGTTTTAATGGCTTCTTGCAACTTGACACATTGATTCCTCTACATCTTTGGAGATACTTGTTGAGAACACTGTGGTTTTCCAAAACAATTGCTCCTTCTATAGCTAATGCTCAAATGGTTATTACCAATATTTCCTTCTTTCCATTTCCAGCAGACCCTACTTCTCACAGATTAAGTTTCTCTAGGTATTTTAGTATCATTAGTTACATAACAGCCAAGTTCTTAATCTGGTCTCTCATTCTGCCCCTCTAATATGACCACTCCTAAGCATATCTATTTTATATCTTTTTTTTTTATCTATTTTATAATTTGATTCTCAAAAAATAACATTTTCTAAATTTTTCAGTTCTTAGTATGCATGGCCAACTATTTTTCATTTCAATATATATTCTGAAAGGACAAATGATAATGGATCACTTAAATACCACTTGAATATCAAGCTCATAGAGCTATAAAAGTTTAAAAAAATACTACATATAATAAAAATTAGCTTCCATATAATAGTGGGTCAGAAAGATTATTATACTACCACATGCATGATTCAATCTTTTGATTAAAAAAGCACTATACTTAAGAGTTATAAAAAGCTCAGAAAACTGGAAACAGAAATGCAGTCTAGGATAGATTTTCAGACTAATATAGAAGTCTTGGCATGAATAATAAGAGAACTGTGGTTGATCCACAGAACAGTTGGATTATGAACCAGAATATGCAAATCAGGTAACTATTTATGATAATTATTAAAATGTTAACTTGCAAATAAAGCACAAAAAGTAAAATTCTACAGTAGGTTTATTCAAGTACAGTAGAGGACAACGCAGTATAACTAGAAGTATTTGTAGTTTATGGTGTGAATTAAGTATGTTAATACCAAAGCAATAATGCAAACACAGTTCAACTTCACATTTGGTTAGGATAATTGTTCATGTTTTCTTTACACACACACACACACACGCACAATCTACCTCTGTTTTGATGAAAGTCTCCTTTCTTTACATTTCCAACAGGTTTTGTTAATATGTTCTTATGCATGTACTACAGACTTCTCTCAAATCCCAGACTTAGAAGCTTTCACTCTTTTACCTCTATATCTAATAGTTATGGAGTTGTGATGATTCTTTGCACACAATGTTTCAAAGTTGTTTACATTGTTCACAGGAGCACCTGGGTGGCTTGGTTGGTTAAGCTTTGGACTTTGGCTCTAGTCATGATCTCACAGTTGGTGAGTTCAAGCCCCACATCAGGCACTCTGAGTCAGCAGAGAGCTCCCTTCAGATCTTCTATCCCCCCCTCTCCCTCCGCCCCTCCCCTGCTCCCATGCACACACACTCCCTTTCTCTCAAAAATACATAAACATTAAAAAATAAATGAATAAATAAATAAAGTTGTTTACACTGTTATTTGCAAAGCTACCACACTCCTTTCCCTGGTTTCATAACCTAATCCATAGACTGCTACTTCTCAGAAGATTCAATATCTGCTTTCATTTTCTCTCTCAATAGTTCTAAAACAAACTATGAGAATAATCATCACATAAATGTTTATCAAGGTAAGACATAAGTCAAGGGCTCACAGTTGTAAATGTATGTGTGTATGTATGTGATTTGTTTCACCTGATTACTAATTCAAATCTAAATTCCCAAAGAATCAAAGGTCCTTATGAAGAGGTCTCCTATCTTCCACAATCTCCTTTCTATAATCTCAATGTTCCATATTAGCGACATTGGTTCTAATCATATCCATCACCTCAATTTATACAGTCCTCGAAATCTGTCCTATCTATACTTTGAATTTCTGCTTTATTGATTATGCTCTTTACTGCTTCTAATAGATGTTTCACTTCAGCTACTGAATTGAAATTTCTTATAATTCTTATTCATACCCTTCTTCATCTTTTCCTATATTCTCAGCCAGAATTCTTTTCACCTGTCTTTTAACTACCATCTTACATACTTTGTTTCAAAAGAATATGCACACATCGCTTCTCGGCCTTTTGGCTAAGATCAAGTGTAAAAGAATATGCACATTTATTGAAAATTTAAAGCATATTTCAATAAAATGTACTTGTTTTTCCTAGATTTGAATCATTTCCACAAATGCGTATTTTCTCTGTCCCCTGAGAACAGCGCTCCCCTTGTTTTGTACTACTGAATATTTTGATCTTTTTTTGACTGTTTACTCATTCTTGAAGTAGTCAGTTCTGCTCTTTCCTAATAAATGGGAGAAGAGGATGGAGGTGGTAAATTAATTTCCCTCATTACCCACATATTTCATTTACATCTTTCAGATCCTAGGAACCCTGGCCAAATTTCTAATATTAGTTGTCATTTGCTTACTATGGCTCTAAAGAAAACGCTCACCTGGCCTCCACTACTTCTTGTCCCTTCGTGACAGCCTCGTCATCTCATTCATACCTGACTGAAACAGCTCCCAACTAACTGGTGCCTAGTCTTCTAACTTGCTTGGCTCCATCTCAGTTTTGTAATCCATTCTACAACGTGCCAATTATTATTCCCTCATCTCTTGCCATCAACAACAAGAAATCTATGCTCCACTCAGTCCTAGATAAGCCCCTTCTCAACAGGCTGTGCATTCCTGTCTGCTACCTTCGGCTTCACCGCTCCTTATATTTTACATGTACAGGGTACATTTTAAATGAGATTCTTTTCTCACTAGATTATAAATTGCTTGGACCTTCACTTTACTTCCCTTCTCTCCTTCACTTTAGTATTTCCAGCACCAAACAAACAGAATGAACTCACCTTAATAAAAAGGAATAGATGGAACACTACCACAGAGTGCAAGAAACCTACTTTAAAAACTTAAGCTATTTAGGGTAAATAATTTGGTTTCCTTCAGGATACTAACAGATATCATCAAAAATTATATTGAGAAAAAAAAAAGCTTTCAAGCAAGCAAAACCAATAATTCTTCCAACAAGTCTAGATCCGGGGTCCAGAAATTACAGCTGTTTTGTTATGGCCTATGAGGTAAGAAAGGTTTTATGCAATGCAAACTGGTGTAGCCATTCTGGAAAACAGTACCGAGTATGGTAGTTCCTCAAAAAGTTAAAAATAGAACTACCCTATGATCTAGCAATTTTGCACTACTAGGTATTTACCCAAAGAAAACAAAAATACTAATTCAAAGGGATACATGCACCCCAATGTTTATAGCAGCAGCATCTACGATAGCCAAACTACGGAAACAGCCCAAGTGTCCATCCATAGATAAATGGATAAAGAAGATGTGGTGTGTGTGTGTGTGTGGGGGGGGTGTATGCATGCACACATACCCACACCCACAATGGAATATTACTCAGCCACAAAAAAAGAATGGAATCTTGCCATCTGCAACAATGTGGATGGAGCTACAGAGCATTGTGCTAATAAGCGAAATTAAAACAGTCAGAGAAAGACAAATACCATATGATTTCACTCACATGTGGAATTTAAGAAACAAAACAAACAAGCATGGGGAAAAAGAGAGAGGGGCAAACCAAGAAACACACCCTTAACTATAGAGAACAAACTGATGGTTACCAGAAGGGAGGTGGGGGGGATGGGTTAAATAAGTGATGGGGGCTAAGGAGGGTACTTGTTGCGATGAGCACCAGGTTTTGTATGTAAGTGTTGAATCACAAAATTGTACACCTGAAACTAATATTACACTGTATGGTAACTAACTGGAATTTTAAAACTTTTAAGAAATTTAAATAAAAAATTTTTAAAAAGAATGCTTTCTGTATTTTCAGATTTAAAAAAAAATCGTAAGAAGGATATTTTGTAACATATAATGAAAATTATATGACATTCAAATTTTAGTCATCATAAATAAAATTTATTGAAACACAGCCATATCCACTGATTTACATGTTTTCTGTGGCTAACAACTTTTGTGTTACAAGGACTAAGTTGAGTTGTTGCTATAGACCAGACGGCCCTCAATGCTTACACTATTTACTATCTGGCCATTTACAGAACAAACAAACAAACAAACAAAACTGTCCATTCCTAGTCTAGATCAGCAACGTAATAAATACCTTGAGCAACCTTACCCCCTGAAAGTAAGGGTAGTTACTTTCTTACATGAGGTAAGAGAAAAAAAAAAAGGCTTTGGTGGCCACAGCAAAGAACTTTTGTTCTCTAATGTCAAAGAGGGAGTTTTTTGTGAAGGGGGAAAAGATTTGAAAGGAGTCATTCTACTAGCTGCAGAAAGCAATGTGCTAAGACATAAAACTTGATTGTTGACTTTTAAATCATACTTCATGCTCAGAAAAAGAAACTGGCTCACTCCACTCTCCACCCCACAAACATAAACTTACTTTCAATATAGTGTACACTTTATAGATGTGGATAAACTGATACCTAACCTCCCTGCTTTGGCCAACAGAAATATGTATCTCATCCTCCAAATAGATCATATGGTGACATTATCATAACTTGAGAAATATTTGAAGAAACCATGGACCAATAGTTACACTATTGAGAGTAAAAACTCAGTATCGAATGTACCCAAATTCAAATCTTTCTTTGTGGGAGCCACCTTCAAGTGTACACAAGGTAAATGCCAAAGTCAATTAAGCAGGGCAATTCCTGGGGCAACATATTTTTAGCCAATTCCTTCTGGTTGGTCCATTAAGAGATAACGTAACTTCAAATCAGAAGGGAGGTGGGGGGGGGGGATGAGATGATGTAACTTCAATCAGATAACTTCAAATCAGATGTTATACAGACCTGAGTTGCTTCACAATTGATACAGACAACTGACTGCATTTTCTTTTTATACTTTCCAGATCCTTGCTATCTTTTGTAGCACAAAACTCTGAAGTATCAACACAGTACATATTTCTCACATGGATTGCTTCTTGAGAAATATTTTGGCTCTGCTATAAGCATCCCTATAGCCCACATCAGTGGAAGTACAGGTCCCAGTGAGAATACAAATCAGTACTCTCATATCATGATGAAATGCTACTGCCTTGCCGTAAGCATGTTTGCTAGCTAAAACATCTGAGTCAGTTCATTTAGTAAAAACTTAGTGAGCTTCTCCTATGTGCCTAGGGGAATTCAGGGATGAAACACAAAACCTCTGCTTTCAAAGAACAAATAATTTAGTTGAGCAAACAGATGAATAAACCAAATATAAGAAATATCTGTACCATAGGCTCCTGAACTCCTAACTACTGTTTAAGTAGTTAAAACAGCCAAAGTGCAAGAAAACTCATCTAAGGCAATGTGCAGGCAAACTTTTTTTTTTTTTAATTACCTCATTTCCAATTCTCTCCTCTACTTACTTAGCTTTTCTTTTCCCTAGCTCCAGAAAACAGTTATGAGGATTTTAGATAGTTTGTTGGTTCAGAGGATAATGTAGATTGGGAGGCTGTGATCTAATACATAAGCTAGTCATCATCTCCTTTAAGGATTTTTTGTTTCTCCTTGGATGAAGTTACATCACTGGACAAGAGATTCCTACAGGAATAATACTGACTTAGTCCCTTTCCTAAGAATTAGAATTTTTTAGGGATTATGTCCTTATTAATTTTTTTTGTCATCAAAGGAACTAAAGTAGTCCATCTTCAATAGGAATAATTAAATTACTGAAAAATAACAGGATTGTAAATATTATCACAAAGCAGTTTAAAAGTTTATAATAAAGGGATGCCTGGGTGCCTCAGTCAGTTAAACGTCCAACTCTTGATTCCAGCTCAGGTCATGATCTCACGATTCCTGAGTTTGAGCCTGGCATTGGGCTCTGCATTGAAGGTGCAGAACCTACTTGGGATTCTCCCTCCCTCCCTCTCTTTCTCTCCCTCCCCCCTCCAAATAAACTTGTAAGGAAGACATCTTTAGTAAAAAAAACAAAAAACAAAAACAAAAACTTATAATGAAAACCATATGCAGAAGACTGAATTTTAAAACTGAATTTCTGAAAGCCCTGACAAATATTTAGTATTTTCTAAAATAAAAAAAATAATAATACTAAAAAGAAGATATTCTGTGTTACTCATATTTAAGTATTAATAATGGGTAGGACAGGAGTGATTTCCATTTATCCACTCTTGCTTTTTAAAAATCCATCCTTACCTTTCTCCCTTCAAAATCTTAATGACTATAAATACTTTGCTTTGCCACAGATAAAATTCACACTGAATAGTATGCTTTATTGTTATTATTCTAGGCCTGATCCTTCATCCAGTTGTTCAGTGCCTTTCTGATTTTATGATGCTGACTCCAAAATCCACCTAGTTAGGGTCCAGCTTCTGCCAGCCCTTCTGAGCCAATCAGTTTCTTCCCTGCCGACACTGAAGGCACAGTTACATGGTCCCTGTTCAATCTAGGTTTCATTACAAACACGCTGTATGCCTTCTGCACTGCCTCCTCCTCTGGGATACAGGTGGCCAACAGGGTATAGATCCAGGAAGTTACTACTACTAAAGACTACAGAATCATTAATAATTAGCAAAGTTTTAAGAATACTTACACGTTTTCTTTAGAATATACTAATAATCTTTACCTAAAATCAATAATTATTACATAAGTGTCAATTTGATTAATTTCTTTTGAAGTTAATACCAAGAAGTACTTTCGTAGAAATGGGTCCTTTTTCTTTCATTAAAGGATGAGAATTATGCATCTGTAGTGTTAAACCTTTTGTCCTGGTCAGGAACTCAAGGCTCTATCTCAAGGGTATTTCATTCACTTCATTACAAATAATCATTTAGTGTTTGTATCCTGGTGCTGGGGATCCAGAAGTGTGCAAAACAGACAAGAGGGTATTTCATTCACTTCATTACAAATAATCATTTCGTGTTTGTATCCTGGTGCTGGGGATCCAGAAGTGTGCAAAACAGACAAGAGACCTGATGCTTGTCCAAAATTTTCTTTTTCAAAAAATTATTTCTCCCCTTTCCATATAATTTTATTTCTAAGTGATCAGACATTTTGGCATGTAAGACTGTTTTATTCCTAAGATAACCCAGAAAAGGTACCTATAGCCAATATTCATTTCTGAGTTTTCTTGGAAATTATAAAATTCTCATTTTCAAGAGAATTTGTACAGGAATATTTGCCATGAAGTCTTTTAAAAACAACTTTGCAAGTTTAAGAACGCAATGTCCAGTTTGAAATGATTAGAATTCTGAAACCAGCCAATTAAGTATTTAAAAATGTATTCCCAAAGATGACTTTGTTAACCAATACCGGATCACCATAACATGAAATTCTGATGTGTAACCATGTGGTCATATTTAAGGGTGAGGTTAACAGCGTCTGATGCTGAGCTCAGTCTTAAATGTGTACACACAAACACATATCTTTATCTAGAAGTCTTTGTTCCCTACAATGGCAATTAGCATGAACTCATCACAGAGTTTCTAGGCCATTAAGACAGGAAACTCCCCTTGCTGCCCTTATTGACCCACAACATAGTCTTTAGTCTTCCAGAAAACTGCCTTCTCCAGGTCTCTAGAACTCTCTTGCTAGCTTGGACTAGCCTGGTACTCAGTATTTTTGCTGCGTTTCTCAGTGGCATAGCTGTAGGCATTTGGGGCAAAATATTTCTTCCTTATGTGAAACTGTTTAGGGCAGTAACAAGCATTTTAGCACTTACCCACTAAATGCCAGTGAAGTTTTCCTAGTTACCATGACAACCCTTACACACACACACACACACACACACACACACACAACCTTCCCTTCTCTGTTTCCAAATGCTTGGGGGTGGGGGAGGAAGAGGCAAGGGGGGATGGAGTACCATTCCCAACTGATTCACTATAACATGTACTTTGTGGACCTTGGACCTAAATCCCTTATAACTTAACAACTGATTTGCCTGGTTTTTCTTACTTTCAGATTCTGAACTCTGTATCCCGTAACTCAATCTACTTTTTTCCAATAGTTCTTTCTTCTACAGTATAGAAAATCCTGCCCTCGCCTCTAACTCAATTTCACTGTATTAAGGTGAAGACAGAAACCAAGTCAAGAAAAAATAACGTTGGAATGGAGGTACAAATTTTGAATAGAATGCACAAAATAAATGAAGTGCCAAAATGCAAAGGATTAATGCAAAAGGCCTACAGGAAAGAATAAACAAAGTTCTGAGGCACTTAGCAACAAGACCATTGCAGATGGCAGTTCAGCCAAGCTGGATTAAGCAAATGGTCATTTCGTCACACTTGAGGAGTCTAACACCCACTGAGGGTTAGAACGAAGGGTTATTAACTCTCATCCTGCTGTCTTCACTGGACTTGCAGAACAGCTTGGCAGCTCCTATGTTAGGACCTTTGCACTTGCTATTTCCTCAGCTTGGATGGCATTTGCCTCCAATATTCCTCATTCCTTCATCTCCTCTAAGTCTTCGCTCAAAAAAAGACTTTTCCTCATTAGATCTACCTTGCTATTTAATTCTGCAGCCTCCTGACTCATACATACACTGTCAATGCCCTTAAACTACAATGTTCATTTTTTCCAAAGCAATTACCATTTTCTAAAACCCTATTTATCTTAATTCTTTATTATGCTTGTTATTTACTTTCTCCCTCTTCTAGAAGACAAGCTCCATGAGGGTAAAGATCCTTGTTTTGTTCACTGATGTATCCCAAGCATCTAGAACATGGCTGCAGAACTCAGAAAGCCCGGTATTTATATCAACAATGGTCTGTAGAATGATGGATGTAGGCTGTAGAGAATTCAGTCACGTCTCACCAAACCAAAATATGATTCCTTTGAAACCAAAAGGTCTTTCATGGAATTAAGCTAATGTTGCTTCTTATTCACTTGTTTATTACTAGAGGGAGACAGGAAAGCTCTTCCCTTACAGACGTGGGCACTAAATGATCCCATAATGTCTTTAGTTAGCAAAATCTCTGAACCCTCCACAGCAATAATGCTTATGACTCTGCACCAGGAAATCAAAAGCCACATTTCTCCTTCCATTTACCTGAAATGACTTGAGCCTAAAGGAAGGAATTAATAGTTCCCAAAGTCATCTAGCGATTAAGAAGCATGGGCACAAAACTTGAGGCTCCCGATATCTGATTATTGTTTAAGCATGTGCCTTCTAATACAGTTCCACAATAGTTTATGAGTATTGACTTGGAAGGGCCAGAAAAAGCATAGGTATCAAGAACTGAAAAAGTATTTTAAAAAGATACAATTTATTTTTTTGTATTTTTTAAATGTTTATTTATTTTTGAGAGAGAGCGAGCAACAGAGAGAGAGAGAGAGAGAGAGAGAGAGAGAATATGTGAGCAGGGGAGGGGCAGAGAGAGGGAGACACAGAATTCGAAGCTGGCTCCAGGCTCAAAGCTGTAGGCAAAGAGCTGGACGTGGGGCTTGAACTCATGAACCGTGAGATCATGACCTGAGCCTAAGTCTGATGCTTAACCAACTGAACGATCCAGGTGCCCCAAAAGACACATTTTCCTTGAAGACTATCAGAGTAGCAGTATGAAATGAATGAAGAAACAAATTTAATTTTAGGAGCTAAATACAGAAAGAGTATATTTAGAGAGTCAGAGTTAACTGCTAGGTCACATCTTTATCTTCAAAAACTGTAGATCATTTTGCAATGTAAAAATAAGAGATTTCCTGAAGACTGTTCCCCCATTTCCAGCCCCAGATGCACAGCCACTCGTTCGCATGTTCCGCCATTTATTGTATGTGAGGGCCATCCAGCCTGCAGACAATTCAATTAATCTTACAAGTGACATACAAAAAAAACCAACAACAACAACAACAAAAAAAACAGATGTGGCATTAAGATTTACAAAGTTATTGAAACTTTTTAACAAGTAAAACGCATCTTTACTTAGCTACACCAGAATGAGGAATAAAGGGGTTTACATATGTTCCAATTCTAAACCTATCAATCAAACCCATGTTATTCCTTTGGGAGCTTATTTACATGCATATTTATCAGCCTCACATGCTAATTCCCTGCTGTTTTATGCCTGCGAGGCATGTTTATGAGTCATAATTGTTGATCTCATTTGATGTATTTCACTGAAGGAAGACATTATTCAGTTATGTGGCCTAATGTCAATGAGTTACGATGACCTGATCTTCCAAATGCAACTTGCTCTTTAATTTTTATTAGGACATAACTTACTGTACAGAAAAAGAAGTATACTGAAATAAAAGAATCAATGTTTTATATTAAAAATTTTAGTTAATCACTTTATTTTGGTTCCACCTTACCCTTCACAATCAATCTGAAATGTAGCTATAAAAATCGCATCCCCCTCCAGTCAAGTATCTCCCCACACTTTGAACTGAGCCCTAGCTTCATAATTTGCCACATTAGTCAAAAACTTTCAGGACCTTCCTCCAGTTTATACTAAAACATATTTTATTCATTTACTCCATTATCGCATTTCTTTACTATCATTTTATTTTTCCCCTCAATCACGATTCAGGGACTTCTTTAATCTGTACTACAAAACTTGACTATTCAAAACTATTTTCTTCAACTCAAAATGTTACTTTAGGCAGAAAGTCTTCCTAACATAGAGTAACTGGGTAATGAGTAACTATTTCTGCATTCTTTCAATCCCTTAGAAAACATTAAGTATGGGGCGCCTGGGTGTCTCAGTCGGTTAAGCATCTGACTTCAGCTCAGGTCATGATCTCTTGGTTTGTGAGTTCAAGCCCTGCGTCGGGTTCTGTGCTGACAGCTCAGAGCCCGGAGCCTGCTTCAGATTCTGTGTCTCCCCATCTCTCAGCCCCTCCCATGCTCATGCTCACGCTCTGTCTCTGAATAATAAATAAACGTTAAAAAAAATTTTTAAAAAAAGAAATACTAACTATATTACTAATCAAAAATAAAGTAAAAACACTACATGTAACATATAGCAGAATACAATAGAAGTGGTGGCATTAAGGGACAGTATGTGCTAAGATGTTTTGTTATTAAGAAACAGAAATGGAATATATTGCAGTGTACTTTTATCTCTGCAGATAATTCTAAACTGGTATTGCAGCAAGGTGCTTTACATGGCATATGACTTAAAGGATATATAAGTATGTAATAGTATCACAAGGGCTTTTACACTAACAGGAGAAATCTGACTTAAAAATAAAATCAATTTTTGTAACATGGACTTGTGTGAGAAAGACAGCTTATCATTTTTGCAGTGTGACTATTTCATACTACTGACATATCATTGCAAGGGTTACCAAACTGAATTCAATGGGCACCATAACTCAGAGGGAACAGGAGAACATGAAGCCTACCTCTCCCCTTCTAGGTGATCATACTACCCAAGTGACAACTAAATTAAACTGTAGTCCATAAGATTAAGTATTAGAAGAGACATACGTTTAGTACATAAATTACATAAAAATTACAAATAATTCTATTCTCACAGTGTACTGGAAAAGTGTTTTAATAGCAGGACTAAAATATTAGAATGTAATGAAATGTTATCAGTGTTAATATTCTTGTCCTCTTATGCTCAAATAGTGATTTAAAAAAGTTTGGCTAAGCAATAAGCTAAAAAAAAACCAAACAGACATCACAGGAAGAATCAAAAGTATTAAAAAAATGGAAGAATCTACTTTGCTTTCCTCATTCCTAGCATTTCCAAAATATCTAGGAAAAGTACACAAATAATAGTACTATACAAATAGCCTTTTTAAAAAACATGACACTAAGATGATATCAAGTATATGTATTCATAATATCATTTGATTTTAAAATGTTATTTACTGCATTGTAACCTACTTGTGTTAACCGAATTCCCTATTTTTTTTTTTTTACATTTTTTAAACTTTTATTCAGTTTTGAGAGACAGAAGGAGCAGAGAGAGACAGACACAGAATCCGAAGCAGGCTCCAGTCTCTGAGCTGTCAGCACAGAGCCCAATGTGGGGCTTGAACTCACAAACAGCGAGATCATGACCTGAACCGTAGTGAGACACTTAATCGACTGAGCCACCCAGGCGCCCCTCCTTTTTTTTAATTTTTATTATTTTTATTTTTTTCCCAATATATGAAGTTTATTGTCAAATTGGTTTCCATACAACACCCAGTGCTCATCCCAAAAGGTGCCCTCCTCAATACCCATCACCCACCCTCCCCTCCCTCCCACCCCCCATCAACCCTCAGTTTGTTCTCAGTTTTTAAGTATCTCTTATGCTTTGGTTCTCTTCCACTCTAACCTCTTTTTTTTTTTTTCCTTCCCCTCCCCCATGGGTTTCTGTTAAGTTTCCCAGGAGCCACATAAGAGTGAAACCATATGGTATCTATCTTTCTTTGTATGGCTTATTTCACTGAGCTTAACACTCTCCAGTTCCATCCATGTTGCTACAAAGGGCCATATTTCATTCTTTCTCATTGCCACGTAGTGGTCCATTGTATATATAAACCACAATTTTTTTATCCATTCATCAGTTGATGGACATTTAGGCTCTTTCCATAATTTGGCTATTGTTGAGAGTGCTGCTATAAACATTGTGGTACAAGTGCCCCTATGCATCAGTACTCCTGTACCCCTTGGGTAAATTCCTAGCAGTGCGATTGCTGGGTCATAGGGTAGGTCTATTTTTAATTTTTTGAGGAACCTCCACACTGTTTTCCAGGGTGGCTGCACCAGTTTGCATTCCCACCAACAGTGCAAGAGGGTTCCCGTTTCTCCACATCCTCTCCAGCATCTATAGTCTCTGATTTGTTCATTTTGGCCACTCTGACTGGCGTGAGGTGATAGCTGAGTGTGGTTTTGATTTGTATTTCCCTGATGAGGAGCAACGTTGAGCATCTTTTCATGTGCCTGTTGGTCATCTGGATGTCTTCTTTAGAGAAGCGTCTATTCATGTTTTCTGCCCATTTCTTCACTGGGTTATTTGTTTTTCAGGTGTGGAGTTTGGTGAGCTCTTTATAGATTTTGGATACTAGCCCTTTGTCCGATATGTCATTTGCAAATATCTTTTCCCGTTCCGTTGGTTGCCTTTTAGTTTTGTTGGTTATTTCCTTTGCTGTGCAGAAGCTTTTTATCTTCATAAGGTCCCAGTAGTTAATTTTTGCTTTTAATTCCCTTGCCTTTGGGGATGTGTCAAGTAAGAAATTGCTATGGCTGAGGTCAGAGGTCTTTTCCTGCTTTCTCCTCTAGGGTTTTGATGGTTTCCTGTCTCACATTCAGGTCCTTTATCCATTTTGAGTTTATTTTTGTGAATGGTGTGAGAAAGTGGTCTAGTTTCAATCTTCTGCATGTTGCTGTCCAGTTCTCCCAGCACCATTTGTTAAAGAGACTGTCTTTTTTCCATTGGATGTTCTTTCCTGCTTTGTCAAAGATGAGTTGGCCATACGTTTGTGGGTCTAGTTCTGGGGTTTCTATTCTATTCCACTGGTCTATGTGTCTGTTTTTGTGCCAATACCATGCTGTCTTGATGATGACAGCTTTATAGTAAAGGCTAACGTCTGGGATTGTGATGCCTCCTGCTTTGGTCTTCTTCTTCAAAATTACTTTGGCTATTCGGGGCCTTTTGTGGTTCCATATGAATTTTAGGATTGCTTGTTCTAGTTTCGAGAAGAATGCTGGTGCAATTTTGATTGGGATTGCATTGAATGTGTAGATAGCTTTGGGTAGTATTGACATTTTGACAATATTTATTCTTCCAATCCATGAGCACGGAATGTTTCTCCATTTCTTTATATCTTCTTCAATTTCCTTCATAAGCTTTCTATAGTTTTCAGCATACAGATCTTGTACATCTTTGGTTAGATTCATTCCTAGGTATTTTATGCTTCTTGGTGCAATTGTGAATGGGATCAGTTTCTTTATTTGTCTTTCTGTTGCTTCATTATTAGTGTATAAGGATGCAACTGATTTCTGTACATTGATTTTGTATCCTGCAACTTTGCTAAATTCATGTATCAGTTCTAGCAGACTTCTGGTGGAGTCTATCGGATTTTCCATGTATAATATCATGTTATCTGCAAAAAGTGAAAGCTTAACTTCATCTTTGCCAATTCTGATGCCTTTGATTTCCTTTTGTTGTCTGATTGCTGATGCTAGAACTTCCAACACTATGTTAAACAACAGCGGGGAGAGTGGACATCCCTGTCGTGTTCCTGATCTCAGGGAAAAAGCTCTGTTTTTCCCCATTAAGGATGATGTTAGCTGTGGGCTTTTCATAAATGGCCTTTATGATCTTTAAGTATGTTCCTTCTATCCCGACTTTCTCGAAGGTTTTTATTAAGAAATGTTGTTGAATTTTGTCAAATGCTTTTTCTGCATCAATTGACAGGATCATATGGTTCTTATCTTTTCTTTTATTAATGTGATGTATCACATTGATTGATTTGCGAATGTTGAACCAGCCCTTGCTGCATCCCAGGAATGAATCCCACTTGATCATGGTGAATAATTCTTTTTATATGCTGTTGAATTCGATTTGCTAGTATCTTATTGAGAATTTTTGCATCCATATTCATCAGAGATATTAGCCTGTAGTTCTCTTTTTTTACTGGGTCTCTGTCTGGTTTAGGAATCAAAGTAATACTGGCTTCATAGAATGAGTCTGAAAGTTTTCCTTCCCTTTCTATTTCTTGCAATAGCTTGAGAAGGATAGGTATTATCTCTGCTTTAAACGTCTGGTAGAACTCCCCTGGGAAGCCATCTGGTCCTGGACTCTTATTTGTTGGGAGATTTTTGATGACTGATTCAATTTCTTCGCTGGTTATGGGTCTGTTCAAGCTTTCTATTTCCTCCTGATTGAGTTTTGGAAGCGTGTGGGTGTTTAGGAATTTGTCCATTTTTTCCAGGTTGTCCAGTTTGTTGGCATATAATTTTTCATAGTATTCCCTGATAATTGCTTGTATCTCTGAGGGACTGGTTGTAATAATTCCATTTTCATTCATGATTTTATCTATTTGGGTCATCTCCCTTTTCTTTTTGAGAAGCCTGGCTAGAGGTTTATCAATTTTGTTTATTTTTTCAAAAAACCAAGTCTTGGTTTCGTTGGTCTGCTCTACAGTTTTTTTAGATTCTATATTATTTCTGCTCTGATCTTTATTATTTCTCTTCTTCTGCTGGATTTAGGCTGTCTTTGCTGTTCTGCTTCTATTTCCTTTAGGTGTGCTGTTAGATTTTGTATTTGGGATTTTTCTTGTTTCTTGAGATAGGCCGCCTGGATTGCAATGTATTTTCCTCTCAGGACTGCCTTCGCTGCATCCCAAAGCATTTGGATTGTTGTATTTTCATTTTCGTTTGTTTCCATATATTTTTTAATTTCTTCTCTAATTGCCTGGTTGACCCACTCATTCGTTAGTAGGGTGTTCTTTAACCTCCATGCTTTTGGAGGTTTTCCAGACTTTTTCCTGTGGTTGATTTCAAGCTTCATAGCATTGTGCTGTGAAAGTATGCATGGTATGATTTCAATTCTTGTATACTTACGAAGGGCCGTTTTGTGACCCAGTATGTGATCTATCTTGGAGAATGTTCCATGTGCACTCGAGAAGAAAGTATATTCTGTTGCTTTGGGATGCAGAGTTCTAAATATATCTGTCAAGTCCATCTGATCCAATGTATCATTCAAGGCCCTTGTTTCTTTATTGACCGTGTGTCTAGATGATCTATCCATTTCCGTAAGTGGAGTGTTAAAGTCCCCTGCAATTACCACATTCTTATCAATAAGGTTGCTTATGTTTGTGAGTAATTGTTTTATATATTTGGGGGCTCCTGTGTTCGGTGCATAGACATTTATAATTGTTAGCTCTTCCTGATGGATAAACCCTGTGATTATTATATAATGCCCTTCTTCATCTCTTGTTACAGCCTTTAATTTAAAGTCTATCCATCAGGTCTATCCTTTTTTTTAAAAAAAAAAAGTTCTTTTTTTTTTTTGAGAGACGGAGAGGGAGCATGTGCAGGCAGGTGAGTGGGGGAGGGGCAGAGAGAGAAACCCAAGCAGGCTCCATGCCGTCAGGGTAGAGCCTGATACAAGGTTCAGTTGCAGGAACCTGTGATCATGACCTGAGCCAAAATCAAGAGTCAGACGCTTAACGGAGCCACCCCGGTGCCCCTTAATTGATTTCCTTTCTATCACAGAGATAAAACCAACCAAATTACACATTTGCTGTAGCAGAAGGTCAAAACATTATCACATAAAATAAAAAGGTATCTTTTAAAATACCTTAAATAAATGACAAACCACACTAATAGGATACACTAAATACATGGTGATGCCAGTTCCAGGACAACGTTTTTCAACGCTCTTATTGTTATGTAATTACAAAACATTAAAATTCAACACTAATCTAGTATGTTATTTAAATACACTGAGGTTTTATGAAGGAGAGGAGATTTTTTTAATTGGACACTTTCTTTAGGTGTTCACACAAACGAACAAGAGCCTTTTCTGCTTTCTACCCTCAATTAGGCCTTTCATGCTACCCTATTTAAAACTGTAACACTGTCCATCTATTTCCTACTCTTCTTCCACCCTTCATTTTTCTCCTTAGCCCTTATCAATATCAAACATGAAATAAGTTTTATTAATCTTGTTTACTGTCTTTTACTACAATTGAAAACTTAAGAGTAGAGATTATTGTGTTTTGTTCATTCCAGTATTCCAACATTTATAACAGAGTTTGGCCTAGAGTAGGCACTCATAAATAGGTACTGAATAAAGGAATCAATAACAATTAAACCGTACAATGAATATCTGAGGACAAATGAGATAAAACAATTTTTTTACATTAACAATTAAACCAGAATATTTATGAGAGCTAGCACTGAATGTCTCATAGCCCTATTAAATTCTAAATACTAATATTATATTAATGTCATCAAAATGTGTGGCTAAGTTACCAGAGTACCTTAACCTACCCATTCAGTCATCTTAGCTGAGCTATCCAATCCTTAAAATACAATGGAGAAAAATATATCACCAACTATTAATCCTATAAAGAGATAAACTTTGACTTGCCTGTCCCCCTGAATTATTGCACCTAAAATGTACAGAAAACAAACTGGTTAACATTCTAAAGTATCAATAGGTTGAAAGTATATTTGAATCCTCAGAGATTAAATAAAAGAACAATTACTGATCTTAAGCAATTTCATGTCCCTAATCCACTATTTACAAAAATGTGTGATTTTCATAGAGGATTAAGAAATTTAGCACATTAATATAAACATATGAGGGGTGCCTGGGTGGCTCAGTCAGTTAAGCCTCCGACATCGGCTCAGGTCATGATCTCAGTTTGTGGGTTTGAGCCTCGCATCGGGCTCTGTGCTGACAGCTCGGAGCCTGGAGCCTGCTTCGGATTCTGTGTCTCCTCCTCTCTCTGCCCCTCCCCCACTTGTGCTCTGTCTCTCTCTGCCTCTCAAAAATAAATGTAAAAAAAAATTTTTAAAAATAAATAAATATAAACATGAATTCATACACAAATTTATAACACTATTCCCTGAATATGCCAACATTCATTCTTTATATATTTAATTATATTTTTTAAACTTAAAATAAAGGTAAAGATAAGTGCGCAGCGTATAAAATACTAAAAGCTCTGGCATACTACTTGCAAATGGTAGAAAAAGGTTTTTGAACTTTTCTTGTACTTCTGCAAAGAATAAAATTTGGAGGTGGTTCTGTGGCTCAACATACTTAATTTTCTTCTCTTCCATTAAGATAACAACTGTTCTGGGCATGAGTAAGTAAATCAAATTTGATGAGAATTTAGCTGTATATAAGGTGGAAATGCCCACTGATAAACAGATTTGTAGCTTTTCCTATGTAATAAAACTTTTTTTTTCATTTAAAGAGTAAACAAAACACAGTTTTTGTAAATAACACAAAATGAATGTGCATCCAAATCCTCTCTTATAATTCTTTATTTTACTCTCTTAAAAAAGTTTTGCTTTTTACCTGGTTATGGTACATTCTGGATCAAACATGCACATATCCCAAGAGGGGAAAGATTCACAAACTTCACTTTTACACTTTCAAATATGAAGTTTTAATCTAAAAGGATTTACTTAACAATGATAAAGTGAAATAAAATTCAATGATACTCAAAGAAACGTTAAAATAGGAAATTAACACTTACAATCTACTAAATGTATACATAGTCAAAGTCAGTAATTGGTAAAAATTGCTTTTATGTAATATATCATTTGAGAATATAGGATAGAGTTACAGTTTTTCTGGAATATTAACTACTTATGTATCAAAACAGATTTCTTTTTTTTTTTTTTTTTTAATGTTTCTTCATTTTTGAGAGAGAGTGCATGAGCAGGGGAGGGGCAGAGAGAGGGAGACAGAATCTGAAGTAGGCTGCAACACTGTCAGTGCAAAGCCCTATATGGGGCTGGAATACACAAACCATGAGATCATGACCTGAGCTGAAGTAGGACCCTCAACTGACTGAGCCACTCAAGTGCCCCTCAAAACAGATAGTTGCAACACTTACTGAGAGAAAAAGCCCTATCATAATCTGAGATTATTTACATTGGTCATAAGAGAAGTTTCATCTTATCTTTCCCTTTGGGCAAAATGGGAAACCATATCCTAATTCCTATTTAATTCATTAAAAAAAGTGAATGTCTTAGTCCATTTAGGCTGTTGTAACAAAAATACCATAGACCCGGTAGTTTAACCAACAAATATTGATTTGTCACAACTCAGGAGGCTGGGAAATCCAAAATGAAGTTGGTGAAAGATTCAGTGTCTGGTGACAGCCAGCTAGTTTCCTGTTTCATAAATGGCTGTTCTTCCTTCTGTGTCCTTACATGGTAGAAAGAGGGGGAGAAAGTTCTTTGGGGTCCCTTTTATAAGGGTACTAATCCCATTCGTGAGGGCTCCACCCTTGTGACCAAAGCACCTCCTAGCTCCATCACATTCGGGATCAGGATTTCAATACATGAATTTTAGAGGAAACAAATACTCAGTCCATAACAGTAAACATGACATAACTTATTATAATTAAGCCTTTTTATGCTAAGTATGGGCAACATAATCAATATTTGAAAGGCGGAATAAATTTGTTATTTGTAAGGAAGAAAATCTGGAAGGTTGTGAAAGGAAAATAAATGAAGAGTACTACACAGTAAACACAGAAATATAAAGAACTACTACTCCAACCTTCAGAACACATAATAGGTACAGCTTCAGGTGAGAAAGGACTTTGCATTCAACCAATTATCCACATGTTAATGTATTTTAATGCATCACTGACAGTAAAAGCAAAACATAGCAAAGGAGAGGAAAATCACAGGATTTCAGAGAGATTTATTAAACTGGAAGGTTAATGGGTAAGGACACAGTAAGACTTTTTTAAATATTGCCAAAATGATTGCCAGTAGGATTATACCAATTTATACTGCCACTTAAAAGCATATGAAATTTTTAAAAAGCATAAGAAAATGTCTATCTCTCTGGACCTCAACCAGTGTCCAGTTTTATTATTTATTTAATATTTGACAATATAGTAGAAAAGAATAAACTTGTTTTGATGTCACTCCAAAGATGAAAAATTAGGTCATGAATATATAATTATTAAAAATCTAAAGTACTTTTTCGGAATATTTATGTTGTTTGGGCCATTTGGCTACTGTGATCACCTTTCTTACAAATTTGTCTCAATCCTCAAACAGTAAGGCTATCAATTTCTTATTTACCAGCTCCAACTGTTAGAGTGTCTTAGGGTTCCACCTCACCCCCCCACCATTTACATGTTCTCATATCCAATACCTCTTGTGTTGACATGTCTCAAATCCATATCTCAAGACTCTGTCTTGCCAAAATTTCCGACTCACATATCTATTTGTTCAGTGAACATCTCCACAAGAACAGCTATCAGACATGTCAAATATTGGGACATGGGACAAACAAGTATCTCAATTTCTCTTCCCTCCTCACATTATCTCCAAATTTAATTTTCCCTCAGTTTCCAACATTTTAAAAAATATCACCTTTCTAGTCATTTGCCCAAGGCAAAAATCTAGGAATATTCCTGGATTCCTCTCTTATACTCACTGCCATCAATTTATCAAGAAGTACTCTTGTCTGCTTATCTTGAAAACAGATCCCTGTTTAATTCTCTTCATGTCCACTACTACCATCCCCAATGCAAATCCACCATCACCTCTCTCCTGAAGACAGCATTACCTCCTAACTGATCTCCCTGCTTCCACTCCTGCCTGTAATCTACAAAAGAACAGAATGATATATTAAAAATGTGAAACACAGGTATTGGGTGGCTCAGTCAGTTAAGCATCCGGCTCTCAATTCCAGATCAGGTCATGATCTCACAGTTTGTGAGTTTGAGCCCCATGCAGGGCTCTGCATTGTCATTGCGGACTCCACCCCTCCCTCCCTCCCTCTCTCTCTCTCTCTCAATAAATAACTTTTTAAAAAAATGTGAAACACAATCCCTAATACAATCTGAGCATGATTATTTGAGGATATAGAAAAGCTGATTCTAAAATTTATATGGAATGGCAAAGGCACTAGGATAACCACAACAATTTTGAAAAGGAAGACAAAGTTGGAGGAATCACAGTGCCTGATTTACACTTCACTAGATAGCACCATTTCTCATCTTTTTCTTTTCTTTTCTTTTTTTTTACATTACACTTCCTAAAGGAAACTTCTCAGACATTTTTTTCTAATTCCTCTCCATCCATGAAATTTTAGTGCCATTACCATAGTATATACCTGTTATATATGGTGGCCCTTTGCAGAACCACAGCCATTGTAATGTCTAAAGCCTTTTTCAACCCCTAAGAAGACACTTTTGACCCCTTGGGGGCAATATCACCCCCACTCAGAATGCAAGCTGCATAGCAACAATAATCAAGACAGACAGTACTGGTGAATGAACAGACATGTTAGCCAATGGAACAGAAGAGCCTAGAAACAGTCTAACAGCAATAGGAGCAACTGATTTTGACAAAGGTACACAAGCACTTCCAGAATAGCCTTTTCAACAAATGGCACTGGAACAATTAGACATTCACAGGCAAAAGAAGAGAATTTGATCTACATCTCACGTCTTACACAAAAATAAAATTAAATAGGATCAGGAAACTAAATAGCAAACATAAAACTATAAAACTTAAGAAAATACCGGGGCACCTGGGTGGCTCAATCGGTTGAGCACCCGACTTCAGCTCAGGTCGTGATCTCAAGGCCCGTGAGTTTGAGCCCCGCGTGGGGCTCTGTGCTGACAGCTCAGAGCCTGGAGCCTGCTTCAGATTCTGTGTCTCCCTCTCTCTCTGACCCTCCCCTGCTCACACTCTGTCTGTCTCTCTCTGTCAAAAATAAAGAAACATTAAAAATTTTTTTAAACAATAAATAAAAAGTTAAAAAAAAAGAAAATATCAGAGAAAATCTTCATGACCTAGGGTTAGGTGAAGAATTATTTGACAACTCTGAGTTCTTATACATATGACACCAAAGACACAATTCTTGAATATAAATAATAAATTGCTCTTCAAAAGACTGTTAAGTAATGAAAAGACAAGTTCACAACCAGGAGAAAATTGCAAGTCACATGTCTGAGAAAGCACCTCTATCTAGAATATATAAAGAATTCTGCAAACTCAACAATAAATTCAACAAGTAACCTGAACAGATATTCACCAAGGAGAAAATATAGATGGCAAATGTGCACATAAAAAATGTTCAGCATCATTAGCCATTAGGGAAATGCAAATTAAAACCACAATCAGAATGACTAAAAAATCCTGACAACATCAAAAACCTGGGGAGGATGCTGAGCAACTGGACGAATTACACACTACTAATGGAAATGTAAAATGATGCAAATACTGGAAAACCACTAAACATACACTTACCATATGACCCACCAACTGCACCCCTGAAGAGCTAGCCTAGAAAAATGAAAACTTACATCCACGCAAAAACTTGTATACCAATGCTCATTGTAGCTTTATTTGTAACTGCCAAAATCTGTAAATAACCCAAATGTCTTTCAATAAGGTACATGGATAAACAAACCGCAGTACATCCACACAACAGAATTTTACTCAGCAATGAAAAAGAACAAACTACTGCTACATCTAACAACTGACACAGATCTCAAGATCATTTTGTGGAATCAAAAAAGCCAACAGAGAGCATTAAATGCCGTATGATTTCATTTATATAACATTCTTGAAGTGCCAAAATTTTAATGATGGAGGACAGCTCAATGACTACCAGGGGTTAAAGTTGGGAGGAGAATGTGACTATTACAGGATAATATGATGGAGTTTCTCTGAATGACAGAACAGTCTGTACCCTGATTATGGTGATGTTTACTCGCATCTACACCTGTAATAAAATTCCACAGAACTATACACATAAGGGATGGGGATATGAACTACACATTTAAAAACTGTTGAAATCTGAATAGTCTTTACCTGAATTGATGTTATTATACCAAAATCAGTTTCCTGGTTTTGACAATGTACAACGAACATGTAAGATACTGTCACAGACACTCTGTACTATTTTTGCAACTTCAGTAGTCCTATACTATTTCAGAATAAAACATAATAAAAATAGTAATCAAAGTAAATCAGATCATGTCAATCCTCTTCTTACAAATGTTCCAATGGCTTACCAGTACTATTAAAATCAAATCCAAACTATTTCCTTTGACTTATGAACCCTACTGGCTTTGATATCCCATGCCAATCTCAGACATCACCTACTACCACTTTTTCCCCTTCATCTCCACATACTCCAGCCTCATTAGTGTTCTTTCTGTTTCTCAAACATGATAAATGTGTCTCCACACTGGCTACTCTTTTTTTTTTTTTTTTTTTTTAAACTGGAATGCTTTTTCTTCTGATTTTCATATAACTGGCTCTCTCCTCAGAAAAGGCTTCCCTTAAAATCTGGCTCAAACAAGCAATAAGGCCACTTGCTATCCTATCAATGTATTTTAATTCTCTGTATAGCTCTTATTCACCTGTGCTTTTCTTAAGTATTTATCGTCTACATACCACCTTTTATGTTGTTATTCTCTCAGTAGATCTCCAGAACCAGAATGGTGATTGGCACAAGACAAGTACTCAATAAACGCATGCTGAAATGATGAATAAATTATCCACATGATTTAATATATATGATACCAGTAATTTTTTAAAGCAATCAAATCTTATAAGTTTTATGTAAGCCACATGGTAATCACAAAGCAAAAACCTACGGCTCATACACAAAAGATGAAAAGAAAGGAATCTCTAAGTGCCCACTACAGAAAATCGTAAAGGAAAAAAGCAAGAGAAAAGGAAAGACACTAAAGAATTATAAACAGCCAGAAAACAATTAACATGATGGGAAGAATCAATCCAAACCTAAAAGAACAACTTTAAATGTAAGTGGACTAAATTCTTGAATCAAAAGAGGGGTAGCTGGGTGGCTCAGTCAGTTAAGCATCCAACTCTTGATTTCAGCTCAGGTCATGATCTCATGATTCATGAGTTCGAGCCCCACAAAGGGCTCTACACTGACAGTGCAGAGCTTAGTTGGGATTCCTTCTGTCTCCTTTTCTCTCTGCCCTGCCTGTTTTCTCAAAATAAATAAACTTAAAAAAATATATTTTTAAAAAAGGTATGGAGTGACTGAATGGATAAAAAAAAGACAACCCAACTATAAGATGCCTAAAAGAGACACATTTCAACTTTAAGGACACATAAAGGTTAAAAGTGAAGGGATGGAGGGGTGGCTGGGTGGCTCAGTTGGTTAAGCCTCCAACTCTCGGTTTCAGCTCAGGTCATGATCTCATAGTTTCGTGAGTTCGAGCCCTGCATCAGGCTCCACGCTGACAGTGTGGTGCCTGCTTGGGATTCTGTCTCCCTCTCTTTCTGCCCCTCCCCCACTTATGCTGTCTCTGTTTCTCTCAAAATAAATAAACACACAAACCAACTAAAAAAAAGTGAAGGGATGGAAAAAGGTATTCTATACAAATAGAAACCAAAGGAAAAGCAGGAGTACCTATACTTACATTAAACAAAACAGAGGGTGTCTGACTCTTGATTTTGTCTCAAGTCATGATTTTACAGTGCATGAGATCAGGCCCCTTGTCAGGCTCTGCACTGCCAGCATGAAGCCTGCTTGGGATGCTCTCTTTCCCTCTCTCTCTGTCCCTCCCCTGCTCGTGAGATCTCTCTCTCTCTCAAATAAGTAAATATTGAAGAAATAAAAATAAAAAAATAAGCAAAATACACATTAAGCCAAAGACGATGATAAGAAACAAAAAAAAGGAGGTCATTATATAATGATAATGAGGTCATTCCAACAAGAGAATATATTTGTAAATATTTACTCACCTGACAAAGGAGTACCTAAATATATAAGGCAAATATTAATAGACCTTAAAGGAGAAATAGAAAGCAATATAATAATGAAAAATTGTAATTCCCCACTTATTGCAGTGGGTAGAAAATCCAGAAAGAAAATCAATTTTTAAAAATTGGCCTTGGGGCGCCTGGGTGGCTCAGTCGGTTAAGCGTCCGACTTCGGCTCAGGTCATGATCTCACGGTCCGTGGGTTCGAGCCCCGCGTCGGGCTCTGTGCTGACAGCTCAGAGCCTGGAGCCTGTTTCAGATTCTGTGTCTCCCTCTCTCTCTGACCCTCCCCTGTTCATGCTCTGTCTCTCTCTGTCTCAAAAATAAATAAATATGAAAAAAAAAATTTTTTTTTAAAATAAAAAAAAAAAAAAAATTGGCCTTAAACAACACATTAGATCAGACAGACTTAACAAATATATACAGAACATTTCATCCAGAGCAGCAAAATAAATATTCTTCTCAATCACACATGGAACATTCCCCAGGATAGATCCTATGTTAGGTCACAAAACAGGTCAATAAATTTGAGAAGACTGAAATAATATCAAGCATCTTTTCCAAACATAATGGTATTAAACAAGAAATCACTCATAAAAAGAAAACAGGAAAACTCACATGCTACAGATCAATGGGTCAAAGCAGAAACCAAAAGACAAATAAAAAATACCTTGAGTCAAATGAAAATGGAAATACAACATACTAAATAAACCTTATAGGATACAGCAAAAGCCACTGTACAAGGGATTTATAGCAATAAATATCTATGCTAAGAAAAAATAAACTCAAACAACCTAACTTCACACCTCACAGAACTAGAAAAAGAACAGCCAGTTAGTAAAAGAAAGGTAACAGCAAATAAGATTGAATCAGTAATCAAAAAGCTCCCCAAAGAAGAGAAATCCAGGACTAGCTGGCTTCACTGGTGAATTCTACCAAACATTTAAATAATTAATGGCAATATTCCTCAAACTCTTCCAAATAAATGAAGATATGGGAACACTTACAAATTTATTTTATGAAGCCTGCATTATCAGGATGCCAAAACCAGATAAGGATACTATAAGAAAAGAAAAGTACAGGCCAATATCCCTGATGAACACAGATACAAAAAGCCTCAACAAAAGATTAGCAAATTGAATGTAACAATGCATTAAAAAGATCATACACCATGACAAGGGGGATTTATTCTAGGGGTGTAAGGATGGTTCAACACATACAAATTGATGTGATACACCACATTAATGAAGGATGAAAATCATATAATCAATAGATGCAGGGAAGGCATGTGACAAAATTCGACATCCACTTATGATAAAAACTCTCAAGAAAACGGGTATAGAGGGAATGTATTTCAACATAACAAATGCCATTATATGACAAGCCCACAACTACTACCATATATCAATGATGAAATGCTCAAATCTTTTCCTCTAAAATCATGAATTAAGACAAGAATGTCCAATCTTGTCACTTTCCAATTTCTTTTTGCAAGGACCTAAATGCTCTGTAATTGGGCAATTTTTCAGGGTTGTTTTAGCAGTGAGCGACTAAAAGGAATGAGGTAAGATGACCCATATATAAAGAATCAATCTTGGGGCGCCTGGGTGGCTCAGTCGGTTGAGCAACTGACTTCGGCTCAGGTCATGATCTCACGGTTTGTGAGTTAGAGCCCCACGTCGGGCTCTGTGCTGACAGCTCAGAGCCTGGAGCCTGCTTCTGATTCTGTGTCTCCCTCTCTCTCTGCCCTTCCCCCACTCATGCTCTGTCTCTCTCTGTCCCAGAAATAAACATTAAAAAAAAAAAAAAAAACCCAACAATCAATCTTACCAGTATTATTCAACATAATACTGGAAGTCCTATCTAGAACAATTAGGCAAGAAAAAGAAATAAAAGGCATACACATCCAAAAGGAAGACAAAAATACTTTCTGTTTGTAGAAGTATGATATTACATATAGAAAACCCTAAAGACACTGAAAATGATAAGACCCTGGTGAAAGAAACTGAAGACAAAAACTACAAATAAATGGAAAGATATATCATGCTCATGGATTGGAAGAATTAGTATTGTTAAAATGTTCATACTACCCAAAACAATCTACAGATTCAATGAAATCCCTAGAAAAAGTCCAATGGCAAGGATATGAGAAGGGGGAACGCTTGTGTAAATGTAAAATTGTAAATTGGTGCAGCCATGGTGAAAAACAGTATGGAAGGTCCTCAAAAAATCAAAAATAGAACTACCCATATGACCCAGAAATTTCACTTTTAGATATTTATATGAAGTAAACAGAAACATTAACTCAAAAAGATACATGCACTCTCATGTTCATTGCAGCATTATTTATAATAGCCAATACATCAAATCAACCTAAGTGTCCACTGATGGATAAATGGGTAAAGAAAATGTGGTGCGCACATGCACACACACAGGAAAATTATTCAGCCATAAAAAAGAAAGAAATCTTGCCATTTGCAACACCATGGATGGACTGAGTACATTACAGTAAGTGAAATAAGTCAGGTAGAGAAAGACAAACACCACATGACCTCACTTATCTGTTGAATTTAAAAAGAAAAGAGTTCATAGATACAAGAGAACAGATTGGTAGTTGTCAGAGGCAAAGGGATAGGGGGTGGGTGAAATTAGTTAAGAAGATCAAAAGGCACAAACTGCTAGTTATAAAACAATTAAGCCATGGAATGGAATGTATAGCATGGTGACTACTGTTCATATTACTGTACTGTATGTTTGAAAGTTACTAAAGAGAGTGTATCTTAAAAGTTCTCATCATAAGAAAAAAAGTTGAATCCCTAGGCTTTACATCTGAAACTAACATAATGTTAAATGTCATTATATCTCTATTTTTTAGGAGTTGTTCTTTTTTTTTTGTTTCAAGTTTAGAAATTCTAGTTAGTTAATATAATGGGCAATATTGATTTCAGAAGTAGAATTTAATGATTCATCCCTTAAATGTAATACCCAGTGCTCATCACAAGTGCCCTCCTTAATACACATCGCCCATTTAGCCCATCTCCCACCCACCTCCCTCCATCATGTTCTCTATAGTTAAGAGTCTCTTATGGTTTGCTTTCCTCTCTCTTTTTACCCTCTCCTATGTTCATCTGTTTTGTTTCTTAAATCCCACATGAGTGAAATCAAATGGTATCTTTCTCTGACTGACTTCTTTTAACATAGCACACTGTAGCTCCATTCATGTTTTTGCAAACGGCAAGGTTTCATTCTTTTTGATGGCTGAATAATATTGCATTACACAACGTACACACACGCGCACGCACACACACACACACACACACACACACTAGATATTCAATATTCAGCCATAAGGAAAGAAATCTTTCCATTTGTGACAACATGGATGAAACCTCAGGGCACTGTACTAAGTGAAATAAACTAGGAAGGGAAAGACAGATAGTGTATGGTATCACTTGTATGTAGAATTGGAAAGGGAAGGGGAAGGGGAAGAAGGAAGGAAGAGAGAGAGAGAGAGAGAGAGAGAGAGAGAAAAGGAAGGTGGAAAGGGAGGGAAGGGAGGGAAGGGAGGGAAGGGAAGGGAAGGGAAGGAAAGGAGGAAGGAAGGGAGGAAGGAAGGAAGGAAGGAAGGAAGGGGAGAGAGAGAGAGGAAAGAAAGAAAGAAAGAAAAGAAAGAAAAGAAAGAAAAGAAAGAAAAGGAAGGAAAGAAAGGAAGGAAGAAAGAAAAGAAAGAGAAAAGGAAAGAAAGAAAATGAAAGAAAAAATGAAGGAAGGAAGGAAGGAAGGAAGGAAGGAAGGAAGGAAGGAAGATGTGGTATATATATATATATGTATATATATATATATATATATATATATATATATATATGTAATGTGGTATATACATACATATATATGTATATATACATACATATATATGTATATATACATACACATATATGTATATATACATACATATACATATATGTATATGTATATATACATATACGTATATGTGTATGTATATATACATATATGCATACACACAACGGAGTATTACTCGGCAATCAAAAAGAATGAAATCTTGCCATTTGCAACTACGTGGATGGAACTAGAGGGTATTATGCTAAGTGAAATTAGTCAGAGAAAGACAAATATCATATGACTTCACTCATATGAGGACTTTAAGACACAAAACAGATGAGCACAAGGGAAGGGAAGCAAAAATAATATAAAAACAGGGAGGGGACAAAACATAAGAGACTCTTAAATATGGAGAACAAACAGAGGGGCTGTGGGGGGGGGGATGGGCTAAATGGGTAAGGGGCACTAAGGAATCTACTCCTGAAATCACTGTTGTACTGTATGCCAGCTCATTTGGATGTAAATTAAAAAAACAAAATTAAGAAAAAAATGAAAATATATACATACATACATATACATGAAATAAAAAATAAAAATTTCTAAGAATCTAAGAAACATTTATTTCAGAAAAATTAACAATGCCACTCTTCCTATGAATGACAATGATGAATAAGTAGTATTACATTAAAATATTTCAATATTGGTGTGTTGTTTTTTTTTTTTTGCAAATACTCATCTTTATCACTTAAGACACAAAGTAAATGATCCTTAAATAAATGCTTTGTATTTGGAAGAGGTGTACTCTTGAAAACAATTATCCAAAACCTACCCATGAGTAATGTATTCTGATGTTTAACCACATACATTGAAGGCAATGTTTATATGTTCCTGTAATACATACCTTTAAGTCATATTTTTTTAAAAAATTCTTAAAGTCATTTTTGTTTAAAAAATAATTTAAAGTGATTAACAATAAGGCATTGTATCAAAAAGGTAAACACAAAGACATTTATTAGCAAAGAAATAGGGAAAAATTTAAACAAGCCTGCAACACTTTTGTGTATGCAATTCATCAAGAAATGTTGTAAAAGAACAAAACAAATGTTGGCTCATTCTGGAGCTTCTTTGTCATCATTAATGTATTCAGGTTTTCACAGCTGAACTGCTATACTTTGAAAAGATTTTCATGAAAGGAAGCTCATACTCAATGTTTAAACAAAGCTGTCAGGTTACCAGAATTAAAATTAGTTTGAGTGTCCAGAAAATCTTCTTCTTCAAAAAAAAAAAAATATGGTGGTCTTTATTTGCAAACAAAATAAAAGAAGCTTTTGTTTAACCATGTGTATTTATTTTTGGGAAAAAATACAGTGAAAGAACAATTTTAAAGTAAGACCATTTTGTTTCATTACTAGTTCTATTTCTCAAATTGATACAAACGATCTCCTTCTGTTTCTGTCTATCTGCTTGCCTTGTCAGTACAACTAATTGTCAGGGTTGGGGAGATCTCTTCTATCTAAACAGAAGATGTGCAGTTTGTAACCTGCTTAATTCGCCTTATGTCCTACATGCCCTCAGTATGGTGTTCATTAAAGTCTCAGCTGTTTTGTTCATAGCAGTGGCAGCCTAAACATAGGCTTATTTTTCTTTGTTAAAAGGCCAGATTGTGCATAAATATAACCCTAATCTGTGTGTCTGGGTGTGTGAGTGTGAGAGTGTGAGTGTGTGTGTGTGTGTGTGTGTGCGTGTGTGTATGCATGTGTGTGTGTGTGTTACTGGCAAGAAATTATGAAGCATGTAAATGCTTCTTGGTTTTCCCATCACTCAAGCCACGTACCTGAACTCACTTAGTCCCTTGCCTCAATGTTTATTAACAATAGCACCACTCAGTCTTTGGAAAGAGGTTTAACGTAACAGGCATCTCGAAAATCATATAAACTCCATTAAGAATGGAAAGTTAGTATAAATAAATGCTATTAATTGCCATTAAAAAACATTCTTAAGGGTCCTCATTCCTCCCCTGCAAAAAGTTCCTGGTAAGGTATAGGCTTCCAATCCTAACTGCTTCCATGTATTTGATTACACTGGTTTAAGTGAAACCTACTTATATTTGCCTTGGCAATAATATGGCTGAAAATAAATTACTTTTTCTGGCTTGAACAAAATAGTCAAAAATTTTTATTTAACTGGTCCATCCACTCCATAATTTCTGTTCAATTCTGATCTGATTATAAGCAGATATTTCTATTACCCTAAGTTTTAAAATACAATATAAAAGTAAGTCCCACTGATATGCATACAATTAATTTCAAAACTCATGTATGAACTGTATAGTTAACAGTGTTCACATGTATCAAATTAATCACATTCTGAAATCATTAAAAGTAGAAGTTATAAAAATGTGTCAAATATTTAATTACTGCTTTTTATGTGAAGTTTGATTAACAAGACAAAAGATTTATTTTTAACTTGTTACTTAGTTACTTGTGATGTTAATTTTAACATGTAATTAATTAAATGTACATAAAGGACTATTAAAATATTATGCCTGACAGCTGCAAAAAATAACCTTAAATGAAAATTAAATACTGTCTATAGGTCATTTTGGCCCATACAATATGCACTTTAAAATAAAATTAAATTATTACATGTAGCTACCCAGATATGATGATTTTAAGAAAATAATCATAATTGTGTCTTCAAAAGCTCTTCTCAAGAACAATCAGACAAGTGATTAAAGAAAATGGGTTTATTAGGCAAAGATATTGGAGACAACTGAAAAAGTATCAGAAGATCCCCACCAGAGTCTCCTTTTCATTCTTAAGGTTAATTTGTGATTCATTCATACTTTAAGTATTTATTTATAAAGGTGTTTTCAGATAGAAAAAGAGCAATGATTTTTACCCTAGTGTCGATCTTTTGTCATTAATCCACCAAGATTTAAGGAAAAGAGAGATTCTATACCAGACATTGAGGATGAAGCATCATAACTAAACAGTTGCTGAACATGAGAAAATTACAGGATGAAAGGCAAGTTCAGTAATAAAAAGCTGGTTAAAGTTAAGACCACTGCCTTGAGAGAAAGTAAGGTTATAGCAATTTCATGTTTTATTCTTAAGGATATGAATAGAAGGACTTTTCAATGCAATATGGTACACAATACTATTTCTTAGTATGAAACCTATCACACTACTGATGTCATAATTTGGAGAAACTTAATCATAAGACATGATTAAAAGATAACAAACTTAGAACTTACCATGTTGTGAGTGAGTGGAACTAAAACTAAACAAATTAATCAGAAACTCAGTAGCTGACAGAAAGCCTCCCACTGGTGGCTTGGGTAATAGTCCTTACTCCAAGCACCTTGGGGGGACCTTTATAATTGGAATGACAGGTACCACCAGGCATATAAACTACCATGGTCTAAAGCAACCTCCCCCAGGGTGAATTCACAAGGCCCAGGATCCAGTCTATGCACTTACACAAACACAGAGGGGGAGAATGAAGCACTAACATTAACCAACTTGAAGCTTCTTAAAATCAAAGAGAATAATACATTCGATTCTTCACATGTACAAGGAGAGTCTGGACAACACCAAATTATTAAAGAAATATAACTGACATAAAAAAGTGGAAATTATATTAGAGAATATCACTTTCACACTGAGAAATTTTAAGGTATGATGCTCCTGTGCCTACCACTTTCTAATAATGAAGAAAAATAAAGCAAATTGAGACTTAGGATTTACTAAGTGGCTCTGGTGCTGAAATAAGGAACAGGTTTTTTTTTAAGGTGCTGGGAAGTTATGATTCTGTACACATCTGAAAACATTATTGGCAGTTTTTCTGCTCTCTATGTTCAATTACTTTTAAAGATAAAATTTTTAAAAATTATCATTGTAAAAGCCTCTTCATAATATATCAGTAAAAGTGACTCCAGAAAATGGCAGGGAAGAGAAATTCAGGGCCCTATCCCTCCACAAAAACAACTGATAAGCTGGCAAAAACTGCTAAGAATCAACTTTTGCAGAATCCTGAAATTTAGTCAAAAGCTTAACAAACAGGGGAAAGATTAATGAAGACAGAAGCTGCTACTTTGTGGTAACCTGGTGCAGGTTGTTCATGCCAGAGTGAGCTATACCGACTCTCTTCTGAAAGAAAAGTAGTTGAATGTTTCAACCCGTCTGGCAGCTCCCTGAAGGAACACTACAAGTGCTTGCCTTTGTTTTTTCTAACTGGAGCATTCTCAGGGCTGGGCAAATTCCCTGGTGGCATTTGCTAAAAGCAGAGAAAGTTATAAGTATTGGCTGCAGTAGACGAGGGCAAGAAATAAGTCAGGACAAGCCACAGACAAACCACATAGCATAGGTAGGAAAAGGTTGGGAGAGGAGATATGTAGGAGAATATGGACTTTCAAAAGTTGCTATGTGGCTAAGGGAACCAAGAAGGGCCATGTGCATACTCAGAAAAAGCCTGAAAAGACTCAAAAGTGTCACTTGTGGATGAACTTCATTCTCCACGCAAGCAAGAAGTAAAAACTAAGGCAAAGTTGTAAATAGCCTAGCGAAGCAATTAAGGAATGCCTGCCTTGACAAGAGCCATTATGGTCTAAGAGAGTACTTTTATCTTCTTCTTATTTTAGCTCCAGATATTTAAGGAAAATCTGTCAAAACACTAGCTGAACACTAAACTAATATAACAAAGACTTCTGTAATTACACACAAAGAATGTAGACTTTACAAAAATAGTTTATAAAATATCAATAATAGTCAAATTATGGAAAGAGCCCAAATGTCCATTGACTGATCACTATATAAAGAAAGTGTAGTACACACACACACACACACACACACACACACACACACACACACACTGGAATACTACTCAGCAATGAAAAAGAAAGAAATCTCGGCATTTGCAACAATGTGGATGGAACTAGAATGTATTATGCTAAGCAAAATAACTCATTCAGAGAAAGACAGATATATGATTTCACTCATATGTGGAGTTTGAGAAACTCAACAGATGAACATAGGGGAAGGGAAGGAAAGATAAGATAAAAACAGAAAGGGAGACAAACCATAGAGACTCTTAAATACAGAGAACAAACTGAGGGTTGCTGGAGGGGAGGTAAGTGGGGGGATGGGTTAAAGGGTGATGGGCATTAAGGAGGACACTTGTTGGGATGAGCACTAGGTGTTATATATAAGAGATGAATCACTAGGTTCTACTCCTGAAGCTAAGACTACACTGTATGTTAAATAACTTGAATTTAAAGAAAAAAAGTCATTAAAACAACAACAACCTGAAACTACCAGAAACAACAAACCCCAAGGAGGAGGTCACCACACTATGATATTCAAAACAATCCAATTTTCAACAGAAAATTAAGAAGCATGCAAAGAGACAATGAAATATGGCCCATTCATAAGAAAAAAAATTATCAGAAAATGTCCCTGAGGAAGCCCAGCATTATACTACTAGACAAAGACTTCAAATCAATTGTCATAAATATGTTCAAACAGCTAAAGGAAACCACAAAAACTAAACGACACCAGGAGAACAATGCCTCAACAGAGAATACTAATAAAAAGATCAACAATTATGAACAGAAACAAAATCATAATTCTGAAGCTGAAAAGTACAGTAAATAAAACTAAAAGTAGGGGCGCCTGGGTGGCTCAGTCAGTTAAGCGTCCGACTTCGGCTCAGGTCATGATCTCACGGTCTGTGAGTTCGAGCCCCTCGTCGGGCTCTGTGCTGACAGCTCAGAACCTGGAGCCTGTTTCAGATTCTGTGTCTCCCTCTCTCTGACCCTCCCCGTTCATGCTCTGTCTCTCCCTGTCTCAAAAATAAATAAACGTTAAAAAAAATAAAAAATAAAACTAAAACTCAATGAAGAGGTTCAACCAGCAGATTTGAGCAGGCAGAAGAATAATAAGGAAACCTGAATATAAGTTGAGGAAGAGTATTTAGTCTCAAGGGAAAAACAAAAAACAAAAACAACACAAGAATGGGGCATAGATAGACAGAAGAAAAAAAATGAAGAGAATCAGTGAGACCAAAGTTGGTTCTTTTTGATTTTTTTTAAATGTTTCTTTATATTTGAGACAGAGAAAGAGACAAAGTGTAAAGTGGGTAGAGAGAGAGGGAGACAGAATCTGAAGCAGGCTCCAAAGCTCCCAGCGGTCAGTACAGAGCCTGATGAGGGGCTCGAATTCATGAGCTCAAAGTTGGCTCTTTGAAAAGAAAACAACACTTGACAACTCTTTAGCTAGACTGACAAAGAAAAACAGTAAAATCAGAAATGAAAGTGGAGACTGCCACAGACTTTACAGAAATAAGAAAGATTTTATAAACTACTAGAAACAATTATACACCTACATGTTTGATAATCTAAATAAAATGAACAGATTCCTAGACACACACAAACTGAATGGAGAAGAAAGAGAAAATTTGAACAAAATTGTAAGAAGTACAGAGATTAGAACAATAATCAAAATACCCCCCCCCCCCGAAAGACCAGGACCAGATGGCTTCACTGGTAATTCTACCAAATATTAATGATAATTAACACCAATCTTTCTCAAGCTCTTCCAAAAACTAGAAAGGGAGAGAGCATTTACCTATTAGGCCAGCATTACCCTGATACCAAGTGAGATAAGGATATTATAAGAAAACTATAGACCAATATCCTTTATGAATATCAGTATAAAAATCCTAAACAAAATGCTAGCAAGCCAAATCCATCAGCATTTTAAGAATATTATACACCATAACCAAGTGGAATTTACCCCAGGAAAGCAAAATGTTCAGTGTAGAAATGTAATACACAACATTAATAAAATAAAGGGGGGGAAATGACATGATCATTTCAATTGGTGCAGAAAAAGCATCTGACAAAATCCAACATCCATTTCAGATAAAAACACTCAACAAACTAGGAATGGAAGGAAATTTCAATATAAAAAAGGGCTATTATGAAAAACTCAGAGCTAACATTAATCAATGACGAAAGACTAAAAGCTCTCCCCAAAATCACAAAGAAGGCACCACTTTTATTTAGCACTGTACTAAAAGTTCTAGCCAGAGTAATTAGGCAAGAAAAAGAAAAGGCATCCAAATTGAAAAAAGAAGAAGTACAATGACTGCTATTAAATGTTGACATGATCTTCTATAGAGAAAATACTAAAGAATACACAAACACACTCACACTAATAAATGAATTCAACAAAGTTGCAGGATACAAGATCAATGTACAAAAATCAGTGTATTTAAAAAAATTTTTTTTAATGTTTATTTATTTTTGAGAGAGAGAGAGAGAGAGAGAGAGCGAGCACGAGCAGAAGAGGAGCAGAGAGAGAGGGAGACACAGAATCTGAAACAGGCTCCAGGCTCTGAGCTATCAGCACAGAGCCCGACGCGGGGCTCGAACTCACAAACTGTGAGATCATGACTTGAGTCGAAGCCGGACGCTCAACCAACTGAGCCACCCAGGCGCTCTCAGTGTATTTCTTTAATTAGCATAATTGCAAGCCAGATAAATTCAGCAAGTATATTAAGGTTCATAATAAAAATATCTTTTTGACAAGAAGCCTCTAAATACATGTAAAGAAACACTTTTGGTTTAATAGTCTCAATGCTATCAAACCCAGAGCTTAAGATACTGTATTTAAAGAAAATTTTGGAAAAAGGAATATCCAATTACTCCCTGTCACATTTGCATTATATATATTTGTTTTAATAACACAGTAATGGTTATTCTTTCTAAAACAGGGGTCAACATGTGTCAACCTGAAGATTCTCTCTCACACCCTCTGCCCTTCTCCCCAACTTACACTCTTACATACTCTCTCTCAAATCAAATTTAAAAAAAATTTAAACATAAGTCAACAAACTACACTCCATGGTCTGAACTGACTGACCTCCTGTTTTGATAAGTAACATTTACTGAAACACATCCACAGACATTTGTTTACAAACTGTCTATGACTACTTTCAGGCTAAAATGCCAGGGCCCACAAACCTAAAATATTTACTATGTGGACCTTAAAAAAAATGCCAACCTCAGTTCTAAGACACAATCTAGTATAGAAATTTACCTAAGATTAACATATGACAGTGAAACTAAGATTTCTCTTTGACCCTGTTATTATAGGTAACCGGCCTGTCAAAATCCTAGAAAAATTCCAAAAGTATGGCTGAGTGAATGTTCCAATGACTGTGAAATGATTTCCAATCTAGAATGAAGAACAGAATCATACAAAGAAGAGGTGTGCTCACAAATGAAGAGAAAATGCTTTAAAAAAACTGTTAAACAAAGGATTCGGTTTGTAGTAGGAAATGCTGATGATAAAAGGAGTATCTCTGCAAAGGATCAGACTATAAGAGGATTCAGTCTCTTTCAGGAAGGAAACAGAACTATTACCAACTAAAAAGGTTTGAGTTAATTGACAGTTGTAAACAGAGAGGGTAGCATACTTTTTTTTTTTTTTTTAATAATTTGTTATTTCAAGAATCCCTAGTCCTGAGTATTCTGTATATTTCAAATAGGCTAAGCATGTATATTCTATGTTAAACCGGCATGATGAGTGGAGGGAAAAGGTATGGTACCACTTGAAGAAGTAAAAAGCAATGAAAGAGGAACCCCAGATTTTTTTTAACCAATAAATATTATTTTCAGAGCCATTTTACTTTAAAAAAAAACAACAGAAAGTATAGAGTTCTCATACAACCCTCACCTTCACATACATAGTTTCCCCTAATATTCACATCTTGCATTGGAGTAGTACATATGCATCATATGTAATCTGATGCATCAATAGTAACACATTATGATTAACTAAAGTCCATAATTAATGATTTACTCTTTATGTTGTACACTCTATGGGTTTTTTTATTTTATTTTTTTTTAATTTTTTTTTCAACGTTTTTTATTTATTTTTGGGACAGAGAGAGACAGAGCATGAACGGGGGAGGGGCAGAGAGAGAGGGAGACACAGAATCGGAAACAGGCTCCAGGCTCCGAGCCATCAGCCCAGAGCCTGACGCGGGGCTCGAACTCACGGACCGCGAGATCGTGACCTGGCTGAAGTCGGACGCTTAACCGACTGCGCCACCCAGGCGCCCCACACTCTATGGGTTTTGACAAATGTATGACTCGTACCCACCATTACAGTATCATACACAATGGTGTCACTGCCGTAAAGATTCCGCTGTGCTCCACTTATATACCCATCCCTCCCTCCACACTACATCCCAACCCTAATGACAACCACTGGTCTTTTTACTGTCTCCACCATTTGGCCTTTTACAGAATATTATCTTATTGGAATTATATGCAGGCTTTGCAGACTGGCTTCTTTCACTTAGCAATATGCATCTATGGTTCCCCTGGTCTTTCTATGGCTTACCAGGTCATTTCTTTTTATCAATGAGTAACGATTCTACTGCATACATGTACCACAGGTTTATCCATTCGACTACCAAAAGCCATCTGGGGAGATTCCAGGTTTTAGCAATTATGAATAAAACTGCTATGAACACTGTGCAGGTTTATATGTTTTCAACTCATATGGGCAAAGACCAAGGAGTGCAACTGCTGGATGATAGGGTAAGAGTGTGTTTAGTTTCATTAAAAAAAAAAAAAAAAAAAAAAAAAAGGGTTCCAAACTGTCATTCAAAGCGGCTGTACCATGTTACATTTCCACCAGCAGTGAAGGAAGAGTTCCTGTTATTCTACATCTTCACTAGCATTTGATGATGTCAGTGTATTAGGTCTTAGATATTCTAAAAGGTGTGTACCAGTATCTCATTTTAATTTGCAATCCCCTGATGACCCATGATATTTAGTATCTTTCCCTAAGTGTATTTGCCATGTGTATATCTTCTTTGGTGGGGTTTCTGATCAGATGTTTTGTCCATTTTTTAACTGGGTTGTTTGTTTGCGTATTGTCGAGTTATAAATGTTCTTTGTCTATCTTACATATTTTTGATGTTTATTCATTTTGAGAGAGAGAAGAGAGAGCGCATGTGCATGAGAGCTGGGGAGGAGCAGAGAGAATCCCAAGTAGGTTCTGCACTGTCAGCATGGAGCCGGAAGTGGGCTCAAACCCACAAACCATGGGATCATGACCTGAGTGGAAATCAAGAGCTGAGCACTTACCTGACTGAGCCACCTGGGCACTATTTTTTTATCAGCTATGTTTTGCAGACTTTTTTCTCAGTCTGTGGCTTTTATTTCCTTCTTTTCACAGTGTCTTTCAAAGAAAAAATGGTCTTAATGAAGTCTAACTTATCAATTTTTTCTTCCATGGATCATGATTTTGGTTTTGAAACTGTCATTGCCAAACCAAAGATCACAAAGATATTTTCCTATATCATCTTCAAAGAATTTTATGGTTTTGCGTTTTACATTTGTACATTTGGGTTTATGATCTAATCTTTGTGAAAGGTGTAAAATCTATGTTTACACTTTGTTTTGTTTTGGGGGCATTCTTTTTTTTTTTTTTTTTGCAAGTGAATATCCAGCTTTCCAGCACTACTTGTTGAGAAGACTATCTAGTCAAGATCACTTAACTGTATTTGTATGGGTTTATTTCTGGGCTCTCTACTCTAAAGTCAGGCAGTGTCAGTCTTCTAACTTTGTTCTCATTCCATGTTGTGTCGGCTATTCTGGATGGAACTTAGATTATAATAGATAAATTCTATCTAGTCACACGGGGAAGTGACTGAACAAATGCATAGAACCAGGATGTGAATGTCTCTGAGGTTTCTTTAAAACTTTACTTAATCTAAGAAAACTCAGGCTGCTAGAAAAAAGCAATTAACTTCTTATACTTGGCTTTCTTTGATAAAACCAATCAATGTTTCTTTTAAAAATCTATTCCATTTTAAAGAGCAAACATTTAAAAATCGATTCCAGTTACTTTTCTAATATTCTATAGTATAGGCCAAGGAATCAATAGACAAATCATTTTAAAATTCAAGATAGAATTTAGAGATCAGGTATAATGAGAATCTAATCAGGGCCAAATGAGAACTGTTGGTATACACATACCAACCAAGCAGCAGGTTACCCATGCTAAACTCAAGATGCTATTTAGAGAATTACCTGAACTAATTTTCCACTATTGCTAAGTTGTTCTATTAGAAGCTACACTATTCTGACTCATCTAAGAACCTGGTAAGGTGAAGTCAGAACTGGGGACAAATAATGAAAACCAATGGGAGATTGTTGTATAAACATTTACAAGTACTGAAAAACTAAATATACTCTACTCCTATGAACCCCCTCCCTAGAAATAAGAACTATAGTTAATTTTTCAAAGTCTGTGGATTCTCTAAGCTTCTTGCATTTTACATTTAAATATTATTTACCTAATTACTCTTATGCCTGCTTCTTTCTTCACTTGCAATTTTACAAAATGTTGTCATTAACCAAAGGCGAAAAAGGAAAGAAGATGAATGCAACAGAAACTTAAATCAATCAAACTAGGCAAAAAAGATTGTCAAACTAATTTTTAAGATTAGAGTATTGAATTATCTGGATTGCATTTATATCCCTTCCACATAAAATCACCACTTGATTACATGATAGCAAATCTTGCTGTCATGTTTACAGAGAACAGGAGACCTTGCTAATCATGACTTGGTTGACAATTCATCTGCTTCCCCTTACTCTGCATATATAGAAACAGAAATATAACCATTTATTCATCCCTGGGTCTTCTGACCTCAACACATAGTAGGCTGAGTAGAAGAAGAGCTTTTTATTATATTGGCTATTAAAGTGAATTCTTAGGTAAGAAATATTCGTATGAAATTCTTTTTTAATTTTTTAAAACAGTATTTATTTTTGAGAGACAGAGAGAGGCAGAGCCTGAGTGGGGGAGGGGCAGATAGAGAGGGAGATACAGAATCCAAAGCAGGCTCCAGGATCTGAGCCTGACGTGGGGCTCAAACCCACAAACCAAGAGATCATGACCTGAGCCAAAGTTGGACATTTAACCAACCAGGCCACCCAGGTGCCCCTAAAATGTTTTTAAAAGCAGATTTGAGAATAAAAACTTTTTTGCTTCCTACCGTTTTTATATTCCACATCATTCTATTCCTCTCCATTATTACAGTGATTAGATACTCAAAAATCTTATAAGCAAAAACCAGATAAAACTAACACTTAAAATTTTCCAGGATTTGTGTTCCCTTCCTAACTACCATTAAAAGTTTCCAAAACTATTTAAACAATGATACATAGGACATGTATTGGTAAGAGCCAAAAAAAGATATTTTTTATTTACATTCTTTTAAGCTTTGCTTTCTAGCTTTATACTTTCTCTTCCATCACTTTATATCTAGCAGCTCTTCCACAAAATCACTCAGTCCATTAAAAGTTTCTTTCTTTCTGTTACAAGAAACCGAGAATACATTATTACATTTTTCTATGTGAAGTATGCTATTAAATAATAGCTTGTACACTAATTAAAGCAAATCTAATTGTGAGAACACATTGACATTGTTAAAGTAAATTACTCAATTTGTTAATAGTTTCATTTCAAGTGACCTTAATTGTATTAATTGTGATACTAGCAAATTAAATTGAAGAGCATTAAATACATTGTTCTAATATGTCCTAGAGGAGCAAATTTTCCATTACATCAGCAAAGAGAAAATAATGATTATATGCCCCCACCCCCAAGGTCTCTGTCTCTGTCCCTCTCTCTTTCTCTCTCTCTCTCTCTTTCTCTGTCTCTCTCTCTCTCTCTCACACACACACACAAATAGGTCATATAGAAAAGGTCACACTAGACTGCATTTAATATTAGTATTTTAATACCCTTAGCAGGGCCTTAAAGAGAACATGTACAAGCAACTGAGTTTTAGATAAATGGCTAATTTTAAGGCATTCTTATATCTCAGATTAAGCAGAAATTACTTCACCATTATAAATAGTTAAAATGTTGAGAATGAGGAAATCAATAAAGATTGGTACAGAGAATTGCAACGTAAAAATATATTTTAAAAATCATACAACTGTGTAAATCAGTCATTACTTACTAAATGCCTAGTATCAAGTCATAAGAATACATATTTTAAAAATAGTTATGGCCCCGGGCACCTGGGTGGCTCAGTCATTTAAGCATCCAACTCAGGTCATGATTTCACAGTCCGTGAATTTGAGCCCTGCATTGGGCTCTGTGCTGACAACGCAGAGCCTGGAGCTTGCTTCAGATTCTGCGTTTCCCGCTCTCTCTGCCCCTCCCTTGCTCTCATTCTTTCTTTCTCTCTCTCAAAAATAAATAAATGTTAAAATAAAAAACAATAGTTACAGCCCTCATTTCTTGAGAATAAATTTAATTGTTCAACAGAGATAACAATACAGACTGTTAAATAACTCCCAGTCTTTAGAATAAAACCTACACTCCTCAGCTTGGTTTACAAAATCCTCAATCTGGCCTCTGCCTATTAGGCCCATCCTGTGCCACTGCCATGCCACCCATGATGGCCCAGCCACAGTGATCTTTTTCAATTCCTCGAATATGACAGGCCTATTCCTACACTGGGTGAGGGACTTCCTTTGTATGAACTCTTCCCCTTTTCAGAACTGATATTTCTCGCTCTCAATCTCAATCTCTCTCTCTCTCTCTCTCTCTCTCTCTCACCAATTTTGCATGCCTGGCTCCTTCTCATCTGTCATTTACACCTAGCTGATATATCATCTTCTTAGAGAAATCTGTGACAATATGAAGTAGGCACCTAGTCACTCCTCATAAGATTATCCTATTTTAATGTTTTGCCTAGTATTTATCACTTTCTTATATATGTATTTTTTATTTCCTTACTTTTTTTTTTTTACCATTCACATGGTAAAATGTGATTTCTACTGAGAGAAAGCACTTGCTCTACTTGTTTAACAGTTTATCTCCCAATACTAGATGATCAATAACTATTTTTTAATGAATGAATGAGAAGTCCTGTGGCCTACAGCCCTTACTGCATGTGATAAAATCTATATGCCACTATGAATCTCTATTCATTAATCGAGTATCACGAAAATGTCAACATGTCATGTCAACACGTCTGATTGAAAACCTATTTAGTTCAGGGGCTCCTGGCTGGCTCAGTCAGTAAAGCATATGACTCTTGATCCCAAGGTCATGAGTTCAAGCCCCAAATTGGGCATAGAATTTACTTGAAGGAGGAGGAGGAGGAGGAGGAGGAGGAGGAGGAGGAGGAGGAGGAGGAGGAGGAGGAGGAGGAGAAAGAAAAGAAAGAAAGAAAGAAAGAAAGAAAGAAAGAAAGAACCTTAAGTTTCATAACAGATCTATTCACAAGACTAATTAAAGATTCAAACTGATAGCACTGTTCTAAGCTTGGTCAAAATCAGTCATATTCTATTAAAATTGTCACTCAATGAAAATGCTAGGAAGTCAATTGTATTTAAGTCTCTCCACATTTGGAACATGAAAGGAGGAGAAAAGGGAAAGCAGGAGAATTATTAGTATTGAAGCACACATATTCCCATAACATAAATGTATTTGGCTCACACATTGCCATGTATGTGACCTGATTAAGTAAAAGTTCATTCTCACTGTTGATAAATTAAGGCTAGAGGGTGGTTTTTCTGACTAAAACAACGTATTTGTACATTCTGAAAAGATAAAACAATCACTATAATGTATAGGAATACAATAATTACGAAATGGTAGAAAATCATTTCCAAAGACTCAAATAAATTATATGTTTAATACTGGAGACATAATAAAAGTAAATAACTTGAACCATACAGGAGTGCTAATTCCTAGGGTCACATGTACCCCAATGTTTATAGCAGCACTATCAACAATAGCCAAATTATGGGAAGAGCCCAAATGTCCATTGACTGATAAATGGATAAAGATGTGCTGTATGTGTATGTATGTATGTATGTATGTATGTATACACACACACACACACACACACACAATGAAATACTACCTGGCAATGAAAAAGAATGAAATCTTGCCATTTGCAACAACATGGATGGAACTGGAGAGTATTATGCTAAGTGAAATAAATCAGTCAGAGAAAGCCAAATATCATGTTTTCACTCATATGCGGAACTATAGAAACTTAACAGAAGACCATGGGGGAAGGGAAGGAAAAAAAAATAGTTACAGAGAGGGAGGCAAACCTTAAGAGATGCTTAAATACAGAGAACAGACTGAGGGTTGATGGGGGGGTGGGGGCAGGGAAAATGGGTGATGGGCATTGAGGAGGCCACTTGTTGGAATGAGCACTGGGTGTTGTATGTAAGTGATGAATCATGGAAATCTTTTCCTGAAGCCAAGAGCACACTGTATACACTGTATGTTAGCTAACGTGACAATAAATATTAATAAAAAATAAATAACTTGAGATATTACAATTTTTATGACTTACTAGCTTCTTAATTTCTTATATTTGAAACACTCAGATTTTCCTAAAATGTGAAAACAAAAGAGTTTGAAGCTAACATAATATTTCTGATCGTGTGCTTTCCTATATTCCACACATGGGATTCCTTCTCAGGAAATTCAAGGAGCAGTAAATGGTCAAACTCCAGAGTAAAGTACAAGTATTACATGCAAATGATTTCATATTTCAGAACACCTATTAAATTAATAAGCAAGGCCTCCTTACAGCAAAAGTATAGTGACAGCAAACTAACTTATTTTTAATACTTGCAAAATACAAGTTAAGAATAAAAAATACTTGAGATCAAGGGCACCTGGGTGGCCCAGTAGGTTAGGCTTCTGACTTCAGCTCAGGTCATGATCTCACAGTTCGTGAGTTTGAACCCAGCATCGGGCTCTGTGCTGGCAGCTCAGAGCCTGGAGCCTGCTTCAGATTCTGTGTCTCCCTGTCTCTCTCTCTCTGCCCTCCCCCTCCGCCACACACACTCTCACTCACTCACTCTCTCTCTCTCTCTCTCTCTCAAAAATAAACATTTAAAAAATTAAAAAGAAAGAAACATTAAAAAAATGCTTCAGATCAAATTAACAATATATAAATAGGGTAAAGTATGTTTTCAAAGCTTTTGTAAAGAGATCTTTTAAGGATAATGTTAGAGAACAACCACAGAAAAATCTACATTTACAAATATGAAGGAAAATCACAGTAATAACCAAGTAGCTACCTCTTTTTATTACAAATTACATAATTTCTAAACTGTTAAAATATGAAGTAGGTATCAACACCTACCAGTGCAATACAGATTAAAACTCTGTGCAGTAAACTGACTATTCTCCATCCACACTATTTAACAAGATCACTGGATCTTTAACAATTGTAAAAATTGAGTGTTTTAAGTGAAACACACAACGTGCTTAAGTCTACAAAAAAAACTTACGAATATCCAAGTATAATGGTATTTAAATGTTTTTTCTTTAACTACTCTTAGGTGAAAAGAGAATTTTACCAAAATATAAAAGCTCTTTTGAAAAATACACTTGGCTGTTGTATTACATAGCACAGCAAAGGCGAGGATTTGAACTTGGGAATAATAGGTCTTGGGGTATTTCCGCTAGAGGAAGAGCAGGAGAAATACAGAAGAGGGATTGAAGAGGTCCTGGATTATTCTCCCAGAGTAAGATTTAAATTTTTTCTTGCAATTTCAACTTCCCTGGATATTCCACTCTTACCTCTAATTGAGTAAAATCAAAGTAAGAAAGCCATGGGGCGCCTGGGTGGCGCAGTCGGTTAAGCGTCCGACTTCAGCCAGGTCACGATCTCACGGTCCGTGAGTTCGAGCCCCGCGTCAGGCTCTGGGCTGATGGCTCAGAGCCTGGAGCCTGTTTCCGATTCTGTGTCTCCCTCTCTCTCTGTCCCTCCCCCGTTCATGCTCTGTCTCTCTCTGTCCCAAAAATAAATAAACGTTGAAAAAAAAATTTAAAAAAAAAAAAAAAAAGAAAGCCTGTGATCTTTAAAAACAGTAGTTTAGATAGATACAGTTTTTAAAATTGGTTAATGCTACGAAAGGAGTTAGACGCAGCATGAGGGACCTGGAGAATTGTAAGGGACTAATTATTCATTTCACTACTACGCCATGGGGGAGGGGGATCTGTTTTAATATGTAAATGAATAAGAAGGAGCTGTTGTAGGAGATGCCAGGTGATAAGTCCGAAATATTTTTCTAAGTCCTGTGAGCTTAGAGCTGGATTTGTCATTATTTAAACAGCCAAAACTCTGGCTCTCCTCTGGCTCTTTTCTGGCCCCACTAATTAGTAAAAGCAAGTAACATAATTCTTTGATAAGAAATCCACTATCATTTCACCTAAGTGGGGTTTTTTGACTATCTTTTTTTAAGGTTTTAAGATAGTACTGCCGCTCTGAATCACCTATACCTGCTCTAGTTATTCCTAGACCCAGGCAACCAAAGCCACCAGCACACGACCTCCCATTTGTGGAGATCCAATGGGGTAAAGGCTGACTAAGCATGGTAGAAGAAACATTCCTTTGCAGACCAACTTGTGCCCAAGGGGGTAGTGCCAAGAGCTCTTGCAGGGCTATAGTTTGTGTCTCCCCCAGGGACAAGAGTGAGGTCTCCTTTGATCCTAAGACCCTGGGAAATGAGTAACAGTTAGGTATAGCCACAAGGTGACTCAATGACTCTTCACACAACCCCAACTCTAAAAGAGCCTCTCTCTTCAGGTAAATAAAGGGAACTGCCATGCCAAAAGAAAATTTGAAATAAAACTAAAAACCAGATGCAATTAATAAGGAATGGACAACTCAATGGGGAAAAAAAAGGATCAGAATTAAGTTCTGAAGACAAGTCTTTTATTTCAAGGATCTACATTTTACAAGAAGTGAGTGCCACTGTTAACGTTAAAATGTCTAACTTGCTAAATCTCAATTCACCATGAGAGCATGAATACATAATATTCACGTATAACCACCCAAATCTCATATTAAAAAGTAAATCGGCCCTTCCTCACTATTCAACTATTTTGCCATTGACATTTAACTGCTATCTTTTTATGTTAATTCTGAATCAGATTTTTAGTTCACTTCCATCCACTCAAATGAGTTAATGGTATCTTGAAAATGGCTTACCCACTAATTACAGATCATCAGTACTCTTCCAATCACCAAATCCTTTATTTTCTCTTTTTGTACTCTTTTACCTATGCAATCCTTGAAGCATTGACCTCTTTGGACCTTCTGGAAGCTCTCATATATCTGTAGTTTCTATAATTTTGGCACTCCTCTAACTTTCCCCTACTTTAACTATTCCTCCAATATTTTTTAATACTATTCTATTTATCCAATTTCTAATCATGGAGAATTTCTATATAGCAATCTTCAGCTCTTTTCCTGTCTTTGGATTAATATCTGTCTCACATACTTTGAGCTGATTATCTCTGAAGGAGTGAGTTAGAGATCTCAGATCTCTAACTCACATCCTTTCAAGCTGAAATGTTGCACTTTCAACTTCCCTTTGGACAGCCTGATGTAGAGAAACTGGGCATGGATGGCATATTCATCACTCTCTAATTTCATTTCTACCTATTGTCAGAGCATTTAACAAAATCTGTTCTTAAGGAGACATTTTTAAAATATTTTTTTAAATGTTTATTTTTGACAGAGAGAGCACGTGCATGCGCATGAGCTGAGGAGGAGTGAAGACAGAGAATCACAGGCAGGCTCCGTGCTGTCAGGCAGAGCCTGGACATGGGGCTCAAACCCCTGAACTGTGAGATCATGACCTGAGCCGAAGTCAGACGCTTAACCGACTGAGCCACCCAGGCGCCTCAAGAAGACAGGTTTTAAACCATCATTTTATTTATCTTTGTTGTTGTTACTGAAGAACTTCCAAGTCACCCTATTTAACAATCTTACCTTCAACAAAGCTCCCATTTTTCTTGATAGCTTTATAGTCTTATAGTTTTCATCTCACTAACCTGCCTTTTACCTTGATAACTACAAAGAATTTTTTTAAAAGACATTGCTTTATTTTTTGTATTTTATTATTTTTCATCATTATAAGTGTACTCTTTAATTCCTATCACCTATGTCACCATCTCCCCACCGACCTCCCCTGTAGTAACCATCAGTTTCTTCTCCATAGTTAAGAGTCTATTTCTTGGTTTGTCTTTTTTTTTTTTTCTTTTGCCTACTTGATTTATGTCTTAAATTCCACATATGGGTGAGATCATATGCTATCTGTATTTCTCTGACTTATTTTGCTTAGCATTATACTCTCTATCCAAGTTGTTGCAAATGGCAAGATTCCATTCTTTTTTATGGCTGAATAATATTCAGTTTATGTGTTTGTGTGTATTTGTGTTTTCTTTATCCATTTATCTATCGATGGACACTTGGGCTCCATGAAGAAATTTTTATTAAAAAGATACTTCTTGCAAAACTTTGTAAAAGTAAAAAGATCAGTGGGGCACCTGGGTGGCTCAGTTGGTTAAACATCCGACTTCAGCTCAGGTCATGATCTCACAGTTCGTGACTTCTGTGCTGACAGTTCAGAGCCTGGAGCCCACTTTGGATTCTGTGTCTCCCTCTCTCTCTGCCCCTCCCCCACTCACACTCACTCTCTCTCAAATAAATAAAAATTTAAAAAAAAATGAGTGTTTGCTAGGGGTTGGGGGAAGAATGAATAGACTGAGCACAGAGGATTTTTTGAAATACTCTGTATGATACTGTAACAATGGATGCATGCTTTATACATTTGTCTAAACTCATAGAATATACACTACCAAGAGTCAATCTTAATGTACACTATGGACTTTGGGTAACTATGATGTGCCATGTAGGTTACCAGTTGCAATAAATGTACCACTCTGTTGGGGGGGGTGGATGGGAAATATCTTCTTCCTCTTAATTTTGCTGTGCATCTATAACTGCTCTTAAAAAAATTAAGCCTTTAAGATTAAATTTAAAAAGACTTCAAACCAAAACCTATCTAAATTAGTGCAGATCCAGATTGTTACAGAGAATTAGTGAAGGTATGGAGCTAGTTTGCTGGTTACCACTTAACAATGTTCCATCAAATTAACAAATACTCATGTACTATTCCCATATCCCCTTCATAACTCCCATCACCACACTACTCTATACTTCATCTCCCTGGACTCCTCCATCGCTTCCAAAACTTTCTACTCTGCCCTCTTAGAATCTCCTTCCATGATAGTAAACTTTCTTATATTCTCAAACCATCAATAAATTCTTCCAGCATCTACTTCCTTGCTTGTGTGTACCTCCTATACCTTTTGTCCCAGGACTGTTCTTCTTTGTAACCAAATCCTAGGTGCTGAGTTATATTGGACATAATCATGCAAATTTATAAGCTTGTATGCCTATAAATTATGATGTCTTATCTCAACTTGGTCCCCAAGGTTATATATTCTTTATCAAATCATCCTAACCTTTGTCACTCTCCACAAATCTTCAAATACTTCATCTTATCACTCACTTTCAGCAAATCACTTCACCGTAACTTATCAAAGAGATTAAAACATCATTGATATTGCCCTGAACTCTGTTATTGAACTAATGAACCTACTGTATCTAAATTTATCTTCTTTTCCCCTTCCCTCCTATTATTACGATGAAAATAATGACCCCTCTCTGTCTACAAATCCCTCCATCTTGGCTCTAGACTGCACATTTCCAAGACCCTCAGACATTTCTTCCACTGATTTAAAATTTTTCAAGTACTACCATTACTTTTCCCTCTATTCCTCATACCTGTTTAGTACAGAGCACGATTAGTTTATTTGTAATATAAATTACAGTTATGAATATAGAGTACTCAAGACTGTGGATTCTTGAGATTACAGAGCACTCTGCTTGTCATTGTTACAATGACTCTATCCTGTGCATACTTCTATTTGCTTAAACCTTTAGCTAACCTTGGGCGGTTTTGTTTATTTTCTGCTTAACTTCTTGGCTTCTTTGACTCCACACTCTCCTAGTTTTCCTACTACTTCTCTAGCCACTCTTTCTTAGTCTCCTTTACAATACCCTCCTCTGCTACAAGGTCTTTAAACTGGCTTTCCTTAAGACTGCTTCCAGGTCCTCTTCTCACACGAGGTGCTGTTATTGGGTGATCACAATCATTCACACTGTATTTTGCTACCACACTTAAGCTGAAAATCTTTATCTCCAGCCCAAACCTATACACACTAAGTTTTAGACCCATACATCAAAATCTTCAGGATGTCTTCATCTGAATGTCATAAGGCGCTTCTAACTCACACATGAAACTAAACTTACAATCTTCTTTGCCACCCCCCATTCTACCTGCATCACATAAAGTTCCTCCTTGTAGAGATCCTTACCTCAATACAGGCCTTATCACAGAACTGGTCAACTCACAAAGCTGAATGTCACTTCAAGCTTCTCACCCTTATCACTTCCTTATATCCAAATATCAAGTGCTGTCAATTCTACCTACTAAATATCTCTCAAACGTTTCCACTTCTCTCCATTTCCAGTTCTATACTCTCCCAATATAGGCCACTATGATTTCTTACCTAGAACACTGCAATGACTTCTTCACTGTAGCCATAATAATCTTGTTAAAATGTAATTCTGCCAATAAGATTCCTTCACTAGACTGCTTACTGTTCTTAGGATCAAGTGGCTTCCTGGCCCTGGTCATCAGTCTCATTTGTGGCCATTCCTCCTTTGAACGCTAGCCTCCAACCACACTGAAAAAGGTAGAAAAGGCAATCACGTAGCACATACTCTTTACTCACTGGCTAACAGCTACTCATCTTTCAGGTTGTGTCTTTATTTTTTTATTTCTTCTTCTTTTTTTTTTTTTTTTTTGAGAGAGAGTATGCAAGTGAGCAAGGGGCAAACAGAGAGAGAGAGAGAGAGAGAGAGAGAGAGAGAGAGAGAGAGAGAGAGAGAGGGAAATAGGGCTCACCCAAAGCAGGGCTCAAGCTCACCAGAAGCTGGGCCAGTGCTTACCCGATGGGGGGCTCATGCTCACCTGATGCGGGGCCTGAACTAACCAACTATGAGATCATGACCTGAGCAGAAGGGGGATGTTTAACCCAGTGAGCCTCCCAAACAGCCCCAGATTGTGTCTTAGATATCACACCTTCCTTGACCCACAACTACCACAAATTTATGTTACCTGAGCATACTATTAGTTACTTTTGGAAAGTACTTACATTCTCCATTTTAACTGGCCACTTACTTTTCTCTTCCTGGTCCCCCAACCCTGGCTATTAACCATTACAACTAACACTCAGAGTTATGTTTATCTTTTCCAATGTTTTATCTCCATCATCTGAAACATATTCAATAAATATTTATTGAATGACAACAAACTTTAGAAGTGATGCAAACTTAAGAAAAGCCTATACCACAATAGGTGTTGATTCCACAATGTTTCATATGCAAAGTTAACAATATTTGTATTGGTAAGTTGTATAAACCAAAAATTAAGAACAGTATCTTCTAGAATTTTCACTAGGAGCTACATATATGAAGCATATATATTAAATGTAAGTATACTTTAGTCTATGCTGCATGTTATGGCCACAAATATCTTGAACAAATAATCATTTATTTCCTTAGTTTTCCCTTGCTAAATAATGTTTCCTGTGGGTTCATAAGGATATCACAGTTGACCTTTATTTGCCAGAAAGCTCTCTCCATTTGTTCCTTATGGAAATTTTGATTTGGGTCATAATGAAACAAAAAATGGAAGAAGTGAATTTTAAGAAGGATTTCAAAGAAGGAGAGGTCAATGAGACCAAAGGAAGAGAGGAGATTATACTGACTTTTGAAGCCCTAAAGGAAACAAAATTAAAGTACTAAAATAATCAGGGAATAAAACAGACTTCATACATTACAACTTAAGACACAAAGGAGAAAAGTAGATGGAAAAAAAGATACATGGAATAATTATTGAAGGAATCAAAGTAAGTGAAGGAATTTAGACTGGTAAAACACAATTCATTCATCTGTTAGTTAATTCAGTAGTGTCCACGGGCCAATAGGTATACAATAGTTCCTGCCCTCATACAGCTTACACTTAGACAAGGAGACAAACAATAAACAATGAAACAAATAAATGTAGGATTACATTTAAGGATGAGTGCTGTGAAGGATTCAAGAATAATGTCAGAGAACAATGGCATGTGGGAAGGCCCAGAGTTTAGAACTGGCTTAGCACATCTGATCATGCTCAGACAGGCAGGACAGCCATGAACATCATGGTCAAGAGTTTGGATTTTATTTTTAGTGCAATGGAAAACCACTTAAAAGCTGTAAGCCAGGGAAGGAAGATTGTCTTCCCTCCCTAAAATGACTCCCGCTAATTATAATTAGAGCAAAGGCAGGGTTTAAAATAAGATAACTTAGACAGCATCCTATACTTTTGTCAGGTATCTTCCCAAAACAAATTAATCTTTTACTCAAATCTAAATCCACTTCTACTATATGGAAAACAATATTAAAGATCATAATAGGGCTGCATCGTTTTATTGTATCAATTTCAGTGAACTATTTTAATTAATACCAACTCATTTAGCAATAAAGCCAGGCACTCCCTTGTAGTTCTACAATTCTATGATATTATAACAGAAAGAAAAGAAGACTGAGGACAAAAACAAAATTACAAGAGTCAAAAATGGAGTAGGCAGGATATCCTGAATGTCTTGGATTTTTTTTTTTTTTTAGTTAGGTTACTAAATATTTTATCCGTGAAAATAAAAAGAAAGCTTTGAAACAGATATTATATAAAAAGCATTACATTAAGTAATTATCTGAATACTATAAAAGCTGTAAGTAAGAAGGCATATAAAATTGAAGCTAAAAACTCTGGCAATATGTAACAAAGTGCTATTCTCAAAAGAGACTTAATAGAGGAAAATGTTCTTTTCCTACAATGAATAATCATGAATAGTTGAACAAACATTTTGGGTTTTTGTAATAGTTTCAACTGAATTACAGGTAGCTTGCCAATTACTAATTAATGCCCTTTGATCAAAGATCTTGAAATTTAAAGTAGTAAACTATGTATATGACCAAATAGGGCACAGAGAAAAATGTCATAATTTCTATGCTATTCTCTATTTGAAAAAGAAATTCAAGCAGTTAAAAGTTTGATTCCCATGGAAAATTCTGCATGTATATATCCAAACAGGTCATTTTTCTGATCTCACCCACCTTCCTCCACCATCCATGAAAATAAACCAATGAGAAACTGTTTTCTCTTTATTATTCCAATTATGTGGCTATTATTATTTATCCTTTCCAGAATACTCAGGATCATTTAACTCAATAATATACTGTTTCTTTATAAATGTTAAAATTTCAGTTTTGAGAAATTAAAGACTCGTTTGTTTACTTATGGAATCTGTAACAGGAATTAAAAACAAGACCAAAAACCCATGCCTTGCACACAGGGAAATCACTGATTAAGTCCAGTGCCTGACTACTTACAAAATGAGTCCTCCATTTGCCATAAATTCCCTGGTGGGAAAAATGTGTAACCGGCTTCAAATACGTGGAGAACCCCATGAAATACATATATTAAAATAAACAAACATACTAGAAAGGTGATGATTCTTCAAATAAATATGACAAACCTATTAAAATGCAACACATGTTTTTCTGCTAAAAGGAAATCTGAGAAGATGAAATAGATGCTTCATATAAAATATTTACATATACAATGCACAAAACCCACTACGGTTAGTAACCTTTATGGCTTTCAAGAACTAGATATTTACATATCATTCTTTCTGCATGTGCGTGTGCGTATGTGTGTTTTGTATATATTTTTAACAGTTGACAGCTGTTTTAGAGCATACAGAGATGCCAAGCTGAATGAGGGTCTTGATTACTTCAAGATTAGCTATCTAAAGTTTCTATTCATTTTAAGTGTTGTTAGTTGGAAGAGTCATTAGTCACTTCCTTGTCTCATAGAACATCAGCATACATTTACATTGTTAATGAACATTTGGGGTAAATGAATTAATGGCACTTTTAAACATCAATTCAGTCCTAATAACTTTGTATGTCATAGAAATGTTAGGCTAGGATATAAACGAAAAGCCTTTTCAGTAAAGGTAACTACTCATTCCTGCAAACAATAAAGGATAAAATTAATTTAAAATGTTTTTTAACCAGTTAAAAAAAAAATAGAACCTCAGTGTTTAATGAAGTAGGCCAGGAAAAATATGCGCGCGCACGCACACACACACACACACACACACACACACACACACACACACACACGCTGTTCTAAAATAAGCACATAAATCAGAAAATTTTGGTGAAATTATTTTATATACTTATCACAAAAATATTTTTTCTTTTAAAATACTGACTTGTGAAATAATTTGAAGTGGTTGTGAAATAATTTGACTTAATTATTAGTGTTTCTTATAGGTATTATGTTTAAAAAACAAACATCACTAGGAGATGTAGTATTCTTACCACTGAAATGTTTAAGATGCTGAAATGAAAATGAGACAATAACAATTTTTTCATATGATCAAAACCTTGAACAACAGTCTTTTTGTGACCTTTTCATAAATGCACATATGAAAATAAAAAGTAAAATCACAAAAATAAGTTGTAAGGCAAATTATATCATTTTCATCGAAAATAACAATGGAATTTGTATGACACAGAAGGCAGTAAAAATGCACAAAAAACATAAATGCACTCCATAAAGTCAAGGCTTAATCACTAAAGAAATAACCACTTTAAAACATCAATCATTGGTTTTAAATTCCCAAAACACAAGTTAATAGCAGACCTTTATGCCAATACAGAAAAAAAAAAAATTGTATCTGAAGTATACAAAACACATGTGAATCACTTTGACCAGTTATGATTTTTTAAAATCAATCTCATAATCCTGATGTATGTACGTCATGACTGAAAAATTTTAAGTAGTTACTTGAGTCAATGAATCAACCAAAAACAAGGATAAGGCTTTAGGAATCTGCATAAACTGCTTCCTTTTAAGATACTATGTTATTACTAATATTGAGAAAACACCACTGAATTCTGAAACATACATATTTGATAAATTTTTATAGGGTAGACCCTGAATACAGTTTACTTTTAACAGTCTCTTTTTAACAATTTCAATGCATAGATCTTTAAAAGTAGGACACAAATTTTAATTAGTGGTGAAAAAAAAGAATCAGACAAATCTTTATCCTGGAATAAGGTCAACTTGCTTTAAAAGACAAAAAAAATCCCTGCAAAATCAACACCAAAAGCTAGACTTCTTTAAAAGATGTTCGACAAAGGCAATTTTGATTTCAACATCTTTATGCTGAAGTAATTATTTAAGATAATGATTTTTTTTTTTTTTTTTAAAGAATGACGGTGCATTAAACATTTGGCTAATGCTTCTGTCTATAATTGAAAGTTGATGTTTTGTGGTGTTCATTACTGTCAGAGTGCTCTCCACCTATCCAGGTAAGTGTGCTTCATGTTGCCCTGCTCAGCTTCATCTAAAGAATTACACACATAAGGTAGGCAGAACTAACTGGAGGCTCTCTGCTACATTTCCCAGTAACCATAGAATGTATCTGCATACAAAACTCACCTCCAGACTTGTTTGAGTAACTTGACAAGGGGTCAAAGCCCACTTCCTGTTCTTCTGGCTGCAGAGGATGTCTAGTTTCAGATAAGGAATGATACATTGTGAGAACCGAACAATGTCACTGAAAGTGACTACCTGGGAGATTAAAAAAAAAAAAAAAAAGGAAAATTATACTTTTTCTTTTTGCTATGACTGGGAATAAATACAACATTGAAATGATTAAATGAGCATTACAGACATTAACAAGTTTTCCACAGGCTTCAGGGACTGTTACAACACATTGGCAGAAATAGGCAAAGAAGTGAAAACTGGCACAAAATTTCCATTTCAATAATTTCTCCCCAAATCTGAACTTCCTTGGTAACCATTACCTCAATGTTCAATCACACTTATTTTCAATAAACTTCTGCACAAAAAGTCAAACTGTAAGTTAAATTACCATACCATTTATAACATCCTTTTGTTTCACTGCCGAAATAATACACATTTACAATAGAAACTTTCAAAATACGGAAAATTTAGCAAAATAAGATCATTCATAATTGTATTAACTAAAAACACCCCTGTTAACATTTCAGTTTATTACACATATCCTTTCTGACTTTGTTCTGGGCATTTAAAGCAAATTTATTTTAATGTGATCTACCATGTTAAATATACTGATTATATAAATTATTGTGGGTATTTTCTACCCCATAAAAAAAGACCATATTATAACTTCAAATGGATCCCTAGTATTCCATTAAATAGCTATAACAGTTTATATAACCAGTTCCTTATTAGTAAACAGAATGCTTTCAGTTGTTCAACACTATAAACAGTTTCACAATGAATATCTTTAGTAATATCTCTGTGTCACATCTATGATTATTGCCTTAAGATAAATTCTTAAAAGTGTCTTTGCTGGACCAAAACATGTATATAAAAAAATAATATTCTATGATATATTTTAGCAAATTATGCTCCAGAAAGATTTGCATACAGAACAATTCATTCCCCTGGACCCTCATTAACAGAGGGAATGGGTAATTCATTTTACGGAGGAGTGTGATAGTCAATTTTTATATTGCATTTGCTTGATAACTAGTGAGATTACTGAAGATTCATATGTTTTCTCTGACATTTACTTATTATCTTTTGTGGATGGAGTTTATTATTATCATCGTCTTCATAATTTATAAGCATGCTTTAACTATGAAGAATATTAAACCTTCGTCATGTGATATAGATATTTTTCTGAGTGTGTCTGTCTTCAAATAACATGGTGTTTCTGTGACATAAGTAACTTTTTCATTGCTATGCACCCAAATATATCTATATCTACTTTATGACTTTTACCCCTGGTATTACTATGTTTAAAAAGGCAAAGTTATATAAATAACCACATTTTAAAAATTGTTTTGAAGGTTTTCCTCCTTGATTCTGATTTCTATAGACAATGCCAATTTAAACAAAGATATTTTTAATTATTTTTACATGTTTAAGCTACACTACTTGTAAATTTTCTGTCTATGAGCTACAGATTACCTTCTCAAGTCATAATCTTCCAAAAATATAAACTGGGCTCTAATTTTCATCCAAAATAATGTTAACACATGAAATTTTAAGTTTCAAGAGAGGGGAGACATGATAGGAAGACTAAATGAAAACTGACGGAAAAGCAAGACCAACAAAAATGAGTACATAATTTTACAGGATAGGGCGACAATTATGGAGGAAAGTTTCCAGAAAAGCCCATGAATATACAAATCCTTTTCTTCCCAACATAAAATGCTCCTCTATCCTGCTTAGTTTCTCCCTAAAGCTCTCACTCTGTAAAATACTTAGTACATTTTCTGAGTTTTACCAGAACCCTCCAACTCTCACCCACCCACATTCATAATCAGATGGTAAAAAATCCTCTCCGCCTTAGATTGTGGCTAAAACAAGAGCAAAGGGGTAGGCAAAACCAACACTAGACAAGGCGGAAAACTTTTGTTGTCAACATACAGTAAGAATTTCTAAAGCCAAAAATCAAATCCTAAATCCATAAATCTAGACAACTGTCAATATTTGCTGCTTATGTATGCAAACCAATCAACATATATTTAGCACTTACAATACAGAAGGAATTCTGAGGAATATAATGCAGTAGAGGACAGGAAAAAGTAAATGATCAGTTACATATACTATAAAACAGAATCTGATGAATTTTGCTGACCAAATGAATAATCAGATTAAAGTCCTCTACTATGGAGAAGAGCCACCAAACTCAAATGCCTGATGGCATCAGGCAAAAAACATTATTAATCAAAGTTAACATCTATTGACAATGACTATTAAGTCACAGACCACTCTAAATGCTTCATGTATACTCATCATTTCATCTTCCCAACTATCCTACTGACGTACATTCATCACCATTTTACCAAAGAGAAAACAGAGGTACAGAGAGATTAACTAATTTGTCTGCAGTTACACAAGTAGTAAGTGTTGAAGCCAGAATTTGAACCTATCTTGTCTAGCTCCAGAGCTCACATTCTTTACTCCTGCACTATATTTGGCTCTTGGACAATGAGACAAATAGACAAAATACAAAACAAACTGTACAAGAGGATGGGATCTGTGAACAACTGAAACACCTTTACTCTGCTTCAACTTTTTCAAGAAAGCTAGAAATCTAGAATTTTATTTGAAATCTCTTTAAACTGTTGGCAAGTAATTCAAACTAGAAAACAAAACAAAAACAAAAAACAAAAAACAAAACAAAACAAAAACCTGTATAGAATAAACATTTCAAAAGCATATTTGACCCATGGATAACTATTTTAATGTTAAGATTCATATTTTGTTCCATACATTTTGTTCTACTTTTGAAATTATTAAGGAAAATGTTTGAAAATGTATATTCCAAGTTAACCGCCAGATTTCTATAAAATCTCTTTAATATCCTAGACATGTTTTCATATCATTACCTTAATCTCTCAGTTTTATAATACATTTCCACTACTAAAGACTTCACAAACTTAAAATATACAAATAAGGGGATTTCATGTACTTCAAACTATGAGAAATAAACAACTAGCAAACTGATATCAAAGCACATTTTTTAAAGGAACATTAAAAAAACACCTTTCTGTAGCTAAAAGGAAATACTCTAGGGGCACCTGGATGGCTCAGTCAGTTAAGTGTCCCACTCTTGATTTCGGCTCAGGTCACAATCTCATGGTCAGGTTCTGCACTGACAGCAAGGAGCATGCGCGCGCGCGCTCGCGCTCTCTCTCTCTCTCTCTCTCTCTCTCTTTCTCACCTTCCCCTCCCCTCAGCCCTACCCACACACATGCACTCACTCTATCAAAATAAATAATAAACTTTAAGAAAAAATACTCTAGGGGCAACTGGATGGCTCAGCTGGTTAAGGGTCTGACTCCCAATTTCAGCTCAGGTCATGACCTCATCATTCATGAGTTCAAGCCCTGCACTGGGCTCCATGCTGACAATGTGGAGCCTGCTTGGGATTTTCTCTCTCCCCCTCTCTCTCTGCCCCTCTCTCATTCATACTTTCTCTCTCTCAAAATAAATAAATAAACCTAAAATTTTTAAAAAAAAAAAATACAACATGATGACATTCATACATTCATTCAAGATTTTAGAAGATACCTAAGGTCTTTTGGCTCCTTAAAGAAAGTTAGGTTCAAGAAGTCATCCACTGATTTTTACCTTTATTAATAATTCTTTAGAAATTGACAACTTGGTTATAACCAAGTTATGGTTATATGGTTGTAACAAAAATAAAAAATTTACCAAATACACCAGTCTACAACTAGTCTATATAATCAAGGATCCACCATATTCTAATTTATTATGCCTGTAAAGATTGAAACTGAATCACTGAAATTCTTTTTATTCAAAGAAAGCAAACTGATCGAAAAGTAATGAGTTATTTTCAAGAACTCTGTTGAAGAGGGGCACCTGGGTGGCTCAGGCGGTTGAGCATCCAACTTCGGCTCAGGTCATGATCACACAGTTCGTGAGTTCGAGCCCCATGTCGGACTCTGTGCTGACAGCTCAGAGCCTGGACCTTGCTTTGGAGTCTGTGTCTCCCTCTCTCTCTGCTCCTTCCCAACTCACACTCTGTCTGCCTCTCTCAAACAAGTAAACATTAAAAGAAAAACAAAAATTCTGTTGAAGAAAAAGTTACATGATGTTCTTTTCTTTCAGTTATGGATTTAAATAATAATCTGGTTGAAAATTAACTTCTTAAACAGGTGCTGCTTTGTTTTTCATTGTTCTGTTTTAAATACAGGGGCTATTTTAGTTTTCTAGAATAAACAATACTTAAGTGCAATGGTTACTGCTATTATGATAATGTTATAAAATCACAATGTAGTGTTGCTTTTAAATGTGAAGTAATTTTCTCAAAAATTTTCCAATTTGTGTTTTGTGACTATACCAACTGCAAAAATATTTGACTACCACAAAAGAGAGTATCAAAGGTTTTTAAGCAAATGTGTCTATATTTATTTTAATCACTATATTGAATAGTATTTTTACTTCTAAATATCAGACCATAGGAAAATATTTGAAAAAAATTCAAAGAATTAAGGGAATTTTTTTATCTGAAAATTTTAAGATAATCACTATTAAAAGTCAAATTGGCATAAACATTTTGAAATGTACAATTCACCATTACATCTTATATTTGTGTTACAAACTTAGACTTCTATACTTGATATGCCTTAATCTTCTCTACATAACAGGTAGACAGAGAGGAAGTATATAATGACCACAAATATGTACCTTAGTAAATGACCACTAAAACCCATAATTGATGGATTTCAGTTTTCTTAAGTAATGCCAATCTGTCTCTAGAATTTTCCTGGAAAAAAAAACCCTAAGAATTTTTAAATGAAGGCAATCTTATTTTTTTTAATTCAGAAAGCACAGCAATATAACCTTCCAAGACTTGAGAAAGGAGATATCCCTTCTTTGCTACATTACTATAAATAACAGTTAAATTTTCTCCTTCACATAAACTTAAAATTCACAAAACTCAAAATTGGTTTTATTGCCATCCTGTGGTCACAGGAATTGACACATTAGGCGGAAACTGCTGTCAGCACAGAGTCCAATGTGGGGCTCGAACCCACAAAACCATGACATCATGACCTGAGCCAAAACCAAGAGTTGAATGTTTAACCGACTGAACCACCCAGGTGCCCTTCCAAGACTAATCTTAAAGACAGTTATATTGGCTTTATGATCTGGTTCTTGCGGTATTAAATCTTAGGATAAAAGTGATCTGACTGAAAGAAGGGAAGTCTTGTGAAAATAGTTAATATTTAATAAAGGGTAAGAATTCAGCACTAAAGCTTAGAGGACAGTTTTAAAGTACAGTAATAAAATTTCAAAACAAGATTATTTTCCATGTAAGTGAAGCAATACAAGCATCAGGTGAAAACTTCAAACTCTTAGCATGGTACAGACAAAACAAAAGGTTAGTTGAATAAATTTTTTTCCGTTAAAATGGTATTACATGAACAAAGCCTCTAGAAAAATAATTTATTCCCTCTGAGTCTGAAGTTCTATGCATTTCAGTGTATATTCATTCTTTCAAAGCTTCTAATACACAGGCAGAGAATTAGCATTCTGAATTGTGTCTTCTAAAGACATCCATATTCAGAAAAGCTCATATAAGCATACTTCATTCATTTAAATTCTTGACTGATGGTAAACTTAAAGTCAAACACTGAAATGACAGAGTAATATTACTTTACATAAAGATATCTCCTATAAGAAAAGCATATCAAAGAGCTTAAATGAACTATTTCCAGAACACAATTATAAAAGAGGGAGAGGATATAGCATGAATAAGTATCGGTCACAGATAGCATGCATTTACCATGATGGGTGTATAAACTAAAACATGACATCATGGCTATAAAAGCGACAAACTTTGATAGAAGCTATATTTTCATAATTAAGAGAGAGAGCATTTAAACATTATCTATAGAATCTTCTATTAAAAAAAACCCTTTTAATCAAGGTAAACGGATTTAAAATCAAGGCAGCTAGAGGTAAATTTGATGGTTGGGAATAATGATGTTCTAAAGTCTTTATCATAAGGGAGAGAAGGAGGTGGGAAAGGAGTAAGGAAGAATGAAGGAAAAAGAGAAGAGAGAAGGAAAAGAAAGAGAAAGAATAAAGTTCCATTTTAAAATTCTGTCCATCTTTAATGCAAGAAGGTTACATTGGACTTTAAGTTAATTAAGTATTAAAATCAATCATCTGAAAAGTCTTAATATTTAATATTGGTTAGATTGTATATCAAAGTAGTTTTATTATTTATTTACTCCAAACCTTTCCAGAATACTTCATCTGACAACAGGGGGTCTGTTTCTCACAAGATAAATGCATTTACAATGCCAAATAAATTATATATAAAAGCATTTGTCTTAATACATGTCATTCAATATTAAATATCACTCATTGGTAAAATCCTGAAAACCTAACTCACTTTTAGCAACTACACATCTGAACTATTCAAGTGTTGCCAATTAAATAGGCAGAGAAATACAATAAGGGTCTACATACTAAGAACAATGATCAAAAGAAAATTAAAATTATAAGACTTAATTCTTACATTTTCCAGGTTACCAGAACAAGATGTTTAAAGTAAACAATCCACTATAAAAATACTAGATTTATAAATAATATGTATAATCAGAAATAAGTACAATATATGAAAGCTTCGCAACTGGGCTTAAATAATTGATATTACAAAATAAGAATATATTTGGCCTTTTAGGGTTCCCTGGTGGCTTAGTTAGTTAAGCATCCAACTCTAGATTTTGGCTCAGGTCGTGAACTCACAGTTTGTGAGTCTGAGCCCTATATCAGGCTCTGTACTGGCAGTGTGGAACCTGCTTGGGATTCTCTCTCTCTGCCCCTCACCTGTGCTCGCTCTCTCTCTCTCTCCAAGTAAATAAACTTTAAAAATATATATATTTGGCCTTTCAATATTCAAATGCTATAAAGCAATAGCAAGTGGCAGTTGTGACTATATAAACCAAGAGAAAACCTAGCATTATAAAAAGTTAAAGTGGCCTAACAAAAAGCTCTTCAGGGTATATCCTCATTTGGTTTCAGAGTTCTCCAGAACGATGCTCAAGATGCAAAGACTGGGAAAGCAAATCAGCCTAGTGACCAAACCTTTTGTTATTTTACAGCCATACAAAAATACTTCCAATTGTTACTGTCCTCATTTTATATCAAGAACACCTCTAGCCTTTAAAAAACTATTTACTCAGGCTTTCATAAAATCAAGGTAACTCTAACAAACAATTAGGAGTTCAAGAAGAATGAGCAATATTTGAATAGAGAAAACCTTTTTGAAATGTCAGCCTTGAACATCAAAATTATACAGAATGATGAGGAACCAGGCTTATATTGCATATAAATATGAGAGCATATTAGGCTGCATTTAATTACCAGTTCAAACAACAACCTGATCTAACCTTTGACAAGTAAAATAAATGTTCTGAATAATTTAACTAAAGTAAACATTTGCTGTTAATGCTAGCTAATTATAGTAAGATCTGGAAAGAGAAGAGGAAAAGAGATGACGAAGAGAAAGGGAGATGAAGTTTTTTTTTTACCAGTGAGATCTGCAACTCTTCATTGAAACATTATTTTCAATGAATTTAACTCACATAAAAGGGTAAACCCAGTAGAATACAGTTGCTTTATAAATACTCATATAAAGAAATATTTTAGTTGATTACAGATTTCATTCTTTCAGTCAGTGAAAATCACCAGACTACCATGGAGATTGGAAAACTAGGTCCAGATGAATAAGGGTACCTCCACCCAACCCCCTTCACCCAAGGAGCTCAAAGTTTAGTGAGGAAAGAGCCCAGGAAATAAGTTGCCAGATTTAGCATTAAGTAATTGAAATTATTAATTAATTGAAATAAAATAAAATAAAAATATGGATGCCTAGTTAAATTTCAATTTCAGAAAAACAACAAAAGATCTGGAAATACTTATACTAAAAAGTATTCATAATTTGTCTGAAATTTAAATTTAATTGTGCATCCTGTACTTTAGCTAACAATCCTATCAATAGATAAATGAAAATGAACATCTATTGGAAAATATGTGCAATGTTCATTATAGGAATCCCAGGATTAGATGAGATCAAAACTCTGAGAGTAAGATTCCCAAAAAACTCACCCAAAAGCAGTAAAGTGTTGTTTTCCCAGAGCTGCTATCTGATTACTAATGGGAAAGACCAAGATATACTACTCAAATGCACTGACCTGGCCCCACAGAAACTTGTTTTTCAAGTTCCCTAAGTAACTGCAAAGAAATATAATAATAAACAAATGAAAAAACCAACTACTTAATGGAAATCATCAGCTACCAAATGCAGAAAAATGAAACAACCCAACAAAAATCCAGGAGCCACTGAGGACCCTGCCGAATGGAGACAGAGTATATGACTATTCTTATAGTGAAATTATCTTTACCCCTAAGGAACATAGGTGTATTTAGGAAAAAAAAATACAAAGAAAATTGAACTTTGTTAATTTGCTGAGACCAGTCTTAATTCAAATATATGATATTTTCATTCTTTATTATAAATAAAATGTTAATAAATATGCATGATATTGCATAAGAATCTAAGGTATGGTAAGCTCTGAGTGTGACCTTAAATTTTAAAAAAGTTATTCAAAAATGCATAATGTGAAGACATGTTATTCTCCATACAAAAACTGCTAATTTAACTGATTGGTGACTCCAAAATTGATTAGCTTATTTGCTCATGGAGTAGGAGCTTCTATATATTTGAGCATAAACTTCAGTATGAACGTAAAAATGTTTCAATTTATAATAGAAGATCATCAGTAATAATAGAGACAAGAAAACTCCAAGTTTCCAACTTGAGGCCATATAAATACATACAGGTTTTCTGTAATTGATAGCAGAAAATGATAACCACTTAAAATAGTAAAACTTACTGTAAAATAATGAATTTGAGCCTAACTGGAAAGTGATAGGACTTAAGAGTCTCTGAATTTTTGCTTCTCCATTCAATTGTAATGGTTCCATCTTTACCGAAAAAAGATTTCACTTATGTACATATATGTAACTTCTGTATGTTTTCTAACACCGAACATTATGGGCCCTCAAAATGAGAACAAAACTGTTTACATTTCATTTTTACAAGCAGGTAAGTTTAAAGCACTGATAAGATGAAAGATGGATAAAGAAGAAAGGATTAATTATAAAAAACAGAATATGATATAAAAAACAGCATTTACATGATATCTTGATGTCTTTACAAAACATAAGTTCTATGGCTACTACGAAAGAATTTTTCAAGACACCAATGCATACTAAAAAACCAAAATAATTCCATGAACACTATATAAAACAAATAAAGGCCTTGAAACGGTTGATGAAAGAATGCAATTAACAAAATGGAATAAATACACAAATACACAGGGACAACAAAGAGGCTACACAAACCCTACCTCAACGGTCAGAGAATTTTACTAGCAAATATATATACGCCTTCTTATTGTGTATATACTGTAGCAGAGTTCAGTAGTATACTTCCTCTGAAATTTCAAAGAATATCATATAAATGGTTAAAAGGTAAGTACATTAAATTAGACTTACCTAATTCTTACCATACTGATTTATTTTTTTTCCAGCCATGTTTTCAGATTTAATATACTCTTTTTAAGCCTTACCATACTGATTTAAATGAAACCCCTGCATAATTTCTAAAATTTTGATAATGTTTGCCCAAAATTTTTAGCAAACATTTAAAGGGAGCAAAAAATTTAAAGGGAGATTACAAACTTCATGCCAAGCTTTACCATTTGCAAAACAATGACACAGCCATTCAGAATTACAATGTGCTATTTACATATTGATTTAGAGAACTGAAGCTTTGAACTGTTTAGGGCCTAGAAGTTTTATCTTAATTTCTAAAAAGACTAAACAGGATCAAGCAGTTTAAGTGACATTATCATATTGTAATTTTTCCTACAAAAACTTTTGAAACCGGGTAATAATTTCCCCCACAAGTCCAAATATATTCACTTTCACTTAAGTACATTTTCACAAAGTCTTCCTTAGCAAAAAAATGTTTTTGTAACTTTAAAAACCATAAATACATAATATTTTAAATTCCTGGGATTTTAAATCCTAGAAAATCAAGCAAAAGATTAAGATGGCCAGTTTTTTTTTTTTTAATATAGTAAGACGACTTTGTCCAAATACTATGAAGCTCTAAGTTTTTACTAAATATTTAAGAAAGGTCACTATTTAAATGCAATGAATGAATATAAGAGGTCAAAGCAGTAAACTTACATAATTTAATTACACAAATGCACTGGTATCACCTTTTTTCTTACTCATATTTGAGAAACTAATACTTTGCCTTCTAATATGATATGGATTATTTCATATGGCATGCACATCCTCTTGGAACATCAAGATTATTCTTTACAAAATTTGGAGTGTTAGCACCAAAAAAAATGTATGAAATTAAACTATATTTTTTAGTTACTACTAGAATTTAACAGTGGATTATAGTGACTGAAATTGATGTATTTCTTTAAACCATCTCATTTCAAAATTATCTTATTAGGTACCCTATGGAAGTCAGTGCAAAACAGCAATCGTGAGCCCACAGGCAGGGCACATACATATATCTATAGCTAAATAAGCAACCAAATATAAAAATGGATCATGAAACAATTTTAATGAGAATAATATTAACACAAAACTAAATTTTGATATCCTACCTTAACATTTAATGCAATCTTATTTTGATGAAAAACCTAGTAATTTTAATCTAGAAGTGAAATTGCCGGATCAAAATTGTTGCCCATCTTTAATTCTAACAAAATATTGCCAAACTTCTACCCAAAGTGGTGCTATACCAGTTTACATGTTCGTATGGACAGTTCCTGTTTCTCTACATCCCTACCAGCTCTGAATATCATGAGCCTTTCTCCATTCTGAATGGTATGAAGTGGTATCTCACTGTGGTTTAAATTAGCATCTCCCTATTTCTTGACCGAAACTCTCTTCATCTGTCATATAGTCAGAGTTCTCCAGAGAAATAGAGGATTTCAGAAAGCAAAGGAGGAGACAGACAGAGTTTTATTATAAGGAAATGTTGCTCATAATTACAGAACTGGCAAGTTCAACCTGCAATGCAGGCAAGAAGGCAGGCTGGAGATCCAGGAATAGCCAGTGTTCTATTTCAAAGGCTGCTGGACAGGAGAAGCTGATGATATAGTTTGAAGGCCATCAGGCAAAAAGAGGTGATGCAGATGAAGTCCAAGTCAGAACTGCTGTAGAATTCCTTTTGCTGGGGGAAAGGTCAGCCTTTTGTTCTATTCAGGCCTTCAACCGATAAGATGAGGCCCACCCACATTATGAGGGCCAATCTGCTTTCCGTTCATTTAAATATTAATTTCATCCAAAACACCCTCACAAAAACACCTACAATAATGCCTGACCAAAATCTGGGAAGCCCCTGTGGCCCACTCAAGTTGATGCATAAAATTAAACATTCACATCTGTTTACTGGCCATTTGGGTCTCCTTTTCTAAGAGCTGCCTGTTCACATTCTTTGCCCAATTTTCAGCTGTGCTGTCTTTTGTGCTTAATAATTTATAGGATTAAAAAAAATAAAGCATGGATACACAGCAATTTTAGTCCAGTATTAAAAAATCAGAAGTACATTATTAAATTATATTAAATATAATATTTAATTTAGTATATTATCATTTATATACACTTTAAATGGTCCTCATTTGGTGAATTATATTGTAGGATGCACTCTGAAAAGAATGATTTAAAGAAAACCAGATTTTCCTTTTCTAAATATGGTACAATGAACAACAGATTATGTTCCTGAACAAAAAAGAACTTTAAAAATGATTATAGTAATCTGTTCGATGTTTTTCTCTATGCTGAGAGGCATGCACTACTCATGATTACTAATATTTTACTGAATGCTTAGTAAATGCCAGACATTGTGCTTTATGTTATTATCCCATTCAATACCTTTAGGAATCTTAATCATAAAGGCATTATTATCATCTCTATTTTATGTATATGGATATTGGGGCTGGCAGATTAAAGATCTCAGCCCAACGGCACACACCAAGTGGTTGGGACGTGAATTTCAGACTTCTTCAGAAATTCATTTTAAGACATCCTTACTGGCTTTCCACTATGTTTAATGGCACTAGGAAAGGAACACCAGGGAATAAAGAATGAGGACAGGCAACATCCTTGCTGTCTTGGCATTTAGAATCTGACAGGAGGCAGAATGTAGAAAATGTGCATACCATGTAATATAGGACAGAATCTCATAGCAAAGGAGATGTATTAGAAAAGCTCTAACTCTAAGAAGTCAAGAGGTAATTATGATTCCATGATGCTGCCGACATAAGTACACCTACAGGTTCTCAATACCTTTCATGATCTACCCATATCTAACTTTCTAATCTTCTCCTTCATATATTTTCATTCTCTAAAGACATCCAATGTTCTCCCACCTCTCTCTCTTTTTATTTGGGCAACTAGCCCTGGTCAAGAAAACCTATTCCATCCCATTCCTCTCTCTGAAATATTTCTTAAAAACAAACAAACAAACAAACAAACAAACAAACACTTTTCTATTCTCATGACCTGGCAAATAGTAAATATTACTGAATAAATATCCATCGGACCACATTCCACTGATTACTTCCCAAAGTTCATCTCAAATGCTCCCTTCTCTCTGAAATTTCCTAATTCTTTTCCATTCTGCCGTAAACAGTTAAATGAATAAATTTGGAAACTTGATCATGTAAAAGCCAGTATCATATTTCTACTTCCAATGAGGAAAATGTAAGCAAAACAGGTTCTCATCCAAAAGAATAAAAAAGGAAGAACAGCCCAAAGAAGGAACCCCCTCCCAAATCATTCTTCTTTCCATGACCGTGTTTCACTATTCCCACAGAAGGGAACTTCTACAATCTACTTTTGTTGACATAAAACTAGAGTCGCATTTTCTAGGCACAAATTGAGGAAATGACCTTATTAACTATCTGACTTTAGGTAAGTTGGTTAAACTCTTTGTGCCTCAGTTTCCTCAATGTAAAATGAGAAATATCCATTTCATAGGTTCTGTGAGAATTAAGCAAATTTGAAGAACTCAGAACATTACCAGACACACACATAGTAAGCACTCAATAAATGTTAGCTATTATTGTTACTACTATCACCACCACACTGCCACTGCTCTGATGGCTGTATTTACACAATTAGGTTATTAGAACAAGATGAAAGACAGAATATACTCACAGTTCAAAAATATGGATCCTTTGAGTATCCCATAGGATTTTTTTTCCCACTTATACATTACAATTAGATTTCACATAATAGTTTCTCATTTTGTTTATTGAGAAAGGAAAGAAGAAAGAAAGGAGAAATTGGAGAAAGGGGGCTGCTCAAGTGTAACACACATTCAACTTAGTAAATACTTGTTAAATCCTCCCATGTGCTGGCAGCTAGTCCAGAAGGTAATCATTTAGAAGTGAACAAGACAGTCTCTGTCCTCAGAGAATTTACATTCTAGAGGAAGACAAATAAACTAAGCATAAAAAATAATTTACATGTCAAGTAGTGACATATGCTATGAAGGAAATGTAAAGAGGATAAGGGGACAGAAAATGATGATGGGGCATGACTGAGAGTGTATTTGGGAGCTGGGAGCTTATTTGAGAAAGTGTAGTCATAGAAGGCCTTTCTGAGGTGTTAGCATTTGAATAAAGTGAGGGAACAAGCCACCCGATCACTTGGGGGCAGAGCTTGCTGGGAAGAGCAAAAGCAGATAAAATGGGAAACGGCTAGGAGTTTTGGAGGAACAAAGAAGGTTGGGGTGTAAATGAAGACAGATGGTGGGGGGGGGGGCATGGAGGGAGAGACAGGAGAGAGGCCAGGTCACCGATGTCCTTTTAGGCCATGAAAGGACTCTGGTTTATACTCTGACTGGGATGCAAAGGGACTGGGGGCTTTTGCATGGGCATACGAGATGATATGATAGAAACTACACTACAGGTCTCAAATGAGGAGAAGCAGTGAGCTCCTAGGCCATCCTCTCAGGACCTTCTTCAGAAAAGAGCCTTGCCTCAGAAAAGTTAGGAATAAAGCTAAAGATCAGTCTTAGGAGTAACACCAAGACGGTGGCACATTAGAAGGAGGAAGGTAAGGTCTAGTAAAGGACAAAAAAACAAGTCACACTAAAGGGCTTCTAGCCAGACGACAATCCTTAAGATGCTTGCAGTATTTTTGGAGAAGTGAAACACCTACAATCAATCCATCGATACATAAAATTAGGAAGCCATAAGAAATAAAATACAATACTAAATGTAATTTGATCTTATTTTGTATGGATTCAAGACCTTTAGTTGTTTCTGAGTAAATGACAACTACAGACTACTGAAGTCAGGACTCCTAGCCCAGTGTCTATATATCAAGTCCTAGTAAGAGAAAAATGGAAGGGAGGATGAACACATGAATGAGCTGGGGAAAGAAAACCTTGGCACCAACTCATACAACCTCTGCTTTATGAGGCACAAAGGCAAAACAAAATCTAAGTCTCTCCTTTCACTGATTAACATACTACCCTTCCTAAAAACTATTTCAGTTAGAAACTGCTAGTGGTAAGACCACACCAGATGAATTTAGTAACTGGATCAGTATAGAATAGATTCTGTGAACGGTCTGATACATCACAGGCCTTTAGCACTTACTAGCCCTCCGGCTATGGATGTGAATTACAAAGGACTAAGTTTAGTCAGCTCTCTCGATCCTTCCGGATTTCTGTTTTATGTACTAAGATCTGCTCACATTATTGTACTTTTGTTTCTGGAACAATTTATAAAGCAGACAAATCTGAAAATCTAGGAACTCAGTGTCTATCTATAGATATAAATATAACACACACTCCTCCATTTTACCTCATAGTGAAATAAAATGATACTTTAAAAATGAGGTGGTATTACCTTGCCCCTAAGTAACCAAGATCAAGATTGTAGTTCCTGAAAATTGTGGTGAGGTTTTCTACAGCAAGGGCAAAGAGAAGCAGACGGGAGAGCTAGTGTACATACTTTCCTCCATAGAGAAACAGATCAAGGGGTGCCTGGGTGGCTCAGTCAGTTCTAAGCATCCGACCCTTGATTTCGGCTCAGGCCATGATTTCGTGATTCGTGAGTTCAAGCCCCCCATCAGGCTCTGCACTGACAGTGAGGAGCCTGCTTGAGATTCATTCTCTCTCTCTCTCTCTCTCTCTCTCTCTCTCTCTCTCTCTCTCCCCTTTTCTCTCTGTCCCTCCCCCACTCACATATGCACATGCTCTCTCTCTCTCTCAAAATAAACAAACTTAAAAAAAATAGATAAAATGAGGACCCCCTATTTCTAGAACTGTTACAGATGTACAGAATTAAATAGCTTACATTTAGATTTTCCATCTTTCAAGATACAAAAGCATTATTTCTAACACATTAGGGGAAGAAATTTAATCACAGATTCAAAACTCTTAAACTACTCCTAAAATGTCCATATTCTCTTTCTTAGTGGAAAACCGGTCTGAAACATAAAAAAGATGCCTCTTGGGATGTCAGGCCTGTCTCCTATCTAAATCTTATGAAATGTATATGGATAGAGGTCAATGAATAAGGCAAATTTAAACTAGAACAGAAAATCTGATTCAGATTCAAATTAACATCTTCTTTTCCCTATTCCTTCTGGCAGTACTTACAAAATCTGTAACAACAAACTATCACTTCATTATCTTCCCACAAGATACTGGTTTCTCTAACACTTCACAATGCCTCTGAGATAGCATATCTGACATAACACCTCCACTTCTCTCCAGAATTTAACAAGATAAAGAAAAGGCAGTAAGAAAGGAGACAATGTTGGTGTTACAAATGCAAGAATCCAACCTGCAATGAACATTCAAATTAAATATATTTGATTTATATCAAAGGACCCAGGGTGGTGGTTTTCATGATTTTTCTTTAATCAAATAAAGCTGAGTAATCAGATGTAGTCTTTGAAGAAGGCTGTTTCTTTTTCTTTTCTTCTTTTTTTTTTTTTTAACCTAGATAGGTTTCCTCAAAGAGGAAGTAAAATGGTGAGTTTTTAATTCACCTAACTGCTCAATATCAAACTTGTTTGGTTACGTAACAATCTCAAGTTTAAACTTTCTTTTGTGATAGAATTAAAATGAAGATGTGATTGATCAGTTTTACCTGTTTTGTAATAATACCCAGAACGCATGCATAATGACCTACCTGCAAAAAACATGCAGGATTCTCAGCGTTGTAGCACAAATTAAATCTAGAGGTAAGCAAGTTCCCACACTTCTTTCCAACCAAGTCCCTTCTCTAAGCCCAACAGGTTTATCCCAGTGCCTCTCAGTGTCTGTGTGCTTCAGCATAAGTGTTCAGAGGGCAGGAATCAGGCCCAGCAATGCGCTCATGGCCCCTAGCGTAGCTCCATTTGCAGGTGACGCTTATCAAACCCTAGCTGAGAGGCATCTGACAATACAATTACTGAAAAATTCAATGCTCACCCAGCATGTGAAATCTTGTGCCTTGTACCTTATGATTTCAGCAGTGCCATGTGTGCTGTGATAGTTAAGGACCTGTCAATGTTTCCATTATAAACTCTGGTTTTCAGAGGTTTGTATCTTGGCCTATAAAAATAGATTCCGGTCTGTAACTTGGCATAGAAAGTACTGGTATCAGCCCAAGAGAACAATTTTTGTTCCAAAGATTAAAATAAAAATCTGTTTAGTAGTTTTAAGTTAAGAGAGTGTTAAAAGGGGGGGGGGGGGGGGCGGGGAGGGTGGGTGGAGTATAGAATGTTTTTAAAAACACACACAAAAAAACCAATGCTCTATGTCTCACTACTGCTTCATTTTAAATTTTGAAATGATTAACACAATATAAACCAATGATACTGCGTAAATGAAAAACCTAAAAAGAGTTTTAATTAAAAACATTATGGCGGTTACCAAAAAAAAAAATCATAAATTTTTAAACAACTACATATGTAGTATCTCAAATAATCCCCACATTTAAAGATTGTCCAAGTACTCACTGACATAAACCAAAACTATTTCAAAGATCTGTTTTTCCAGATATGTAAAAATTACTTTTTAATGAATCACTAAATGTAGACTTACTTCAGATTAGTGGAGACAATCTTCAATCCTATCTTCAATTTATGCATCAAGAAGTGTCTAAAATATATAACCTAATGGAAGAAACTCTGAAGCATTCTTTATACACTGTTTGTTAAAGACACTAGGTTAAGTTTTATGTTTTCTTTTCAGCTTAACGGAGATTTTTTCCCCTCAAAAATATAAGACTAGTACATAACGCTGCTGTACACCTTTAAATAAACACATTTTGAAATAGTAATTTTTATCTCTTAAGGGGGCACAAATCCTCCTTGGAGCATGATTTATAAATAGCTATCAAAAATATGAGTACATAGGGGCTCCTGGGTGGCTTAGTCTGTTAGGCGTCCGACTTCGGCTCAGGTCATGATCTCATGGTTCTTGAGTTTGAGCTCCACGTTGGGCTCTGTGCTGACAGCTCAGAGCCTGGAGCCTGCTTCAGATTCTCCCTCTTTTTCTCTGCCCCTCCCCAGCTCACACGCTCTTTCAAAAACTGAATAAACGTTAAAATTTTTTTTAAAAATGAGGATATACACACGCTTTGACCTTGTAATTACATTCTTAGGAAAATATACTATGACTATACCTACACATGTAAAATAATATAGATATAACTTTTATATATGCTGTGAGTTTTTAATGTGAATCTTCTAAAAAACATTCTGTACTCCACTCACAAGAATATTTCTCACAGAATTTTTTAAATAGCAAAATGGTGAAACAAACCTAAATGTCCATCAATTGGGGACTTATTAAATAAGTTACTGTACATGCATACAGTCGTAGCACTATATAGCTATTTTAAAAAAGAAGAAGAGAAAGACAAACTAAAAATGACTCATTGATAGAGAAAGTCTTCCAAGTAACAATGGTAAGTGAATACAACAAGGTCCTATGTTACCATCTGTACAGGAAGAAAAAAAAAGGAGAATATATACACGTGTGTGTGTGTGTGTGTGTGCGCGCGCACGTGCGCATATATAGAGAGAGGGGGAGGGAGGGAAAAAGAGCAGGAGAGAGAGTTTTATTTGCTTTTACATGCATAAAACATTTCTAGAAAGACACACAATAAGCCAACAATAGAAATTAATGGTTTCCCATAAAAATAATGTAGTAACTTTGGGTAGCATTCCTAATCAAAGACTCAGTATCAGATAATATAACCAAAATAATATTAGAAAGAAAAAATACATATAACTCTAAGCCTCTGTAATTACTGAAAACAATAGTTAGGTATTGTACAGTATACATATATTCACAATATATGAGTGGTTCTCAAATGCTGGTGTATACAGAATCATCTGAAGATCTTATTAAAACACAGATTTTTAGACTCCACCGTTAGAATTTCTGACCCATAGGTCTGGAATAGAGCCTAAAAGAATTTGCTTTACCTAACAGTCCCCAGGTAAGGCTGAGCTACTGATTGAGGGACCACATTTGGAGAACATGTGTTCTAGATAATGGACTACCTGTTCAGAATTTTACATAAAAACTCACCTACTACAACATTATAAATGTAATTTCATTATTATCAATAATATTTAGATAATGCTTGTTTTCCTACAATTTAAGAAGTCTGGGTGGTGGGGGTGGACAATGCTTTATTCTAAACAGGGTAAAATAAAATGGGAGAGAAGACTAGGAAATTAGTTCTATTGTACTTTTCCAACAGCCTCCTATCTCCTATTTCTGCCACTAGATGGAAACCAGTACAATGGTTAGCTGTCAAATTGCAGATATAAATTGAAAAACAATAAAACTGAGGTAAAAATTATGTTACACGGTAGTAATTACAAAGGGACATATATCTGTGGGTCCCTATACTGCCATTAACTGCAAAATGACCATATTTACTTTTTGATTAACTGTATATGTCATTAGCCATTGGCCTATCAACAATATCAACTCCAAAGAGAGTTATTAGTGGTTGAATTATGACCCTCCCCTCAAAATTCCTTTGTTTAAGTCCTAACCCCCAGTACCACAGAGTGTGACCTTAAGAGTGTGACCTTGCAGACAGAGCCTTAAGAAGAAAACCGAGTTAAATTTGGCATCATTAAGGTGGGCCCTAATGCAATATGACAGGTCTTCTTAAGTGTAAGGGGTAATATAAGTGGTAATTTAGACACCTACAGAGGGAAGAGGATGAGAAGACACAGGGAGAAGACAGCCTCTACAAGCCAAGGAGACAGGCCTGGAGCAGATCCTTCCTCCAAAGCCCTCAGAAAGAACCAATCCTGCCAGCACCTTCATCTCAGACTGCTAGTCTCCAAAACCGTAAGGCAATACATTTTTGTTGTTTCTGCCACTAAGTTTGTGGTACTTTGCTTCACAGTCCTACCAAACCAAAACAAGGGCTTTCTCTTTTATTTACTTTTTTTTCACTCTAGCAGATTGAATGACTACTATCAGCAATGTAATGTGTCAAGTGCTGAGATCACAAAAATGAATGATCAGCCTTTAAGGGCTTACAGTCTAACGGTTTATTACTTAAGGCATAAATACTCATTTAGTCATTAATAAGATTTCAGCCATTGTATCAGTGTTTTGATGCTTGATTCAATGGTTCCTCAATAAAAAGTAAGAGACACCAACACTGTGACTTGTGCCTCGTTTCCACTATCACCATTCCAATTACAGCACCCATTACTTGCCACCTAATCCTCAGCACAGACTTTTCTAACTGGCCTCTTCCCCCCTCTCCAACACCTTCCTGACAGCAGCCTTCATGTAAGTCTCCTCATTAAAATGTTTCAAAAAATATCTTAAAAGAACATTCGCTTTTTCCCAGTTGAAGCTATAGTCAGTCAGTACTTCCCAACAGATGTACATACCTTCAAACAAATTACCTAAAACCACAGATTTAGTTTGCACTTAGAAAACTGAAATGTCTTTAGAAGAGGCAGTTATTTATAATGAACAGGAGTAGCAATATCATAAAGCATCATTGAATACACCTACGAATAGCTCTCCCCCTCAAATAATCTCTAAGTCCGGCACAGACCTAATGATCTCAGTTTATGAAATAGTGAGTGCACAAATTAATAGTTGTTCTCGATCTGTGGGTGCCTCATAAAACACCTGAATGTATCACAAAAACCCTATCCCTAGATTCCAAAACTTGTATGTAAACTTCTCATGGGGAGCTTACGCCTTATACAACTTCATTCCATACTGTGCATTGGGCTTACACATATGGCCTCAATTACAAATTACAATTTAACTTTGAATTTCCTGCCATTTTATTATCAAATGTCTCACCTACTGAATTAACATTTTTATATAGTTATTCCATTTGTTTTATTTTGATAACAGTAGTCATTTCCCAGGGAAAAATAATTGTTAGCGCTATAAATTTTCTCTAGAATTTCTCCTCCCTTTTCTTTTCCTCAACAGAATTCAGTTACACAGTTTCAGAAGCCAACGAGGCTACTGATATTCCTTTATTATGTTACAAGTAAATAAATTTCACACCTTCAAAACTTATTAAAGTGCAGAAGAATAGTCCTTGGCCTCTTCATACGTAATATTCTAGTGTCACTAGTTCTTTCAGGTCCCGGAGAGAACATCTCTTATTAGCCCTACAATTAAATGATTCAGCAACCAGCCACACTATCTTTGCCTTTTAACAGTTCCAATCAGTAGCAGATCTAGGTGTAATCAACAGCAGCAGGGGGCTTTAGGAAGCAAAACAAAACAAAAACAGTAGGAATCTTTACTAGAATACAGTAATTGATACAAGGGAACATTATAGGCTATTTTAATCCAAGTTAATCTAAGATATTAGAGTCTGATTTTATAATCAGAAGTGAAATGAGCAGGACAACTCTGAATGTCTGGAAACAGAACAAATGTCAAACAGTTAATAAGGTTAAAATGAAAGAGGACTGCTTTCAAATGAACCTTCTCAGTCTCAGAAGGGTCATTACTTCTGTTTTGGTTATTTAGCACCCCTTTAGCTGATAAATTAAAGCCCTCCTTACCTCCTACTGCTACCATGCCTAACCAGTTTCATATCACATACTTACAAAATGAAGGCATCGTAGAGAGCAACTAGTTGGCAATGCTCTTACTCCTTTAAAGAAACATTTAACATTTTAGCAGCAACGTCAGGACAGTCTTAAAATGTAATTTCACATTTCTTTCATTTTTCTGTTTTTGATTCCCTAGCCTAGAGTGTATGGGTGGTAGTTAAGTGCTATGACTGGTGCTACTTAATAGCATGCAGGTAGTATAGTGATTTATTTACATGCAAAATCAAAAGCCAATGGTGGTGTCACGTGATGACTACAAATTTTAACTCTACAAAAACCCACAAATGGAAATGTTACCATAGTAACAACCTGATCACACTGCACGTGAGACTAGCTGATTTCATGATACGATTCTCTAGCTGTTCACTGCAATATGTGTAATGAGACATGTATGAAACCTCAATTCTTCCATCTCCTCACTTTGCTCGGGAGAACAAGATGTGAGGAATGTGGCTGACAAGTTTACAATCTTGTCAAGTTCTTCTTTTACTTTTTTTCAATTTTTCAAAACAAAAAATTTTTAAAATAAGTTGGCTAAGATTTAAAACACGTAACTATAAAACTCGATATAGGACATATTCCAACATAGAGTGTTAGAATTTCACACAGCAGGAAACAAGTGTACCTGGTGGCAATCATTTCTCTTTCTGAAAATACTCCCAAAGTTATTCAGCAACTAGCCTACAAAGCTTTTACTTCAAAAAGTAGTCTTTTGTATTATAAAAGAAAAACAATACCCAAAAAAGTGTACCTTCTCTCCAGCA